>NC_080192.1:113886980-114511980 GCF_030028045.1 Hippopotamus amphibius kiboko
ATCACCCAAACTGCAACAAACTTTATTAGGAAATAAGATTGCAGCCTTGCAATGGCATTACCTGTAGCTAGAATTTACTAGAAAGATATCTCTTTAATGGGGAGACCACACTTAGAAGAGACCCAAGAATGGGGAAATGAAGAGAGTCTCAAGGTCATCTCTTTATGTACACCTGGCCTGTTCCCTCTGAGCTCTTGCCCATATTGGTCTTGTGCCTGGTATGTCCTTATCCACCGACACAAATGGTACTGGTTCTACAAGGCCCAGCCCCAGGCCCTCCTTTCCCACAAAACCTTCCAGGCCTTTGTATTCTCTTTCCTTTTATCAGACCCACACTGTTAAGGTCTTATATCGTTTCTTGGTTATGATCCCACCCACACCATAAACTTTTTAAGGGCGAGAGCCTCCATTGGCACAAAGCTGGGCATGTAAAATTCTCCAGTAGCTCATGTCAGGCTGACATATTGTCCTGAAGCATGTGGGTTTTTTTTTTTTGTTGGTTTGTTTTTTGTTTTTTTGAGAGATCAGTGCAGACGAGAGCTTTGAGGTAGGCACCTCCCCCTAGGTCAGAGTCTCCTGCCCAGCCTCATGGCAAGTCCAAAGGTCCCCAGTGATCCAAAGCTGGGCCTTTAGATTGGGATGGGTTGGCAGGAGCTCCCCAAGCAATCCTGTCCTGTTACACTAGAAAATGAAATTTTCATCTTTTTAAAAACCAGTCATAGAACGGAGTGGTTCTGCTTCAAAGTCACCAGTGTGTTAATTTTTTTCAAAAGTAAAAGAAAAAAATGAGATTCTTACCCTCTCCTCCTCCTTAATCCGTTCCAAATGAGAGCTTCAAGGAGGAAAACTCCCAGAACCTACTCTGTTAAGCAAATTGGTTTCTGCTGTGGAGTGGGGCTGGGCTGGGGAATGGAGTTAGGAAAATATATGGAACTTGACATAAAAGATTCTGTTTGTGTTTGAAAAAGGATTCAGGTTGTTTTCAGGTTTTGAGTTACAGCTCGGGTGTGTTTGAAGAAGCAGAATTGAGCGGCACCTCGACCCACAGCCTTTGCGGGCTTTTCAGGCAGCTCCTCCTGCCTCGGCCGGTCCCCGTTCAAGATGCCTGGCTTGGCAGGCTGGCCAGGAAACCTTCCTTCATAAATAACTCCCCGGGGGAGACAGGAGTGATAACAGACTTTAAGTGGGAGCTGAACTGCCTTAAGCACTTAGGAAAGGCCGTGCATGTGTCTGGCCCTGGAATTCTCCTTGCCAAGGCACGCGAGTGCTCTTCAAGTTTTCAGTTTGGTTACTCTAATTTTATTATTTCTCTAACCTCTCTAACCAGCAGGGTGATTGAGGCTCTGATTGTGAGCCCTGTTTTTATTTTTCACACTCTATTTTTATACTTTGAAGCTGTGGTTATAAAATACACACTCAGAAATGTTGGCTCTGCATCCACAAGACCCAGGAGGCTGTCCAGATGCACAGTGACAGAGCTGCTCCCAGCAGTGCCCCCACGCCCACCCCTGACCTTTCAGGGAGGGACGGGGGGTGGAGAGCGGTTGCTGGTAAGACTGGTCCAGCCATGAGCAGAATTCTGGCCAAGTATTTTATTTTATTTTATAAATTTGTTTATTTATTTATTTAATTGGCTGTGTTGGGTCTTTTTTGCTGTGCGTGGGCTTTCTTTAGTTGCAGTGAGTGGGGGCTACTCTTCATTGTGGCGCGCGGGCTCCTCATTGCTGTGGCTTCTCTTGTTGCGGAGCACGGGCTCTAGGTGCGTGGGCTTCAGCAGTTGCAGCACATGGGCTCAATAGTTGTGGCTCACGGGCTCTAAAGCGCAGGCTCAATAGCTGTGGCGCACGGGCTTAGTTGCTACGCGGCATGTGGGATCTTCCTGGAGCAGGGATCGAACCCGTGTCCCCTGCACTGGCAGGCAGATTCTTAACCACTGCGCCACCTAGGAAGCCCCCAGCCAAGTATTTTAGATTTGACTCTGAGAAATTGGCAGGAGTATTTTCCTTGTGGCTCCCCAAATGCACAGTGAGGGAGCAGAACCCTTAGAAGCAGAAGTCCCAGTTTCTGACAAAAGGTTCATTCAGTCCCTGTGGACAGTTCTCCTGGCCCCCATCTTCCTCACCATCCACACAGGAGGTGTGAGCCGCAGGGCACTTAGGTAAAGACAATACGAAAAAGCGGCCTTGTTTGTTTCATTCACCGCCGTTCACCAGAAACGGTTGTCACGTTCGTGTCACTACAGAACTCAGAGACTGGGCACGAGACATCTTCCCAAGTGCTGACCTTCCCGTGTTCTGCTCCAGCCAATTCCAACCCCTTCTTCCATCCTCTTGCCACCTCTTTTCCCCCAAGCTCCTCCCTGCATTGCCCTTCCTCCAGCCAGAAAACATCTAGGAATCTCCTGACATTGTTTCTACTTTGGCTCCAAGCAGCCCTGGGTCTTTTTGAACAGACTTGTCCATAAATCTTAGATTGTTTTTCATCTTTGAAAAAGCCGCTTCTATCAGCAAGTCATTATTCACATGTCAGGGGCAGGGAAAAGTTCACCGAATTTCAAACTTCAATTTCTTTTCACTCCGGTTTACAGCATCTACTCACCAGAAACCACAGAAATTAAACCAAAAAAAGAAATCAGTCCCAATAGGCAAGGTGCCCCATGACATAGCCTGCTAGAACCAGGGACAGCCACCTGGGTGTAGGGGTACACATGGGACAGGAGAGTGAGTGTGAGTTTGCCTAGGTTGGGGCTGGCTGGCCCTAACCCACGGGGGAGAATAACTTCAAATTCTCAGAGAACTACAAACCCACTGGCCTCACTTTATAGAGTGGTGGATTTGGGGAGACAGGTGATATTTATAATGAAAGGCTCAATTTAGCCGTGACTATAAATTACAAATAGGGAATCTAGTATAATATAGCTAATGGGCTACAATATACTTCACTTCCATGTTATACCAGCTAAAGGAGAAATGAAGGGAGAGGGAATTTGGAGCAGATGGGAAGAGAAAGGAGGAAGGGGGTGTGGGGGCAGAGAAACCAACTCCCACTCAAGGACCTGGCTCTTTCTGTCTTTCTGCTTTGTCATCCTCAGCACATTGACTTTTTTGTTTTATATAAATTTATTTGTTTATTTATTTTATTGGCTGTGTTGGGTCTTTTTTGCTGTGCGCGGGCTTTCTTTAGTTGCGGTGAGTGGGGGCTACTCTTCATTGTGGTGTGCAGGCTCCTCATTGCCGTGGCTTCTCTTGTTGCAGAGCACCGGCTCTAGGTGTGTCAGCTTCAGTAGTTGTAGCACATGGGCTCCATAGTTGTGGCTCACGGGCTCTAAAGCGCAGGCTCAATAGCTGTGGCGCACGGGCTTCGTTGCTCTGCGGCATGTGGGATCTTCCTAGAGCAGGGATTGAACCCGTGTCCCCTGCATTCGCAGGCAGATTCTCAACCATTGCGCCACCTAGGATGCCCCGCACATTGACTTGTGACCTCATGCTTTTTTGACCTCATGCTTGTTCCCATGGTTACAAGATGGTGTTTGCACCTCCAGAGAGCACCTCAACATTCTAGGCAGGAAGGGAGGATCAAGAACATAAAGTTCTCTTATCACAAGGTTCTTTTTTATTCAGGAACGAAAAACTGTCCCCAACCCCCCCCCCACCCCCGGCAGAGATACCTCTGCATGTCTCCTTGGCTAGTTCTGGGTCCATGGCTAGGCTGAGAGAGGAAGACTCATGCACAGGAGAATGCGATGGGGCTAGACACATCCCCTGGAGCTGGCTGCATCATCTCCCACAGGCAGCATCGGACTTCTGTTAGCAAGGAAGAAGAGGGGTGGCTGGCGGGGGGGCTCTAGGTGAGGATTCCGTAGGCACCCGGGGAGTGCTCTGACACGTTAGGGAACTATAAGCGGTCCAGCGTGAGCGTGCGAGTTGGATGGGAGAAGGAACTGAAACTGCAGAGGTGAGGGCCAGGTCTTCAAAGGCCGAGAGCGTCCTGCTGATGACTTGACCCTCTGTGGGAGCCGTCCCAGGTTCTAGGTAGGAAATTGAGGTGATCGTGAACGTTACCCAGAAGAGGGGAGGGGGTGCCTCTAAAGCAGTGGTTTTCATGCTTCACTGTGTACACAGATGATGTGAGAATCCTGGGAAAATTAGCTTCTGATTCAGTAGGTCTGGGGAGGGCATGAGATTCCACATTTCTCACAGACTCCCAGGGGTTGTGATACGGCTCAAGAGACCATACGGAGAGCTGCAAGACCCGAAAGGATTTCTCTTGAAAACAAATGTCCAAATGTGTTTGTTAAGCATTTTCAACGTAACTGCTAATGTAACTGAAATAGGAATTGACTCAAATCATTAAGGGAAAAAAGACAATTACCCTTAGATTGAGTTTTCCCCCTACCAAAAAGGCAACATCTAATGTAATTTTTAGAAATCCGATGCCTACATGTAACAGAAAAACCAAACCAACCATGGTTTGAACACAGCGGAAGTTCCTCTCTCCCCGGTTAAAGTGGTCCCTGAGGAGTTGTCGGGGCTGATTGGCAGCTCTCAGTCATGAGGGACGCAGGTCCCAGGCTGCCTCTGTCTTTCTGCTTCTCTCTCCTGGCATGTGACTTTCATCCTCAAGGTCACCTCTTGGTCCCAGATGGCTGCTGGAAGCCTCAGCTGTCCCATCTGCATTACAGATATGAAGAAAGGAAAGAAAGAAGAGCAGTAAAGAGCTTGTGCCCTTTCCCTTTTTAGGAGCCCTCCCAAAGTCCCATGAAACACTCCTGTGTACCCCTTGTTCACCACAAGTTGATAACGTGGCCATATTTAACTGCAAGGTGTGCAGAGAAATGTGTTCTTTTGGCCTGGGCGTATTAGCTAGAGTTCTCTTACCAAGGAAGAAGGAAGTACCTCTAGCTGTGTCACTTTGATACAGGAGTTACACCAAAAATGACATGGAATGGTTGAAAACAAAGAGATGAACAAAACTATTTCAGGCAAATGTCAACAAAAAGAAAGCAGGGGTGGCAATAGTAATACTAGGCAAACTAAAATTTCGACAAAAAGTAGGAAGATGGACAGAAAGGGACACATTGGATAATGATAAAGGGTATAAGCTACAAAGAAGATGTAACAGGCATAAACCTTTATATATCAGGCAAAATAGCATCACAATATCCCTTCCCCCCAAAAAGACACACTATAAGAAATATTAGGGGGCAAATTGTTAAAATTACAACCAAAGTAGGATACTTTAACCTTCTTTCCTCAGAATTTATAAGGTCAAGCTGATTAAACATAAATAAGGTTATAAAGGATTTGAATGCCGTATTTAAAAGCTTGGATATGTTTAACCTGGTATTCTGCAGACAGAAAATAAGCATCCGTTTCAAATAGCTACATAACATTTACAAAAAGTGATTATATCTTGAGTCATCAAGAAAATTTCAATTCCATAAAGTAGGAACCTTTCTAGGAACCACATTCTGACCAAATTCCAAGCAAACTAGAAATTCAAAATAAAAATATTAACAATAAAATACCACTTGGATATTTATACACCATCTTGTAAATACGTTATGCCAATGATAGAATAAGAATTAAAAACTCCTTTGAGGCCCAGGCAGGTGAAAACACTATCAAGATTTAAATAGATGAACCTCTCCTCAGGGGAGATACTCGGCATTATTTTAGACGGTTAAATTTGTATCGAGCATACAAAGAATTCTTTAAAAAGCAATAAATGAAGATAATAGAAAAAGAGGCAAAAAATTAAAACCAAGCACTCTGTGGAAGAAAAAATAGCCACAAACAGTGCACATATGGAGAAAATGCTCATCCTGACTAATAGTAAAGAAATGCCAACTAGAACAACAGTGCCTTGGCATTTTCCCCGTATCTTACTGGCCAAGGATAAAAAGATGCCTCTTACCCAGGACGGCTAAGGCTGTAAAGGGATGATCATAGCTGATGAGACCGTAAATTGGTACATTTTTAGAGGGAGATTAATGTTATCTATAGAAATTTTAATGTACATATATATACCAATTGATCCAATAATTCTACTTCTAGGAATTTATCCTGTAGAAATATGAGCACAAGTGCAAAGATACATATACAAGGTTATTCCTTTCAGTCTTGCTTATAGCAGGAAAAGAAGGAGCAGCCTAAATGTCTATCAAAGGATTAGTTAAATAAACTTGGATCTATATATCCCAGTACATACCACAGGACAGTTAAAAATAACGTAGTAAAGCTATATGAACTGATACGCAAAGGTGTTCATGATATGTCATTACCTGAAAAAAGCAAATAGCAGAACAGAATTTGTAGAATGATCCCACTCATAAACAATAATAGTTTTATATAAATACATGATATTTTAAAGTCTAGAGGGCCATATGTTATGACTTACGGTCTCTGCTGCCTGCAGAAACCTGGCGCGGAGCATGAAGGCCTGAACTGGCTGGGTGTGCACAGTAGGTAGGGACAGTGGTGCACGGAACACATGCTGCCTCAGTGGTAGTCACATGTGGGGCCATTTGTAGCACTGCCGGCTTCCCCCAGAGTCCCATGAGCAGAACTCGGCAGAGGCAGCTCTTTCTGTTTCAGCCCCGAGATGGCCTCTCGGCCACTTAGCAAGAACGGGAGCCGTGGCCCCGTGTCCTCTTCAACGGGCACTGGGTGAACCTGGAGCTTCCGGTTGCGGGCAGCTGCACTGCCCCGTCCCCTGAGCACAGTGACCTGGGTTCAGTCACGTCACTAGGAGAGTGACAGCGGTTAAGACTGAGGTTAATATTTCTTAGCACCTGAGATTATGGACTGCGTTTCGTTTTGGCTTCACCTGTTCCTTAGTGTTCTGCAAGCTCGCTCTTCAACTCAGAACCTCCAGAATCTTTCAGAATCTTCAGGAAGCCCCACACAGGCCAAGTTACAATCCCAGTGTATCTCTGTGCACAGTGTCTCTTTTTAGTCAATTTGACCCTTGGCAGGGAGAGGGGCCGCCGACAGTCTCAGCTGTGCTAGAGGAGGAGAGCAGGAAATAGCTCAAGGAGGAGAAGACCTGAGGACCAATATCCCCCACTGCTGACTGCCGTCCTGCCTGGCAAATCTCTCTGCTGCTTCATTCATTTCCAAAAGTGACCTTCTACTTGATTCTCCCCCCGACCTTCGGTGTGAATATTAGCCTGGTCTTTGAGTTTGGGTCCAAAGAATGGTTTGGTCTCCAGTAAAGGGTTGCCAAATTTAACAAATAAAAATAAGGACACCAGTTAAATTTGAACATCAGATAAATCAGGAGTAACTTTTTTGTGTAAGTATGCCCCAGGCAGTATCTGGGACATACATATATTGAAAAGGTGTTCATCGTTTACCTAAAATTCTCATTCAGCTGGGCGTCCTCTATTTAATTCAACAGTTTTTCTCCAGTGGACTCTCGTGGCTCCCCCGTTCCTAGGGGGGCACCCGAAAAGTTTAAGGATAAAGATGAATAGAAGTTGTAGGTAATAGTTGCCCACGAATAAGCATTGCCCAGGGCACTGCGAGCCACCTCGCCCTCCACCTTCTGGTGCCTCCTCCCACCTCTCGCTTGCTTCCCTGCTTCTGAGCTTGGGCCTCACTTCCTACCCTCAGGCTCTCTCTCCTTTAGCTGGTGGCTTTCCCCTACCCTCACCTCTCTTCCTCCTTTTCCCGCACTTTACTCTCACTGGTCCAGAACATGTAATTAAAGTTTACATATTTGAGTGTTGGTTATACTTACTAAATAAGGTTCTGTGTTCCTTGCTGTAATTTAAATAGCAGGGGAATTGAACTTTTTGTGTGTGTTTCACTTCCCTTTTTATTGATAGGTGGCCTTAAGTTTATTTTTAGCTACGTGAATCATTGACCTTCACCTTGAGTGGGAAGAAAGATCTCCCATTTCCGGAGTGAGCTCATCTCCATCTTCCTAAGACAGATGCCAGCGGGAAGGAAGGGAGTGGAATAGATTGAAGTCGGGGGACCAAAGGGGGTCCCACTAAGTCGACCCATTCAGGGAAGGGGGCTCAGAAGCCTCCTGTACCGCCCCACAGCCAAGCCCAGCTGCCCGGGGGGGGGTGCTCCTCTCTCCTCTTTGTGACTGATCACCCGACTCCTTCCCAGGGAGCAGCAGCCTCTAACAGACAGTCAAGAGCATGGTTGAGGCTCATTACTAGGGCCCCCCTGGCGTTCTGCTTCTATCCTCTGCCTCTCCCCATGGGAGCTGACCCTTGAAGGAAACTCTCTTCCGGCTTCTCCCCCCACTCCCCATCACAGGTGAGGTCTGGGCAGTTCTCTGAGCTCCCTCTGCATTAGAAACTCTGGTTTCTAGTTGCTGCCCTGTGGGACCCTGGTTTCTGTCTTCTCCCTCATTCTCTCCCTGCCAGTGTTTCTCCATCCCCATTCTCCACCCACCAACAGAGGGCCTGTAAATGAGGAGGTGCTTTCCCATCTGGAAAGGAGGCCTTTGAAGGATAGTGCCAACTTGACAGAGAATAGGGGTCTGGGAATCAGAGAGTCGCCTCTGTTCTGAACCAGTTGGCTCTACTCTCTTGGCCTGAGTTTTGTCATATATAAAATGGGGGTGATCACATATCTCACAGCTGTATTAAAATAGGAAGAAAAACAAATGTCAAAAAGTAAACAAGGTCTGTCCTCAATCCAAATGCTAAATGACATTTCTTTAATGCTAGAAAACTAGAAACTTTGTTTGTTACAGAATCCTTTTCATTCATCCAATTAGAGAGCTTTACCACATTATCTTGGAGGTGTCTTTTAATTCCTTCTATCATAGATGCATGAACACCCAGGTGTTCCTTCCCGTCTCTCCTTTCAGGCAGGGGAGAGTTTAAAGGAGGCTGAAGGAATGGGTATGTCCCCCTTGACATTCCATCCTGTGTTTCAGTGGAAAGGAGTTTGGCTCTGTCAAAAGTTTGACCTAACAGTTTGTGACCGAGTTGAGGTATCTTCACTTTGTCAAGGAGGCAGCTCCCTGAGTTTGAGGTCAACACTCGCCAAATGACTAGAGCTACCCAAAGACTTTTGGGCCTGGTCTCTCAACTGACGGAATAACATAACAAAGCCTCCCCCTGCTGGAAGGCCGATCCTGAGGGAGGCCCAAGAACCTGGGCTTCCCAGGGTGTGTGGGAAACAGAAGATTCAAGGCCATTGCATTCTGACTTCCATAGTTGGACAGAGCTTGTCCGTTCCCTTGGTTACAAACGTGTGGGGCTTCAAGGGGCTCAGGGCTTCAGGCAGAGCCCGCTCTCAGCAGTTACCTGCTCACCTTGCACTGCTGTTCAGTCCTCACCTTCAAAGCAGCCCCACTGCTGGGGACAGACAATGAAAGTCAGCCACACCCGTGGAAATTCATGTTGGGGAGAGAAGACAGGGGCAGATCAAAGCCTCTGTAACCCAAGAATTCCTCAGCAGCTCAGAGTCCCTTAATAATTATGGTTTGGATTTTTGCCAGGAAGCAAAACCACTTAGCATGCCATGTTTAACAATGAACCGTTTTCTGTGTTCATAATAGTCTCTGTGCAGAGCAAATAGGCACCTTGAACAAAGGGTTGGATATTTATATGTGTATATAAAATAACCCATACTGCCTTCAACCAAAGTGTGTCTGCAGGGAAGAATGTGGCACTTCCCTCTGTACTGGTACCTGTTTTATGAATAAATTGGAGAAAGGCTACACATCCCGCCCCCATCCCCACCTCCATGCGTTAAAAACAAAAACCTTTGTTTAACCCAGAATTTTCCAGACTTATTTTATAGCCAGATTTTTTTTTTTTTCTTTTTCCTTTGGTTGGTTTTGGAGTTTGGAGTTTTCTGTTTTAAGTGTCTACTAACATTCTAAAAAGCCAGCATCCCGAGGGAAGGTTTCTGGGAAATGATGGCCAAAGAGAGCAGGAAGCAGGGATTTAGACCAGTGGGAAGATGGAAAAAACAAGTCCCAAGCCCTGAGGGGTGACGAACAGATTTGCTGGAACTCAGGTCTGTACAGCAGTTTGGCGAACCCCCTCCTTGGACCCTGTTTTTCAGTGTCATTGTTTGTTCAGTTAGTCATTTATTCGACAAACATTTGTTATCGGGGGAAATTGGAGAAGAATGGCCTCTTGGAGGAAAGTCTATTAGAACCAAAGCTTAAAGGTTAGATATAATTTGAGTAAGAGAAGATGGAAAAGATGGGGAGCATTCCAGAAAGACAGAGATGGCCAAGTGTGAGGAAAGGAATAAATTAGTATACAAGCCTTCATACGTGAGTAGGGTGGGGTGAGAGGAAGCTGGGATGCAGCAGAGGACCTTTGGATCAAGCAAGACTCTTTCACATGCAAAGGACAGAAAGTCCGATCCAACCCTCTCCAGTCCAGGGTGGGGCGTGGGGGGCATATAGGGTCATGTAGCTTAGAGATCTGGGGCGAGGTCTGGCTTCAGACATGGCATAATTCAAGGGCTCAGACAGTGTCCCAAGGACCTGGTGTCTCACCATTTTTCTTCTCTGCTCTTAGGTTGTTTCTGTTTTCAGATAAGCTCTCACTTCCCTAGGAATTCTAAGATGGTTACAGCACCTCTAGCCTTTGTGTATTCATTTATTCAAGGCCTGTGTCAGTAAAGTCTCTTTACTTTTAAGTCCTTTTTTTTTTTTTTTTTTTTTTGGCTGCACCGTGTGGCACAGGGGATCTTAGTTCCCCAACCAGGGATCAAACCCGCACCCTTGACAGTGGAAGCGTGGAGTCTTAACCACTGGACTGCCAGGGAAGTCCCTAAGTGCTTTTTTAATGGCTGTAGTTGGGTTCCTAGCCCATCCTGGAACTAATCTCTGAGGCAAGGAACATGATGCCCTGAGTAGCTTAGACCAGGGGCATGTGCCCATGCCTGGAGTAGGGGGACGGTGGGGGGGGGAGGGGGCTAGCCACACCCAAACCATGTGGACTAAAGGTGTGGAGGGGCTGGCTGTCCGGGGGAAGACTGGAGTACAGCGGTCCAGAGAAGGTGAATGGCAGCTAGGCCACAGAAACAACAGCTGTCCACTAAAACCCAGAGTGCCGGGGCAAAGAATCTGGATGTCATTTGCACCAGAGAACCAGTAAAAATTTTTGAACAAATAAGTAACATGATCAGAGCTATACATTAAGATTAATTCAGCTACAGTTTAATAGCTGCCATGTGCTTGGCACATGGTAGGGGCTCAACAAATGTATATTGAAAGAGAGATAAATGGATGGATTGGGGGTGGGGAGGGAGGCATTTGTAGGAGACTGCTGTAATGGTTGGGGAGGGGAGCTAGCAGAGGAAATAACGAAAACCCCTCAAGAAAACCAAGAGGCTTCATCGTCAGGAATCCACACAAGGAAAAACTATCAAGAGGACAGGGTTGGTCAGCCATGCCAATCACCATGAAAAGGTCAGGTCAAGGAGCATAGGACTGAGGAAATGTCATGAGTGAGCGTTGAGAGAGAAGGTCATGTAGTGGGAAGGTCAGAAGCCAGCTTCAAGGAGTTTCAAAGTAAGTACACTCTGTAACATCATCTGTCTTCTTATCCAGCCCCCTTCAAACTCAGCAAAAAAAAATGCTCCTTCAGCTCCGCACATTCTTCACGCAGCACCTTATGCCAGCCCTGTGACCTCTCTCCAGCCACAGTGCTCTTTCCTCTCACGTGTCTTTAAGCTCTCCTTCTCCCTCTCTAGGCTGTCTCTCATATAAATATTAACAATACTCCCTTGTCCTAAAACCACATTTCCTAGACCATGCTCTGCCTTCAAGCTAATATTTCAAAAGAATCATTAGAGAAATTTTGAACTCAGGGAGGACAGAAGTTTGAGCTTATGTTGAATGTCTTTTGTAGAAGACGAGATTATCTGTAAGAATGAGCAGTTAGGGAGTAGGATATGGGGACAGGGAGATGGTTGAACCAATTTATATAGAGGTTCAGTTAGGAGTCACCAAAAAATGAACGAAAGAAAGCCAGGGGTCAACAGGAGGCCAGCTGAGATTAAAGAACACGAATGTATAGAGAGCCCGGTGAGCATCCCACCTCTCCTCGGTGGAAATCGGTGGCTCATAGTGATACAGTGGATGGGTTTGGGGAGAGGTAGTTATGGAGCACTGTTGAGCCTGGAACGAGATCAAGTTGACAGTGGAAGAGGGGGAAGAAAGAGCATCCCAGACCCAGGGAGCCCAGGATATATAGAGAGAGGCAAGTGATGGCCTGAGAGAAGGGCAGGGTCAAGGATGGTCAGGATTAGGGTGAGGGGGTAGTTCCAAGTGGAAGAAGTAGAAGGTTAAACAGGTGTCTTAGGGATGTCAGAGAGGCCATATGGTGTAGGAGCCATAGTGGATAGACTCTAGGGTTTAAACCCCATATCCTCACCTGTGTCTCTGCTTACCTCATTTATAAAATGGGGCTCATAAAACCTTCAAAATGTCATTATAATGAATACACGTTGTAATGCACTTATGTGGAGTACTTATGACAGTGCTTACACATAATGAGTGCTCCGTAAACGTTAGCAATGGTGGTATTCATTTAAAAGTGATGAAAAAGCTTAAAATTTGAGATCTTGAAGCTGAAACAATTCTAAGTAATGACAAAGTCTCAGATGCGATCGTGGTTCTTGGGAGTAAAGTGAAATTGGAGATGGAAAGTATGGAACTAAAGAGATTGAAGAATGGTGAAACCAAATACTGGGAGGGATATCTTTATGGATGTTGAAGTCACCAGTGGGGTGGCAGTGACTCTGCGTCACTGAGAAAGGCCAGGTCTATAGTTATAAGATTAACAAGAACAGGGAGGTGCTTAGTGTGGACTTCAGTAGAAGAGAGGTTGCTGAGTGAGAAGGGAGCAGGGGTTGTCTAGAAGTGGCAGAAGGCATAGGCTGATTCTGTTTGAGTCAAAGGCTCAGGGAAAGAAGGAAGAGCCTCTACTGGAAGGTTAGGAGTATGGTACCTTCTGCCAGGAGGAGAAACAAACAGGGAAAGGAAGAAAAATGTGGAGAATTTGCTCACAATAGAACAGATTTTGATTGGGAAGAGCTGTTTTTCGTAAGAGTTTTTAAGAAAAACCATTCCCCGACCCTGGGGGCAAGTCTGAATCAGGCAAGGGGATAGGGAGAAAGTGGAAAGGAGCTTCTAGAGGAGATTCCTGAGAAAGCCTATAGAAGGAGGCTCTGTTCTTCCTCTTGATTATAAGATGTGTGACCTTAGACAGAGTGGTTCAGGACTGTGTGCTGGTCACCAGAGCTAGACGCCACTCCCTGATGGCCCACCCACATCCCTGGGCAGGGGCGGGGGGGTCCCCAGTTCTGCATGCATTTTCCAGCTTAGTGCCGCTGGGTGCCCTGACAGATAGAGGGACCCAGGAGAGCTAGGATTGGGGGTTTCTGTTTTTAGAGAGCAGACAAATGGCTTTTAAAGGGAAGGAAACAGGACACCAGCAAGCTTCATGGCTGCATTCTCTTCCAGGAGCGCTGCTCTGTAATGTAATTGTATTCAGACATTTTTTTTGCATGACATCAGGGAATAGCCTCCCTTAAAAGCTTTCATGAAAAAGCACAACTATAAAACAGACTCAGGCAATGAAATGGAAACCAGACGAGTGGGTCCGTGTAATTCGGGTAAAAAGATTTCTCCTTATGGCTTTGTGATCTGATCTCTGCTCTGTGCATAAAACTCTGTTTCATAGGATCCACTTACATATGAGTCTTACCCGGCAGGTGCTTCTAGATGTAAAATGTCTTGCTTTATTACTGAACGTGATGAGGTGTAGGAAAACAAGGCTTCCCTCCTCAGTGGCCCTTCAGACCACCCTCCTAGGCTTGCAGCCTTTCTAGTCCCCCAAGCCTTAAACCTTTGTCCCTGTGTGAGGCAACACCGCAGCGGGGAGGAAGGGCCGGCCCCTCTTGCCTCTTTGCCCTTTTTCCCCTCTGTAACACCTTCATCTATCCACCCCTCACCCCCCTGTTCAGGGCGAGTCTTTGGGAAATGTGTCCTGGGGAGCCGTACTCATTGAAGAGCCCCTTTCTTACCCACCCCTTTTATCTAAAGCCACAGGGGTACAGAATTGAATTACCCACGATCCTCTGTTCTCGGCACACCCCCTGGCTCCATCCCCAAAGAGGTCTTTTTTGTATTTTTTTTTACTTAAAGTGAAATTCACATAACACACAGTTAAGCATTGTAGGTTGTTCGGGGGCGCTGAGGAATCCATGACGTTGTGCACCTGCCACCACCTGCCGTTTCAGAATATCGTCATCACCCCCAAAACCCCGCATCCACTAGGCAGCCACGCCCTAGCTTAACCTCCCCTCCTGGCTGCTTGCAATGCCCCATCTGTTTTCTGTATCTGTGAATTTTCCTATGCTGGGTGATTTGATATACATGGAATCATGTATGACCTTTTTGGCCTGGTGTACTGTTTACCGGCTTCATCCATGCTGTAGCATGTCTCAGTACTTCATTTATTTTTATGCCCAAGTCATATTCTGTTGTATGGATATAACGTATTTTGTTTATCCATTCATCCAATGATGGACATTTGGATTGTTTCCACCTTTTGACTTTGTGGATAGTGCTGCTGTGAACATTCGTGCACAAGTTGTTGCTGGAGTACTTGTTTTCAGTTCTTCTGGATGTATCCGTAGGAGTGGAATTGCTGGATTATATGGTGAGTCTATGTTTACCTTTTTGAGGAACTGGAGGTCCTTTCTTCATGGAAGAAGGTCTGCCCTGACAAGGAATAGCAGGTGTATATTACCCCATCCTTGTCCTCCAAGACACACCGACCTCATTCTGCTAGATCTAGAAGGAAACTGAAGGAGTAAGGCCGAGGAACCAGGAGTCTCTCTGGAAATGAAGAGGTCACCAAAGAGATGCTGAAAAGGTTGGACGAAGGCAAGGGAAGAACTTAGTGAGAGAGGGACTCAACAGCCCAGCGTGAAGAAAGATGTGGATCTAAAGCCTGGTATGGCCCATCCGCAGGTGATGGGGGAGTGATACAAGAGAGTCATGGACGTACTTATTCCTGTAACTGTGGGGGCAGGGGAGCCAGGCAGAAACAGCGTTTCATGCTAAAGAGTTAGGACACGTGGGCTTTGAGGAGCCACTAAGACTTTTAAAAGGAAATGTTGGAAAGATTGCCCAGACCACAGGGTAGAGGATGGCTTAGAGACAAGGAAGACAAGACTGGAAGCAAGAAGGATGGTTATAAGGTTGCCATGATTCCAAAAGGAAGACTGGTGAGGGTGAACCTCAGAGTGGCAGAAGGGGTCAGAGATACAATTGTCAGTGCAGGTGACTGTGCACACAGAGGTAAGGACCGGGGATGAGCTGCCCCTGAGAAGAAAGGGCAGCAAGTAGCCGAGGAGAGAGCGCCAAAGCACTGCTCACACTGCCAGAGACTGGATTCAGGTGAGAGGCAAGAGGCTGTGAGTTTAGGGACAGGAAGGCTGTGGAAGCAGGCCAGAGTACTCCTTGAGTGAGGACGAAATTCAGAGGAGGCTTGTTTCCTTTCTCTCCCTTCAAGCCAGCAGAAATTTCAAAATGAGTTCAATCTGTTTTGACCTCACCATTTTGACTTGGAGAACATGGAAACTCCATGTAAGTGCAGATTTTTAATCTGAATTCTACCAACATTAGTAAATTTTCATCCAGAAAGTATTTTCCAATGTAACTCCCTCAAGCCAATGTAATTCCTTGATTGATTTTCTATATAGAGCAGTTAAAATTTTCTATTGTTCTCCCTTATTTTCTTAAGTATCAACGTTTTTATCTATAAATTTGGCAATGAAGATTTGCTTTCTAAGTCAAAAATTTTAATGAGTTTTACCATGCCTGGGTTTAGACTTTGCCAGGTTTTTTCTTGTTTGTGTTTATATGTTTGTTTCCACCAAGTCACATCCCGCCCGCCCCCCCCCCCCCCCCGCCCCCACCGTTATCATCATCATCATTTGCAGTTTTCAGTGTCACAAACAGAATGACTTCTTTGGCTGGTTGGTTATTATGAATTTTATCTTGTGCTATTTAGCCATTGTCAGTTTAGTGTTATGTTGATTTATTTTACCAGTAACATTCATGGCAAGATCAAAACATCCTCAAGGTCAAAAACAACCTGCTTCTTCCCAGAGTTCCTCTTCCTCCCAATCCCTCCTCCCACCCTCCCCACTGAAGGGCTGATACTGAAGGCAAAGGAGCTGTCCTGGGCAGTGGACTCCAAGGCCTCAAAACCCTTAAGACTCAGATGCTCTTCCTAGCAGCTCGTTTAAATCCATCCTGCCACCGTTTGATCTTTTCTCCTTTTTAGTTGCTAAAAATCCAGAGTCTCACTGCTCTGTATTCTCTGAATGGTCATCGCTTCCTTGGCTTGTTCTTAAAAAAAGAGGTTTCCTGTGGCCTCTCCCTTCCCTTCCCTTGGGTTTCTCCAGCCTCAGCCTCACCTCCCCCAGCGCAGGGTCGTGGCAGCAGGTGGTTCTGATGCCTTTGGGAGGCGGACAACAGTTCCAGGGAGGCTGCTGGGGAATGTCGGTCACAGATAGGAAAGGCCTTGGGTATCCTGGGAGTGAACTCAATCTCAAGACACAAAATCCCCAGAAACTTTGAAATCACAGGCAGTTCCATTTTGAGCACTGTTTATATATCTTAAACCACTTTGTGAGTTTGGGAGTCATTTATACCTTGATTTTCTCATTATATTACCATGCACTGTCTTTCTTCTGTTTGGAGCTGTAAAAGCCTGGGAATGAGGAGAGGATACCTATAAGGGAGCTTTCTGGATTCTGGATAGAAAAATTGCCATCCTGGATGTTTCTGATGTCAAATTTCTAGTCTTCAGATACACGTCCAGACCCTCCTCATCCACTGCCTTCCACATCCCACCAGTGTGTTGGGGGAGCTGGGTAGCCCCGCCCCCGGAGCCCTGTGCCGAGTCCCAGGCCTGGACTGGACACATCTTCAGGGCAGCTCTGGCTCCTGGCACAGCGCCTTGTGCTCACAACAGCTTTGCTGAAATGAATCAGCCATTTGGTTTCTTCCTCTCTCCCACCTCAAGCCCTGAGTAAGCTGAAAGGGTTGAGGATGGGAGTGGGGAACCAGGGAGAAGTATGAGGGGGTGCGCCGAGGGCCAGCGAGGCCTCACGAAGAACTCAGAAGGAGCTGGTCAGTCCTAAGAGCTCAGGCTGAGAAGAAATTCCCTGTTAGAGAAAGAAATTCCAGTAGTGAAATAAACTAAAAAAAACTAGAGTGATTTCAAGGAAAGGGAAAGAGGAATTGCAAGATCCAAGCTGGTGAGTGAGGAACGTGGAATGTGCCTGCAGAGCTGCTGAACTCTGTCCAGGCAGAGGAAGAGGAGGCTGACGGAAGAAGGGGTCTCAGATTGCCCAGCTCCCCTGAGCCCCACAAGAGGGCTTTCCAGTCTATAGGCATCCTCATAGTACCCCATCTCCATCAAAGGCTCTCCTGCCTGCCCTCACTGGCTCACTGGGTGGGGAGAGAGGGAGAGGGGGGATCAGATTGCCCCTTCCAGGAGGAGCGCTTTGGGGTGAGGGACTGTGTAGAGAGGAATAAAGCACACAAAGCTCTCACTTTCCACGAAGAAGTGGAGGTGATTGCCCGCTTAGGGAGGCTCAGCAGAGTGAAATCACCAAGGAGCAGACCCAGTGCGGGGGAAGTGCTGGAGAGAGGCCAGCCCATCTGGGGATGAGAAGCTGACTTAGCACCCCTTGCAGGAAGGGGCGGCCTGGCGTGCTTTGTCCTCGCTGAACAGAGGAATGCCCAGTGTGGGCCCAGTGCTTTCATCCAGAGCATCTCTGGTCTGGATCCAGCTCGTCCCTCACCCTGGGCCCCTTCACACACCAGGGCGCCAGGGCCACGCCTTGGTTACCTGCTCTGGAACAGCCACGGACAAAGCCACGAGAAACAAACACAAAACTGCAGTCCCTGGAAAGGTAGAGAGGTGGTGGGTGCCACTCGCTCCTCTTCAGGCTGCAAGCCTCTAGGAGAACTAGGTCTCTTCACAGTGTTGTTGCCTGAGGGCGATACTTGTTTGAATCCATTTCTTATTCTTTGGTGTGGTTAGAAGTGAACAAATGCAAGTATTTTTATAAGCTTTGAGCCAAGTGCACTATTAACCAGCTATAATTTAATTTATCAACCCCTTTTGGTGCAGTATGGCCCTATTGAATAAGAAGTGCACACTTTTACCTCTTAGGAAATGCTTCCTTGTTTCATTCATGTTGGCTGTATCCTTTTTCTTTTTTTAATTTTATTTATTTATTTATTATTTTGGGGGGGTACACCAAGTTCAATCATCTGTTTTTATACACATATCCCTGTATTCCCTCCCTCCCTCCCTCGACTCCCCCCCCCGCCCCGTATCCATTTTTAAAATCGGGAATATACATATATATATTTACCCAGTGATTTGAGGTGGGCCCGCATTTAATTATAGCTTTTAACTTTAAAAGTAAAGTGTTGGTTTTTCTTTTTAATATATCTTTTCTTTAAAATGAAAACAAAGGATTTGCTGCAGTCTTTCTGGTGTCATGAGAGGTCACCAGGGAAAATGTCTGTATCAGGCACGTGACTATACCTGTGGGGATCTCAGTCTTTGGGAGCTGGGTCTACAGGAACTTTTGGGAACCCAGACCATTTGTCCCATATGAAAATAGCTAGAAAATTAAGAAAAAGTAAATTACTAGTATTTGAAAGATGTTTTTCCCAAGTATTTTTAGAATTTCAAATGATGGTGTTTTTATCCTTTCCCCCCAGACCTGGAAAGTTTTTCCACTTCCAGACAGAAAGGGCTCTGTAGCAAGCTGTTCATCTCACGTGGCTGCCTTCCACCTGTTGCCACCTCTCTGCCCAGAGAGCTGGTGGGGGTGAGTCTAGGGATTGCCTTCCGGAAAAGGGGGATAAGGAGGTGAGCGCCTCCTCATCTGCCCCAAATAAAGACCCAGGCCTCTGGTTCCTGGTGAACACTGAAGAGTTCCATCCCTCCCTCCATCTTTTCACTTGGGAGAGACTTCACCAAAGGGACTCTTTGCAGTTGTGCAAGGTGGTGGGTAGGGTTAAAGTAGGGTTGCTCAGCCTCTGCACTGTTGGAATTTTGGGGAGGGGGCTGTCCTGGGCATCATGGGATGTTTGGCAGCATCCGCAGCAATGCCAGGACACCACCTCCTCTGCATTGTGGCAGCCAAAGATGTCTGATCCTCTCTGGTCGAGGCTGAGAGCCACTAGGGGAATGGAGGCCATAAGTAGTATTGAGGCACTTAGAGACCAGCAACGGTAGGAAACTACCACTGCCTCTACCACCCCGCACCTCAGAGCAGAGGAAATGGGTTTACCAGAACCCAGTGGGAGCTGAATCAGGGGGTTACAGCCAGAACCTTGGCAACTTGCAGGGATGGATGCAGGAAAGAAAAACCCAACTTCTCTCTCTTCCTATCTTCCAAAATCTCAGCATTCCCTCCCCATTAGAAGAATCTGGGTAGAAGCCAGGTAGCAAGGAAACGTGGGTTGATTCAAGGAGATCAACTTCCTGGGGCACTGAGCGGGAGAGAGAATGGGTCCAGGAGTGGGGGGTGGGGAGTGGCAGACAGGAAATAATCAGTTTAGGTCCTTCTCTGGTGGCACAGTGGTGAAGACTCCTCACTCCCAGTGCAGGGAGCCTGGGTTCAATCCCTGGTCAGGGAACTAGGTCCCACTGGCATGCTGCAACTAAGAGTCTGCATGTCAAAACTAAGGAGCCCACCTGCCACAACTAAGACCCAGAGCAACCAAATAAATAAATAATTAATTTTTACAAAAAGGAAATAATCAGTTTATTCATCCATCCATCTGTTCATTTAACGTTTATAGGTAACTTAGCAGAATGGTCCAGAATATAGGCTCTGGAGTCAAACAAGCCTGGGTTTGTATCTGGCCCTACCACTCACAATCTGGGTGATGTAAAGTGGCAACAACAATCCTGTCTACACGTGTGAGCAGATTCTTGCAATCTTGAAGTTTTCCCCTTGGGGAAGCTCGACAAGCCCTAAGTCAATTGCTGCAGTACAGACGCTAATCAAGTGCAGAGTGAATGGTGTCTGCTGTGCACCCAGGGCTACTTTACAGGCAATCCTGGGGAAAAGCAGAGACATGGGGTTCAGCCTGGAATGCGTTTCCTCACCTTCTGTGAGCACACTGAGTACAGGTGTGAGCAGAGACAGGTCACAGCGGGCTGGAGAGACCCGGACCGCAGGACTTGAGTTTGGTCCTGAGGGATGAGTAGGCCTGGCTAAGTCGAGATGAGGAAGAAGATCTGTCACACAGAGGGATGGTGAGGAAATCAAAGCCATGAGAGCTGGAGAGGGAAGGCCCAGCGGGCAGTGGGGGAGACATGAGGAGAGAGCTTTGGTCGAGGGTCTCAGTGTTCTCATCTGTAAAGGTAAGGGGCTGGCTGGAGGCCAGCTGCCCTCCTGGGGACCCTAGTGTAGGCACCACAAGCCCACGTGCCTGCAGGGGTGAGATGGGAGGCAGTAGGGCAGTCCTAGACAGGCCACACAGATGCCTCCTAAAGGGCGTGGCCACTGCTCTGCGCCAGGCGGCTGTGAAATCACATTAAAATACAGGCATAGAGACACCAGGTCCTAATTTTCTGAATTTTTTTTTCTTTTTTTTTTAAATTATTTATTTATTGGCTGCTTTGGGTCTTCGTTGCTGTGCACAGGCTTTCTCTAGTTGCGGTGAGCAGGGGCTACTCTTTGTTGCAGTGCGTGGGCTTCTCATTGCGGTGGCTTCTCTTGTTACAGAGCACAGGCTCTAGGAGCGTGGGCTTCAGTACTTGTGGCACACGGGCTCAGTAGTCGTGGCTCGCAGGCTCTAGAGCACAGGCTCAGTAGTTGTGGCGCACGGGCTTAGTAGCTCTGCGGCATGTGGGATCTTCCCGGACCAGGGCTCGAACCTGTGTCCCCTGCATTGGCAGGCAGATTCTTAACCACTGCACCACCAGGGAAGTCCCTGAATTTTCAAAATATGCCGTACATTTGGATTTTTATGACAAATCTGATTTTTAAAAAACCCTGTGAGCGGTACCAAAGTTGTGTGAAGACCCAGAAATCCATTTGTACCCCTGCCGGGTGCTTCTGCTGGGCCCCTTGGGGCCCGGGAACCCCGGAGCTGTGTGTTTTTGGTTGCCTCCACATGTACTGTCTTTTAAACAGTGGTCTTCAGAGCTTAAAAAACACAAGAAAAAGAAGGAGGAGAGGAAGAGGGCGCCACCTGGGTCAGCTGAAGTCTGAATTGCTGACCAGACTTAGTACCGTGGCCAGGTTGGGCGTGAGGGGAGGGCTGGCTGTTATCCAGGGCACAACGTAGAGCCGTGAGTGCGTGGGCAGTGGTCTCAGTGCCTGCTGGGCTGCCCTTGGGAGCACTGACGGCACATTTGCTGCTTCTTTGATGAAATTTTCAAAATATTCAGATAAAGAACAGAGACTAACATTACAAATACCCATGTTCCCCGACCCAGACTTCCCGCTTGGTTCATCAGAGCTGCTGGAGGGGCCACCTCTCTCCATTCCTTAGGACAGACCTTCCTCTGGGTCATCTGTCTCTGGACGGGGTCATCTGGGAGCTCTGTTTCATGGTAAAGTCTGAGATGATGACCTCTGATGGTTCAGGAAGTCCCTTCACTGACTGCGGCGCCTGGAGATCCCACTTCTGAGCTCTGGCTCTGAGGGTCCTGGAGAGCAGAGAGCCGGGCTCTAGGGGTCGAGGGCCAGCAGAGGCAGGGGCAGCAAGGCTCCTGCATGAACAGCAGAGTCAGCTGCTGAACCAAGCTTCAGTCTCACTCCTGTTTCTCATGACTAGTTAAAATACAGGCTCTTGCCCTGCCGAGGGGTTGTGAAAAATTCTATGGACGAGACTGGAAATGATGAAGTTGTCCGGAAACAGCTTAGTGAAACCTGAAAATATTTTCACTCACAAAAAAGAAAGCACAGTTGTACTCACTCAACTCCGCCCCGCCACGCCTGCCCTAGGCCGTCTGCCCCTCCATCTTCACCTCCAGCTCCCCCCAACCCCCCGTCTTCAACAGGCAGGTCTCATCTCCCTGCTCCTCCTTTGCATCCCAGCTCTGCTTGGCCTCTGACCCTTCGCCTGCCCAAGTTTCCCCTCTGTGAAGCTCTGCCTTCTCCCATTCACCACTTTGTTTTTTCCTTTTCTGTCCTTTCATGACTGCTCGTAATGGTATAATTAGTCCCTGTCACGCGCCATCTTGGACTGTTTCCTCACACTTCATGTGTGTCCGTGTGCCTCTGATGAAACTATGTGCTCTCTGAGAGAAGGGTCTGGAATTTTCCTGTGTCTCTCACAGTACCCCACCCCCCAGCCCTCTCTCTGTGCTGGGTAAATACTTGTGGGGAGATAAAAGCCTGAACTGATGGCTACACAGGTGGGTGAGCAGAGAGCTGGTTGGGTGGCAGAGTTGAGGCATTTTCCACAGATGCCTGAAACGGGGTTTTCCAGAGCTGGCGGCAGGGAGAACCCAGCCCACCACCACTCGCTCCGCATCTCCTGGGCTGACCCGGCCTCTCTTGGGAAGGCCTGGGAAGGAGGCTTAGTCTATTCCCCATGACACTTGAGAATCAGACGGTAGGTTTCTAATCCACGGTCTGAATGGGTTTCTAAGGTTGGCACCATGGGGAAAATTCCGTGTCGGCATTTTCATTTGAATCAGTATGGTTGAAAATGACCTCAGAGCTTGTGACTTGCCTGTCTACCTGCCTAGAGAGGAATGATCCCGTCTCTCACTCGGGGGACCCAGGCTGGGACTCCGCGTGGATCCAGCACACTGTGGGAAGCCTGGGTCTTCAGCTCCCAGCCCCGAGGTGGGCCTCTTCATGGAAGTGGGAAAGAAGACAGCAGGGGAGCGAGTAAGAGTTTCTGATCCCCAGGCGTTTGCCTCGGCCAGGAGAGCCCGTACGTGGCTGGGGCAGTAGCAAGAGGAAGTCTGCGTGGCAGCAGCCCTGCGGCCTCTTGTCTGCTGCCCTGCCCTGTATGCAGCTGCGTTGTCCATTCTCAAGCATGGAAAGCGCAGGATTGACCGGTTCTAAATGCTCATTTGTTGGCTTTCCAACGCGCTTCCAAATGACTGAGTGTTAATCCAATCTGCCCTGCATAATGCAGTCTTGCCGTGCATGTCTGTGAGTGTACACCAGCACCCCGTTCCCACTTGAAGCACTCCCAGGGGGTCTTGCCTGTGTAGCCAGTGGGGGGAGAGTCTCAGAGATGATTTATCTCCCCACACTGACCTCTCCCCTGTCCTGACTCCTGATCACTCCATGGAGTACCTGATTTCTTTCTGTTGCCTGAGTGTTAGCCTGACCTTCCCGTCTAGACCACCAGCTTCCTGAGGACAGGACCTGTCAGCGACTTGCTTTGCTTTCCCACAGTACTTAGCACAGCACTGGCCACAGAGCAGACCATCAGCACCTATTTCCTGACTATCTGCTGAATGGCCAGGCAGAGTCCCAGCTCCTCTAGGATGCCTTCTCGAGCCCTCTCTGACCTTCTGACCAACAAGTCATCTCTGCAGAGTCCTCCAGCACCTGAGGCCTGGGCCCTGCAAGCAAGCCTGAGGGCTCTAGACATTGGTCCGGGCTCCTCAAGTAGTCTGGCCCTTTCCAGGCAGGCCCTGTGTCCAGGCTTCCTCCCAACGACTAGAATCAACTTGGGCACATAGCAGAGTTTTTGGTTTTTTTTAATGTAATAGTTTTACTGAGATGTGCCATACGCATACCATACAAGTCACCCATTTAAAGAGTGCAATTCCATGTTTTTTAGCATACTCATAGAGTTATGCAACCATCAGCACAAACAATTTTAGAATATTTTCATCACTCCAAAAAGAAATCCCACAAGCTACCCTTTGTTCCTCCGTATTAGTTTCCTACGGCTGCTATAACAAATGACCACAAACTTGGTGCTTTAAAACAATACCAATTTCTTGTCTCACAGTTCTGGAGCCCAGAAGTCTGAAATGAAGGTGTGAGCAGGGTCACACTCCCTCTGCAGGCTCTAGGGAAGAATCCGGTCCTTGCCTCTTCCAGCTTTTGGAGGCTGTCCCCATTTCCTTGCTTGCATCACTTCAGCCTCTGCCTCTGTCTTCATATCACCTTTTCCTCTGTGTGTCTTCCTATGTCTGGTGTCAAATTTCCCCCTGCCTCTCTCTTATTAGGACAATTGTGGTGGCATCCAGGGGCCACCCAGATCATCCAAGATTATCTCCTCATCTCAGTATCGTCAACTTAATCACATCTGCAAAGACCCTTTTTCCAAGCAAAGTAACATTCACAGGGTCCAGGGACTTGACATAGATATCTTCTGGGAGGCCATTTTTCAGTCTTCGACACTCTCCATGCCCTCCAGCCCAGATGTAATTCATACAGCATAAAATATATCAAATTAAAAGTGTACATATGTACATACTTTACTATATTCATAAGGCTGTACAACCATCACCACTGTCTGATTCCAGAACATTTTCATCAAGTCAAAAAGAAACACTGTATCTATCAGCAGTCATTCCTCATTCTCCAACCCCTGGCAACCACTAATCTACTTTTTGTCTCTATGATTTGCCTGTTCTGGACATGTTGTATGAGTGGAATTATACAATATGTGGTCTTCTGTGTCTGGCTTCTTTCACTTAGCGTAGTGTTTTCAAGGTTTATGTGCATTGTAGCATGTATCAGTACTTCATTCCTTTTTATAGCTGAAGAATATTCCATTGTATGGATGTACATACATTGTACATTCATTGGTTCCTGAACATTTTGATTGTTTCCATTTATTGGCTTTTATGAATAATGCTCTTATGAACATTCATGTACACATTTCTGTGTGGACATATGTTTTTTACTTCTCTTAGGTATATGCCTAAGAGCAAGAGAGACTTTGAGACTGTTTTCCAAAGTGGCTGCACCGTTTTACATTCCTACCGGCAATATATGAGCGTTTTAATTTCTTCACATCTTCACCAAAACTTAGTATCTTTCTTTTTTTAATATTTATTTAATTTAATTTATTTTTTTATTTGGTTGCACCGGGTCTTAGTTGCGGCAGGTGAGCTCCTTAGTTGCAGCTCAGGGGCTCCTTAGTTGTGACATGTGAACTTTTAGTGGCAGCATGCATGTGGGATCTAGTTCCCTGACCAGGGATCGACCCCTGGCCCCCTGCATTGGGAGCACGGAGTCTTAACCACTGCGCCACCAGGAAAGTCCAAGTATCTATCTTTTTGCTTAAAGTTACGCTAGTAGGTATGAAGTGGTTTCTCATTGTGATTTTGATTTGTATTTTCACGATGGTTAATGATTCTAAGTATCTTTTCATGCGCTTATTGGTCATTTGTATATCTTTTCTGGTGAAATGTCTACTCAGACCGTTTGCACATGTTTTAACTGGGTTATTTGTCTTTTTATTATTGGGTTTTAAGCGTTTTTTATGTATTTTAGATACAGATCCCTTGTATGTTCTTCAATTCTGTGAATTGTCTTTTTGCATTCTTAATGATGTCCTTTGAAGTACAGAAGCTTTCAGTTTTGATGAAGTCTCACTTTTCTTTTGTTGCCTGTGCTTTTGATGTCATATTTAAGAAACCATTGCCTACTCCTGTGTTTTTCTATGAGTTTTATAGTTTTACCTGTTAAACTTCAGTCTTTGATACATTTTGAGTTAATGTTTATATATGTTGTGAGGTAGGGGGTCCAGTTTCATTCTTTTGCATGTGACTATCCAGTTGTCTTTGCTCCCTTGGTTGAAAAGACTGTTCTTTCCCCCCAGCCAGTTGTTTTGACCCCCTTATCAAAAATCAATTGACTGTAATTGTGAGAGTTTATTTCAAGACACTCAGTTCTCTTCCATTGATCTATATTATGTCTATCCTTATGCCAGTTTTGAAATTGGGAAGTGTGAGTCCTCCAGTGTTGTTGTATTTTTCCAGATTGTTTTGGCTGTTCTGGACACACAACAGATTCTTCTGACACTTGTTGCTTAGTCACTTGCTTTCTTGCTTCCTTGATGAACCAGCAAGACTGTGAGAGCCTGGCTGGCCTGCATGGTTAGTGAAAAATCCCTCCCTCTACTCTTCAGCCTCCCCTTCAGAAGGCACTTGGCCATTAGAGGTCTGGACTGTTCTGGCTGAGCTGGCTTCATCCAGGGCAGGGTAGAAAAAGAGAGAACTTGGAGAGTTGCATCTGGCCCCTCAAGTGGGTCTAAATCCAACTAATCCCGCCCTCACCCCCATCCCAGTGTCCCTTCCCCATCTCTCCTGACCTTGCAGGGTCGGTGTTTGGGTGGTTATGATTCCAGTAGATCCACTTCCAGCCAACACACCAGCTCTCCTCTTGTGCTTCCATCATTCCTGTCACTCTCCTGCCACTTCCTAAGCATGATTTACAGCAAAATAGTGCAGGATGGGGGATGTCTGTCCTGTCAGGTGGGGCAGGTGCAGTGGTCTGGCCTTCCCGGTGGCATCTCTGGTCACCTCCAAGTGTTCTTCGTGGACCCAGCAGGAATGTTGACTGAGCTCCAGGCACTGATTTTGCTGGTGGATGAAACTTGTTTTCTTCCCTGCGGGGCTTTCAGTCCTTGCCTTAAGGAGACAAAAAGAGGGGTGGGGGGGGGGGGGGAAAGAGTGAATCAGAGGGCAGATTTTTCTGGAAGATTTCAAGAGAAGCTGACCTAGTGCTGGTGCCACAATACTGAGGACTTATAGCTTTGGCCCTTTTTTCAAAATAGGGCCCCCAGCTGGGAGCTCTTTTTCGTGAATAAAAGTGATAAAACTGAATCTGACTGACTCATCTCCATGGGGCACTGGGAGTGTTTCTCCATGGCCTCCCTGCAGGGTGGGGGGTGGCCTGTGACTGAGGGAGACTTCGCTCAGTGCCAACACTGCTAACTCTGCAAACTTGGACCCGTTACCCAGCCTCTATGAGCACAGCTTCCTCATTTGTTAAATAAGGATACCTCCCTCCTGGTGGTGGGGAGCAAGAAGGGTTCAGATAGAAGGACAGCATTCATCATTGCTTTCTTCATGTTAGTCCCTGTGTTAGTGTTCAAACCAGATCAAGTGGGGTAAAGGAAAAGGTTTTATGATCACCAGAGCCATAAACTGGAATGTTCTGAGCATCTGCTGTGTTTAATTGTAGGCTAGTCTTCATGTGTATTTTCAGTTCTTTGAGGTTTGAAAGATGCCAGTTAATGGTATCTCTTCCCCATACAGACTCTGAACCAGTTGAGAACTACACAGGGGAGTCAGTAGAGATAAAAATAGAGGTTGTATTATAGGTGAAGGCTGGACCACCACATGGCTCAGACCTACAGCTAAAATGCACCTTCACGCCTCCCCCCAACTTTTTCTTTTTCCCAGTTTGAAGCCTGATTCCAGGCTGCAGAGCTTTAAGGAGCAGGTGTCCAAGGGGCTCTGAGGATGGTAACATTGATCCTTTGGCTGCTTTCATGAGTCTAGGCTCTGCTTAATGGGCTCTAGGTAGTGCTGGACCTGCTGGAGGGTCACCAACTCTGTTTATCTCACCATGAAGACCTACCTCTCTGGAATGTTGGTGCTGATTCTCCAAATCTGTGCTCTGCATGCACCATGAAACTTGTTGTCAATTCCAGTTTCTTCATAGCCACTTAAAGCTCTCTGACTATAGGCAAGTGAGTTAATCTATCTGTGCCTGGATTCCTCATCTGTGAAGTAGGGATGGTAACACCCAACCCAAAGGATGTTGAAGGACTGGCGAGAAAAGACTTGGTTAGGGACTGCCAACCTAATAAATCCACTAAGCCTGGTTCAGTGCCCTGGGGAGCTCAGCTTTCCATTCCAGATTCTGAGGCGTCTCCCTGTGTGCTGAGGAAGTCTCTTCGGGGGCCAGGTGGTCAAGGACAGGTCTGTGGGCCAGAGTGGAGATATGGATTTGAGAAAGATGAGGTCTCAGTAGAAGTGGGCCACCGAAAGACAAGCACTGGTGCATGGATGAATCCGTAGAGATTTATCGTCTGTGTGGTGGGATTTTAATCCCACATTTCAGGCCCCCTCCAGGTTGGGGGTGGGAGGCACAGGTTTGTGAGAGGAAATGTCAACACCCTGGGCCTCATTTCAAACCCATATTTAGGACTGTCTAAGGCAAAATGGTGAAGTAAGCAATGGTTTCCCCAAGGCACCCACTTCCTCTTTCTGCACCCCATTCTACTCTTTTAGCACCCTTCCCCCAACCAGCTAAGAAAATGTCTTCGAAAAATGATTTCACACTAACACAGAGGGCAGCAGAATGTGAGCTAATTCCAGGCCCCCACCTGTCAATGTACAGCCTGTGAACTACAAACGGTTTTTACATTTTTAAATGGTTGGAAAAAATCAAAAGAAGAATATTATTTTGTGACACATAAAAGTTACATGAAAGATTTTATTGTAACTTAAATAAAGTTTTATTGGAACCTAGCCACAAACATTTGTTGACATATTGTCTATGGCTACTTTCAGCAGAGTTGAGTAGTTGTGACAGAGACCATAAGACTCCCAAAGTCTAAAATATTTACCTTCTGGCCCTTTAAGAAAAAGTTTGCTGATGCTCTGCTCTAAGGGGTTGGAGATTTAATGTGTTATGTGCTCACTGGGGTTTGCTTCAGAGGAAGGGGCAAAGCAAGAGTTCAGGCATTTTTGGCAGGCCTGCAGAGGAGACGCTGGGGGGAAGCTTTGCTGATATCCTTCCAGTTAGAAGGGCTGAGGGGAGGTAAATGTCTAGTCCTGTAGGTGGGGCTGCTTCTGTCCACACTGGGATAGGGGGCATGGATGGTGGGGTTCAGGCCTATGACTCATTCTAGCTGATTCAGCAGGATTCAGAAGTGGATTCATAACTCTTAGTGAGCATATCCCATCAGCTTCCCTGCCAGCCTGGTGGCAGTGATTTTACCTGAGGCCTTTCACGTTCCTGGAGTCCTGCATAGCCTCCCCGGCTGGCCCTGAGCAGCACATTCATCGCTCACCTCTCTCATTTCCGCAGAATTTGCCTTCTGCCAGGTGGATGCCTCCGTCGCACTGGATCTGGCCCTGGCTGTGCTGTGTGACCTGCTCCAGCAGTGGGACCAATTGGCCCCTGGACTCCCAGTCCTGCTAGGATGGCTGCTGGGGGAAGGCGATGAGCTCATGGCCTGTGTGGAGAGTGAGCATCAGGTAATCCCGGGGTCTCAGGGCAGTGGAGGTGGGTGGGAGTGTCCTGTACCCACTGGACTAGTTACGTGGACTTGATGCACCTGCTGAAGGTGTGCTTCCGGATACTCCGATACAGAACAGTAACCAATTAGGAAAGTCTCCAGGTGACCCCCACAGCCTGCTGGGTGCTGCTGGGGCAGCTCTCCTGCTGGCTTTTGGCGTTCCAACGATAAGCCTTCTGATCAGTGTGGGGAGGGGACTTTGAAAGAGGCCCCTTGGAAGTTGAGAGTTTAATTAGGGAGAATGCTTATTCGTCAGCATCAGGGTAACCAGGGGCTCCCCATGGTTAGGTCTGAAGGTGAAACACTTCCAGAGAATCAGGGTCCTTCCAGGGTCTCTGCAGCTTGAAGAAAACGATTAGCCCCTCCACGTGGGGGAGCAGTCAACAGATAGGGAAGCTGAGGACCCAGATAAGCAGCAAAAGCATCTTGAGAACTGAAATTCCTCTCTACCAGTGTTTGACTCAGCTGGCCTTCTTGGCATCCCCAGCGGGCCAAGAGTTCAAAAAGCAGCCTGTTTATGGGAACTTTGGAGACAAGATAAAGTGTCTGTGATAAAATGACCTTGAAAATCCTCAGCATTACAGAAATTTGGTTTCCTCCTCAGAGACTAGTGTCTCGTGTTTAGCAATTCCTCGCTCTTTGTTCTGCGGCTCGTATCTCCCTTCCTCTCTCCTCTCTGATTTCTAGATGCACCTTCAGTCTAGGGCCCCCTCCTGTGTTGAGATCCCCTTTTCAGCACCAGGCCCCCAACATATCTTGGCTGCGAACCACAAACACATCTTTATCAAAGGTCATGTTAAGTCTGGGGGAAAAAAATTCCTCTCCAGTGGAGAAGTACAACGAGTGAACATAGAAGGTGACCTTCAAGGCGGCAAGTGGTGTGTGTTCATGGGTGTTGACAGGCGAGAGTGGACCCTCTGTCAGGTGGGGGAGGGGACACATTGCTTCTGCATCTGCCAGGACTCTGCTCTGGACTAGGGTTGGTCAACATCCCCTGTAAGGTTGACTTTTGGCTTTTTCATCTGATTTAGGTGGAAGAAGACTACCCGTTTGAAAAAACAGAAATCAACTTTTGGGCTGAGACCCTGATCTTCGTGAAATACCTCTACAAGCACCTCTTCCACCTCCTCTCCAAGTCCAGCTGGCGTCCCCTTAGCCCTGAGAGGCTCTGTCATCTTCAGAGGACAGCATCAGAGCAATGCCACCTCCTTTCCCAGCTCTTCAGAGAGCTGCCACCAACTGCTGAGTTTTTGAAGACAGCGGAGTTCACGAGACTGCGCATTGGGGAGGAAAGGACTTTGGCCTGTCTGAGGCTACTGGCCTTTCTGGAAGGAAAGGAAGGGGAAGACACCCTAGTTCTCAGGGCTTTGGACTCTCCTGCAGCAGCGAATCAGTTAACTCTTCCAAGAACAGAAACGGCTTGTTGAAGAAAGAAGACTTGTGGGGTCGGGGGTGGGATGGATTCTTCCCCCAGTCATTCCACAGGAAAATGTTGAACAGAAACTCAAGCATCTTCTCCCCTTCACACCTCCCCCACTTCTGTGAGTCTAGTCTTCTGTCCTACAGAGGACTTTTTCTTCAGTTCAGTCATTCAAGGCAGCCTCGTTTATTGCAGCTACTGTAGGAAGTGAGGCGACCACGTTGAATATTGACTCTGTTCCCAGGTGCAGGCCACCTGCAGGCCTGAATTAGCCTTTTTCATCCCCCAGGACCTCCAATGTCCAACCAGAGCCGGCCTGCATTTTTCTCTGAATTGACTACACAGAATTGGGTTTTAACACATGACTTTCCCCCCTTTTTTTGGCTGGTTGTAGGAGCTGGATTAGTTGGCAAACAGCCCACTTGGTCAGAATTCCAAATTTTATTCCATTTTAGCGAAGGCAGAAATATGTTCCAAATGTTGAATCGTGGGAGAATTAAGGATCAACTTCATACAAATAATTTTGTTTTTACTGTCTGCATGTTTAAGCCTTCAGTGATCTACACATGCCATCCTAATTATTAAAAGAGCCATTAAGAGCTCCCACCCCCCATAAAAAGTATCTGTACTATTGTTAGGAAACCAGTTTGGCCACCCAGTGAAACCATAAACTCTTGGCTATTAGAAGGAACCTGGGGAAAGGAGAGTTAGAATAAATGACTTATTTGATGCCTACACTGTTTACTGTCATTTTCTTGGTGGCAGTAACAAGAAGATTCTTATTTAAGATGCCAGAAAACATTTGTTTGTTTCAGTGATTTAACCTAGAAACCCTAAGGGTTTTCTGCTTTTCTAAATCCAGCCCTCCCCCTCTTCCTCAGACACCCAGCAGGTGTCACTCTTGCATACATTTTGCTGCTGGTTTTGTCTTTCACTGGCTTACCCTTTATAATTTATACTTTCAGAGTAAGTGTTAACCCAAAGACAGTTATCTTGAAATTCATAGCTTGGATGGGTCATAGCCTCATCCACATTCATTTTTCATCCTAGTTATCTGAAAAAAAACATTTCAGTAATCATATGTACACTTGGTCCAGCTTTTAGAGTCTAAATATTTTAAAATACTTCTCAGGTGAGCAATCAGAATTATTTTATTGATGTTTGAGGGTTTGAAGAGGCAGTTTAGAGGGGAAAGGGTTTGATATCATTTCCTACTGCAGAAAGACATATTTCAAATATAAATTCTCTTTGAAAGAAAACCACCTAACACTAAAAAATAGAGCCTACTAGAAGTATAGAGAACGGTCTGTGTAGAAAGAGGCAAGGAGAGAAGTTAATATCCAAAGTTTTGCCCTAAAGAGAACAGGAAATTCCCTAGTGGTTTTGCACTACTCAGCTCAAAATGTGTTTTTTGTGATCCTGAATTAATTACCTGGTTAGGCATCTGTGTAGCCCACACTTGATGGAAAGTTGCCAACTGAACGTTTCTTTTTGTTCTGAGAAGACCTGGCTGGTGAGAAGTCAGAATTGTTGGCACAACGTGGTGATAACCATGGTAGAATAATTATGAAACTGGCTCCAGCAAAGCCCAGCTCACTGGAAAAGGCCAGCATTCCTTTTTTCTCTATTTAGAATGAAATAAAAGCAGTTACATAATAATAAAAATATTTTCTACCGGCAGGTACTCTGTACCGAAGCATGTACCATAGCATGTTTACATGTTAGCTCCAAAGTCCTTCTACCAAGCCTGCAAAGTGGGTGTCCTCATAGCTGCTGACTGAGAATTACCCCAGATTTTGATCTTGGCTGGTTGTAGCCAGCCTGGGAGCACAGGAGAGACAGATGTTTCCACTGGTTTTTGTATCTGAAATCTTGTCACTGATCTCCAGTAGCAGTGGTGAGGAGAACTGCTGTCTCACACTTTCCTGATGCATTCCCTGGAGATACTCAGAATACCCCCACTGTCAGGGCCATCCTCAGACTCCTACATTGTGGTTCATTTCAACAGAGAACAAAACAGAGTCAGGGTCCTTGGGTATTTTAGGCTGCAGGTGTCAGCCACAGTTGCCCAGCCTTGTCTAGGGGCCAGTGTAGGCTGGGTGGCAAGAGTGAAGCAGTCACTTCTTCTGAGGTCACTGCCCTTGGCTCCAAGCTCAAGGGTCCAAGATTTGGTGCCCTCTCAGCTCCACATTCACAGTTCTGTAGACCTCCACCCATCTGGCCATACTCCAGAGGCCTGGATTTCTCCATTTTTATGCTTTGTTAATTTGTTTTCATAACTAAGGTGAAACACACTTGTTTATCTTTTAAACACCTTCACAGATAACTCAGATAACAGAATATTTTGCACCTTGACAAAGGGGAGAGATGAGTAGAGCAGGAATTATCTGTTGTACAAAGAAACTCAGGTGCCAAAGTGATTTTGTGATTTGCCTAAAAATCACATGTTTTGTAAGGGGCAGGGCCTGAACTCCATTCCAGCCCTATGTTTCTGATCCTGAAGTCCTTGCAGCCCAACCCCGACTCTGGCTCCCTGGGTGGGTGGGGAGTCCAGCAGTGGGATCTGCATGCAAGCTAAACTCTATGGAGTCGGTATCCTGAGTGACAGGCCTGGCTCATTCCCTCCCAGGGTAACTGAGAGAGAGAATGAGCGCCGCCAAATGGAAGTAAGCACAAGGAAACAACCAGAAATAAGATCAACTGGGCAAGGGGGCGTGGGTCGCGGGAGCTTCTTTCCCTGGCGGGTACTGGACCTTCCAACTTAGGCCCAATTACAGCCTAGGCTGCCAGGTGTGCGAACTCAAGGGCCCCGCTCCAGCTTTTTGGCAGCATATGCGTAGACGCGGGAGTGAGAAGTGTCCTGGACCGGACTCCAGATCTGCCCTAGTGGGGCTGACAGCGGCTTCAGCTGCGCTGGGCGCTAGAGGGGGGTGTCTGCCCCGTACCCGAAGGGCGCGCGTTAGCGAAGAGCATTTCCTAACTCAGGTTCTTGGGGTGTGGGACTGGCAAGCGAAGGAAGCCGGGGCGAGCCCACCATACGCATCCTCGGTGCCCTGCCCCGCCTGGCTGCGGGTCGGCCTTAGCCGGAGCCCGCAGCCCACAAAGAGTTAAGGCGGGGCGCGAGGTGCTCAGCGGCCGGGGAGGTAAGGGGCTAAGGAGGGCGCGCGCCAGGCCAAGGCTGCGGCGGGCGAGAGCCTCGGCTGGCAGCTGTATCACAACCCCCAGGAGGGCAGGGGAAGTCCGGACAGACCAGCAGACGGACGAGGCGGCGGGAACTGGCCTCCATGCCTGCGCGGCTCTCCCGGCCTTTCCTCCCGTCCTCCCAGCCGGCTCCCCCGCCCGGGACGCCCCGCGCCACTCCGCGCCTTTGGCCCTGGCTCAAGGTCTTGTGATGTGATTAGCAAAGCCAGCGCCTTGTCCTCAGACACTCAGCCCTGCCCGGCAGGGCTCGGCGCTCAAGCCCTGTTTACTGCAGCCTGGGCGGGAAGAGGGGCGGAGGAACGGGCCCAGGCTCCTCCGGGCGAGACTGCCCTGGCAGCCGCCCGCGTGGCCGCTCTCGCCGCCCCCTCCCCCCACCCCCGCCCCACCGCGTCTCCACGTGCAGTCAGGATGGAGCCACCACCCATCAGACTCGGGCCCAGAGCCCCCGTCCCCCCGGCCGGAGCACCCTTGGCAAACCAGCCAGGCCGCGCGGACGGTTGCAATATTCTTGCATTTTGCAATTCCCGCGCCCAGTATAAAACCGAAGGTGGGAGATAAAAGCTCCGCAATTTTCCCTAGCAGGATCGGGCGGGGAAAGACACGTCCAGGGCTGCAGAAACCCGGCCACGTTAAACGTGCTGGGGATTTCCAACAGTGCAGCTCCAGAGGAGGGGAGCCGTATCTTGCCGCCGCCACCCAGCAGCACCCATCTGGGCCTTGCTCTCCACGCCGCCCCGGGCGCCCCGGCAGCCAGCCCCGCCCCGAGGCCTCTCCGCCCTCTCCCCCCACAGGAAAAAAATTGGCGGCGGCCAATGGGAGGCCAGGAAGGCGCCTGACGTCCTCCGGCCTGCTGGCGGCGTTGCCTGGAGACCCCGGCGGGGTCAGCGTTCTGTCCCCTCCCCCGGCAGGCCCGCCCCACCGCTGCCGCGCTCCGGGGCTCTATATAGGGCGCGCGCGCTGGGGCGGCTGAGTTCCAGCAGTCCGCGAGCTGCCGTCGGCTCCGCGCGGGGGGGCGGGCCGGGCACCCCGGGGCGCGGAGGAGAGCTCTAGCTTCACTCTCCTCTCCCCCCCACTCTGCACTCCCGGGCACCCTCAAACCAGTCCACGCTGCTGCCCCCGCTCCCTCTGTTCTTGCCCCCTAGCAAACTTTCGGTCCCTCCCCCGCCCCTCGCCCGTTATTCGTCGTGGCTCGAGCCCGGCCGCGCCGCCCCGAGGGCTCCTCCGGACCTCCCAGCCTTCAGCTCCGACCATTACCGGATCCAGAAACATGTCGACCACACTTCTGTCCGCCTTCTACGATATCGACTTCTTGTGCAAGGTATGCGGGGGAGCAGGGAGGGACAAGGACGGGCAAGCTGTCCTCGGCTTTGGGGGGTCCTCTTCCTGCCTTGACTCTTTGGGTTCGAGAAAAATCCCGGAGTTTGCAATGTGTGCACGTACTTTGTGGGCGGGGAGAAGGAGCAGGGAGGAAAGGCAGGAGGGAGTCTCTGTAGCTGTTTTAGTTTCTCCCTAGCCGACCACAGCCACGCTGCCCGGGGCTTCCCGGACGGGGTTTGCGCCGCCCAGGCCGGCGGCCCACGGCTGAGGATCACATGTCGCAACCCAGCGCGGCCTAGGGTGGAGAGTCCGGCTCCTCCCAGCGCGAACTTGATTCTTGTGCGCGTGTAAGGGAGGAGGTTGGGGGCCGAGTTGAGATCCGAAGAAAGGAAAGAGAATCGGAGGGCTGGAGGTGGATATTCTGCAACTCGCCCCAACTCATACATACCTCCTCCCTTTCCCACTTTTCATCCCTTCCCCGCTCCCCTCCTTTTGGCAGACGGAGAAATCCCTGGCCAACCTCAATCTGAACAACATGCTGGACAAGAAGGCGGTGGGGACACCCGTGGCCGCCGCTCCCAGCTCGGGCTTCACCCCGGGCTTCCTGCGACGGCACTCAGCCAGCAACCTGCACGCGCTCGCCCACCCCGCGCCTAGTCCCAGCAGCTGCTCGCCCAAGTTCCCGGGCGCGGCTAACGGCAGCAGCTGCGGCAGCGCGGCGGCGGGCGGCCAGGCCTCCTACGGCACCCTCAAGGAGCCGTCGGGGGGCGGCGGCACTGCCCTGCTGAACAAGGAGAACAAATTCCGGGATCGCTCGTTCAGCGAGAACGGCGAGCGCAGCCAGCACCTTCTGCACCTGCAGCAGCAGCAGAAGGGAGGCGGCGGCTCCCAGATCAACTCGACGCGCTACAAAACTGAGCTGTGCCGGCCCTTCGAGGAGAGCGGCACGTGCAAGTATGGCGAGAAGTGCCAGTTTGCGCACGGCTTCCACGAGCTGCGCAGCCTGACGCGGCACCCCAAGTACAAGACGGAGCTGTGCCGCACCTTCCACACCATCGGCTTCTGCCCCTACGGGCCGCGCTGCCACTTCATCCACAACGCCGATGAGCGGCGGCCCGCGCCGTCGGGGGGCGCCTCCGGGGACCTGCGCACCTTCAGCGCCCGCGACGCGCTGCACCTGGGCTTCCCGCGGGAGCCGCGGCCCAAGCTGCACCACAGCCTCAGCTTCTCGGGCTTCCCGTCGGGCCACCACCAGCCCCCGGGGGGCCTGGAGTCGCCCCTACTGCTCGACAGCCCCACATCGCGCACGCCGCCGCCACCCTCCTGCTCCTCGGCTTCGTCCTGCTCCTCGTCCGCTTCGTCCTGCTCCTCGGCCTCGGCGGCCTCCACGCCCTCCGGCGCCCCGACGTGCTGTGCCTCTGCGGCGGCGGCGGCCGCGGCCGCGCTGCTGTACGGCACCGGGGGCGCCGAGGACCTGCTCGCTCCGGGCGCTCCCTGCGCCACCTGCTCGTCGGCCTCGTGCGCCAACAACGCCTTCGCCTTCGGCCCGGAGCTGAGCAGCCTCATCACACCGCTCGCCATCCAGACCCACAACTTCGCCGCCGTGGCCGCCGCCGCCTACTATCGCAGCCAGCAGCAGCAGCAGCAGCAGCAGCAGCAGCAGCAGGGCCTGGTGCCCCCCGCGCAGCCCCCGGCGCCGCCCAGCGCGCCCCTCCCTGCCAGCGCCGCCGCGCCGCCCTCGCCGCCCTTCAGCTTCCAGCTGCCGCGCCGCCTGTCCGAGTCGCCCGTGTTCGACGCGCCCCCTAGCCCCCCGGACTCGCTGTCGGACCGCGACAGCTACTTAAGCGGCTCCCTGAGCTCCGGCAGCCTCAGCGGCTCTGAGTCCCCCAGCCTCGACCCCGGCCGCCGGCTGCCCATCTTCAGCCGCCTCTCCATCTCCGACGACTGAGGCAAGAGGGCGCCAGTGAGGAGGAGGAAGGGAAGGCCGTTCTGGGGGTGTTGGAGGGCGCCCCTGCAGTCTCGCCCCTGCTAGGGGCAGGGGAGTGTGGGGGGTGACGTCGGTCACAAGCAGACTGCAGGCCGCACCGAGCCCTTGGACTCGAACTTGTGTGCCGGGAGGGACCCCCACCCCTCCCCTTTCGGTTTCCTCTTGTTTTGTTTTTTTTTCTATTATTATTATTTTTATTATTATTACGAAGTTTCATTCTTGTTGAGCGAAAAAAAGCCAACGAACTTTTTGTATTGATGAACAAAATATTCACAACAGAGCAGTTGTGATGCGAATAGAACAAAAAACCAATCACAAACTTTTTAGGTCTCCCGATGAGTTTGGGACTTTAGGGAAAATCAACCCAGCACCAGCAGCTACCAACCGCCATTCCATATCGTCACTTGAAAAGCATTAGTTACAGTCCAGATGTGGGGACTTATCTTGAGAGAAGTTCCTAATTGTTTGTCTCAGACCAGTGTAAACAAACCAGCCAACCACCGCCTTGCTAAACCTATAAGCTTTTAGAATCCAATATTCTGCCAAGAATATGCCTTGATAGTAGTAGACCTCAGCTCCACAGGTGTTTTTTGTTTTTTAACAAACTTATGTATGTCTGGAAAAAAAACCCTTGCATTCCAAAGTTTCATACTGGTTACTGGTTTCATTGCCACCACTTAGTGGATGTTTAATTTAGAACCATTTTGTCTGCTCTTTCTGGAAGTCCTGGGCAGAGCTTAGTTTGTAATTGTTGGGGAATAACTGCTGAATTTTTAGCTGTTTTGAGTTGATTCGCACCACTGCACCACAACTCAATATGAAAAAAACTATTTAACTTATTTATTATCTTGTGAAAAGTATACATTGAAAATTTTGTTCATACTGTATTTATCAAGTATGATGAAAAGCAATAGATATATATTCTTTTATTATGTTAAATTATGATTGCCATTATTAATCGGCAAAATGTGGAGTGTATGTTCTTTTCACAGTAATATATGCTTTTTGTAACTTCACTTGGTTATTTTATTGTAAATGAGTAAAAAAAAATCTTAATTTAAGAGATTGTATGTAATATTTATTTCATTAATTTCTTTCCTTGTTTACGTAAATTTTAAAAGATTGCATGATTTCTTTACAGAAATCTTATCTTGATGCTGTGGAAGTAGTTTGAGGAATATCTTAAGAGTTTTTCTTAGAATGTATAATGGTTGTATCCCATCCAACTTTAAAAGAAAAAAAGTGACCACATACTCTGCAATCAGGCTTACATGTGGCATGCTTTTCTCATTCCAACTTTATAAATTAGCAAAAAATGTTTTTGTTTGCTTATTCCACCAGTTCTACTGTGACATACTCTGCATATAAAGACATGTAGCAATAATGGGGGAGGGGGGGTAATCTCACAGTGCCTTTGGAAGGGCCAGAACTTGCCTTAAAACTTCCTCAACCAAATAAGTATTTTGTCTATCAGTGCTTGAGAGAATTTGAATGTAGGATGGGTTCAACTGCACAAAAGGAAAAGATTTTTACCACTTTTTTTATATAGATATAAAGTGAAGAGGCCACCTCTTAGTGCTAAAATGGTATGTAGTACATGAATATGCCTTGTTTCATTACAGAAAATTCCAAAACCTGTACTATTTTTCTTTTCCGTGTGGAAAGGCAGGAATGCTTTCCTGGACAGCGGATGAATGAGCGGTAGCTTTAGTTTGTACGTAGGTACAGTTGGAGCACTATGTATGTATGTATTCTGGACTACTTTGACAGAAGTAGGTATTTGAATGTAACAAGGTTAAGTCAACTTGAGTTGTAATATATTTGGGGAATCAGTTCACTACAAATTGTGACTGTAAACATTGTACTGTAAATGTTTTGTAGTTTTCCCCCAATAAAATTTTTGGGAAAAAAAGGTATTAATGTGTAAGATAGCTTCCTTTTTTTAGATGCGAATATCTAGCTTTCTAGCTTCCCCCCGCTGTCAGGTTTTGCTCAGGTCTTAGAGGGATTGGGCTTAGGGTTTAGAGAGCTGGTGGAGCCAGAGTTCGGAAGAGCCTGTCCCCCTCTATGTTGTATAGCAAGTTCTTTTAGCTGAAAGAAATTTGGACCGTCAAGGGCATTAGTTAGCTGTTCCCTTTGGTAATAAGATGCATCCCTGTGTTGGCTGACTGGCTGGTGGCAGGCCCTGGCTGGGAGGCCCGAGGGGTGTGGCCCGCCTGTGAGTCACCAAGCAGATCACGTGTCTGCAGTGGCAGCTGAAGGTCTGATTTTTTTTTTTTTTTCCAGTGGGACGGCCGGGGAACCAAACTGCTTGGGTGAGGAGGGTCTTGCCAGCCCTTGGCTGAACGGGGGGTAGGGGGTTAGGCCCAGCGTTTCTTGGGCCAGAGAACCAGGGTTTGGCCTGGACTTTGGAAAGCGTGGTTGTGTCCTTGTCCACAGAGGAAAGAGATGATTAAACAGGTTAAACTTATATCTGGGCAGTGTTTGTTTATGCGGACAGCTTCCTCTGGGAGTGAGCACACACGTTATTTATGCAAAAGGATTAGTGTCTGCTTGAGACTGTAAGCGGCCAGAAAGCAAATGCGACCCAGGTCTGGAAAAAAGGAAGGGGAAAAAAAAGGCATCCATCTGTGCTGATTCTCACACAACTGAACAAGACCTTAGTATGGTTCTTTTCCTACAATCACTTCAAAGCTTAAAAATGTAGTTCATAAATCAATTTGTTTTTCCTTCTCTATCCCCAACACCCGCCCCCCCAACACATACACAGAGTTCAGACACTTTTTCCAAAGTAAGAGATTTAGCAAAAGTTTCCTCATCTACCACAGCTGAGCTCTATCACCCATCCTTGCATCCCCGCGACCCTGTGTTTGCCTGTGTTCCTCAGGGTCTCCTGGGTCTCACAGCTGAGGCTGGTGGGGTGGGGGCCGTTGGTGGAGCCCACCAGGCCTCAGGCAGCTGTTTCACGTTAACGATGATTGCGCTGGTGTTCACTGGAGCGTTTTGGTGCTGCGCGCACCCTGCCAAAGGGGATGGGGAACAGTTTCAAAGTTCTCCCAGATGCCGGCCCCTGGCTGTGGGGGACTCAGCAGCGGGGGAGGGGAAGCCTGAGGCCAAGGAGGGCTCGACGGGTGAAGACGCTGCAATCTCCTAGGCCTCTTCACCATAAAGAATGTGCAATGGCAGGGAAAAGTCTAAAATGTGGTGCTATGTAGGCCCAACTGCATTTCAAAGGCCTTGTTTCCACTTCATCCCAAAACTGATTTTTCTAAACAAGTACATTTGATCAACTGGAATGTTAGACTTCTTTTTGGGGTAAGCCACATTCATTTTTAAAATTGGTTTGTTTGAAAGCCCAACTGCTAGGAGCTGATGTTTTGTATTTTAGACCCAGTGGAGCGTGGAAAGCTGGGGGGAGTCATTCAGAAATTTCCTCTTGCTGCAGATCAATGGAGGGTATGTGGGTCATTGTCTTTCTGCAGCGGCTGGAATTAACAGCAAGCAAGACGCTCTAACTGTTGCTTGATCACCCCTAGAGAAGTTTTCTTGTAAATTAAGGGAACTAGAAGTAAAAACTGCAAGTGAGAACAAGCCAGGATTCCTATCACGGGCTGGGGAGCGGAACTAAAACTGACTCCTGTGTTATACTCAAGATAAAATTCTTTTGTAGTTACTTGTGAAAATAAGCCCAGGATGTGATAGTGTTTAGCATGGCTTCATAGTGGCATTTCCACTAGCTATTTGAAAACTAAGGTATTTTTTAAGCAGCCCAATTAGTGTGCGTCCCCTTCTAAGTTATTTCCTAGAAGGGACACATGCATTTAGATATTTTCCACCCCTCACTCTGTCTGAATCTATGTGTGTATAACGTGTTGGAGGGGTGGTGGGAGGAGGGGGGGGGGGCACACAAAAAAACTATTGAGAAGCTGCCCCTGCCCTTGGGAACAGATGGGGGGTTGTGAGCCCTGCAGTGGCTCAGGAACCCCGTAGAAAGGACCAGGCCTGGAGGGCCCAATGTAGGAAGGACAAACAGGCATAGCTCTTGGCTATAGGTCTGGCCCAGCACTGGGATGCTCGGTGGTGAAGTTGGCCTGAGGGTCTCAGAAACCCCCAGGCTAGATGTGTACAGAGAGGAGGCCCACAAGAGAGCCACTGACCCTGGAAGGGAACCATCTCCAGGCATTTGCTCTCCTTCAGTTGTGCTCAGGGTGACAAGAGTGAGGGCAGATGTGACTCGGGCCACATCTTCTTGAAAGCAGAAGTTGGGTCTCCGCACCTTCCCTGGCCTTGGAGTTCGTGGGAGCCCCCGACGCAGCCCCTGCTAAGCAGCCAGGCTTACCTTCCATCAGGGGCCATAACCGCTCTCCATTTTTGTTACCTCGTTTAACTGTGTCTCTATTTTCTTGTTCACTCTCTGGGGGATGTGAGACTTGTGGCCACCCAGGGCAGTTCCAGTCTGTGCTGCTGGCAAGGCCAAGGAGGGAGGGAGGAAAAGAGGGAGGGTCAGAGAGGAGCCAGGGCCCAGGGGCCGGACAGACGTGCCCGGGAGGAGCCCTGTGGGGATGGGGGGCCCCAGGCAGCAGGAAGCCACAACACCTCCAGGCCCAGTCCTGCCTAGGTGGGTTTTCCCAACCTCTCCTGACAGTTTTTGCTAGATCTGGAAAGTGCATGAGTGTGGGTGTGTGTCTAAGGAGGTAGGTGGGTGTGCCCACGTGCGTGGTGTTGCTCTGTGTCAGGGGTCTGTGTCTGTGGGCGGGGTTGCTGTGGGAGAATCCTGTGTGGCTGCATCTGTGGGGTGTGTGGATGTGAGCAGCTGTTGATATGTGTGGGGGGTATATATGTGCGTAGGGTGTGAGGGTCGGTGAGGAAGGGAAATCTGTGGGTGTGGGTTTGGCTGTGTGTGTAGGTGCATTTGGGGATCTGTGTATAAGTGTGCTTATGGGTTTGGGTGTGTTTGTTGCTGTGTGTGTATGTGTGAGTGTGGGTTTGAAGGTATCTTTTGGTCTGTGTGTGTGTGTAGGTGCATGAGGGTGTGTATCTGGGTGTGGGTTTGGGTATGTCTGTTGCTCTGTGTGTGTGTGATTCTGAGTGTGAGGGTGGGTGTGGGTTTGGGTGTGTCTGTTGCTGCATGTGCATGTATCTGGGTGTGGGTGTGGGTTTCAGTGTGTCTGTTGCTCTGTGTGTGTGTGTGAGTGTAAGTGTGGGTGTGGGTTTCAGTGTGTCTGTTGCTCTGTGTGTGTGTGTGAGTGTAAGTGTGGGTGTGGGTTTCAGTGTGTCTGTTGCTCTGTGTGTGTGTGTGAGTGTAAGTGTGGGTGTGGGTTTCAGTGTGTCTGTTGCTCTGTGTGTGTGTGTGAGTGTAAGTGTGGGTGTGGGTTTCAGTGTGTCTGTTGCTCTGTGTGTGTGTGTGTGAGTGTGGGTGTGGGTGTGGGTTTCAGTGTGTCTGTTGCTCTGTGTGTGTGTGTGTCTGAGTGTTAGTGTGGGTGTGGGTTTGGGTGTGTCTGTTGCTGCATGTGCATGTATCTGGGCGTGGGTGTGGGTTTCAGTGTGTCTGTTGCTCTGTGGGGGGGGGGGGTTGCCTGTTGCTGTGGGTGCGTGTGTCAGTGCAGCTGTTGCTGTGTGGGTAGGTGTGTAGGTCTGTGGGATGTGAGGAAGGATCTGTGGGTGTTGCTGTATGTTTGGGTCTGGATGTGTCTGTGTGATTGGTGGGGGGGGGGTGTCTCTGTCTGGGTGGAGTGTTAACAACACCTTTGCAGGAAAAGCAGTCCTTTTTAGCAGGCCTCTTTCAAGTGAAAAACTGTTTTCAAAACCCGGAAATGGAGGCCAGGCTGTCACCCGCTTCCTGCAGTAGGTAGTGGGCAGAACAGGGCTGAGTGGGGGAGGGGCAGACAGGCCTTCAGCCTGCAGGGACCCCAGACCCAGTTTATGGCTGGTCACACCTGCCAAGGACAGGCCTCCTGGGCCTGACTGCAGGGACGTATTTAGAAGCAATTAATTCTCTAGTTGAAGGGGGAGGGGCTCTTTTATTTTCATCTGTTGCAGAAATAGCTCATGTCAGATAGGAGCTCTTGTGCCCTCTGGGGTGAGAGGCAGCTCTGAAATAGAAGGAAAGATATTAAGGATTTTAGACAGACAAGAAAACTCCTGAGCTCGCTGAAACCGAGTTTAAAATATTTCTCTAAAAATAAGCTTTGTTTTCCTTGTGGATTCCTCTGGCAATCGGGCCCTCGTGTCAGGGTGTTTAGCAGGCCTGGGAAGCCAGGCGGAATTTTTTAAAAAGTGAGTGTTTCCCAGCTGTGGCCTTGGAAAGTTCTCTGTTTTCCATTTATTAAACTCCTAGTTTCTGGCTAATTAAAATTATTTTCAAATACAACTCCATGGCCCCGCAATATTTGATGAAACACAGAATTCCCTGTGACCCCTCTGTAGGAGGCTGGGCCAGGCTGTGGGGTGGCCTGTGACCCCTCCACTGGGCCTGGTGCTGGTTTTATGCAGAGGGGAGACCCTTTGAAATGCAGGCCCAGGGCCTTGTCTTTCCAAGCCCCACCTCCTCCCCGAGTGGCTAGAGTGAGAGGCTGCTCACAGGACAGTCTCTGAGCCCTGCACCACTGGAGAAGGGGCTGTGGGTCCTTGGCGACCTGCTGTTTGTTCCCCTGCATCACTGAGTGGAGAAGGGGTGCACTTCCAGAGGAACTTGGCTGAGGTACGTGGCAGGTGACCCTGGTTGTTTCTCCCTGGCCTGGCTACTGTTGAAGCTTCAGGGCCACACAGGCCAAAGTGCCCAGGCCCTCTTGAGCACCCACAGGATGTCCAGACTCCCAAGGTGATGCTTTGTGAAGATGGAAATCCAAGATGCCGCAAGGCAGGAGGCGTAATATTGCTGAGGGCCAGGGCTGGTGTGATTCAGATGTGCTGGCAGGCTCCCTTCCACTGCCCTGGGATTCTGTCCAGACATCCAAGGGGTGGGATGCTGGGATGCTGCCCGGGACCTTTCATTCATCCCACAGAGAGTCCTTGATTGTCTAGTACGTGCTGGCACTGCCGGAGCAGAGGTGAGTTGACTGATGTCATTCCTGCCCTCACGGAGTGTACGTATTTTCAAGGTTCATTCACGTTGTGGCGTGACTCAGCCTTCATCCTTGTATGTGACAGGATAGTATCCCATCCTATGGCTGCACCACATTTTGGTTTTCATTCGTTAGTTGATAGATGTTGGAGTTGTTTCCACCTTTTGGCTATTGTTGAATCATGGTGCTATGAACATCAATATACAAGTTTTTGTGTGAACATATGTTTTCAGTTCTTTTGGTTACATACCTAGAAGCAGAAATGCCGGAATGGTAACTCCCATTTGACTTTTTGAGGAACTGCTGTACTATTTTCCAAAGTGATACACTGGTTTGGCTTTTTTTCTTTTCTTTTATAAATTTGTTTATTTATTTATTTTTGGCTGTGTTGGGTCTTCGTTGCTGCAGGCAGGCTTTCTCTAGTTGTGGCGAGCAGGGGCTACTCTTCATTGTGGTGTGCGGGCTTCTCATTGCGGTGGCTTCTCTTGTTGCGAAGCACAGGCTCTAGGCATGCAGGCTTCCATAGTTGTGGCATGTGGGCTCAGTAGTTGTGGCTTGCGGGCTCTAGAGCACAGGCTCGGTAGTTGTGGCACATGGGCTTAGTAGCTCTGTGGCATGTGGGATCTTCCCGGACCAGGACTCAAACCCGTGTCCCCTGCATTCGCAGGCGGATTCTTAACCTCTGTGCCACCGGGGAAGCCCAATACATTGGTTTTTATAACTGTTTTATTAATGTAATGAAACATGCTCCATGGATGACCACGTAAAAGCACTTGTGCACTTGTTCACAATAGCCAAAGCTGAAGCACTGTTACCATCTCCATTTCAAAGATGGGGAAACTGAGCTCATAGAAGTTGTCATAGGCCTGAGGCCAAGCAGCTCAGAAAAGGCTGAAGCAGAATTCAAAGGAAGCTAAGCAGTGGTTCCTTCAGATCACCCCAGGCTGCCTCTAAGACTCCTGCTTTACTCCCACACTGTCTAGAAATGGAGGTGTCCAAGAAGCCTTCCAGGATTTCTTTCCAGGGTAAACCCTGTCCTGCCTCACCTGTGCTTTTAAAACACAATGAGTTCAAGTCACCCTTCAGCTCAAAATCCTCATTCAGAATAAAATCTAAAATCTTACCAAGGCCTGCAAGGTCTGTCCTTCCCCACCCACCCACTAGCCCTTTCCTTCCTCACCTCGACTCTCCCTTCCCTCATCCTGCCCCTACCACTCAGGCCACCTTGCTGGTTCGTAATCATGCTGGACCTGCTCTGTCTCAGGACCTTTGCACTTGCTATTCCCTCTGTCATGCTCTTCCACATTTCCTTCAATTTCCTGCTGTCACCTTTTCAGGGGGCCACCTAGACCACCCTAAGACAACAGCTCCATCTGGCATCTCTCATCCTGCTTAATTTTTTCTCTAGCATTTGTCACCCTTTGACATAATTTGAATGCCTTTCTTTATGTGTGTATCATCCTTCCTTCTTAGACTCTAAGCTTCATGAGGGCAGGCACTGTCTCAAGTGCAGTGGGGAGCCACTGAAGGATTTTAAGCTGGGGAGTAAGACAGCCACATTCACATTTTAAAATGATTTTCGGGGGACTTCCCTGGTGGTCCATTGGTTAAGCCTCCATGTTCCCAATGCAGGGGGCCCAGGTTCAATCCCTGGTCAGGGAACCAGATCCCGCATGCTGCCACAAAGATCCCACGAGCCGCAACTAACACCCAGCACAGCCAAATAAATACTTTTTTTTTTTAATAAAATGATTTTGCTTGTGTGGAGAGTAGACTGGAAAAAAATGATTCCTTATAAAAACAATTTGAATGCTAAAAAACATTTAAAAAATCATGACCTAGGGTAGCCCTTTCATTCCACAGATGAGAAGACTAAGGCTCAGAGAGGGTGGAAGGACCCCTCTAGAGACTTCCCAACTTCTGGGTTTCTACACAAGCCCTAGGAAGAGAGACCGCCCAGCACACCGTCCTCCCGAGGTGTCAGCTGTCCCAACAAGGCTATTGGTAAAACTGCTGAATGTTGACTCTCCCCGAAGCAGACCTGAATCCCTGTGGACTGAGAGGCTCAGAGCAGCAGGTCTCTGGATGTTCTGTTCATCTGGCTTCTCAGGGAGGCCCTGGAGGGTCTATAGCGTGGACACACCAGGAGCTTACAAAGCACAGCCCTGGGAGCCCAGACCTGCTGCGGGGCCTGGAGCGTGACAGGGCTCTGAGCAGGTGTCACCACCACTCTGTAAGGGGCCCGGTCTGCAGGGGTTACAGGCCGGGCCTCCCATAGACCTGGGTTCAAATCGCACTCCACGGCCACTCCCTACCTGTGTAATCCTGAGCAGAACTCTGAGCCTCAGTTTCCTCATCCCTGAAATGAGGATGATCATGCAGTTGCGGCTACACAAAGCCCCCAAAGGGGTCAAAATATGATGTCATGGGTGAAATGTCTAGGAGAGGGCCCAGCTCTGGGTCTCACAATGACAGTGTGCAGGCTGAGTGGGTAGCAGCCCAAACCATCAGGTTCAAAGCCTAGCTTTGCTACCACCTGCTGTAAGACCAGTGGCTTGCCATCCCCATCTGTGAAATGTCAGACCCATCCCCGAGGGCTGTCATGAAGTCCAGGTGAATCAGTCAAGCCAGGTGGTGAGAACAGAGCCCAGCATATAGGAAGTACAATGTAACAGTTTGTTACTGCTCTCCTGGGTTTTTTTTTTTTAACACCCAATCAATAGACATCCAGTCTGAAGGGGCTCAGGAAGTCTCCTTCATCTGCCCCCACAAACCACCCCCCAATCATTTGAGCCTTGAGATGAGAGAGACAACTGCTTTCCTTAGAAATTCTAGATAGATAAGCTCTGCCCACTGTGGCAGGCACTAGCCACACGTGGCTATGTACCTTTGACTTAAACAGAATTTAAAACATACTTCCTTAGTCGCACTAGCCACATGGCAAGTACTCAACTGCAGCTGCGGGCTACGCACTGGAGGTTTCCATCATCGCAGAAAGTTCTGTTGGACAACACTGCTATTCTGGGGTGTTCTACTAAAATGCAAAAACTGTAAGGAAGGAAGCTTCTATCCATCATCTAACCCTTGAAGGGTTGTCCTTTTCCAAAGCAAGTCCTGGGACACACCCATGGTGCCCTTGAGGGTTCCCCCTCCCTCCACAAACCAAGAGAGTCCAAAATACTCCTAAACTGCCCATCTGTCCCGTAGACTGTAAATGCCAGTGGAGGAGAGAGGCAGGGCCTGCCCACCCATGGTGGCACCTCACAGCCCCACCCAGCAGCCTGGGACCCACCTCCTCTGAGACGCCCCAGAGACATGGACCCTCACTCTCACCCCTCACGTTGTCCCTGTCTCCACAGCTGTGACACCACATCCACCCAGTCACCCACACCAGAACCTAGGGTCCTCCTGAAGTCTTTCTCTCACCTCCCTCTACCCTTTCCTCAAGCTGCCCGAACGGAAGGACTCTGCTTTCTAACCAGGCCTGGACACTGCCCCCCGCTACTCTGTCTTTACAGCCTCAGCAACCCAGGCTCCTCCTCACCTGGACAGCACGAGTCCAGCCCCCAGCTGCTCCCCTCCCAGCCACCATCCCCAGAGCCTGCTTCTGAAACACCTAGGCCATCATGCCCTTCCCGCTCCATGACCCTGACCGGTGCCCTCACCCCCAGCTCACATCCAAGCTTCCAAACATGCTCTTTGAGGCTCTGCCTCAACCCTCACTGCTCCTCACCTGCCCTGGAGCACCGACGGCCAGCGATGCTACGGCTCTTCACAGCCCTGGGCGTCTGCTCTCCCTGTGCCCCTGCCTGGGACACCCCACCCCCCACACACGTCCCCCTGCTTCCTCTGCCTCAGCTGAAAATCAACCTCAGACCTAGTCCCTCTACCCGCACCCCTTCCAGCCCCCAGGGCCCCGTGCAGGCCTTTGTAGGAGCACAGAGCACATTATCCTACACCAGCTGCTAGGGCTCTGTCTTCTTCTCTGGCCTGGAAGTTCATTCAGAGCAAGAACGGCATGTTCCTCCTTGCACTCCCCAGCCTGGCCCCTAGAAGGGCCTCAATAACTGTTTGTGCAACCAAACCAGCTCCCCCCACACACATACACCCAATGAGCATGGTACAGCCCGCTCCCATCTGACAGATGAAGAAAAAGTCGCTCAGAGAAGTGAAGATACTTGCCCAAGGTCTCCCCGCTCATGCATGGGGGGGCCATGGTGCCCTCCCCACCCCCACCCCCGGAGAGGCCATTCAGAACAGGGGAGAAACGCACTACTCCTTGGTAGACGTGACCTCCCCTGGAGTTTTTCCTCTTATTCCAAAATCACGCGTGCTTGTCTGAGTACCCAAGCAGCAGACAGTGCATTCCAGCGAGTCCAAATGGCAGTGTCCCTCCTGAACGTCCTCCTCAGCCCCATTCGGCAAAGCTGACCACACAGTACGCGCTTTGGGTGAGGCGCTCCAGGGATCTGACTGTGCAGCTATGTGTGTACAACCTCACACACACTTTCAGTTCACGGAAAGTGCACACCATCCTGTGCATGGGTCTGCCCTCCTGACTCAGCGTGCCAGCCCCTTCTTTCATGGCAGCATGGTGCCCACAGTAGGAGGGGAGCCCTGGTGGTGGCCACCCAGGCTCTGCACCATTTCACCTTTACGAGCAGTGAGGCACAAGCATGCTTGTTCACCAGCCCTTGGGTGAGTATTTGCCTCCGATGAATCCGCGGAGACAGCATCGCTGAGCTGTGAGGCGGCCCGCGTGTTTCTGTGCACTTAAAATCTTGAAACCAGCCATCCCAGAACCCCCCCCAAAAAACGTTGCACTAAATACCTCCCACCTCTGGGCCTCCGCGGCCACTCACACCCCTGTCCGCTCCCTGTGTGCCTGTGCTGAGTTTCTGGGGTGCAGGTCACGGGGACTGCCCCCTGGGGTCTGGTCTTTCTGTCTCCCTGTCCAGTTCTCAATTCCTCCTACGCTGAGCCCCAACTCCCCATACCTCCAGGCTCTTGGAGGGCAGCTCATTGTTGTCTACACCGCTCCCACCCACCCCCGCCCCCAAGCTGGATCCAAAGACTGAGGCTGTGACCTGGCTCAGAGCCAGTCCCGCTGGCTCAAAGCACCTGGGGCTTCAGGGCAATGAGGTGGGAAGACTCTTCCTCGGAAACCACGGGGGGAGGCCCCCGTCCACATGACTGTGGGTGGGGGCAGCAGAAATCCCCTCGAGACAATAGCATTACCCGTTGAAGATGTGAGACCGTGTAGGTGCATCTCAGCCAGAGCACATGGGTGAGTGTGTACGTGTGCTGAAGCGTGTGAGTCTGAGCCTGTGCCAGTGAGTGTGTGTGTCTTAGGGGCCGTTGTGTCAGGGGTTATGTAAGGGAGGCACTCCCCGGGGCCAACAAACCGCAGTGGTGTAACCGCCGGCCAGCAGGGCCACCAGAAGGAAAGGAGGGAATATGTAAACACCCTACTGGGCCTGTTCCCTACCCGCCACAGGCAGGCCCTGGACAGAGCAGCCCTTCCGATCCTCCATTCCTGCCGCCTCAAGCCCTGTGGGCTGGCCTGGGAGGGGGTGATAGTGGTGGCCAAGGAGGCCAAGGCCAGGGGGTCCCGAGAACTCCACGGGGAGTGGACATCCCTAGCTCTTGATCTGGGCCCAAAGGACAGGACGGAGAGGAGACCTCAGCAGGGTCTACCTGGGCTTCTGCCATAAGCCATGAGTTCCCCACAAATGAGGTGTGCCACCTTCCTTACCCCCACAGCTGCTCTCTCTTTAAAGCCTTGGGGGACAGTGGTCCCTGTGTACCAGAGGCCTCTGCCTGGCATGGAGCCCATTGCCCTGCACTGAGCCAGTACGAACTCACCACTCATCTGCTTACATCCTTGGGGTGGCCTCAGGGCCAGCTGTCTCTGCCCCTCTGTCACATACACACAAATGTGCACCTCCTCCCTGCCCCTACACCTCATCCCCAGCCCAGGCGCCTGCCTTCCAGTCGGCTACCAACCGCAGTCCTTCAGCACCACACCTGAGGCCCTCTCTTCCAGGAAGCCTCCCCTGACTGCTCCGGGCTAGAGTCCTCTCTCTCTGCTCTGAGTTCCTGCAGTGCCTCTGGACACACAACCTGACATCTGGCCATGCACAAGTGTCCCTTCTTCTCCAGTTGTTCCCTTTAATAACGATGACCACCATTTATGCAGCATATACTCCACCAAATCCCGTCCCTGGAGGCTGTTATCATATGCCATTCTCACAGTAGCCCTAGAAGGTGGCTTTCTTACCACCATTACGTGGCAGGGGAGCGTAGGGTTGAAGTTGGAGGTGTCACAGAACGTGGGTGGGCTGCTCAGACCTAGGAAAGCCAGGCTCGGACCCAGAGACCCTGCAGCCAAGGCTCAGCCTGGGGGTTTCCTGTGGGCTGGAAGGTCCCCCTGAACCTTGAGAGTCCTTTGGAGTTGTCACTGAGCTGGCTGTGTGTTCTTGTGAATGTACAGGAGGGGAGAATTCTCATCAAGGTGGAAACTCAAACTAGGGAGACAGGTGAGTAAAAACCAGAAAGCTAGAAAGCAAAGATGACTCAGGAGACAGCTGTAGGCCTGGCTGAAGTCAAAGACAGAGCAGGGCAGCAGGAAGGAAGAGGGAGCCTGGGGAGAGGGAGAGGTAGCCTCGGGCTAGCTCCCTGGTTCCCCATCCCCCTCCAGAGGAAGCATTCTGCCCGCTCACCCTAGCCTGTGAGATCCTGAGGGCCTGGGAGCACAGCATCTTCTTCCCTTCTTCCCTCTGTTCCGCTGCCATACTGGGCCCATGGCAGTCACCTGCCCTCAGGGAGCAGGGGCTGGTCCATGAACTGGAATGGCTAGCTCCCCCCACCCGCCCCGCTGCAGTAAAATTGTCTGCTGTGCAAGGGTTAAATGACATAAAATGCACCACACCTGGCACGCAACGATGCCAGATAATGTTAAGGCCCTGATCTCTTCCCCTCTTGGATACCATCCCTGCAAACCTTCCTCTGGTCACTTGTAGGAAAGTTGGGAGTCTACAGAGGGCCTCCCTAGAGCTGGGCTCCAGGGAGAGGGAGGGATGCAGAGGGGCTGGCGATCCCTCTCAAACTCCCCTGGGTGAGCAGTGGGTGAGCTGGCACACCTTGTCCAGTTTAGAAGTTACCTCTACCTCCCTTAGCCCCTATTCACTTCCTGCCCCTTCTCCACCCAGCTTCCTTCAGCCCCTGGACACTCCAGCACACCATGCCTTCCCGCAGCCATCACCGTCCATCTGGTTTTCCAGAATACAGACTCTGGAGCCAGCCTGACTGGTTCCATCCGTTTTCCCACTTATCAGCTGTGTGACCTTGGGCAAGTTCCTCCGTCTCTCTGTGCCCCTGTTTCCTTGTCTATGATTCCCTTGTTCCCTGGAGGTCCAAGGGGAAGTTTTGTTTCATCAAATGGCCTTCAAGTTCCAGAAGGGTAGAGGAAGCTCATTTATTAGACCACATTGTCTTTTAAAAATCTCTACCTCCACTTTCAGAGAGGATGACCCCATATTACAGAGGCAAAGACTGAGGTTCAGAGAAAGTTCATGCCTTGCCCAAGGCCACCAGGGGAACCTGCCTCCAGGAGCTCTCTCTGCCTGCACTGGGTTAATTGCAACTCTGATTTCTGGGCTCTGAGATGGGCCCAAGAGATTCTGTCCCAAGGGTGACTGGGGTGATTAGGAAAGCGATGAGCAAGCATTTAAAATGCTCTAACAAGAGACTAGACATCACATGGAGGCCCGTTTGCAGGGGCCCAGCCCCCCCACAGCATGTCTGTGAAATGGTAGATTCCACATGGCTCAAGAATGGGCTGGGTCTGTGTGGGCTGATGAGAGGGATGTCTAAGCTATGAGGTTACACGAGCAAGGGAAGATCTGTGTGTTACAGCACAACTTCGTTTCCTGTACGTTCTGTTTAACAGATACAAACGCGTGCATTATATGCTAGCGTCCGCCTGACATTTCTTTCTGGCAGGCTACACAAGAAACTGTTACCTGGTTACCCTCAGACAGAGGTTAGGAAAGATTGAAGGCAAGGCAGGGGAGAGTTTTATTTTAAACTTTCTCTTTTGTTTGACTTTCCTACCATGTACATATATTATTACAGGCATACCTCAGAGATATTGTGGGTTTGGTTCCAGACCACTAAAATAAAGTAAATATTGCAATAAAGCAAGTCACACAAATTTTTTTTTTTTTTGGTTTCCCAACACATATCAAAGTTATGTTTACACTATGCTGTATTCAGTGTGCAGTAGCATTATGTCTAAAAAAGAAATGTACATACCTTAATTTAAAAATACTCTATTTGCTAAAAAAAAGAAAAAATGCTAACCATCATCTGACAATGCAGGGTTGCCACAAACCCTCAAATTTGTAAAAAAAAAAAAAACAAGAAAAAAGCAACAATGCAATATCTGTGAAGTGCAGTAACGTGAAACAATAAAACAAGGTCTGCCTTCATTTTTTAAATGCCAACAGATGTAATCTGAGCACTTGGGATTAAAAACCATTCTGCTCTTTTTCTTTAGTGTCAAAAAAAAAAAAAAAAGATGGAATGAAAGTCTGTGGGAGATGGGTGTGGTTTTGTTGGGTCTTGCTGCTGAGAGCAGGGCCTGGCTGGAAACAAGAGGCTGAAGGGCCTATGGACCTCAGAAAGAGGATGGAGGAGAGGGGTCCTGCCCACTGATTCTTCCTCCCCCACAACTGGCTCAGGAGGACTTTGAAGGGCCCAGGCCAGCCCTCAAGGCTTTGGGGCCCTCTCTCCCCATTTGAGCTAAACCTTCCAGAGTGCAGGCTCCTTTTGAATGAAGACAAGAACCAGGACTTCTGTCTGTCTGTCTGAGGTTTGCCTGCAATTGGCATGACACACCACTGGCTGTCCTGCTTTCTGAGCCTCTGGTGGGAAAGCTGGGGGAGCACTCTCTGTGGCCCGGTGCTCTCTGCCAAGTCCTGCCTTCCTGTCCTCTCACAAGAGCCTCCCACATCCCTGGAGCAGATTCGTGGACAGGTGCCACACCTTGCTGGCCAGTCCTGGAGGGCCTGGGGATCTGCTGGGGGGTTCAGTTTCGGGAAGGTGACTCCCTGACTCTCCTTAGTCCTGGCCTGTGGGCCTTGCTAGTTTGCAGTTACTGCTGGCCCAGCATCACATGAGGCAGCCTGTGGTCCCCGGCTTCACTCACCACTGACCACCGTGCTAAGCCATGACCATATCCTAGTGAACAGAGACATCCCTCCCCCCTCTATGTGAAGAGTGCTGTGCGCTCCATTTTATAGGCTAAGAAACTGAGGTCCAGGTTGGTAAGTGACTTGCCAAGGCCAATGGTGAGCCAGTGACAGAACAATGCCTAAGATTCAGGCATTTCTCCATCCTGGGTACTCGACCCTCAAGGGTGGGCTGATAAGAAATGAAGTTAATATGATCTCAGGATTATCTGAAGAAAACCTTGTCTTAACATTGACAGCTCAACAGCATATGCCATTATGGAATTATGAATTAAAACAATGACAAGATACCACTACATACATGTGAGAATGGCCAAAATTTGGAACACTGACAACAGCAAATGCTGGCAAGGGTGTGGAACATCAAGAACTATCTTTATCACTGGTGAGAATGCAAAACGGTACAGCACTTGGGAAGGCAGTTTGGCAATTTTTTTTTATAGAACGAAACGTGCTATTTATGATCTAGCAATCACGCTCCTTGATATTTACCCAAATGAGCGGAAAACTTATGTCCACACAAAAATCTGCACACAGATGCTTATAGCAGCTTTATTCATAATTGCCACAACTTGGAAGCAACCAAGGTGTCCTTCAGTAGGTGAATGGATAAATAAACTCTGGTACATCCAGACAATGGAATATTATCCCATGCTAAAGGAAATAAATAACAAGCTACGAAAAGACATGGAGGAAATGTGCACATTACCAAATGAAAGAAACCAATCTGAAAAGGCTACATACTGTATGATTCCAACTAGCTGACATTCTGGAAAAGGCAAAATTATGGAGACAGTAAAAAGGTCAGTGGTTGCCAGGGGTTAAAGAGGAGAGAAGGGTGAATAAGCAGAGCACAGAGGATTTGAGGGGGTGGTAAAACTACTCTGTGTGAGACTATAGTAGTGGATCCATGTCATTTTACATTTGTCCAAACCCACAGAATGTACAATACTAGGAGTGAACCCTAATGTAAACTATGGGCCTTGAGTGATTAATGATGTCATGTAGGTCTGTCAGTTGTCACAAACATACCACTCTGGTGGGGGAAGCTGGTAATGGAGGAGGCTATGCGTGTGTGGGGGCAGGGGGGTGTATGGGAACTGTCATTTCTGCTCCATTTTGCTGTGAATCTAAAACTGTTCTGAAAAATAAAATCTATGAAAAAACAAGGAAAAGTCACCCAGGAGCAAGGGTTCTGAAAGACCCTCTCCACAGTGATTCCTGCAAGGGGACACTTTCCCCAGGGCCCTCCGGAGTCCCTGCCAGCAGGGAGGTGGGTTGCGGGTGCTCGGCGCCTGTGGTGGGCTCCCAGCATGGGGGCTGTGGCGTAAGCAGGCTCAGCTTTGCCCCTGCCACCTCCCCACGTTTCCTGGAGGAGCCTCAGAGATCCCCAGCCGTTGGCCCCCTTCTCCCCAGCTTCCTGTTTGGGCTCCAGAGAGACGTTGGGCGGTTTCTGCAGCTGAACCGGGAGCCGGCTGGGCTGGTGGGAGGGAGGACGCATGCCTTGCTGGGGAGCGGGTCAGGGGGCTGTGAATCGGTTGGAGCCTCAGCCTGTGGTTACCGGGATAGATGCTCAAATCCTGACGTGGAGGCCCTTGAGGGGTCAGCAAGTTCAGCCCCTGCCTCGGAGCAGGACCTATCTGGGCAGGGCAGCTGAGGTCTCAGACGTCACTTCGCCCATGCAGGCAGACCTTCTTCCTTGCCAGTGTGACTTGAGCAGGTCACTTTATCTAGATGAGCCCCAGCTTCCCCACCTGTGACCACCTACTCTGTAGGAACATAGGCTTACACACAGCAGCTCTAACTCTTCTGGCAGACGGGACCCACGCTTCACACATGTCTGAAGGGAAGAAACCCCGACCTGTCCCCCCTCCCACCTGCCCCAACCTGGCTGCCCCGCCACACCCAAGAGCTTCATCCCAGCTCAGACGTGCCAGGGGTCAGGGAGAGCAGATGATACAGACTTGCCTTCAGGAGGCCCGGGGCTGATGAGGCTAGAGGCATACACAGGCGAGTACTTTCCGAGGGAGCAGCCTGGGAAAGGCCAGGGGGCCACTAAAGCAACCCTGAGGTTTAGGGAAGGCGTCGTGGGGAAAGAGATTCCCAAGGCAGATGTTCAATAATGAGCTGAGTTAGCCCGGTAGAGACAGGGTCCATTAGTGGAGGCCCAGAGGCAGGCAGCAGGTACCTGATATGGGCAAGGCTGTGGTTAAAGAAGGGGCTGGGAGGGGAAGCCAGAGGCGGTTGGGACAGTCCAGCCGGCTCATCCCACTTCCCCTCCTCCAGTCCCGGGGGGTCTAAGACCGGTCCATCTCCCTCACTGCCCTGGGGTCTCAGCAGGATCACAGCCCCTGCAGCCCCGCCTCCGCATACGTGACAGTGCGGCTCCACCAGGTGAGCAGAGGCTCAGCCCACTGCCCCCCACCCTCTGTGGCTCCAGAGTGGGTGTGGGGCCCTGGGGAGGCCAGACCACATACGCTCAGGGCCAGGGAGTTGGGAGAAGGGAGGATGGACAATCCAGGCTTCTGAAGGAAAGGGAGCTGCAGGGGCTGCCGCCAGAGGGGCCTGGCCACGGCCCTCCGTGAGGTTATTTGCAAGCAGGAAAGGCATTGCCTCAGGCCCTCCGTGGAGTGTGTTGGTAGACAGGCTTCTCTGTGGAGATGCTCCAAGAGCTGCTTTTGGAGTGAGAGCTCTGAAGGGTGAGGGTTGGGTCTTGGGGGGAAGCAGCCCACATCTCCTCTCACTGTTCCCAGCAAGGGTCGAAGGAAAGAGGGAAGTGGGATTCACTTTCAGCCATCCCCACTGTGCCCTCATGACGTGAGGACCTTCCTGGGTCAGGGGCTTAGCCTCCCCATCAGACTAGGGACTTCTGGAACAGAAGCCTGCCTTCCTTCTAAGACACAGTCAGGGTCTCTGCGTCTTTCTGTTCCCCACGTCCCCTGGCAGTTCCTGAGCCATTCTCCCAGGTGACATGAGGCCTGGGCCTCTATGATGTGCAGAGGATCTCTGCTTCTGCTCTGCAGGTGGGCAGTTCTGGCCATCCCAGTCTAGACCTTCTTCCTGGGTCAGTGAGATCTCCACAGGGAGGTGGGGCTGAGGAGGGCCTGATGGGAGGAGAGGAAGGCAGGACTGGGGCATAATTTGGGGAGTCCGGGACAAAATGAAAATGGGGGGGGCCCCTTGTTCAAACTTTTAAAATTTCAGGATGGCATCAACAGTATGAGACCAAGCATGGGGTCCTTCTAAGTGCAGGGACTTATAAAGCTGCATGGATCACACATCCATAAAGCTGGACCTGCGGGAGCAGACAGGTGCTCAGGAAGTGGGGGCATTTTGCAGAGAGACGAAAGGAGGCTGGAGCAAGGACCAAGGGGCAGGGAGGAGCTGGGCCTCCTGGACTGCTGAAAACAGGGAAAGATGAGGCTAGGTTGGATGGTACCAGATTCAGAAGAATTCTGAACACTCCAAGTTGAACTTAATCTGGAGGTAAACACGAAAGTTTCTGGAGCCCCCAGGGAACCAGGAGAGGCTGGGCTAGGGTGGAACAGGAGTGGGCCCACGGAAATCAATTGGTCCCTAGATGATTTACTGAAGAGGCAACCAAGGCCCAGAGAGGGACAGAGACTTGCCCAAGGTCACCCAGCCAAGGGTACAGAGCCAGGCCAGAGCTCTGGCTGCCTGGAATCTTGTCTCACGGTCTGTGAGGAATGAATTGAGAACTGATGTGCCTTGTGGGTGTGCAGGACCCTCAGTCTCGGGGAGGGTGCCCTCTCCTGGGTGGCCTTTTCCTCTGGCCCTGCCTGTGTGTCTCTTGTGTGCCCCTTGCTTCTGCATTACCTTCCTACTTGGCCCCCTAAGGCTGTGCCTCACCACACACCTGAACCTTTGGAAAACTCAACCTCCTACCCCCACCCCCACACCCCCGGCCGGCAGTGGCCTGCAAGTGGCCTGCACAGGTGCCCACATCAGGAGTCTCTGCCCCAGGAAGGCAGCCGAGGCCCACGAGGTTCCTCCAGGCCCCGCCCGGCGTCTGCGGCTTCCCTGGCCCCCTCGCCCGTGCCCCTCCGCCCGTTCAACCCGCTGCTCTGCCCCCTCTCCACTCCCTCCTGCGCTCCAAAACCCGGATCCTGACACCCACTCAAGGCGCTTGGAAACCTCACTGAGACCTCAGTGCCCCCTGGGGCCCCCAAAGCCGTTACTTCTCTGTGTTCTTTGCGGAAATGGAGAGCTTCCAGAGCTGCCATGCGAATATATGCAAAAGAGATGCAAATACAGAATGTAGAGCCGTCTATTTAAAACGAGTCTCGGCCTTGGGTGGTGTCTTCTCTCCTTCCTGCTCTGCCGGACTCACATAGGTTTGTGGGTGCGTGTCAGCGACCCTGCGTATGTGAGAAGGCAGCAGAAATGCACAGCCCGAGGCCAGGGTGGAGGGCGGGCCTCGGAGCCCGAGTGCAGGGGCGGGGCCTGGGCGGCGCTTCTCGGCCGGGAGGCGCGCGTCCGGGGGTGCGTGTGGGGGGCCGCGGGCGATGGCAACGTTGCGTGTGGCTAGGAAGTTCCCTGGGCTTCCTCGGGGTCACTGGCAAGAGTGGGCGAAGGCAGAGCCTGGGGGGGGCAGGAGCCTAGGGAGGGGGTTGGGGGAGAGGGGAGCAGGATAAGGCTGCCAGGGTGAGCTGGGGGGAGGGGCTCTGCGCTGAGTCTCAGACGGGGGCTGTAACCCCCAAAGGAAACCTTCTCAGGCTTGGAAGCCCCCACTGGTGCCAAGTCGAGGCCATTCCACACTTAGTGCCACTGCTGCCCCGAGGAACTCACGTGGGAGCCACCAGCCGGCGAGGTACTTGACCTCTGGGGGCCTCGGTTTCCTCATTTGTAAACACACACCGTGGTGTGAGGAAACCACCGTGCAATGCTGATTCTAAGCAGTTCAGGTCTGGTAAGATGATTTACAACCCGCAGGAAGAAGGAAGGTGGTAGGTCCTTCTAGAAGTCTCTGCGAGAACCTTAGCAAAACGTCTTCGAGTCGTGAGCCCTATTTTAGGAGGGACTTGGAAATCCCCGTGCGGAGTTCCTGAGTCTCCGTGTGGAGTCTCCTTGGGTTACATCCTCAGGTGGCAGGAAACAAGGAGCACCTTTGCTGGGAAGGGCCCCGCTCAGGGGAGACCCTACGATGATTAAGAGAACAAGTATCAGTATAGGTGAGAGAAAGTTAAAAGGAAGAAGGAAAGACACGGTCAGTAACTGGTTTGAAGAGCTGGATTTGGGGTTTGGTGCAAGGTTCTTTTAAATTTTGTATGGCTTTCAGGTCAGGCAGGCCAGCCTCTGCCACTTTCTAGCTGTTTAACCTCACTCAGCCTCAGTGTTCCCATCTGTAAAATGAGGATGATAATGGCAGTCTCCAGGCTTGCAGTGGGAATGCAGTTCTGCAGGATGTATAGGGAAGGTAGTACAAGGCCATGTGGGTGTTCAGCAGGCAAACTCGGGGCTTCCCCCTGAGCAGAAACTGAGAGCTTTTCAGTACAGTTATTACTTGAGTAGAGAATTCAGTTTTTCTAGAAAAAGACTGAGTGAGCCCTGTGTCATACAGTCTGTGGTTCCTGCAGTGGGGAGGCTGACCACGGGCTTGGGTGCGATAGAGCTGTCCCCGCCCCCTGCCTTTGGAGGACCACATGGGCTGCACGGTTCAACTTCAAAGTATGGTTCTAACAGAAGCAGGCAGTTTTCAGCAGCTATGCAACAGCCCAGCCAGCCTGAATCACCCAGGGCTGAGGGACGTTGGCGGAGCAAGGTCCAGGAGAGCCTAGGGCTAGATTAGTCTCAGAGGCTTCCTGGAGGCATCTGGCCCCCAGATCTTCACTGGAAAAGAAGAGCTTGATTGGGGAAGGTGCTGCTCTTTTGTGATTTCTTTAGTGAAATAAATCCTTGTAGCCCAGGGTATGTGTATATTCAGAGAGGTCTCTAGGTGCAGAACTTGGGCAAGGAGATAAGAACACTGATAAACTAGATCACACATAGGAATGCAACCTACTGACTCTCCAATCTCCAGGAACAGAGCAGTTAGCTCCAGGCAAATCCTTCTCCTCCAGAAAGCCCACCAGGAGTGCTTCCAGCAGTGTGGCTTGCAGCTGCCAAACTACAGGGAAGCTTCTTGGGTCTGTGCTGTGGATATGGGAGAGTCTGATGGGGTGAGCATAGGTAGGAAGAAGGTGGGTTAGGGTCAGAGCCAGGGTGGCTGCATGGGGAGGTGATGGGCAGAGCAAGGGGCTTATAGGCTCTGTGTGAGGCTGGCCCACAGCGGGTGGGAGGTATTTTTAGGTAGGCTCAGGTGCAGACAGAGACATTACGCCATGGCCCGACAGGTGGTTAATATTTAATCCCTTCCTTAATCATTAACTCCCTGGCTGGCTGGAGAGCAACGGGACTGTTGTCAAATCAGTAACCACAGGCTGGGAACAATGTCCACCGAGCTCGAGCTCGTTGCGCCTCTGGCAGCTGGGAGGGCTGGGCGGGTGGGGTTGTCCCTGGCCCGGGGGGCCCTGGTTCATCTCCTTTCCATGATGGCCTCAGGACATGGAGAAGGCACAGGAGGTCAGGAAGAAGCCCCTCCAAGCCGGAGATTGCCCTTTAACCCCAGGCGCTTATTGGTGGGGAGGGGCTGTGGGGGGTGGTATCCATTGAGGCATGAGGATTCCAGGCCCCGCTTCCAGGCCGAGTGACCTTGGGCGAGTCATGACGTGGCCTCCCTGAGCCTCAGTTTCCTCATCTGCGCAATGAGGATAAGTATTCTTATCTTAAAGGATGGTCATGAGATTTGAGTGAGATATGGGTGTACAAGGAAGTATTCTGTTAGCTGAAGATTGAAACAGCAAATAAGCTAAAGAAAGGACAGACGGAAAGATACAGAGAGTAAAAGTTCAAAGCTGAGAGAGGAAAGCTAGGGTGCTCTGATTTCTAGTCACTTAAATGCAGTTCCTTTCAATGCAGTTGGCTTTAATTCAGGTCATGAGTGTGTATTGGGCAAGGCTGTGTCCCCAGTCCTAAGCTGGGCTTTGGGGTAATTTGAAAGGAGTCAGCCTCGCCCTCAGGGAGCAAGGGTGACCAAGCTCCAAGCCTGAACCAGAACAAGATGAACGGTGTTTGCGATGTAGGTCAGCAGGTCAGGGCTGCAGGGTCAGCAGGGAGGGGCAGGGAGATGACGGTGTGAGCTGGAGGGTCAGAACAGGCTTCAGGGGTGAGGCAGGGCAGGGGAGCACCCTGAGGGATGGGTGGGAGCTGGGTGTGTAGGGGAGCGAGGACTCCTGAGTACATGCTTGCACGCACCCGGGGCACTCGAGCACATAAGCAGACTGTGCAAGGGTGTACACGAATCACCCTTACACACACATTCAAAAATTGATTCACATAGTCACCCATGGCTGTGCACACGCACACCCCCATGCACACCCCCTTGGGCACGCATGCGCCTCCTCTTGCAGCCCCAGTCCTGAGACCCTCTGGGTAATTCAGCACCTCTGAGCCTGGCTGACACCCGCCAGAGGACTGAAGACTTCACGGTACATCCAAAAGCCATGGAGTACACCACCCCAAAGCAGTCTCTTTTCCTCTGTTCCCTCCTTCAGCTGAATTTTTAAGGCTGAAGTTCATCATTTATCTAAAGAGAAAACATGAAAAATAACTGGTCTTATTAAGAGTGCAATTTTGTATTTTTATATAAAAATTAAATTGGGAATTATTTATTCAGCCTGAAACTTAATATGTATATGCATATTGTAGCAAATATTTCTGTAAATTATCACAAGCTCTGTTATCCTTGTATACACTGTCACTTCAAATTGGGAATCACTTTCATTTAAAGAAATTTTTTTTTTTTTTTTGACTTCACCGCGTGGCTTGTGGGATCTTAGTTCCCCAACCAGGGATTGAACCCAGGTCTTCTGCAGTGGGAGCCTGTAGTCCTAACCACTGGACTGCCAGGAAATTCCCATAAAAATTTTTTTAAAAAGGTGATACAGGAAGCAACCTAAATGCCCATCAACAAATGAATGGATAAAGAAGATGTGGCATATATATACAATGGAATATTACTCAGCTATAAAAAGGGATGAGATGGAGCTATATGTAATGAGGTGGATAGACCTACAGTCTGTCATACAGAGTGAAGTAAGTCAGAAAGAGAAAGACAAATATTGGATGCTAACTCACATATACGGAATCTAAAAATGGTACTGATGAACTCAGTGACAAGAACAAGGACGCAGATACAGAGAATGGACTGGAGAACTCGAGGTTTGGGAGGGGGCGGGGGGTGAAGGGGAAGCTGAGACGAAGCGAGAGAGTAGCACAGACATATATATACTACCAACTGTAAAATAGATAGTGGGAAGTTGTATAACAAAGGGAATCCAACTCGAGGATGGAAGATGCCTTAGAGGACTGGGGCGGGGAGGGTGGGGGGGACTCGGGTGGGGGGGAGTCAAGGAAGGGAGGGAATATGGGGATATGTGTATAAAAACAGATGATTGAACTTGGTGTACCCCCAAAAAAATAATAAATAAATAAAATTGAAAAAAAAAAAAGGTGATACAGCTAGAGCCTCATGTGGATGTGAGGAAACTGCAGGCAGAAAGCTTGGAGTCAGCCTGGGCATCCAGACACACACCCCAGCTGGGACAGGAGACAGGCAAGGAGGCGATGAAGGGACTAGACAGAGGCAGATCTGGGGGCAGCAGGCACAGCTTCTTAGAGAGGTGGGTGTAAAGTGGCCTTTAGGAAAGAGGGATTGGAGGAGCAGAGAGAGGTCCCGGGGCTGTTGGGGCCCCCAGGAGCCACGGTCTCAGTCTCCCTCTGGCTGTGCCATCCACATCCCATGCTCAGACTGGGACCAGAACCCATAGCCAAAAAGAAGCCAGGCAGAGACTCCTCAAAAATTGGCCTGAGAGGTAATCAAAATAGAATTCTGTCTTTCCCTCTAGGGTTGTATAGGAGCCTGGGGTGAAGGTCTTTCTCTTAGTTCTCTAAGCAAATACTAAGACTCCTGTAGGAAGCCAGTCCTGCTCCGTGTTCCCTGCCCTGAGGAGCCCTAATGGAGGTGCAAACCTGCTTTGGTTTAGAGCTCAGGCTTTGGATCCAAACAGCCAGAGCCTAAATCCTGCCTCCATCCATTTCCAGCTGTGTGACCTTGGGCCTGCTACCTGACCTCTCTGTGTCTCAGTTTCTTGTCGATAATATGGGGATGATAATAGTAAAGTACGTGATGCTTGTGGTTGTTGCGAGGGTTAAATGAGACATAGGGTCCAGGCTCGTGGCTGGCACATGGTAAGTGCTAAAGCCATTTAAAGAAGGAGAATGAGTTTCTGACTCGCATATTCAGGGAAGCTTCCTGGTGGAGGAGACGAGTGAGCAGGCCCTTGAGGGACCAGCAGGGTTGCCACAGATCCAGGTGAAGGAAAGGTGGAACCAGTGTAAGCGGAAGCAAGAAAGGACATGGCATATTTGGGGACCACGAGGAATTTTGTTTGGCCACATCCGCTGCCTGGAGGATGGAAGTGGGGTGGTGGCTGGGGTCTGGAGTGGTCAGGGAAGGTTTGGAATGGCCGGCAGCAATGGGAACTCAGGGAGTCTTGTGAGTGGGGCCCTGACCACACTAAGGCTGAGTTCTGGCAGCAAAGATCTGGATTTGTTGCTGGGGAGAAATGCAGGCAGAAGGCCTCCTTGGGGACAGGAGCCTTGCAGGAGGTGGGTCTCAAGGCTCTGGGCTTGGGTGATTTGGGAGGCTGGCCTGAAACCAGTGGGAAGGTAGAGGTGTTGAATCTTCATCAGCGGGTCTTTCACCCTGGTTAGAATCAAAATATACCCTCCATGAAGCTCCATCATGGGAGCCTTTGGGCATGCTCTCTGAGGCCCTTCCAGCCCCTGCGTTCTATGGGTCTGGCCCGGCCACCTTGGGCAGGTCACATCATTTGTCCTGCTTCCATTTTCCCATCTGTCAAGTGCGTATAGGAATTCCCATCCACTCTGGGACGTGGAAGCCCCAAGCGGATGCTCTGCTGCTTTTCTGTCCAAGGTCCGGCCAAGGGTCAGGCAGGGAGGTTCAGGGCAGTGAAGGACCCAGGCCACCGCTTCACCTCTGTCTTGCTGGGGTGGCCCCTCAGCTTATCTGAGTCAGGGCAGGGCTGTGGTGGACGAGGAGGAGATACTCCTTCAGGCAGCCAGATAGTGTGAGGGGATGATAAAGGGCACAGGCCCAGAAACCGACTGTCACTTCCCTGACCCCTTGCCCCACCCCCATGCACCCTCCAGGCCAGCTGGGTGCAGCCCCAGCCTTCTACCATGCCTCCCACCTCCTACTCCCCACCCCCGTTGTGGGGCAGGAGGAGAGAAAAGAGGCCACAGGAACTGGCCTTTGAAAGTTGTTGGTGGCCTTTGGACACTGTCTCAGGGGACTGATGGGGGCAGAGGCCAGACTATGAGGGAAAGGAAGGGTAACCAACGTGTCCTTCCCAGTTTTAACACAGAAAGCCTGTCCTCAGAAACCCCTCAGTGCTAAGCAAACCAAGATGGTTTGCCTGGAACTGTCCAGGTTTTAAAACTGAAAGTCCCTTATCCCAGAGACCCCCTCAGTCCCAGGGAAACTAAAACAGTTGGTCACCCTAGGAGTAAGAGAGTAAGTCTGGGCAGGGGATGGGGCTGTGACAGCTGGGAGCAGACAGCTCTTTTCTGAGTTTCTATAGCCCTGATTCTTTTTTTTCAATTTATTTTTTATTAAGGTAACATTGGTTTATAACATTATATTTCACATACTTCTGTGTATATTACAGTGTGCTCACCACCAGAAATTTAGTTTCCATCTATCACCATACAGTTGAACCCCTTTACCCACTTCACCCTCCCCCACCCCAACTCCTTCCCATATAGTAACCACTACTCTGTTCTCTGTATCTATATGTTTATTTTTCTTTGGTTTGTTCATGTATTTTATTTGTTTGTTTATATTCCACACATGAGTGAGTCATGTGGTATTTGTCTTTCTCTGTATGACTTATTTCACTTAGCACAATACCCTCAAGGTCCATCTATGTTGTTACAAACGGCAAGATTTCATCTTTTTTATCCGTTGAGTAGTATTCCATTGTATATACATACCACATCTCCTTTATCCATTCATCTATTGATGGGCACTTAGGTTGTTTCTATATCTTGGCTATTGTAAAAAATGCTGCAGTGAACATAGGGGTGCATATATCTTTTTGAATTAGTGTTTTCATATTCTTTGGTTCTATACCCAGAAGTGGGAGAGCTGGATCATGTGATAGTTCTGGTCTTAATTTTTTGAGGACTCTCCCTAAAGTTTTCCATAGTGGCTGCGCCAAATGACATTCCCACCAACATTCCCACCAATTTACATTCTCCACATCCTCACCAGCACTTGTTATTTCTTTCCATAGTGCCAGTTCTTAACCATGCCTACTTGTTCTCAGCACATGCCCCGTGTGAGGAAACTGCTCAGGCTTTATCTCCAGTGGATGAATCCGGAAGTCTGGAGCTGCTTCACGAGAAGCCTTCTTTGCCAGGCTGAGTCTGGGAGGGGTGGTCAGTTCACATGAGAATCTTTGATGTTGGCTGCTCTGCCCTCCAGGAGCCTTCAGAGATAGAGACGGAGCTTGGGATGGGTTGTGTGCCTCACAGCTTGCTGCTCTGGTTAGTGAGATGCTACAATACCACAGATGTAACCAGTAGCTAGATCTCTGGGATCAGAAATTGCTGAAAATCAAAGTCAGGGTGCCTGCCAAGCTTTTGGGATCCAGTCACAGTGCTCTGCTCAGAGCCTCTGCTCCTGCCCCTCCTCTCAGGCCCTTCTCACTTGGCCTGTGGGCTTCTGGGACTGGAGCAGTTTCTGGGGACAAGACAGAAAAACTGTCAGGTGTGTGGGAGGATAGGGAGGCGCTTCTCCCTAGAGAGGACTCAGACCACGACAGGGACATCAGAAAGGACCCTTTCTGCTGCCTACAGTTCAGGCCTAGGCCTCCCTGACTCCCCAGGCTCGTGGCTTGATTTTATCCCATACTCACCCTGGAAAAAGGATGGACTTTCCTTACCTGGGACATGGAAATCCCAGAGACCCTTGGCCCCAGCATCTCCGTCCTCAGAGTGGCACTGGCCAGTCAACGTGGAACCAAAGCCTGACAGGACGGATGGGAGCAGGGCCTGGGAGACAGAACAGGGCATCCCAGAGAGAAAGACCTTGGACTGTCTGTTGGGAGATGGGCCTAAAGGGATGGGAGAGGCAAATGGCGCCCAAAGAATCCCCTAAGACAGCTCCCTGTAGGTTGGCTCAGCCAAAGAAGATCCTGAGAGACGTGGGCTCTGGGGAAGTGTCTGAACCAGATACCCACAGAACAACTATTTCTAGACTTGATGGAAAATCTACACCACTTCCCCTTCTGAGAACCCCTGAGTTGGTTGGTGGGTGAGGTCTGTTAGTGAAGCCAGCTGTGGTCTCGCTTTTAACATCAGGATTGGCAGATGGGCCAAACTGAGCCGACCACGTTCTAACTCTAGGCTCCCTTGCTTCCAGAAAGCCGTCTTCCCGGCCCCTCTCCTCCCCCAGCCCCACCTCCTTTGCCCTGCTGCTTTGGCCTGTTCATTTATCCAGCACCTCCCTGAGTCGTGGTCCCTGTCTGGTCCCCTCTGAGCCCCCAGCGCCTCCCACGCAGTGTCCCAGCAGATGTCTGGAAGCTTACTGTGCGGTAGGCCATAGGACCCCCCAATGGTGACCGTGACGTTCCAGACAGCTGTGGGCCCTGGGGAGAGGGACTGGTAAGGGAGCTCGAGAAGGCGCCCGGAGACCCAGCTAGGTGTCCTGGGGGAGAGAGAGAGAGAATGTTCTGGGTGGGCCAGTCCGGAGGCCCTTTGTGTCTCAAACTCAGCCTTCCCCGCCTTCCCGCAGGGACTCAGCCACGAGACCAAACTGTGTGAACAAATGGTACCGACAGTCCAGGGGCCGGGACGGAACCCCCCCAGACAGGCTGGCCAAAGGGTCCCACGCTGACTTCCTTGGTCAGCAGGGAGCCACAGGGGAGGGGGCTGAGGGGGAGGAGGGGAGGAGCTGGGGGCAGGGCTACCGCGGGGGACGCGGGGGCCGAGGGGAGAGGTGCTGAGGGCAGGGGAGCCAGGGCTGCTTGGCCTTTGAAGGGCAGGTCTTCCTGGGGTGGACACTTTAATCGCCCCCAATTAAACCATTGCCGGAAGCTTTTAACAGCCCCATACGGCCTTTCAAGGACTGCCCTTTTGTTAGACGGTCAAGCTGTTATTCGAAGAGAGAGCAGGCCGGGGGCCTCTGACCACTCACCCCAGGCCCCAAGGCCAGCCAGCCCCAAACGCAGGCCGGCCTCCAAAGAGTCTGCTTCGTGGCTAATCAAAGGCTGGGGAAGCTGCTTTGATCTGGGGGAAACCCAGCCCTTCCCTGCCTCCCCAGCTTCAGTCCCTTCACTGAGGGGATGGGGCCTTCAAGGAGGCCTTCATCCCCACAGTTTCCAAATCTGGGGCCAGCCAGGCTGATCCCTGGGGTCCTGGGAGCCTGCCCCTTACTTCAAGAAGCAGGGCCACTGGGATGGTGAAAACTTTCACTGCTCCCACTGCCCCCCCTCAGGCAAGGAAACCCGGGCCCCACCTCCTCCGGCTGCTCTAGGGTCTTCAAGCCCTTGTGACAGAGTGTAATCCTTAGATGCGTATCATCTGGGACCCTGTTAGAAATGCAGACTCCCAGGCCCCATTCCAGATCTACTGGATCAGAATCTGCTTTTTAACAGCCCCCCAGGGGAAGCCGGAGAAACACTGCTCCAGTATTTCTAGTATTTTTCCCCTCTCTGCATTTCCTCTCTCCCTCCCTCCTCCCCAACCCCGGCAAAAAAAAAAAAGCAAGATTAAGTGTAGAAATGATATTAGCCATGATAAATTATGGATAATATCGTCCTCTGCTTTTCAAACTCTCTGCAACATATAATTTCTAAAGTGTCAACCACAAAGCTTTGCTTTCTGCAAATAGCAGCTTCTGGAGGACCCCAAATGGCAGGCTTCCATTTGGTCATTTGGTTAACATCAAAACCCTCCACCCTAATTTCCACGCCTGCTCCTTCATTTCATTCTCAGAACTGCCCAAGGGAGAGAAGACAGCATCCCCATTAGACAGAAGAGGAAACTGAAGTCCAGGAAAGTTTGTGGACTGACCGGAGGTAGTGGCCAAGTTGTGGGGGAAATTCAGGAAATCCCACTCAGGGTCTTCCTGCTCTCAGCACCAGCATGGCTGCCATCAACAGTTGTGAGGTGTGTGCACTGCACAAACGCGCCTGACCCTGAGGGTGGGAGTCAGGGCTGAGGTCCAGTTCCCACTCCAGTCCCCAAGAGTGTCCTGGTGTGGGCAGGGCCCCCTGTGCGGGAGGAATGGGAGCTTTTTCTGTTACACAAAATCCTCATACAGGTGAGCAAAAGCCTGGAGCTTCCAGAATTTTCGTTTCTCACCTTCTCCACCTCCTCACAAAAGCTGCAGGTCATCAAGCATCTACAACATGCCAGTCTTCAGGCTTAGTGCTTTCTTTCAGTATCCCACCTCCTCGCCAGGACAACTCTCCACCTCATTCTTCTGGATAAGACTCAATTCTTCTGCTTCTTTCCTTGAAGTTGGTTCCTTGAAAGCCAAACAAGCCCAGAGCACACTCCAGATGAGTCAGATCCTGTCGGGACAAAGGTCTCCCACTGCTCAGCCTGGGGGACCAGTCTGGCTCAGCCTGGATGAACAGCCTGGCTCAGCCTAGGGGATGCCAGGAGGGGTTGGTGTAGAAGAACTTTTTTGACATTCTCAGATGTTGAAACTTCAGTGCCATCTGGGGCAAGTCTTGAGTACGTGGAGGTACAAAGGGGGCTAAAATCCATCTTGCTTTCCCTCCAGGATTCTACAGCAGGCTCAGCCCTCAGAGAAAGACGGCAATCTACAGAGTCAGGCTGTGTGTTTAGAACTCCATGGGGTTGTGGGTCATCAACGGGAGGTGGGCTGGGGGTGCCTTTTAGAGCAGAGGTTGGCAAACTTCTGTGAAGGGCCAAATAGTAAAAATTTTAGGCTGCTCTCTGTCACAACTACTCAGCTCTGCCATTGTGGTGCAAAAATAGCCATCAACAGTATCTAAGCCAATGTGTGTTCCTGTGTTCCAATAAAACGTTATTAATGGACACTGAAATGTTAATTTCATGTGATTTTCACATGGGCCAAAATGATATGCTTCTTTTGATTCTTTTTCCCCATCATGTAAAAATCACTCAGCTCTCAAGCCGTGCAAAAGCAGACAGTAGGCAGAATTTAGCCTTCAGGGCCAGAGTTTGCTGGCTCCTGGTTTAGAGCAAAGGTTTTGAGGTCGGTTGTCCGTCTGGGATTCAAGTCCTTGTTACTTTACTAACCAACGGTGTAATCTGAGAAAATTACTGAACCTTGCTGAGCCTGCCTCCTCCCTGTCAAACAGGGAGGGTGGTCGGTGTCTGTCTTTCAGGGAGTAGGCAAGAAGCCGCATGTGAGAGCATCTACTAACCTCAGTGACTGACACGCAGCAGGCATGCCCTCACTGTGAGCAGTGAACATTGCAGCAGGCCGGTTGGAGGTCGGGGGAGGGGGCTATGAGGCTGGAGAGGTCAGGGAGGGAGGAGGTCTGGGGTAAGCTGGGCCTTGAATGATTTGAGAGGTGCGGTGACAGAGGGGGGGAAAGGTTGAGAGGTCAGGCCAAAGACATTGTCCTCAAGATCATTAAAAATTCTACAAATAACAAAGGCTGGAGAGAATGTAGAGAACATGGAACCCTCCCACACTGTTGGTGGAATGTAAATTGGTACAGCCACTATGGAAAACAGTTTGCAGTTTCCTTAAAAAACTCAAAATAGAGTTGCCATATGATCCAGCAATCCCACTCCTGGACATATATCTAGAGAAAAGTACACTTTGAAAAGATACATGCACCCCAATGTTCATAGCAGCACTGTTCATACTAGCCAAGCCATGGAAACAACCTAAAGGCCATTGACAGATGAATGGATAAAGAAGATGGGGTACATGTATACAATGGAATACTACCCAGCTATTAAAAAAGAACGAAATAATGCCATTTGCAGCAACATGGATGGACCTAGAGATTATCATACTAAGTGAAGTAAGTCAGAAGGAGAAAGGCAAATACCATAGGATATCACTTATATGTGGAATCTAAAATATGACACAAATGAACTTATCTGTGAAACAGAAACAGACTCACAGACATAGAAAACAAACTTATGGTTACCAAAGGGGAAAGAGAGTGGGGGCAGGATAAATTAGGCCTTGGGGATTAGCAAATGCAAACTATTACATACAAACTAGATAAACAACAACCTCCTATGGTATAGCACAGGGAACTATATTTCAATATCCCGTAGTAAACCATAATGGAAAAAAGAAAAAAAGAAGGAATTGTCCTCAATCCTAGGGCCTGGGAAGGCCATCGAAGGCCCTTGAAAAGGGAATCCTTCAAAGTGGGTCTAAGGGGAGGCCCGTCTGCCCTGGGGAGGTGGGGAGGAGAAGGAGGAAGCCTGTGGGGGAAACAGCTGGGGCGTGTGATGAGGTTATTGGTGAGTGCAGGTGACTGGGAACTGCGAGGAGGGGAGTCGGGAGTTATTCAGGGAGTGTCAGGATCAACAGTGGTAACAGAGCCCGGTGTTGTGTTTCCTTTTTAATCACCTGCAGGTACTAATTAGCTCCTTTTCTTGACCAGAAGCACATTTCCAGGTTAATAATTTGAGGGGGCCGCTGCCTATTGTTTTTGCTGACCTAGCAGTCCTCCTTCCCCTCCGCCACCCCAATATGGCAATGCCATGTTACTGTAGATGCCAGTCCCTTGGCTCCCCGACACTGAGTGGGGCAGGGGGAGGTTCCCAAACAAAGTGGAACGATGGAGGTTCCTTCCCTGAGATTTTGTTAACTTGGGATCGGAGAGGATATACGTCCCTCTCTGGTGGAGGGAACATCAGGACGTGAAATGCAGACCCGGCCAGCAGCCGCACGCCCCGTCACAGAGCGGAAGTCAGAGAATCGGGAAAGAAGCTGATCCCAGGGGAAGCAGAGCGGAGAGGCACGTCCCTCCAAGGACCTCAGTCCTGCTCTTTGTGCTGTGGCTTAGTGATTCAGTTCTTCCCCTGATTGTAGGAGATATCCTGAATCCTTTGAAAAAACTCTTTTTCTAAAACTAGTTTGAGTTTCTATCACTTGCAAATGAAGCGAATTACCAACCAAATGCACCCTCGCAGCTTTCCTGCCCATCGTTTGTAGTGCTGTGGCTGTTATGCTCTGCACCGGGTAAAGTGCCTTATGTCCACTGCTTAATCCTCAGTTACGCTGTGAGCTATGGGTACTATTAGCTCCACTTCAGAGGTGACAAAACTGGGGCTCCATGTCACCTGACACTTAAATGGGGTGCCCCTCAGGCCTTTGGCCTGGTCCTCTTTGACTAGCATAGATTATTCTCTCCCAGGTGATCTTATCCAATCCCATGTTAGTTCCATTTCTACACTTTCCAATTTTCAAGCTAGACGTCTCTTTTAAACTCAAGTCTGGTATATGCAGATATAGGTATTTCAAACATAGATCTCTAAAATCAAACTTCTGCTATCCCCCTCCCATCAAATCTGTCCCTTCCCTGGGTCTTCCTCTCTCAGTAACTAGCCCTACGCCTCACCCAGTTTCCCAGGTCAGAACCTGAGAGTTATACTTGATGGTGATCTCCTTTGACCTCCATACCTACTCCATTACCAGTTTCTGTTGTACCTGCTCCCAAGCATGTCGTGGCTCTGCCCACTTCTTTGCATCTCTGCTCTCTCTAGTTCAACCACAATCACCTCTCACTTGAAACACAGCCTGCTCCTTGGGCTTCCTGAATCCATTCCAAGCTATTATCCATTCAGCGGCTGGACACATTTTTGAAAGCGCTCTAACTATATCCCTCACTCCTTAAAACGACTTTGGACTCTTTCCCAAGCTCTATGTGGTCCCACCAGATCTATCCCTTTCTATTCTTCAAACTCATCTTAAGTCTCTCTTTTGCTCACTCACTGTAGGCTCCCTTCAGTATGAGTACCAAGCTCTTCTGAGCTCAGGACCTTTGCATATGTTATTTCTGCTGTCTGTAGAGTGTTCTCTCCCTCTTCCTCCCCAGCTCTTATTATTCATTCTTCAATATCCTTAAGGTCCTGGCTTAAGCCTCAGAAATACTGTCTCCTGAGCCCTCCATGAAATATCATCCTACAGCACCCTTCACTCTCTATAGCACTCAATAATTATGTTATTGGATATACATGTAATGTTTGTCTCCCTTGCTAGACGATGACTGAGGGCAGGGATTGGATCTGTCTTTTTCATTGTACCTGCAGCACCCCGAACAGTGTCAGGCACAGAGCAGGTGCTCAGAAATATTTGCTGAATGAATGACTGAATGACAGAGGCTTGTGACCCAGGACTCACTGCTAGTGTTGGAGGAGACTGGACCTCAACCCCAATCTCCTGGGTTCTGAAGTGCACTCTGTTAACGTCTGTGCAATATTGGCACCACTGGGGAAACCAGGAGGGAAGAGGCTGAGAAGCTGGCCTCAGGGCCTTAGAATCACCAGAAAAGATGCAGGAAGCAGGGAGGAGGGGTACAAATCGACTGCCAAATGGAGTCAAGCTGGAGGTAAGGAGATTCCCAGGTCTTGGATGAGGACTGGGGTGGGGGCGGGGGACTAGAAGACACCCATCCATGGAGCTCTGGTCCTGCCCCCGGCGGCCCCACACTAAGAGCTTTGTCTGTGTCGCCTCATTTAATCCCCTGCCAGCCCAGCAGGGCGGGGGGGATTATTACCTCTTGTTACAGACAAGGAAATGGAGCTTTAGAGAGACAGTAAGTAACTTGCCCAGAGTCTCCCAGCTAGTAAGGTCAGAAGGAAGGTTTGAATTTGGTACTTGAGCTCAAGAAATCAGCTATTTGGCAAAATCAGTCCAGAAAAGAAAATGGCAGGACAGGAACGCCTGTTGGACTTCAGGGAGATCTTGCCGCTTCTCTCTCCATCACTTCACCCCTGCAGGCTGTCCATCCCTGGGGATATCTTTTTGAAATTCCAAGAGCTCCTGCAGGAAACCAAAAGCCTCTCCCTGCAACCCCTCAGGTGGCCATAGCCTCCCAGGCCGGCGCCTACCTCCCTCGAGGATTTCCCCTGCACAACTTCCATTTGAAAAGGAGCTTGGGGTCCAGGTGCTTACCTGCTGGGGCCCATTAATGCCCTCAGCTCAGGGATGCAAAGTGAAGAGGCTTGGCCCACTGAAGGGAGTGAGGGCTGGTGGGGGATGGAGGACTGGAAAACCCCCTCAGAGCCCGGATTTGGGTGTTGGGTTTATTTTTTAACATTATTGTAAACCTTCCCCCACAGCCATTTAACGCCACTTATATAGAGCTCTTTAAAAAAATAAATCAGCCTCATTTATATAGCCGAATATAAATATGAACTCATCAATGCTCAGAACAACTCTGAAATAGGTACTATTATCCCGACGTTTTGTAGACTGGGAGGTCGAAGCAGACAGTGTCGGTGACTTGTCCATGGCCACCCGCAGTAAGTGGGGGAGATGGGATTTGAACCCAGGCCCCAGTCTCTGGATGCTATGCTCTGAAATCCCTCCTCTCTGCAGGGGAACCTGCTGGGGGAGAGGGATCTCTCTGGTCTCGGGAGATAATGGGTCCCTTCTTTTCTCGCACGCCCAGAGTTTGTTTACCTCCGGTGAGCAAGTGGCCGCCTCAAACAAAGGGGATGCAGGCAGAGATAACCCAATCATTCTGGGCCTGCCCAGGCCGTTGGGAGGGCCGGGATTGAACCCAGCCAGCTCTGGGGCTGGACTTCAAGAAACTGCCAGGGCCTGGCCGCCTGCTGTTTGTTGCAAAACAATGAGTCAGCCAGGCAGGGAGGGGAGTGGGAAGGTGGGGGGATGGGGGTAGAGGGGCCGCCAGCCCTGCCTCTGGCCTTTCCCAGGGTGTGTTCTGCCCACTCCCACCCTCCCAGCTCTTAGAAGTTTCACCCATTTCCTTTTTTCTTATTTGGCTGAGTTAGGAAAAGGATTGAAAAATAGAAAGTGCCCTAGACAGGAAAACACTTTGAAAGCTGAAACCCGCCTCCTCAGGCCAACACTCCAGTGGGGGGTGGTCAGCCAGCCAAGAGTTCATCCCTGGCCTCCTTCCCAGGCACCAGCCCGCGGTGGCACCTTAAGCCCTGGGCAGGAGAGAAGAGAACTTGGAAGTCCAGGGATGAGTGGTGACCAGTTCAAGGTCACAGCTGTGCTGATGTCCAGGAGGGTGGGGCAGATCCTGTGGGAAGGTCTTGGGGCCAGGTTACTGGATGGGAAAAGCCTGGAAACAGAGACCTCCTTTTTTTCAGTTGGCCCTGCCAAGAGACCCTGCCCTTGCGTCCTCATGGGGGGAGAGCCCCTCACCAGGGGCATATCAGCGTACGTGGCAATTCTCTACTCTGGCCCTCACTGGATGAGCCAATGAGGTTGCCCCTAAGGGATCCCATTTGGCCACAAGCCACTCCATTCCTCTCCAGGCCCTGCCCCCTCCACCTCTGGGCTCCTCCCTCCCACTTTTCCAAGAAAGACAGTGCTTTCCCCTTGTTAGACTGGGACAGAGGGAATTTTCTCAAGGTCACAGAACAAATTCATTAATTTATTCCTCAGGCTACTGCTGAGCCAGACTTGGTAGAGGAGTGAGTGGGGCACGATCTCTCGGGAACCAGCTGCCTGAACCAAGAACAGCTCTGTAATAGTGTTGATCAAGACTTATCTGCCATGCTTGCAGCAGGGACATGGAGGTGCCTGATCCAACCTGAGAACCAGGGAAGGCTTCCTGGAGGAGGCAGACAGAGCAGGGTCACAAAGACTGAATAGGAGTGTGCCAGAGCCAGGAATGGCAGAGGAAGGTATTCCAGGCCAGGAAGAAATCAAGTCCACCAGTTTCGGGCCCACTTTCTAAGCTCTACTCCCTGGTCTATAAGCATTACTGAGCTCCTACAATGGCACAACACAGTGGGACCTGGGAGAGGATACAGGGCAACTATCACATGATGCTTGCCTTCAAGAAGCTTCCTGGGCCAGTGGGAAGAGAAACAGTTCTCCTGTTAGTGCTGAGGAATGCCAACAAGTGTCGGAGGCTCCACTCTGTCTCTCTTTGTGGGATACATCTCATTTAACCCTCACCAAACTTCTACGAGTGGATACTCTTAGCATCCTCATTTTACACAGAGGAGACAGGCTTGGGAAGTATTGGGAACTTGTCCTGGGTCACCACCTGGTAAGGGGTGGAGCCAGAATCTAAACTCCGGGGGGCTGACTGTGGGGCCTGAGCCCCCAGCCACTGTGCTCACTCCAGCTGGAGGGAGAGAGGCAGCTGTCATAGACTTTATTTGGTGGGCAATGGGGAGCTGGCAAGGTTCTGGAGGCGGGGAGGACATGACATAACCTGACCTGTGTTTTGGCACAATAACTCCAGAGGCCACTTGGAGGATGTATTTAAGGCACAAAGCAAAGGAGGATACTGCCTTAATGTTCATGTGAGAAAGGCTGAAGGCTGAGGGGGTACTGGGGGCACTGAGGAAAAGGGATCACTTACAGAGGTGGAAGGTGTGGCCTCAGCCCTGCCCTGGCCTCATCCGCAGGAGAGTGGTCTTTGCTTGACCTCCTCTGATCCTCTGCTACCAGTGAAGCCCAGACAGTGGCTGTTTGTCCAACAGACACAAATCAAAGACCTATTAAATGCAGGCCTTGTCGGCCCTGGGAAACAAGAGGGAGCCCAGAATCCTGCAGTGTAGTTATCCTCAAACAGTTATCAGTGTCACCTGTGCTCTTTCTCCCTCTCACCTCTCACACCTCCAAGAGAGGCTGATTTCCAAGAGAGGCTGACTTTCCATTTAGACACTTCTCTAATTGTTTCAGCACAGTCCTTTCGCTGCCACCACCTCTCCCAGGTGCCCAGGAGAGTCTGAGACTCACGTTTGTCTTCACACATTTCCCCCAGGACCAACTACAGTACTGAGTACAAAACCTAAGTACTCATTTAGTACTTGCTGAGACTAATTAGTCTCAATGAGGAAAAACTATTCTCCAGCTAGAGTCTGACCTTAAACTCAGATCACAAGTTCCTTAATCTATCCAAGCAGTTTTCAAAAGGTGCTTTTGGCCCCAGAGTCTCTGTCAAAGAGTGAAGCTGACTTATGGGCCAGTTCTGTGAGGCCAAGTCCCTTGGTGAGTAGGACACTGCTGAGCCTTTAAGGCCGCCACCCTTACGCAGGGGGCAGATCTCTGAAGCTGTCAGTCATCCCAAGTGGGCTAATCAGTACAAGACACCTGGAGCTGCAAGCTGAACCCAGGGATGAACGGAGGGCTCTGGCAAGGGTAAGGGTGGGTGTCCTGCAGTCCCATAAACCAAAGGCTACTCCAGACATGGACTGTTGTGGCTGCTAAGGTATAGGCAGGCCTACTCTAGGAGGAAAGCAACCCCGTGAGGTATCACTGCCTTCTGGAGACTTCAGTGCAGGTAGCTCAAAAGAGAGGAATGGGGTAGGGCCTGGGAGCCCTGAATGGGAACTGGCCATGGGAGGTGCCTAGTGCTGGTTTGCTTTTGGCTGTGTGTGTGTGTGTGTGTGTGTGTGTGTGTGTGTGGTTTTATTTCCTTTTTGCCCTTCCTTAGGATTTACTAAAGCCCTCTGGGACGTTTCAGCTGCCTCAGCTGTGTGTGGGGGGGGGGCGGGGAGGGGTGAGGTGACCAGTGGGGGAAGGGCTGGATCGGGACCACAAGGTGGGGGATGCTGAAGCGTGGGGTTTTGAGAGGGTTGCTCTCCCTCCCACACCCTGTCCGGGTAGCTGGCCTAGGGCTGGACTGGAACTATTTCTTCCTTTTATTTCTGGCAAAAGCTACAGAAGGGAGTTCCCCTTCTCTGTTTGTTTTGATTCTGTTGTTTTCTTAAAGAGAGGAAGGAAAACCATCATCACTTTTTCGGTTTTGTGAACAAAGGCAGGCAGAGAGGATGTTCGCTGGGGTAGGGGATGTGGGGGCTGGGCCTCGCCTCCCCCTTCCCCCTCCCCCTCCCCTTCCCTACAGCAGCTACCACACCCCCCCTCCCCGCCCCCACAGACCACAGATCAGGCCCCACAGTATGGGGTCAAGTTTAGCTGCTGGCTCTACCTTTTAAAAGCTTTTCACCTCTCTGAGGTGCACGGTAAAAATGGGAGTTGTGAGATCTGCTTTACAGGATGGTTGAGGTTAAAAATTTAAAAAAAAGTACTAACCTGTAAAAACACAGTGACTGCTCCAGAAGTGTCTTTTCTTTGCTTCCTTCCTTTGGGGAAGAGAGGGTGGTCTATCCCCTTGGCCCAGTTGTGTGGAGTAGGGGGAACTTCCCCACTGAAAGCCCCTTCCCATCTTCCTGCTAGTGCATACAAAGCTGGCTTCCGCCCCAGCAGGACCTGCAGTGCTGGCCTTAGGAAACGGCTCCGAGAAGAAATGACAGGCAAGGCTGGGGCTCTTTCTTGCTTCCTGGGATTGGGACAGGTGAAGCCCCTGAATTTCTCCTAGCCCCTTCGTCCCTCTAGCTCCATGCCCCACTGGATTCTATGCCCCAGGGTCCACTCCTGTAGCCCTGGGCAGTCTCCCTTCTTTGATGAGATATTGGGGGCTGCCCTGACCAGACAGAAAGGGAGTCCACACCCAGATTCTAGTACACTTCCTGGGCCCCAGCTTGCTCTGAAACTTGGCCAGGACGTGCTACCTCTCAGGGCATCGGTGTCTTATTCTGTAAAGTGGTTTCTGAACTTTTTTTTTTAATATGAACATTCTTTTATAGAATCGAAACATTTTGCAGACCAGGTCCCTGCTTCACATGATAGGAGTCATACTTTAAAATACCTCTGGTTGAGAAAAAAATACAAATGACCATAAGCAAATATGTATTCAGTAATGCTTCTAAATGAGTGTGGGTTTTATTCAACAGCTTCTACATAGATTTGAAAATGTGTTCCTTTATGGGGCAATGTCAGCTTGTAGATGGTGCCCATGCCTAAGGAAGCTTGAGGCTCCTCCAGTGCCCTAGTCTCTGAGGGCACAGGTAGCCCGCAGATTGAATGACTCCTCCTTGGCCCTCCTGGGGCTGACGCAGGGACTCAGGGACATCTTAACGGTCTGTCTCAAGCTCTGATACAGAAGCCCAACAGTGACTGACAAAGAATGCAAATAGTGTGGTGGAAAAAAAAATATAGTGTAGTGGCGTTTCTTGAACACGTGGACACTGCTTGGGCTTGAACCCTCACCCTGCCACTCACCAGCTCCGGGACCTGGGCACGTGTACTTAACCTCTCTGGGCCCCAATTTTGTCACCTGTAAAAATGGGAGTGACGGTACTGGTGAGTTTTCGTGAGGATGAAATGAGGTAATGAATTCATGGATTTACTTGGCACCAGGCAGAGTTGGTGCCTAATAAAGGTTCCATTTTAAAACACAAAAACAAATCCACAAGTGCCCCTACTGGCCTTCTTGCAATCGCTGCTTGCCACCATATGGGCTGGTGCTGGCCCCTGCGGGAATGGTCACCTGGGGCTCCCCTCACCTGCCTTCCTCCAGGACAGAGCGGGGAGCGCGCCCCTCCTGCGCGGCTCCCAGGCCGGCCCTTACCGCCCATGACGCCGGATTCCCCGTCTCCCCTCCCGTCTCTTGGCCAGGCCGGGCCCCCAGGCCTCCTCCACCCCAGGCCTGGCCCCTGCTCTGGGGACCAGAGCGTTGGTTCCCAACCACATGAAGGGAAGGCACACGGAAAAAGCCATAAACTCGAAGACTGAGAGGGATGTCTGTCAAAGCGGGACAGATCTGCGGCCAGGGACGCGGAGGGAGTGTGCTGGGACTTGAGCGGAAGCGGGCGTTTTGGGGGAGAGGGGATGAGCATCGGGGAGCTGGCATGGGCAGGGCAGGAAGGAGGCTCATTAACACTTGGGCCCAACCGCGCTTCCTCCGGCACCTCGGCCACGGCACACACAGGCGTGTTTGTCCCGCTTTCACTGTGGCACTGTGTTCGCAGCAGCCCCTGCCCCCCAGCCCCAGGAGCGCGGCGTAGCCTGGGCACAAATGCCCTTTATGGATGGGTGGTGCTGGAGGAAGGCAGCACCTCCGTGGACAGGGACCACCCCCCGGAACTCGGAATCGGCCCTGGAGCCTTCCCTCTCCTGGCAGTGCGGGCACGCAGGGAGCCTGGTCACACGCGGGGGCGGGCGGGCCGTGTGTGTGTGTGTGTGTGTGTGTGTGTGTGTGTGTGGTCATGGGGGTACATCCCAGGATAGGCCGCCAGGTTCGGAAAACCAGAGTCCCCCCAGTGACCCTTCCCTCCAGGGCCGGTGCTGGGCGATGGTCCCCTCACCCTGACTGCTGCCTCCTCCTGGGGCTGAGGTGGGGGACTTTGATCTCCTTGAGGGGTTCTGGGGGGGGCATTGCCTTGGTGAGACCTGAGGGGGAGAGGGGAAGCAGGCAGACCCCGATCATCCCGCCTCGCCCTCCCTCCTGCATCCAGTGAGGAGGGGGTGTCCATCGAGCATCTGGGGACAACTCCACCATCCCCTCCTCGGAGCCCAGTCCTCGTGAGCCTGTGACTGAATTCGGAGGGGCCCCCAGTGCTCTTCCTACGGCCAGTGGGCGACGGAAGTCTCACAGACAAACCCTCCCGTCAGGCCCCACTCAACTTCCGTCCCCTATTCACACAGGTCCTCAAGCCCCTCTCGCCCTCCCCCAGGCCTTTTGCCCATTTTATCCACTGACAGGTGCAGGCCCGCGCTGGCTGCCTGTCGGTGCCCCCTAGAGTCGGCCCAAAGACCTGCACCGCCGCAGGCAAAGGGAGGGTCCAACTGAACCGGTTCTGTGGAGGCCGGAGAGGAGGGGAGGAGGGGAGGAGGGGAGGAGGGGAGGAGGGGAGGGGGAGGAGGGGAGCACGACTGCTGAGCTCTGCTTTCTGTGCCCAGGGCTCCGGGCTCAACCACGGTGCATGTAACCCCTTTTTGTAGAAATCGTTGTCCTCCTTTTATATGTGGAGAGACGGAAGAGAAGAGGCCCAGCCTCCTGGAGTCTGCAGTCTGGCTGGGAGCCGGGTCGGGTGGGGGCTCAAGGTGGGGACAGGCCCACGTGCTGGTGGAGGGGCGCCCTCCCTGTGGTACCTGAACTGAGTCCTGCCTGGTGGTGGTGCCCTGTGTTCCTGGTGCCCCTTCTTTCTGCTGGGCTCTGCGTGGCGGGTGGCCCCTGGGTGGAGGGAGGAAAGGAGGGAGGGAGGAAGCAAGGCCCTGCCTCCCCTCCTTTCCCTACCCCCTGAAGACCCCCGTGAATGTGACACCGCTCAGACCATGGCCACCAGCGCTGGCTGGGTTGGCCTCTGAGCCTGTGTCCAGGCTGAGGGAAATGTAAGTGAAGGGAACATCGCTTTAGCCACAGACCCGCGTTATTTCACAGCCTGCAGGGCCAGGGGCAGAGCTGGCCACCCTGGCACCGACGTCCCCGGCACCCGCACGGAAACGCTCCCTCCAGCCCGGCACCCACCTGCCCCGTGACTCGGAGAGCCCTGCTGCCACGGCTCGGGCACCCACGCCCTGCCCCGCGGTGCAGGCGCACAGCGCACACCCGAGCCCCTCCCCGCGGCGGTGAACCCACAGCGCCCCCCACCCACGGAAACTGCGCTCCAACCACAAGCTCACAGGCCCGTAAATGCTGCCGTTCCCTTCGCAGACACCCACTCCTGATCCCAACCACACAGACCAGCTCGCAGGTTCAGAGGCCCAGCGTGGCAGAGACTCTAGAACACCGGCAGATGCACACGTGCCCTGGGACCCTGAGCCATGCTCCCCCTCCCCTCCGTCCTCCCCGTGGAGGTGTTTATGCTGATAACCTCTTATTTATAGTTCATGGATTCTGAAAGGTGCGTGTGCGTGGTTGCACGCGTGGGGTTGCGTGTGTGTGTGCGTGTGTGTGTGAGAAAGAGAGAGAGAATCCGCAAGGTGTCGGGCGGGCAGAGTGCAGAGGAAGAGTAGGAAGGAAAGGCTCTGTGACTCACTTCCAGCTGAACAATGCCCCATCTCAGCCCCTGTGGCCGGGGGAAGGGCACGTTTGTCAACACAGCCAGGGCCCGGCTGTGGGGTGGGCAGGGAGGTGGGGACCCCGTCAAGAGAGACTTGCCCTTCCCCTCTCTGCACCTGGGGGCGTGAACTCAGCATCCCACATTCCCCAACCCCTGTCTTGTCTGAGGGGCACCTGTCTCCAGGTGCTTTGGCAGTACTCCTCACCCCCGACCAACAAAGCTCCAGAGCCCTCTGTTCATCCTCAGCTCAGTTCCTGAGGTCGGACAGCCCCACCGTCACACAGCCCAGCCTCCTGCTCCTGTCTCCAGGGTCCCACATCTGCCACCTGACTGCTCCCCATGAACTCAAGGTTTCCTTCCAGCTGTGCCCGCTGCCCGCATGCCCCCTGCTCCCCCACACTCATCCTCTCCATCCTTCAGGCTCCAGCTCCCTCCCTGAGCTCTTCCTGCCCCAAACCATGGTTTCTATTCCTTGTGTTCTGGATAATCAGCTACCCCCTCCCAGTTAGACTATTTGCTCTAAAGTGCAGGCTCTAGAATTTCTTCTTCTGCTTCCAGAACCCTCTCCCCCTGCCTCCCAGCAGGGCCCTGGAAACCAGCTAGTGGCCAGCAGAGTTTTGAGAAATGATCAGTAAGGGATGAGAAGGACAGAAAAGGCAGGGGGACTTGATTCTCCCCATCCTGCAGCTCACACAGGCTGGGGTAGCCAGGGAGGGAAGATTTCTCACCAGGCCCCACCTATGCCAGGGCCTGGAGAGCAGGAGCCGGGCAGGGCCTTGTCTACTGTGCACCATCTGGGACCCAGGCCTGTGCTGGCTTTGCTTGTGAGCTCACTTACCCAACAGTAGCCTTATGACGGGGGTCGCTCATTGGCCTCAGTTTACAGTTGAGGAAGCTGAGGCTTCAAGAGGCCGGATAATGGCCCAGGTCACCCAGCTGGCCAGCGGCACAGCCCCAGAGCCTGTACGCCCCCCGTGGTACCACCCGGCCCCTCAGCCCCCCTGCCTCTTTTCTCCGATTTGCCTGCTGACTCTTGCCGATCTCTGGCTTTGAACTGTTGCTCTGCTTTCTCTGCCTGAAGCTCTGCTCGTTTCTGCCCCCGTCCTCACCCCTTTGCCTGACTGTGTCTCCTCTAACTGGCCCCTGGAGCAGAATGAAGTCCGCCTGTGATTGAGGGCAATTCCAGTTGCTCCTTCTTATAGGGAGCAAGGCTTAGCATGCATATTTGGATGTGGAAGGCTTTTTAAAAATCTGGGTCAAAAGCTAGATGGAGACCTGTCCTTCCTTCTCAGCACCAGCAGGGCTGTGCTCGCTAGACGCAACTCGTCAGCCTGCAGCCTTCTTTCCGGCTTGCTGTCTCACACACTCACACAAATACACACACACATGCCATAGCGGACTTGCCTTCAGAACCTACACCATCCCCGTTGCAAATGATGATGGAAAAAACAGGTAATGAGCTCTGGGATATGCGTAGGGCAGACTCTCCTTGTGGTACAGACTCAAGCGTGTGATCCCAGCCCGCAGATAGCATGTAATTATTTGGTAATAAATTGCATTCCAACCCCAATGGTTGGAATCACATTCTTTCCCGTGCTCCTTGCCAGACCCACAATGTCTCGGTGTCGGATATGAAATATGGTTGTGATTTTCATGTCTAACCAAAGTCAAGGCTGATTCCTCGATGAGTGCAGTCCCGCTGGAAGATAAAGACTGACCCAGATTCTTGTGTGTTGATGCTATGGAGGAGAGGGTTTCCAGGGGGGGAGAGAGATGGACACCCTTTGGATTGGGGGAGAGGTGGATTCTTTGCTAAGGGGGCTTTGAGTGGCCCAGTTGGGAGTGGCTGTTAGCACAGCTGGGGATGGACCTGACTCACCTTGTGTGGCTCTCATGATACAGAGTTAGGAACACAAGCCTGGCAGGGTGGCACTTCGCTACCCCCTTGAAGTGAGTATGGCCGAGTGACACGCTTTGATCAATGAACTGTGATTGATACATGCCACTTCCAGGTAGCAAGAACGAGAGCTAAGGTGTGAACCCTCAAATCCCCTTCTGGCTATCATGGTGATTGTGAACCATGATGCTGACAGACACTTCCTTCAGCCTGGGTCCCTGAGTGAGGACAAAATAGCTCAGAACCCTTCAGGCAACCTACAGTGCTCGTTCGGCATGAGACAGAAATGCATCTTCACTGTTTTATTTTATTATTATTATTTTTTAATAAATTTATTTATTTACTTCTTTATTGGCTGCATTGGGTCTTCACTGCTGCACGGGCTTTCTCTAGTTGTGGTGAGCAGGGGCTACTCTTTGTTGTGGTGCGTGGGCTTCGCATTGTGGTAACTTCTCTTGTTGCGGAGCACGGGCTTCAGTATTGAGCCCAGTTGCGGCATGTGGGCTCAATAGTTGTGGCTCATGGGCTTAGTTGCTCCTCGGCATGTGGGATCTTCCTGGACAAGGGATCGAACTCGTGTCCCCTGCATTGGCAGGTGGATTCTTAACCTCTGAGCCACCAGGGAAGTGCCCATCTTTAGTGTTTTAAACCACTGAAATGTTGGGATGTTTGTTACTGCAGTATAAACTAGCCCTTCCTGCCTGATACGCCTGTCTCACAGGGTGGACAAGTGGATTCATAACATAATGTGCATGAAGAACTTAGCTAAGTGCCTCTAAATATGCTGCTTCCTCTTCCTCCTTCTCTTCCTCCTCTTCTTCTGATGTTATTTCCTTTTTTTACGCAACTTTGAGCCAAGTCACAAAAATTGACCCAGGCCCACTAAATGTCTGGCACAGGAACACAAAGATGGTGGGAAGGGCAGACAGATGTGCGAGCGACTGTCACCTGATATGCTGATGCTACATTACCGGTATGAGTCCAGAGCTAGGTGAGCCCAGGGGAGGGAGTGATAAGTTTATCAGGGGCCTCGAAAGTGAAGTCTGAACTAGATTTTTGAGGGGCTGGTTTGATTTCTTCAGAGGGAACAAAGGGAATGGTGTCGTCTAATTGTGAGGGCAGCTGCCATTCGCTGTCTGCTATATGCCAGACACTGCATCAGGCACGTCAGCCGATTCGCCCTAATTGTCAGAGCAATGACAACATCCACGTTCTGTGGTATCATTGTGCCCATTTTGTAGATGAGAAAACTAAGGCCAGTGAGGGCAGCTGGTAAACAGCAGGCAACGTGAGTGCACAGACACAGAGGTGTGGCAACTCCCGACCAGCCTTCGTCTTGAGCCTCCCAATGGGCCCCGTTGCAACAACTCCAGGGAGATGGATCTAAGAATGTGATCCACACTCCACTCTGTGGCTTGGGAGACATTTCCAAAACACGGCTCTGGGAAAGTCACACGGCTGCTCACCAACCTGCTGCGGCTCCCCACTGCGTGCTCCACGAGGTCTGGAGGTCTGGCCGGCTCCTTCGAGCCCCACCCGAAACTTTCCAGCATTGTCTGTGGTTACAGCCATTCACGTTCCCAGGCTTCTCGTCTGTGCCTGAACATTTCCTGCCATTTTCTGCCTCTTGGGTTTTGCTCAAGCATTTGTTTGGAATGCCCTTTCCCTATAAGATCACCTGCCTGAGGCCTACCTTTCCCACAGAGTTCAGCTCGATCTCTGCCTTCTCTTTCTGGCCCAGGCGTCCCTGCTGGAGCTGAGCATCAGGGAGAGTCGGTGGGGTTGATTTGATTTGTTTTGAATGATAGGATGAGAAAAGGCGGTTCCGTGAGGGTATAGATATTTGCTAATATTTAATATGCAGCTTTTCAGTAGTGCATGTGTGTGACTTATGGGCATGTATAAATATATTAAAGGTGTGTGCTGAGAGTTGTTTTTTACTGATAGCAGCACTCAATCAAGCAAGTCTGGAGACCGCTGCCAAATAGACTACCACCTGTGGTAGAGGGTTGCCATTTACTGGCTGTGTAACTTAGGAAAGTTACTCAACCTCTCTGAACCCAAGTTTTCCTGTCTGTAAAATGGGAATTATCTTGGTTCCTACCCCATGGGGTTAGCGCAGGCTCGATGAAATAAAACGGTAAAGGAAATGTGGCCTCCAACTTGTGTCCTGAGACCCTGTCTGGGGATGTCCAGGCTGCCGGTGGGTCCTGGTGGGAGAGATGGAGGCAGGAGGAGAGGGGGTGGCCCTTGTTGATGGGGACTCTGTGGCTTGGGCAGGCTAGGCTGAGACAATCCCAGTGGTGTTTAATAAAAGGCGTGGGCTCTTCTCTGTCAAGTAAATATTATAAGAAAAGGCCGTCTCCAGGGAACGGCTCCCTCCCGTTCCCCCCTTGAGGGCCAAAGTCCCCAGGGGTCAGTCTGGAGGCTCCTTTTATGTGACTGTAAAGTAATACAGGGCCTGGCAGGGTCGAGGCTGGGCGGGCACTGACGCGCAGGGCGGCATTGATGCAGTCAATGATTACCTTTTATGCCTAGCCATAAAGGCAACCGCCCAGCCCTCTGGACAATGCCCCCTCCAGACAATGCCCCAGGAGGGTAGGCGCGTGCGTGCGCGCGCGCGCACACACACACACACAGCTGCCAGGCAGGGACCTGATCTGCTTGAGATCTCTAAGGACATCCTTTAAAGGCATCTCTGTCTCCCCTGGGTGGCCCCTGGAGACTTGGCCCAGGAGCTAAGGGGGTTTGGGTGGCGGTAAGTGGGACCCAGTGACGTTCAAGACACGAAAGAGCTACATCCAGGGCCCCGGATCCTGCTCCAGGTGGGTCTATGCAGGGAGATGGTGTGGTCACTCAGACTCAGGTACCACTTCTCAGTGGGAAGGTGGGTATTCTAGGACAAATCAAAGTCCATTCCCATTTTATAAGTGATGCAGTTGAGATCTGGGTGCACAGCGACTTTCTCAGGGGCCCGAGGAGGAAGACAGTGGCCGAGTGGGAAGTAGGACCCTGGTCCTCTCTGACATCGCCAGACCGAGGGGGTCCAGGTGGGAATGTCAGGTATCGGGAAAGGCTTGGGTCACTTCTGAGAGAAGACATCTTGCCTGGGGCTCAGTGAAGAGCTGGGAAGGACCTGAGGGCCTGACCTTGAAGCTAATGCTGAGAAGAGACCAAGAATGACCCCCTCGAGTGCCCGTGGGCCACATGCAGGGCCTGTGACACACACACAGGCCCCTTCCGTGGCCTTCTCACTCGGTCCTGATGGGGGCACAACCCACCCACCCGGAGTGGGAGGCCAGCCGTGAGGGGCAGTGCTGGGGCATGGATGGCCAGATTGATATTCCACCCCTTGGGCTAATAAGGCCCAGAAACCTTTGTGCTGGCAAGGCAGGCTGGAGGAGCCCCTGGTAGGGGGTTCTGGTAGATCACTTGGGGCATTCCTGCAGGGTGCCTGAGACTGCAGGTCAGGAGGCCTGGCATCACTTCCCTCCCCCGGCCAAGGGGAGAGCACTGCACTATTGTACTGGTGGGCATGGTGGGGGTTAAACTAAAGACTCCATAGGGCATCTCTCAGACAAGCTGGACGAGTCGGGCTGCTATCTTGAGGAAAGAGAGCTGTTATTCACAGCGGTTATAAATGCTTTGTGGAATCAGAGTGAAGTTGCTTTGAGCCTCAGCCAGAGTACTCCAATCAACCTTTGGCTCTCATAAAGATAAGCAGACCCAAGGTGATAACACACAAAGCAGAAACTGTCAACAGGTGCTAATTAGGGCGCTGGGTGCTGAGCCACACCCACTACACCTGACCTGGAGAGAGATCTCAGGTGGGGAGCCAGGGCTTGATCTGGGTGGGGAAAGATACGGACTCCCTGCTGTATTCAGCCTTATTGCCTTCTTGTCACCTCCTTCCAAGGACTTCCCCACCCCCACCCCAAACCTGGCCACCCCTGCCTACCTGGCATTACATAAGATGAAAGAACAAAATATATTCGAACACTGTGTAATAAAACATGATGACGGTGATGTAACACAGTGGAAAGAGTCCCGAATTGGGAGCTGAGAGACCCAACTCTCGTCTTGCTCTGGGTAACCTTGAGCCGGGCATTTTTCTTGGAACTCCAGTCCCCCCTGCCCCTGCCCTCTGCAAAACAGGGGGTAGAAATGGGGCAATTGTAGAGTAATCCCCCGCTGGGGTCCCGGCCAGGTCTAAAGTTCACGTTCTTCTGCCGCAAAACACTGCAATCTGTGAAGCGCACAAAACATGTCGCTGGTGACACCCAGCAACGCTGGGGTGTGTGTGACACTTGGCAGAGTCACAGATCCATTCGCAGACGAGGGAGCCGTGCAGAGGGCTCTGAAGCGTGGACAATTCTCAGGGCTCCTGGAATCCCTCTCTCTATCTGAGCCAGAGGTCAGCGTGCCTGCTGCCTGCTCTCGGGGCAGTCGGGGCTATTTTTAACTCCGTGCCCCTTAAATGAACGTGGCATTGGGCTGATAGTTCATTTCCCTCCCTCCCTGCACTCCCCAACTCCCTCCCCTCAGTGTACACACACACTGAAGTGGCCGCCCATAGGTGACCCAGGGTGCTGAGCCGGGGCTCCCAGTCTTCAGGTCCACACTGGGCCCACTTGAGGCTGGGGGACGTGCTTGGGGGACCAGAACCACACCTGTCCCAGGTTCAGCCCAACCCAGGTTCTACTTCCCCGCAGCAAGGCCCAACTTGAGAGCTGGGCAGGGGCTCGCCACTTTCCCCTGGGGAACTGGTATGAAAGGTGTGGACAGGGTTGGGCAAGGATAGATGTGGAGAGGAGGAGCGGGGAGTGAAGTGGCCGGGGAATGGGACGGGGCGCCGGCCATCCTTCCTCTGGCAACTTCTCCAGGCAGCAAAGAGTCACCTGCACTGCCAGCTTGCCAGGTCAGCACTGGGCAGTAAGGGAGGGCGGTGACTCCGACCCAGGCCCGCCCACAGCTCTCACAGGCCTGTGACACAGGAGAAGGGCAAACATCGATGCCCCGGGGCTGAAGGAACAGCCTCAACAGAAATCCCTCCAGGGTGCAGGAGCTCTAGGCTGGGGGCAGTTTTTCCCACCAGGGACAGTGGGAGGAGAAGGGAGAGTCCCAGGAAGGTGGTGCCCAAAGTGAATCTTGAAGGCTGAGTGGAAATGCATCCCTCCGTAACCTCTCTCAGCTGCAGTTTCCTCATCTGAACAGTGGGTGTAATTAATGGTACTTGTGAGGATCGAATAAACGAAAATATGTAAAACTCTTAGTCCAGGACCCGGCTAATAGTCAGTGCTCAAGCGCTGACAGCTGACTTTATGTCAGGAAGGTAAGCAGACAGGGCGTTTGGGGCAGAACCAATGGCATGTACATGGAGGTGAAAGCAGAAGAAAAAGGAATGCCCCGACCTAACCCTAAGCAATGGGGCCGGTCCTGGGAAGCAGTATGGGGCTACAGCACGTGCTGGGGCTACGTGTGCTGAGCTACGTGTGCTGGGGTGGGAGCCAGCTCGGGCAAGGTGTGGGGCTGGCCACGCAGCCGTTGCCAAGTCCAGCCCAGGGAAGCGGGTGCCCAGCAGGGCAGAGCTGGGGGGAGGAACCCCCCAAGACTGGATCACTGGGGCCTGATCTTATCTTGCAGTGGTTGAGTCAGGGGCCAAGATTTTGTGGGACTTGGATATTCTTTCCAAGAGGTAAAATAGTGGGGAGGAGACCTTAAGGAGTTACAGAGGAATCTAGGTGTGTGTATGTGAGTGAGTGAGAGAGAGGAGAGAGAGGGAAGAGAGAGGAGAGAGAGCAGGCCCCCTAGGCAGCCAGGATTTGTGCCTATTCTAGGGAGGGAACCAGAGGCCCAGGCCCCCGGCTCTGCTCTCCAGTACCAGGAGGTGCCGGGGCCTCCGCAGGCCAGGCCAGGGCAGGCGGCCGTACCCCACGCAGGCTGTTCTGGCGCAGCCCAGGACCTGCACTATTTCATCTCTGGTCGGAGCGTGGCTGGGTGTGAATGGGTGTGTGTGTGTGTGTACATATGTGGCATTTCTAGAGCAAAGAATGCCCAGAAGGTCCTGCTAAAGGTCAGGCCAGTGAGGAGTGAGGGCCTGGCCCATCTCCTCAGGGCCTGGCACCGGGACAGCACCTTCCCACCTACATCTGCTGGGCCCTGGGGGCAGTGGGAGCTGAGCAGCCTCTGAGTCAGGCTGAGCCGGGAGGAGGGGCTGGACGTGCCAGGCCGAGGAGGAGCCGGCTAGTCACCCGCTGGGTGGCGGGCAGCACACTGAGCTTCGGGCGGGGGTCAGTGTTGCCGGGGCTCTCCTGCCGCTGCAGCAACAGCCAGGGCCGGGGCCGGGGGTCGGGACTCAGGATGGGATGTGCTCTCCTGAGCAGCTGGAGGAAGTCCTGGAGGTGAATCCGAGGCTGGTGCCTGAGCACAGGCGCAGGAAGGTCTTTGGGGATTTGCTGTAGCCCCGTGTCACTGACAGCTCATAGGAATGCCGTGTGTCCATCTGTGCGACACAGCGAGCTGACAGGGACAGGTCCACAGCACGCGGCACAGGGCCGGGCGCGCAGGAGCGCACTCGATAGTCAAGGGGTGGGACTGAGCAAAGCTGGTGAAAAAAAAGTGCTGGAAGCCTGAACTCCTCCGAGAGGCCAGAGACAGCCCCAGTAGACACACCAGGATGGGGAGGGGCTCTCCGTGGCTCTCACGTCTGCCAAGGCCCCTGGAGAAGAGGAACAGCCCTGAGGCCCCAGGGCCACGCCAGGCTTTCTGGCCCCAAGATGCAACTTCCATGGGACTATGGGTGGGAACCTTCTCAGCTTATCCCAATTCTGGCTGCAGGAGGCCTCATGGAAAAATTTCCCCTGAAAGAAGCTCCTTTGAGCTTTCCAGGAATGCTGGCCTGGGGCGGAACCAGGGTGGCAGTGGAGGGGAGAGGCGTAGGGTGGTATGTTCCAGAATAGACTTGGACCCAAACCCGAGAGCACTGTGTTCCCATGGGCCTGATGCCTGGCCTTAGAGGAACCAGGAGGTCACGGATGTGCCTGGCAGCACCAGGATGAGGCACTGTGTGTGTGTGTGTGTGTGTGTGTGTGTGTGTGTGTGTGTGAGAGAGAGAGAGAGACACAGGGCTGGGAACGACCTGGAATGTCATGTGTCCATGCCCCTAGCGCCAAAGGCAGCCTGGACCAAGTAATCTCAATTTTACTTAAAAAAAAAAAAGTTTAAAAAGAGACAGTATAGTATAGTCTGGGTTTGAATCCGGGCTACTCTACATACTCCCAGCTGCTATGACTTCAGCTAAGTGGAGTCATCCATCTCTGCGTCTCAGCTTCCACAGCCGTAAAGTGGGCATCAGAATAGTATCTAGCTTACAGGGTCACTGTAAGATGATAAAATGCTCAGAAATGGGCCTGATTCAGAGTGAGCACTATACAGGTGTGATTGGTCCTTGCTGAAGGAGAGAAACTCCAAATGTCAATCAATCAATCAATCAATCAATCAATCAATGCCAAGTCCAGGCCCAGGCCCAGGCCAGTGTAAGCTCTGGCCAACTGAGCCCAAATGGGGCGTGAGAGGGCTGCCAGCATCAGCACATCCAAAGTCCTTAGACCTGCTGAGTTGGCAGAGGGCCTGCCCTGGTGTTCTCCAGCCCTGGATAAAGCCCTAGAAAAGTGCCTGGGCTTCCCAGGGTGTCAGGAGGTAGAGGAAACAGGGGATTGGGAGATCCTGGCCTTAGGTTGAAGTCTCCTTCTGTGGCCTGCTAACCTCCTCTGCTCTTGTTGAAGAGCTGGGCCTGGCTGACTGGTCAGTTGTGCATCCTTTCTATGGCAAGTGGAAGGTCAAGGGTGTAGTCCTCACTGCATGGGGACTGTAGTGCCCACGTGTGTGCTTCTAGAGGTTCAAAGTCCCCCGCCCATGAATGCTCCCCTACTCTGACTAGAATTTCATAGCAGTAGTCCACACCAGCTTATTCAGCACTAATTCTTAATTGACCTATATTTCCAATGATTTCATCCAGATGGTCAGTTGGTCAGTCAATCAACAAACACTTATCGAGGCCCTATTGTGTGTCACACTATTAAACTTAGGTATATAGAGATCTGTGTCTTTTTTTAAAATTTATTTATTGGCTGCATTGGGTCTTCGTTACTGCACATGGGCTTTCTCTAGTTGCAGTGAGCAGGGGCTACTCTTCATTGTGGTGCACGGGCTCCTCATTGCGGTGGCTTCTCTTGTTGCAGAGCACGGGCTCTAGACGCATGGGCTTCAGTGGTTGTGGCACACGGGCTCAGTAGTTGTGGCTCACGGGCTCTAGAGCACAGCCTCAATAGTTGTGGTGCACGGGCTTAGTTGCTCTGCGGCATGTGGGATCTTCCTGGAGCAGGGATGCAGTATCCCCTGCATTGGCAGGCGGATTCTTAACCACTGTGCCACCTAGGAAGTCCCGAGATCTGTGTCGTGAATGATAGGACGAGAGTGTGGGGTCCGGGAGTGAGATGGGAAAGGGGTTCCTGGTTGCAGAAATAATGTGGATCAAAGCATATGAGACAGAGAGAACCCATCCAAGGTGTGAGATGTTGCCGCAGGGAGGCAAATGTGAGGAGGTGAGGCAGGAGTCAGGGTTGGAGGGTGAATCAGGAAGGGCCCTGTGGGTCTGGCCTTTTCTGGAAAGAGCCACTGAAGGCAAGACGTCAAATACCCAGAGGTGAGGAGGTGCTCTGGACATCCCACAAGGTTGGGTCTAGAAGCTGTTCAATGAACTTTTGCAGGTTAATGACAGCGTAGTGTTGGGGTGTATCTGAGGGTCCAGGTGGCTCCGTACATGGTAGCCCCACACAATTGGCTCAGTCTCTCGCTGTGCAGTTTGGTGGCTGTGGCATTTGGGGGCCTGGTGTTTGGGTGTCAGTGAATGGGTCCCCATCTGTGTGTGTGTCAGCTGTGTCTTTGGCGCTGATTCAACCAGTGGCTGTGTGTGTGTGTCTGTGTCTGTGTGTGACATGATTGGGGCACTCCCCAGCTGCTGGGGGGCTATTTTTAGGGGTATTAGTCCATAGATATGGTCCCTACCCCTACCCCATCCTATGCACACCTGCTCAGGTGAGAACACCTGGAGGTGATTCCACATCTGGGCTTGTACTTGGCTGGAAGTGTGTCTCTGGGCACCAGGCCAAGCAGGTGTTGGCCTCCCTGGGAGTCTGGGCTGGGGAGGAGACAGGGAATGGGGCTTGGGAGGGGTCTGGGGGTGGGAGTAGCTGGCTCTTCAGTCCTGTGGGGCTTCAGAGAGTGGTTAAGGAGCTGTCCAGTGGCCATCCGCCCATTTCTGTCTTTCCATTTGTCCATCCATCCTCCTGTGTCTTTCAGTCCATCTTCCAGTCTATCCACTTGTCCATCCATTGGCCACCTGTCTGTCTCTGGTCCTCCCCTCCATCAGCTTGCCTCTGCTCAGGCACCTTTTTCTCAATTCTTCTGATACAGGCTGTGAATACAAGCCTCACCCTGACCCTCAATAGCTCCTGGGGACACAGCATACCCTCCTCATCCCAGGTACTCAGTCTGGCCAATCGGCCTCCACTTCACCCTATGGGTACCATGAGGTCCCAGCATGGCACGGTGCTCCTCATCAGTCCTGGAGTCAAAGATGCTAAGATGCCCCTTCCAAGAAGGTCCGCCTGTCTCTCACTGTACGAGGCTCCTCTCCTCCAGGGAGTCCTCCCTGACTACCCTGCTCTGCTGCTGTGTCCCTAGGCCTCACTCTGTGGCAGCTGTGTGCAGGCTGTGGGAAGACCTGCCCAAGCCCTGTGGGAGCAGAGTCGAGGGCTCCTAGATGGGGAGGCGTCACCTCAAATGGGGAGCTCCCTCAGGTGAGGGGGCCCGGGAGGACCATGGAGCCCGTCACACATTCCCCCTCCCCCAGGGGCTTTCCTAGGATGTGGCCCAGCCAGACCTCTCCAACCCAGAGCTCTGGCGTAATACTGTGGCTTCCCCAGGGAGGGTTTTCCTGTAGTAAACGGGGATTCTCACATATTCCCAAGCAGGGGTTCTAAGCTGCTGCTTCCCCGGGATGCCCTCCCCACCCCCCACCCAAGCCCTCATCCTGGCTTGGACTGTGGGTGTGGGGGATGGGCCAGGCCAGAGAAGGACAAGCCTCCTGGTGTTACCCTCTCCAGGGTCTAGTAGAACCAGAACATGGGGCGGGGATGGGGTGAGGGTAGGAGTAATTAGTTACAGAGTGTGTGTGTGTGTGTGTGTGTGTGTGTGTGTGTGTGCGCGCGCTTGCATTCATTTATAGCAAATGTTTCCTGAGCACCTGGTCTGTGCCGGGCACTGTTACAGGCATTGAAGAAACAGCAGTGGACAAGACCCACAGGGGTGCTGCTCCCGGGAGGCTGGTGTTCTAGCAGGCGAGGCTCTGGAGCTGCCGGGCCTGTGTCAGCGTGTGTTGCGGGAGGTGAGTGTGGCGAGGGTGTGTGTGGTCCAGGGGCCTAGTATGTAAACAGAGTCAGGCCTAAGCAAGGATGTGTGCGTGCAGACTTGAGTGTGTGTCTTTGGGGGTATCCGTGGATTGCTGGGGTCTGTGCTAAGCCGTTGATATTATGTCTGCGCAGGCCCGGATCCGGCGGGCGCATGCACATCAGCCAGTGTGGGAGGCTCTGTGGCAGCCACACCTGCTGACTCTCAGGCTGCGGGGCTCTATTTTTAGAAGTGACAGCCTGTAGATCCCTCCCTCCCGACACCTGCTCAGGTGCCCAGCCACTGGGGAGGGCCCAGCGGGCCTGCGGGTGGGAGCGTACCTGTCTCAGCCAGCACCACCAGCTCTCGGCCACGCAGACCCACACTTCACACGGAGCAGCCTCTGGCCTCTGGTGAAACAAGCTGGGCTGTGCCTGGGCCCTGGACGGATGATTGATGGGGAATCCCAGCTCCCATGCCCCACACCTGCAGCTCTTCCTCTTATCACCTGGGAACGCCCTGTCCCACCCTCCTTTGCAGGAGGCCCAGCTCTGGAACTGGGCCTCCGGGATGCTGCTGGCCCACCGTGCCCAGCCTTGTCACTCTGAGAGGTGGACCAGGCTGGGCTGGAGGTGGGAGGAAAGGAGGGAAGTGGATCAGGGATGACTTCCCCTCTTACCAAATAGTCGGGCTCCTCCATCCCTTCCTCCTTCCAAAGGGCTTCTTTCCTGGCTGCAGGTGGATCGTCCGGAGAGGCAGAAGCAGCTGGGCTGCCTGTGTCACTCTTTCCTGCCTCTGATCCCACCTCATTCTCTCCTTTTTGTGTACCATCTCTCCCATTCTCTGTCCCTTGTCATCTTTCTGAGTTAATGACACTGTGCACTGAACTCCAACTGTACAGCAGGCATGGTGCCAAATGCTTTACACTGTATTACCTCATTTAACCATCACAAGGACCACTTGAGCTCGCTGCTGTCATCCCACTTTATAGAGAGAAGGCAGAGGCTTAGAGGGACCCAAATCACCCAGCGACGAGGGCTCAGAGTAGGGGTTCAAGCCCAGGCTCACGCACGTCCTTAGTTACATTTTGTGTTTGGGCTCACTCGGCTGCTTTCCTCCTAGATGTGGTCTTGGTGGGAGCAGAGCTGTGGCCCAAGAGCCCCTCCTTGGTCTGCGGGAGGGAGTGCGCAGAAGGAAGAGAGAGTGCAAATGCATTTGGGGTCCAGGTAGTGGCCGTGGATCCCAGCCACCTCCCAGGTTCTGGCCCCTCCCTTGCTGCAGAACCTTCCATGGCTCCCTACAGGCACTTACGGGGCAAGCTCAAAGTCCTCTCAGGCTGGCGAGCAACCTTTCCTTCTCTACCACCATCTCCTCCTCCCCGACAACATGCTTTCAACCAGGTGAATGCTTGCTTTCCCTCCAGTGCAGCTAAAAGGTAAGAATAAAAAAAGGCCCCACCCGGAGCTAAATGCCTTGTTGGTTTCATTGCCTTTCATCTGCATATTTCCCTACAAACTGTGTTTCCTGGTGCCCTTTGCGCGAACAAGGAAACTGAGCTCCAAGGTGGGCAGCACCTCTGGCAGAGGGTGCCACACCGCTGGCAGAGAGCAAGCGTGGGATTCAAAACCACCCATCTGACTCCACTGTGCCGTTCAGCTCAATTGAATTTGATGGATAGGCCTTTACTGAGTGCACCAGTGCCAAGTCCTGTCCCAGCAGCTGGGGATAGGGACAGTATCAGGGGGAGGGCCACAGGCATGCATGCACGCAAGGCGCATGCATGCAAGACGCATGCACAAGGTTCCAGTGCCACTTGGAGCAGGTCCCCTCTGCCCTTTCTCCTCCAGGTTTCAGATGAGGAGGGGAGGCAGACAGGGAGGAGGGGGAGGTGCTGAATGGCTCACCTCCCAGTCTTAAAACCTTCACACTTGTGACTTAGACCTCCAGATAGTCCCTTTCAAGGACTGAGCTCTATTTCCCTTTAAAAGAGGACAAGAGTAGGGAAGAGAAAAACACATTTTGTTCTGATGTCTCAAGATGTCATTTGGGGACAATTTGTCTCTTTTCCTCCCTATGTCTGTCCCCCCACTCCCCACTCCTACCCCCACCCCAGGCTTGTCCCAAGAGTACAGATAGCATCACCTCCACCCCATCCTTCCCCACATGGCTCCATTACCCCACTGAGCTTTCCAAAATCCCAATGTTCAGTGCTGAGTCACTAGGCTGGTGTGGGTGTGACACAGGAGACAGGTTGTTTTTTTTTTCTCTGTGACAGTCAGGGGGTTGGGAGAGAAGCCAGGGGTCCTTGGCTAGCCCCAAACTCAGATCCGATCCACTTCATTGTCTCCTGCTTTTGCTGAGAAGGTCAGCTTGTTCTTGGATCAGAAACTCCATGAGACTGAGACCTTGTCTGTCTGGTTCAGAGGTTTATAGGCTTTTAAAATAAAACCATCACTGGCCCTTGACACACTTACTTTTGGAGGCCCCACCCAAATCACATGAAACATATTAAAATGCACTTTGATTTCACATTGAATGTCATTTTATGGTAAATTTTTAAAAAGGGTTTTCAATTAATTGTGATTGTGAAATTATTCAACTACGATTAATGTGTTTAAAATTAAAATGGACTCTAATTTCTTGAAAAGCATCACGCATACTTGGGAATTCTTTGAAATGAGAATATCTAAACCAACAAATTGCTTTCAAATGTGATGAAGTGTTCATGAGTTTCTGTTTTCCAGTTAATGAACTGGCCATAAGATTACATTTGGTCAACATTTAATTACATCATTTTATGTTCAATTTTCTGGTCTTTAAAAAACATTTTGAAGCCAATACGTTCCCCCACCCCCAGGTTTCCAATCTTTTTTGTGGGACTTTGAAAATTCCACAAGTCCCAGACACTTTGCCTGTGTGGGCAAAATGAACAGCCTGGTGTACAGTGGCTCCTTAAACACTGTTGAAGAGAGGTAAGGGAAAGAGAAATACAATGATCTGGAAACAGGAATAAAAAACATGCTAATGTCCCTCATAATTAAAAGTGGAAATTAAAATGAGATACTATTTTTCAGATTGGCAAAGAACAAAAAGTAGCTTTTGGTACAATCTGGTGTAATTTTTTAGAGGACTATTGGATGATATCTATCAAAATGCAAAGTACATATCCCCTTTGCCCTAGAAATTACTCTTCAAGGACTCCTATAAATGTATGAAGATCCATGGAGAAAGACTTTCATGACCATGGACAACTGAGAACAGACTAGATGTTGACCAATTAGGACTGACATAAATGGTGGGACATCCCCACTCTGGAATAGTACACAGCTGTGAAAGAGTATGTTGATATGGAACAAATACCTCACTACAGTGTTTCTTTTGTTTGTTTTTGTTTGCTTGTTTTGGGGTGTTTTTTTTTTTTTTTTGGCCATACAGCATGGCATGTGGAACTTCCTCAGCCAGGGATCAAATGCATACTCCCTGCAATAGAAGTGTGGAATCTTAACCACTGGACCACCAGGGAAGTCCTGCTAAGTGGAAAAAAAAATCAAGGTGCAGAACAATGTGTAATGCATTATTGCTTTTGTGAGGAAAAAAAAAGGAAAATAATATACATGCACCTATATGTATTTATATTTTTGCACTAGGAAATGTTCATAAAGAGTTTGAAAGAGACTTAGAAACTGGGAAGAATGGTTGTCTCTGAGAGGGAAACTGGGAGGGTGGAGAATTACTTCTTGCTTTTGCTTTTTTTTTAACCATCAGTTATACATCTCTTTTTTCATGAAAAAAAAAAATCTAGTTTACAGACAAATGCCTGTGGAATAAAAGAAGTAAAATGAATAAATGAGTGAATGAATGAATGAATCCTAGGTGTCACATGGAGAAAGGAATTGCTACAAGGTGCTTCTGCCACCCCATGGAGGAGACCGACAGGAATTGCAGAAAGCTCAACAGTCTATTTGACTGTGGGAGGAGGGGAAGGGAGGATTCTGGAGGCTTCCTCCAGGAGGGCCTGAAGGATGCAGAAGGTTGGGCGGGGAGAAGGAGTGATGGGAGAAGGTTGATGGGGTTTTGTTGTGGGAGGGCTGCCTCTTCATCCCTGTCCGAACCCCCAGCTCTTCCCTAGAGTGTACATTCTATTTCAAGCCTGGAAAGTCCCAGCTCCTAGCATGATGCCTGGCATATAATCTGTGGCAATAAATAGTGGTTGACTGAATGGATGGAATCAGTCACTGGTTAATACAGGCTACAGTGTTAGTCACTCCTGTGCCTCCCCTAAACACCTCCCCACCACTGAACACCAACAACAAATGACTCTCTCAGGGCTACTGTGTATAGCTGTGCAGTGCGTCCACTGCACAACTCCAAGAGGTTCCATTTTCATAGACTGGCATGTAAGTGATGCTTCCTGAAGTTGTGGGACATGGTGCACCTGTGAAACAGTTTCTTCTTCTTTCAAGCTTAGGGGAACTGAAGCCACATTGAGAGTGAGAGGGGTCAGGGAAGGGACTCTCCCAATCCAGACACTACAGGCATCCACCTCCCTTTTCTTTACTGATTCCTAAGGTCCCTTCCTTTGTTCCTCTCTAACTTGGGCTTGAGGTGACTTAGCCAAATCTGACCAATTACTCTGTTCTTTGATTACAGAGTTTAGGACTTACAATATGATCTTGGGCAAGTCCCAGAACCTCTTTGGGTCTCAGTTTCCCCAACTAAGAAATGAATAGATGTGTAGGGAGCAATCCTTTTTTCTTTTTTAAAATTATTGAAGTATAGTTGATTTACAATATTGTTAGTTTCAGGTATAAGCAAAGTGATTCAGTTTTTTATATATATATATATTTTTTCAGATTCTTTTCCATTATAGGTTATTGTAAGATATTGAATGTAGTTCCCTGTGTTATATAGAAAATCCTTGTTGTTTATCTATTTTATGTATAGCAATTCTTGATGACCCTCCTTGACTTGATGGGAGCTTATAGGGATAAAATGTTGAAGGAAGGCATCCTTACAGGATGTGGCATTCTCAGAGGGGACAAATCACCCCATCCTGCCCAGTTCTGCCCGGCCCCTCATGCCCTTGAGCCTGCAACTGAGTTCAGGAGGGAACCTATATGGGGAAAAGGAGCCCTGATTGACTCCTGATTCTGATGATAACTACTGTGTGCTACTGAGCAAACAATAGCCCTCCTTGGGCCTCAGTTCCTGCCTCTGTAGAATGGGTACTTAGGCCAGATTAGCGAGTGTCAAATGCTAGACTGAGCATGTCATGGCCTTTTCTTTTTCTCTTTCAGGTCTATAATTTTTGTTTTATTCTTTCTGATTACAAACATCACATATGTTCATGAAAGTTCAGACAGTACCAAAATAGGTCACGTACCAAGTGAAATCCAATCCTTATTGAGAATCACTGCCAACTTTTCTTTGGGGGGGGGGCATAACTTTTAATTCTGATATAATTTCTAATTTACAAAAAAAGTGGCAAGAATAGTACAAAGACGCTGGTATAGTTTTTACTCAGATTTATCAATTATATACATTTTGTCCCTTTTGCTTTATTTCTCTTTCTCTGTATATGTGTGTGTGTGTGTCTGTGTATATGTGTGTATAATATCTTCCCAAACTATTTGAGAGTAAGTTGAGACAGGAGCGCTTTTACCTCTAAATGCTTCAGGGTATATTTTCTAAGAACAAGGACATTCACTTACCATGTGAGACTTACAAACCTCTGCAGTTAACAAAATCAGGGAACGTAGCATTGATACAACACCATTACATAGGCCGCAGTCTATATTCAGTCAGTTGTGTCATGACCTTTACATAGGCTTCCAGTGAAAGCAGAAAAATCTGGATGATATACTGAGGTTTTCTTAAAGCTAACATATTTAATTTTAAGGACTGTGCCTACTGTATTCTAAAATTGCACTCTCCCCTCTCCCATTTTTTGTTTGTGTGTTTTTTTGGTGTTTAAGATGTCCCCGCTTTCAGAAAAGGATGGTGAGAGTAGAACGTGGTTTATTTATTTGCTTTTGAAATTCTTGGCAAAATAAAAAGTGGGTGATCCTATGTTAGTCTTCAAACTTCTTTTGCAGGGATTCCCAAGGTGTGGTTCTCCCACTAGTGTTCCCTGATTCCGGGTCAGTCAGACCACCATAGACTTTCCTGAAGCCCATTTGAGAGCATTTTCCTGATGCTGGGAGTGGAGGATGGGACAGGCAGCCACAGGCCCTGCCTCTCTGGGAGCGAATGGTCTCCCAGCCAGCACAGTGCACCTTTGCTCCTTTCTGTGGCTCTCCAGCATCTGTTTGGAGCATCCCCTACCTTGTGAGTCTCCCAGGGAGACAGAGCCCTCCTCCTCCTCCCCTAGAAACCAGACTTCACTTTCCCAGCCTCCTTTGCAGTTACAGTGCAGCCATGTGACCTGGCTCAGCCAATGAGATGCAACCACCTAGGAACTCTGACTCTTAAGCAGGTGATACAAAGGAGCAGAGATGGGATATATTTGACAGAATTGGTGGCAGCAGCAGGAAGAGGTTTCAGAGGCAGTGGAGCCTCAGAGCCTGCTGCACTGTTTGTCTTTTCTGACCTCACCCTGAGGTGCGTTTTGGGCTGGGGTTCTGGCTGTGGTCTGTTGCCCCTTGGTTCCTAAGTCAGCCCGAAGAGTCTGTCAGTGTTCCGTTGCTTGCAATCAAGAACCCTGACTGATAAACGCAGAGGAGTGAGTACTGTGGGAATGGGAAGGAGCTGGGGCCTGAAGCACGGACACGTCGGGCCTTGGTGAGTAGTGATTCCACGGGGTGGGCAGCCACAGAGGAATCGAGTTACCTCATCTGGAATGTGGATGGGACATCTTGTCTAGGTGCTACGTGGGTTAGCCCAGACAGGAAGTACTGGGGGTGAGGAGTAGGAGGGATGTGAGAGGAGAGAGCCTGGAGCCTGACGATGAGGCCGGGAGAAGGAAGACGAGCTCAAGGAAGGAGGTGGGGGGTGGCGAGGGGGGATTGGTAGGAGGAAACGGCCAATCTGGGTCACATGGTTCCATCTGCCCCAAATATTTTTGGACCTTTTGAATGCACCAGGCAGGGTATTGGTTATTAACGGTCTGGGGATGGGTACTGTTATCCTCATCTTACACATGAGGGGTGATACAGAGAGATGAAACAGCTTGTACAAGATCAGGAGAGCAGAAGGGGACTGGGCTAAAACTGAAGCCTGGCTCTAACTCCTACACTGATTCCTTCCTTCCCTTTTTTTTTTTTTTTTCCTTTTTAAATTTGGCCACACCACGCAGCTTGTGGGATCTTAGTTCCCCGACCAGGGATCGAACCCAGGCCTCTTGCACTGGAAGCATGGAGTCCTAACCACTGAACCACCACGGATTTCCCTACACCGATGCTCTTAAGAACCTAAACAGGGGAATGAAGGAAACAAACAAACAAACAAACCCTAAACAGATGCTCAGAAGAGAGAACAAAGTCTCTGCCTCAGTCCCTGAGTTTTTATATATTTCCAGTGAGTATTTTAAGTAAAATACAGTACACTCCCTGTAAGTACTTTGTCAGGCAATATAGTTGAGTAATAGGATCTAGGTACCTGTAAATACCAGTTCTTTCCTCCTCTTCCCCTACCTGTAAAAAAGCTGGGTCCGGTCAAATGAGCTCTAGTACACACAGTTAGTTGCCTTCCCAATGGGCCTTCTCCCGCCCCCTCCCCTCCCCTCAGCACCCGCTGAGCCGAGGTTGGTTTTTGGTGTTGGTGCTTCTCCTTCTGGGCTCAGAGTTGGTACTGTGGCATTAATAGTGGCACTATCCCCCTTGTTTGGGATAGATTCAGGCATGGGATGTGACTCAATTCTAGCCAATGAGCAGCGAAGAACTGTCTTCTGGGGGCTCCTGAGGAAAATTTTCCTTGATCTTAAAATGGGACACAAGAATGAGATGTTTCCTGGGTTTTTTTTTTTTTTTCTTTCTTTTTTTTTGCTGCTGTGGACATTGTGTGACAATGTGAGGTCTGGGGTGGGAGCACCCACCTTGTGACTGTCAGGCGAGCTAGCCAAGGACAAGGCAACATGCTGAGAACGGCAGAGGGGAAGGAAAAGAGGAAATAATCTGGGTCATTGGTGCTGATGTCGAGCTGCAGGATTAACCTCTCCTGAAGCTATCGTTCCTCTGGACTTCTTGTTCTACGAGATAATACACTTTCCTTATTGTCTAAGCTAACTGAATAGAAGTTCTCTGTTTCTGGCCCCTGAAAACATCTTTACTGATGTATGAGCCATGGGACCAAAAGAATAAACACCCGACATACTAATTTGATATGCTAATAGCTGACAGCTGGGACAACAGCATTGGTTAAATGAGGAAAACCTGTTTCCTTGACCAAGGGAGGCCCTGAGAAGTCCTTTCTCTGCTCGTTTGGAGGGCAGAGAGGGTGGCAGCCTGCGGTCCTGCACTCTGCATCTCATCCAGGCCTGTGGGAGGCCTCCTATCAGAGGAGAGGTCCACTCCTAGCCAGCCTAACTTCTGACTCCCATTTCCTGTAGGGTCAGCAGAGGAAAGCAGCTTTATTTACTGAGTCAGGATGGAAAACAGATGTCTAAGCACCCCGCTGGGCCCAGGCTCACCCTGGACAGAGGCTGGGCCTATTCTCAGCCCTGACCCCCCCAACAACCCCTTGTTCCCCACATCGAGTTCAGATGTGGCTTCTTCCAAGCTCTAATCATAATTTTGATTTGTTGCTGCTAAGAAACCTACGCCCCCTCTAGCTCAACCCTCAACTCTCCAAGGAGAATAGGACTAACACTGTGAAACATTTGTAAGCAAGCCCAGGTGGGGCAGAGAAGAATGTGGACTTGAGGAGCAGGGCAATGTGGGTTCAACCACAGCCTAGTCTCCTATTAACCAGTGTGATTTCAACCCGTGTATCAGTCATCAATTGCTGTGTAACAAGTCACCACAAAACTCAGTGGCTCAAAAAGGGCAATTGTTTATTTGCTCATGGATCTAAAGTTTGGGCAGGGCTTAGTGGGACAGCTCACGTATTCTCCATGTTGTGTCGTGTTTGGTGAGTGACGTCTGATGGGACCATGGAGCGTGCGTGTAAGCAGAGGAGATCGGGTGATTTGTGTGCACCCCCTGCTCCTTGCTTCCCTATCCCTGCATAGATAGTTCCTTTTCCTCTCAGTCCTTCCTTCCTCATCAGCAAGCTGAAGGCAGAGAATGTGGGTAGCATGTGTGCCTATCAAGAAGAGAAGCTCTTCCCAAAAGTGGCCTGAAGTCATCTCAGAAAATGGTTCTCTATTCACGTGACCCAGAAAACCCACAAAACCATGCAAATTAAGAGGATCGAACCTTCTTGTTCACTTTACGAACATCCGTGAAACTGCCCAGGCCATCAAGGATCTGAAGGATGTCACCTTCCAGAAGTAGTGCATGCCACTCCGTCGTTACAGTGGTGGGGCTGGTAGGTCTGCCCCAGACAAATAGCAGGGCAGTGGCCCAAAGAGAACACTGAATTTTTGCTGCACATGCTTGAAAATGCAGAGAGTACTGCTGTGCTAAAGGGTTTAGATGTAGATTCTCAGGTCATTGAGCACATCCAGGTGAACAAAGGCCCCAAGGGGCCTGGCCGAACTCGCAGAGCTCTGGTCTGATGAACCCCAGGTGAGCCCACCCGTGAACTCACACTGAGATGATTTTTGTTGAAAATGAGCAGATTGTTCCTAAAACAGAAGGGGAGGTGGAACAGAAGAAAAAGATATCCCGGAAGAAACTGAAGAAACAAAACATAGGGCCTGGGAATAAGTTCAGCATAAAAGAAATGCAAATAAAAGTAAAGGGAGAAAAAAAGAGAAATAAAACTTGAGTTAGTTTCGTGCAATATTTCGTGCAGTGTTTCCACCGTTCTGGTAAGAAGGAAATACATATGCATATATGAGCTATGAAATAGGAGTTGCATAATTTTGGTGATTCCACATGGGAGTTAAATGCTCTCATATTTGTATTTAAAACTGGCATTGAGGACTTCCCTGGTGGCGCTAGTGGTTAAAAATCCACCTGCCAATGCAGGGGACACGGGTTCAATCCCTACTCCGGGAAGATCCCACATGCTGCGGAGCAGCTAAGCCTGTGCGCCACAACTACTGAGCCTGAGCTCTAGAGCCCGAGAGCCACAACTACTGAGCCCTTGTGCCACAACTACAGAAGGCCGCATGCCTAGAGGCCCTGCTCTGCAACAAGAGAAGCCACTGCAATAAGCCCGTGCACCGCAACGAAGAGTAGACCCCGCTCTCTGCAACCAGAGAAAGCCTGCACACAGCAATAACACCCAACACAGCCAATACATAAATAAAATAAATAAATTTAAAAAAACCCGGCATTGAATACAGTAAGTTCCCTGCATACAAACGAGTTCCGTTCCAAGAGCACGTTTGTAAGTTCAGTTTGTTTATTAAGTCCAACAAATTTAGTCTAGGTACCCAACTAACACAATGGGCTATATAGTACTGTACTGTACTAGGTTTATAATACTTTTCACACAAATAATACATAAAAAACAAACACAAAAAATTAAAAAAAATTTTAATCTTACAGTACAGTACCTTGAAAAGTATAGTGATACAGTACAACAGCTGGCACACAGGGGCTGGCATCGAGTGAACAGGCAAGAAGAGTTACTGACTGGAGGAGGGAGAGGAGGTGGGAGATGGTCGAGCTGAAGGATCGTCAGCAATAGGAGATGGAGGGTGAGCTGCAGTTTCACTCACGCCTGACATTGATGGAACGCATGCTCCCATCTTTGAAAGATTGCAACTTGAAGGTTCGTATGTAGGGGACTTGCTGTAACAAAGTTGAACAGTAAAATTCATACTAATATTTAAATTTTTAAAGTTTTTCTTAGAACAACATTAAGTAGCAAAAAACGATGAGAGAAACTATGAAAAAAAGAGAGCTTCATATTTTAGTACCAATAACGACATTTTGTCTTGCTTTTTGAACAAGGGTCACATCATCTTCGGACTCTGCAAATTATGTAGCTGACCCAGGGGCCGGTTCTCTTAAGGCCTAGACAAAAACTAGCACAGCATAACTCTTGCCTTGTTTTGTTGGTCAAAGCAAGTCACAACACCAGCCCAGATTCGAGGGGGAAGGGAAACAAACTCCAAGTCTTGAAAAGAGGGGCAGCATTCGATACAGAGTGGGGAAGAATTATTGGTGACCATCTTTGAGGCCATAGGTGATAACCTCTCTGATCCTCAGCTTTCTCATCTGTAAAATGGGAACAATTCTATAACTATTTACTTCCCAGGGTTGTTTGAGAATAAAGAATTATGTATTGTGCTTGTAGTTCCTGGAACATGGTGATAGCTCACTCAGGGTCGCTTCCTGCTGTTCTTTTTTTTCGTAATGTTTTCTACTTTTCTGAGCAACTGTTTTTGTTTTAATTTTTAAAAAATTATTTATTTATTTTTGGCTGCACTGGGTCTTCGTTGCTGTGCACCGGCTTTCTCTAATTGCGTCGCGTGGGGACTTTTTTGCAGTGCGTGGGTTTCTCAGCGCGGTGGCTTCTCTTGTTGTGGAGCATGGCCTCTAGGCATGCAGGCTTCAGTAGTTGCAGCCTGTGGGCTCAGTAGTTATTGCTCACAGACTCTACAGCGCAGGCTCAGTCGTTGTGGCACACAGGCTTAGTTGTTCCTCAGCATGTGGGATCTTCCTGGCCCAGGGAACGAATCCGTGTCCCCTGCATTGGAGGCGGATTCTTAACCACTGCGCCACCAGGGAAGCCCCCTGCTGTTCGTTAACCTTGTGTTATAGATGCTTACCTATTTGCTATCTCACTCATTCATTCACTCACTCACTGACTCGCTCAATATTTATTGAGTCCTGTGATCCAGGTACTGCCCTAGGAGTAGGGGTCATAGCAGGGAATAAAACAGAAGTCCCTGTCCTTTGGATTTTACACTTTGATAAGAGAGACGGACAAAAAAGATGATCAAATAAGTGGTATGTTCGGTGGGGAAAGATGCTAAGAAGAAAAATCAGGAGAGGGGCATAAAGAGGGCTGAGCTAGGGGCTGCAGTGTTAGCTCACGTGGCCAGGAAGATCTCACTGAGAGGACGTCATCTGAGGAAATCCTGAAGGCAGAGTCCTGAGGACATTCCAAGCAGAGGGAATGGCCAGTGCAAAGGCTCTGAGAGGGGATGTGTGAGTGTTTGTGGAACAGTGAGGCCCCAGGGAGGCTGGAGTGGAGAGCGAGCAGGGAGATAAGGGGAGGGAAGGGCAGCTCCCCACAGACCACTGTAAGAACTTTGCCTTTTACTAACGATGAGATGAAAGCATACCGGCAGGTTTGGAGGGGAGGGTCAGTGGCTGCCGGTGGACCACAGGCCGCATCAGGGAGCAAGAGAGGAGGCAGGGAGGCCAGTGGACGGTGGTCTGGCCAGGGTGGTCACCTGGAGGTGGGAGAAGTGGTCAGACAATGAACAGTTCTGTGGAGGCAGAGCAGACGGGATTTACCTGTCGACTCACAGTTGAGCAATTTGGCATGGAAAGCGGGTGTAATCAGATTCTCATTTCATGGAAGAAAGAAATCAAAACTTGGAGAGGCTGAGTGACTTCACAATGTCACATAGTGGCTGAGCAGTGGCAGGCAGGAAGGCTGCTTCGGACGTGGGCGGGCGTGTGCCCTCTGCATGTGGGTGTGGCTCTGACGTGCCTTTCTCTGAGTCTCCATATCTGTCGCCCCATCTCCAGCTGTCCCCCACCGCCACTTTCCATCCTCCTTTCTCCTTATGCTTTGCAGACACATCTTCATCTTCCCCCAGGCCTGTTTCCAAGGGGCCTTTGTGCTTCTGGCTCCCAGGGGAACCCACCTCTGTCTCTGAGAGTATGTAACTATGTGTGTGCCCCTTGTCATGCTGGCATGCCTTACAGAAGTGTGAGTGTCCCTAGTGCGTGTGTGTACGCGTGTGACTTCGGCTGTGTGTGAGGAGTCCACGGATATCCCTCCCTGGTTGTGAGAACCTATGCTTGTTGAGGGGGGTGCTTAAGGGACAGAGTATGTGTGACGTGTGTGTGATGTGTGTGTGACGTGTGTGTGATGTGTGTGTGACGTGTGTGTGACGTGTGTGTGCCAGTATGTGAACGCACGGAGGTATCCTCTTTCCTCTCTACCCATTCAGATCTGCTCTCATCCTAAAAGCCCCAAGCCGAGCCCCCTCCCTTTTTTCTGGTTCCTGATCTCCCACTGCCCTGTCTGTCAGAATCACACCCTGGGTGAGCCCTCCTTCCTTTGGTGGTGTTCTGGCTGGTTTACAGGCAATCTGTCTTCCAGAATGCCAGCTCCCAGAAGCTACAGGGTGGAGCTGCATGCACATCCCTGTCCCCTGGCCAACCATCAGCCTGCATCTTCTGCGGTCAACTGCCCCTCCCTCTCCTCTCCCTATGGGGTGCTGGAATGGGGGGAGGAACACTGATCTTAGAAGGGTCTGGCAGCCCCAGCAGGCAGAGAGAGGTGGTGTCAGGCTCCCTTTGCCTTGTGGGTGGCCAGGTAGCAGGATGCAACTCCACACTGCACTCTTTCAGTGAGCTCCTGGGGGTAGGCTTGTTGGGGTCCTGGGACTTTCAACACTTCTCCTCCCCACCCCCGCCAGAGGCCCCCAGCCTAGGGCCTCCTCCCTGAGCTCAGGCTCCAGAGCCTCCATAAGCTTCTTCTGGTCTCAACCCCTCTTCCCTCTCTGTCCCCTACTTCCCATGGCATTGGTTCCTTCGGGAGACCTTTGGCCTTTCCTGTAGGTACCAGAAGGTCCTTTCTCGTTAACCCACTGGAAATCAGGCCCTCACTTTGAGCAAGGTGAGCAGATGCCAGGAATGGGGCCATGTCAGTCTACTCCCCAGGCCAGCTTGTCCTTCCCTCAGTCCTAGCCAGGCACACTTCTGCCCCAGGGCTTTTGTTCTAGCTATTTCCTCTGTCAGGAATGTTTTCTCCCAGACCCTGCTTGGCTCCTTCCTCTCCAAGCTTTTGTTGAAATATCACCTTCTCAATGGGGCCTGGAAGGACCACCCGTTTAATACTGTGACCTGTGTACACGTGCACCTCTCCCCAACACGCACAACCCCCCCTTCACGCACACACCCTCTCTCCCACCCAGCACTCTTCATCTCCCAGCCCTGCTCCATCTCCTTTTTCCCCGCAGCACCCACCACCTCCTTATATATAGACCTTATTTTATTTATTCCATCTACCGTGCCTTCCCAGCAAGAATGTTGGCCCCATCAGGGCAGGGGTCTTTGCTTTCCTCACGGATGTTTCCCAAGTGCCTGGAACTGTTTTGGGCCATTTTATACACTCCACAGACATCTGCATGGTTGTTGTTGGGACTGTTGCCCAGAGGAGAGCACCTGTGGGAGACAAGGCTGGTCCTCTGAGGGGCTGGGGAGAGGGGCAGCTGACAGACCTCTGGACCTGTGGTCAGAGGGGATGGACTCTGTGCCCTGCCTCCCAGAGGGGGGTCCAGCTCCCTTCCACCCCGCCTGTCCTCCTCCCTAGAACCTCACCCCCCATGCCAGCCCTGCACACACATTGGGGCACACCTGCACATCCTGCATCCGTGGCCCCGCCTCCCTCCCAGCCCTGGTGCACGCACCACTGACGTGGGGGCTGTGGTTTCGAGGCCCCAGAGGTGCAGATTGGAGTCAGGGCGTCCTGTTCTCTGTGGCTGCAGCAGCAGGCGGGGGTGGGGACAGGTTCCCCTGCAAACAGGCACACGCTGAGGCCCCGTCTCCCCCCTTCTCATATAAGCACGCACACATATATGCCTACAGACAGATGGACAGCCAGGTGGCCCCAGCAGGCTGGCTGCTCTTAGACCCCAGGCCTGGGAGCTGTGCACCCATCTGTAGCAGGGCCCTTGTGGGTGGGGAGAAGGGCAGAGGAGGCAGCCGCGGCCTCCCTTCCCTGTGCCTGAGCTCCCACCTTTACTGCGTCGTGCCCAGCACATGACCAGCCAACGTCATCAAAGGTTCTTTCCTTTAGGGAAAGAACTGGCCGTGCCTTGTCCTGTCAAAACCACATCCCCATGGGAGGGGTCCCGCCTTCAGCCCTCAGTGGGGTTAATTTGTCTGCCCTTGTAGTCCTTAGTGTACATACAGACTGGCTGGGCCTGGGAACGCTCTGGTCCCTTGCTCAGAACCCTGCCATGGCTCCCCAGTGCCTGTCAGGTCCGGACCAAACCCCTGGTCCTGGGCTCCAGGAATCTCCACTTTGAGGGGAGGTGAATGTGGCCTCTGGAACTAGGCATCCTGGGTTGAATGCTGGCCCTGTGCGACCTTAGGCAAGTCACTTAACCTCCCCGTGCCCCAGTTTCCTCCCTTGCAGAGCTGATGTGGGAATTATACAGGTTCATCTATGCAAAGCACTGAGCACAGCACCTGCTGTGCAGGAGCGTTGTTGGTAAATGTTACCTGGCATTGTTATTGCTTCCTTCCAGGAGCCGGGAGGGACCTGAGATGTGGCCTCCGTTGGGGCTTGTAGCCCAGCCCTGGCCTTCCAGACTGAGCCAGCATCTTCCAGGCCACCTGGGAGCTTGTTGGGAACTCAGAAGGTCAGGCTCCCCGGGGATCCTAAAGCAGCAGGTGCGTGGTGGGAGGGGCCTGCCACCATCTGTGGGACAAAAGTCCACCAAGTCCTCCATCCCAGCCTCAGACCAGTCCGCCACCTGCGCCCTCCCTCTTCTCTCTGCCTTGCAGCCCTCCTCTCCTGCAGGAAGAATGCCTGTCAACCCTGCGGCCTGAGCACCCACAGCTCCTACTTCCTGGAGCCTCAGTTTCCTCAAGTAAGAAAAGGGATAAACCCCCCACGTCGTGGAATTCATGTGCAGGGAGGTCACGGGTGAACAGTGCACAGCCGAGGCCGCCCGTCAGGGCTGACTATCGTTACTGCCTGTACCCCACGCCTGGCGGGTCCTGCCCGCTGTGCTGGGGTCTCTGAGGGGACACAGGAAAGACCTGTTGACCAGAGGCGTTGGATGAACCCTCGGAGCTGGAAGGGAGCACAAAGCCTGGCGCTGGAGGGTGGCCAGGGCTCACCCGCGGCAGCCTGATGAGGGAGGAAGGAAGGGAGGGCAAGCTGAGCACAGCCTGGGCCCCAGAGGAAGTTGAAAGCCAGGCCGCGTGTGACAGTTCAAGGGCCTGCACCGCAGCGCTCCACCCCACGCTCACCTGCTGACGTCGGTGGGGAGTGCAGGATCCAGCACGGCCCCTCCCCCAGCCTCTGCGTCTGCAAGGCAGGGTCCCAGCCTGGGGGCTCCCTCCACTGTCCTCTGCATGCGTGAGCAGCCGGCAGAACCTTGTGCCTTTAGGTCAGCATTGCCCACTCCAGGCTCCTCTAATGAAAGGCAACCGGTAATGGCACCTCTTCACGTCACCCCATCGCCTCACCTCTCCCAGATGCGGCCCTCGCGTCTACTAAGCACTACTATATACCAGGTGGTGACATACCTACAAGCTCACCTAATCCTTCACAATACCCTTAGAAAGGCATTTTACAGATAAGGAAGCCAGCTCAGAGAGGCTAAGTAACCTGCCTGAGGTCACACAGCTTGGAGGTGGCCGAGCTGGCCTTCCAACGCCAGCCCCGCAAGCCCCGTCATGAAGTTCCTCAGGCCGACAGGTGGGTGGATTCATGCTGGAGAGGCCCTCAGAGACCCAGTGCAGCTAGGCCTCTTGTTTGTCAAGGAGGAAATGGACACCCAGCGCTGGAAGCGAGTGCCCCAGGCCATGCCGCAGGCTCCTGGCAGAACCAGGCAGGATGAGAGAACTTTCTTTTGGCATTGGATGCCTGGCAGGAGGGGCTCTGCCGGGAAAGCTCCTTCCTTTACTGACTCCGGGTCGCCACTCACAGGCTACCTCCTCAGAGAGAAGCCTTTCTGGACAGTCCCAGCAGAAGGAGAGCCCTATCACCCTCCATCTTCTGGCCTGGCTTTATTTTTCATGACACTTACGTCACTTGCAGTTTTATGTATCAAATTATTTATTATCTCTCCCCCACCCCCACAATTAGAATGTGAGCTCCGTGACTCAGGGAGGGTCTGTCTTGTTCCCTTGCCTAGAATAGTACCTGGCACAAATGCAACAATTTTTTTGTGGGATGAATGAATGACTGACTGAATGAAAGGAGTCAGGTGGTAAAGGGAGAAGTTTACGCTCCCAGGGGAAAGTTTGGTGTGAAGACAAACGTATTAAGGGCAAGCTAAACAGATCAATCTAGGTGGAGAAGGGGAATGAGAAGTAATTTAGGAAAGGGAAGGGGCCATGTACAGCCATGCGGTCTGGCACATAGACTGTAAAGTGAATGGTACCCCGGCCAGTTGTGCAGTTCTCAACTTATACAACAGTACATGGCACCCCTGGGGACAGGGAAGAACCCAACAGTTCCGGCCCCCTCGGCAGCAATGAGTGGAGGCAGCTCTACAGGTGCCTGCAGCTGGAGGAACAGGCTGTACCCTCCACGAGGACGCCACGTGGTCGTGGTTAGCAGTTTGCCATCCGGTGGCGTTGTCACCACAGACGGTCGTCCAACCAGGGGGAGCAACTGTTCTGCTGTTAGCAATCTCTGGTACCTGGAGTGCCCAGCAGGACGCAGGTGGGGAAATCACCCTGACACACCCCACAAACATACACCAAACTCCGCAGACAAAGATAATCACAGTGGGGGCGGGGGTGGGGGGGCTGTTTCCTGAGCCAGTGGTGAGCTCTAGAGGCAGAGGACGCTGTGTTCTGAGACATCTGCACAGAGCAGAGGGCTCAGCAAGGAACCTGTCCCGGCCCCCTCCTCCTCCCCAGCTCCAAAGGCTGGGTACAACAACAGCCAGCCTGTGATGGTGCCCCCCCCCCCCCAGCTTCGATGAGTCACCTTGCCCACAGCCGGCCTTGCTGGCAGATGTTATCAGCTCCTCTGCTTACTTAACTCCTTGGTTGGCATCACCACCACCTCCCTCCTCTCCTTCTCGGCATGGCAGCCTGCAGCCTGGTGCATCCTGGAAGGGATGGTGCTGGAGGGCGCTTGCCAGAAGCTACCAGGGCAGGTAAATGAGGACTCTCAGCATTTTGGCCTTTAGCCTCAAGGCACTTGGCCTAGTTCCTTGCTGCACGTGGGCCTTGGTTTACCCGCCAGGAAATGCTGTCCAGAGTCAGCTCTGAGAGACACCTGCCCACCCCTGTCCCATATTATTCCCTCTCTCCGTGTTCAGATGTGTTGCTGAGCGGCTCGGCCCTCAGCGTGTCCAGCTGGATCCTTGGGGCACAGTCCCCGAGTCCGGCCCTCTGCTGCCTCAGGCATTTGCCCCTAAGCTCTGTCTTGTGCAGGCCCAGCTGCCTCCGGGCCTCTGCGATGGGCCTCTGGGTTCCCAGGCTCAGGCTGTGCTGCCCCTCTGTCTAGTCACCCTGCCTGGGGACCCAGCTCCCTCAGAGGCCCCCCCACCTCTTTACTGTGCCCCTGTCCACCCCCCGGGCAGCCTCCCGGGAACCTAGGCCAGTCCTTCTCCTCTGTGGCCCAGCATTCCCTCTCTCCTCCCCTCACCTTGTCACTGTCCCCGCGCTGACCCTCCGTGGTCAGTGGCACGTGCAGGGTACCATGGGATCAGTAGAGCAGCGACAGGGATGACCAGAGGCTTGTGTCCATGCCAGCCTCCGCTGGTCTCCCCGCTGTGGCCAGGTGAGATGAGAAGCGAGGGGTTCAGTCACCCTCCCCACCATGAGAGATGGATAGTGGGGGGTGAGGCTGAGAGGCCACCAAGAGAGGCTCAGGACCTAGTGCGTGTTGGGAGGCTGCCCCGGCTTGGCCTGCCAAGGTCGTGGGGAGGGGAGGGGGCGGGGGCGGGCAGGGAGCAGAGCCAACCCCTTGAACTGCCCGGCAGCATCCTCTGCGGCCCCAGAAGACAGCTCCTCAAATGTTCCGGCCTGGGGCCAGGGAAGGGGGAGGGCGAGGTGTCTCAACACCACTTTTACTCTAGTTATTTGACCAAAATGAATTGTTCTTAGAAGGAAAAAGAAAAAAAAAAAAAAAAACAACCAAACAAACAAAAACCCAAAAAAGCCACCACTGAGGTCACTCCCATTACCCCAGCAGCGGATGAAAAGATCCTGAGAGCAGATAACACACCTGGGCCAGGGCTGCTCTCCTTTTCCCACCCCCGTTCTCCCTGCCTGCCCACTCTGCACCCAAACACTGGTGGCTGCCCAGGCATCCTGGTACGTTGCAGAATGCTGTTCCAAGTAAGGAGGGAGTGGGCCCAGAGAGAGGCCTGGAGGAGCAGGCTTGGGCTCAGCCCCACACACCCCCGTCTTTCTGGGTCTTTGTTTCCCCAACTGCCCAATGGGGGAAACCACTGAAGAACCAATGAAACAATAAAGGTGAAAGTGCTTGGCAATGATCACTAGCCAGCCAACAGTCTGGGGTCTTGTTGGGAAGGGAAAAGGGAATTAGGGAGGGTTTCAGAGAAGAGATCTCAATGATTTAAAAACATTAAATCAGTTGACTACATCTGCTCTTGGAATCTTTCAGGGTCCCTTTAGGCCCTGAATTGAGTTCTTATTAATGCTCTCAGTGACATGCACATCTTGAGAACAATGAGTACATTGCTGAATTCAGCTTGTGGTCTACTCAGACCCCTGGATCTTTTTTCAAGTTTGAGAATACGGAGTTGTCAGCTTAGTCTAATGGGTGTTCTGCTATAGTACTTCCCTCCTTGGCTGCAGACTAAGCTCAAATTCTAGTCAACCTGACTGCTTTCCTCAGTTGGAGAGTGTAGCCTGATTTCAGCTGCAGTTTGAGCTCTTCACCCCTTTAACCCTGAGCCCAAAGCTCACCTACACTCACATAGCCCACATGCACCTCAAACTCATTTATCCCAGACTGAACTTATCTTTCTCTCACTAGCCTCCTCTTCCACTTGTGTGCTAAGATCCTAGTTCATGGTAAGACTCCCTACCACCCAAGCCTGAAGCTGAGTCATCCTTGACCATGTCCTTCTATCCACTACATCTGATTAGCCATCTCATCTAGTGGATTCTAACACTGGTATCTTGAGTCTTCCTCTCCTCTTCACCCCCCCCCCCCCCATTTTTGTAATAGTTTAGATTCTCATCTCTTTTCTTAAGAATGGCCAGTGGAACCAATCAGACCTCCTGGGCCATCCTCCACCCAGCTGATGTGATGTCACCCTCCCCTCCTGGTGGCTCCTTCCTGCTTCTCTGCCCTCCTGTCCCAGCACTGCAGGACACTCACAGCCCATGTACGTGCTGGAAAGAGCCATGCCAGACTGCTTCCTAGCTCTTTCCTCCTTGTCAACCTGCAGAGCATCTCTCCTCCAGGAGGCCTCTCAACTAGATATATATGTGGGTAACTCCTTCCTCAGCGCCCCACTCTGCTCTGTCCATTCTGCGCCAAGCGGCTGAGGGTGCACTGCCCTATGGTACCTCCTTGGCTTCAGTCTCAGCCCTGACCCCAGCCACAGAGGGGCCTTCATCCCCTCTCTACCTAGACCCCGATCCCACCAAAAGTGTGGTGGGTACACACCAGGCAAACCAGGGTGGGATCCAGCTTTGCTCCTTTCCCACTGGAGACCTCAGACAAGTTGCTTTATCTCGGAGCATTCTTTTCTTCATCTATCAAATGGGATATCATTACCTGCTTCCCAGGGTGGGCAGTTGAGCCTGGCACATCATGAGAGGGTAGCGAAAGCTCTCATGGTTTCCACTCTTGTTATTAATCACTAGCGCCTGGGAGAAAGTGCAGATAACTCAGGGCGCTGACACCTCAGCCCTTCCCTTTCCTCCCCAAACTCTGCAGCACAGCCCCTTCATCCCCTCTGCCCTTGTTCAGAGCCCACTGTTCGTCCCCTTTCTGGCTGTCTGCTCTCACCACCTAGACAGTGGCTTGGACAAGGCCACCTTGTCCCCTTTTGCCAGCCCTTCCTCCCAGGACCCAGTGCTGCGTCACCCAGTATCAGAATTGTTCTCAGCCTGGGGGCAGTGTGGGCTGCCACACTCATCTCCTTACTGCAACTGTGGTGGCTTGCTCAGTAAGACCCCAGATTTGCCCCCAACCACACAGGGAGTGAGATGCTGAACTGCATGCTGGCAAACCCAGGTCTTCTGGCTCCAAAGCCAAGACTCTATCCATTCTGCCCTGCTGCTGTCCTTTCCAGTCTTTTTGGCATCTGTATGACTCAGTCTCCTCATCTGTACAATGGGCATAAAAATTCCTTCTCCTCCTTTGTCCAGAGGAGGGGAGAAGAATGGGGTTAGGATGGCAAGCTGGGATGAGGTGGAGACCATGCTGTGTACAAGGCAGGCGAGCCTGGTTGGGGTAAGGACTATAAGAGGTTAAACAGGAGGTGAGGGAGGCCAGTCCAGTCTTCACCCTTCCAGTGGCCCTAGTCCTGTGCCTGAGTCCACAGCGCCCCCTGCTGGCAGGTCTCCCAGAAGCTCCCTGTGGGCAGCACCAGCCCCAAGCTTTGCATTTCCCTTTGGTGACCACTGGGAAGGTGTCACCCCTCCCCGTAGGGAGCCCAGTCTGATGGTGGATGTGCACCCATGGCTCAGGAAGCCCAGACTGGGAATGGGAGCCACTGTTTCTGTCTGAGAAGGGAGCTTCCTAGGCCAAAGCATTTGGCATTCTCCTACTGAGAACACGCTGAGTCTCTTGCAGACAGAAAGGTCTGCAGGCAGGCAGGAAGCTGGGTGGTCTGCTCCAAGCCCAGGAGCTACCCTTTGATTCGGGCTACCTCCCACTCCCCACCCCTATCCCACAGGGACCATGAGGGAAACAGGTGAGGGCAGATACTAAGAAATCAGATTGAGGGGCTGCTTTAAGTCTCTTGTTTGCCCTCCAGCCCGCCCCTCTCTTTAGCACCCTCACCATCTAACGATGGTCCTCCCAGCTGTCCAGAGCCCAGGCCCACCTTCCTCCTTGTCAGGACTTTTCTCCACATTGACAGCAGTTTCATCATCTCTGCATTTCCTTAGCCTGATTCTGTGTTGGGTCCTGGGGAATTAGGGAGAAACAGACCCCTAACTAGCCCCCCAGGAACTCAGACATGGCACTATTCCCCCCATCTTCTCCCACCTACTCATCCCCAGTATGTTCCCTGATCTGGGCTCCAGTACCTGCTCTGGAGGAAGGCAATCTTAACACACCCCAGATCAAAATTCGGCCAGTTGCGGTCACCCTCCTGCCCACTCTCTGGGAAGTCTCCACTCACCACCCGCAACCTTGGGCTCTGCTCACTGTCTTTGAGATTTTCCCCCTCAAATTGCATCCTTCCTGGACTGTTTATATAAGGACCAGACTGCAATCCTCCTCTTTCAGGAAGTCTTCCTGGGTGGATCCCAGCCCCAGTGATTTTCCTGAATTCAGTCTTTTCCAGGATCTCCTGGCACACACTGCTGTGTTCTGGGTACATTTATAATCCTGTCTGTCCCACAGAAGCTCTGGGCCTCAGAAAGGAATACCTCTGTCACCTCCTTCCCTGGTAAGACATAGGACCATTCATACACGATCCTTTAAGTCCACTTACATCAGTAGTTCCCAACTGGACATGATTTTGCCTCCAGGCGACATTTGGTGATATATGGAGATTGTTTTGATTGTCACAGTTGGGAGATGGTGCTACAGGCATCTAGTGGGCAGAGACCAGAGATGCTGCCAAACATCCTACAATGCACAGGACAGCCCCCACAGCAAAAAAATGTCCAGCCCCAAATGTCAATAGTGTCAAGGTTGAGAAACCCTGATTTAAATAAGTCCAAAAATTGAGGATTCAAATAGTGGCCAAAAAAGGGGGCAATGGTTCATGCAGGGGGAGGGCCAGAGCAGGCGTCTCAGCACAGACACCGGCTTCCTCTCCACACGAGCTTTATATTCCCATGTGCCTCCCACACCCTTCTGTGGGCCGGTCATGTCTTGTGTAAGTGGAGGTCACCTGACCCAGAGGAGGAGAAACCAGGGCCTGCCTAGACAGTTCCTGGGGAAGTGGGCTCTGTATGGAGAGCCCTCTGGGAGCAGAGGGTGTTTTGGCCTCAGTTTAGTCATCTGTAAAATGGGGATGGGCATTCCCTTCCAGTCCAAATGGTCAAAATGGTCCTAAACAGCATCTCCCCGATGGGCACAGTCATTTTCCCCTCTGCTGATGGGCAGGGGCCTTCCCACAGGGCAGAGGGTGGAGTACCAGCCACCAGCCCCTTAAACAGATGTGGGGGGTTATTGTGGCTCTAATTGCCCTCCCAGGAAACAGCTGTAAGAACAAGACTCCTTTGATAGGCTTCCTCAAAGCTGCCTCCATGTTCCCTGAGGACTGACTGGGGGTGAGGGGCAGAAAGAGCCTCCCGCTGGGAGCAGCTGTTAGCCAGGCCCCAATGTAAAGGCGGAGGCTGCAAAGGGTGCCTCCTTCTTTGGTTGGGGTTAAGAATGTCCCTGAGGCAGGTCACCTGGAGAAAGGCCTCTCTGGGTCCTCCCCGGGTGGGCTCAGGTGACCGGTGCTCTAGGCAGCTGAGCAGAGGCCGCGCTCTCCTCCTAGGAAGAGCTCTTTCCCTGTGGCTCCGATTCCCCGGGGGCAGGGGTCCACAAGGAGGGCAGGGGAGAAGCCAGCCCTCTCAGCCCCCTTTACCCCCAAGGGTCCCTGGGGCTCTGGTTAGTGAGGGGATCCTGTTGAATTCTCTCCCCAGAGCTCCCAGACCTGCCTCGCTCAGGGGCCAAGGCTGTCCGGGAAAAGGATTGGTCTTTGAGCGGAACAAGCAGAAGGCAGAAACAGCTTAAAACTGCGCTGCTGGTCAGCCCCTCTCCAGCACTATCCATGATGAAAATGTTGCCTGAGAGCTCCTCCTGCGGGGTGAGACGTGGGCACGTGCACCCATGTGCCCGTGTGCGTGTGCACGCACGGCCCGGAGACTGGACTGGAACAACCACGGCCTCCCATTGTGGCCTTGGAGTTAAGGGTGTATTTTGGAGTTAGCCCTGGGGCCAGGTGCTGGAATCTCTACCGAGACATTCATTTAGTTCCTCAGTTTCCTCATCTGATAATGGGCCTAACAACAGTTCCTGCCTTACAGGTTGTTGCCAGGGTTGCACGAAGTCATGTACACAGAGCTCGGGGCAGAGCTGTTGGCAAAGGGCCCGCCGGCCCCCGTGGCGGCGGTTATGCCCATCCTCATCTCCATTTCCAGATTCCAGCTTCTATGTAATCTGTTGCTTCGGCACAATGTGAAAAACAAAACACTTTCAGGGTTTGTCTGTTTGTTTGTTAGGATCTTAAGGAGGCATGGTTGGGAGAACCTCTGACTCCAATACTACTTTGGACTTTTGGCGTTCAGGATGGCAACCCAGATATGGATGGCTGGGGAGGCCGCTGAAGTTGGCTGTGTTCCTGCTGCCTTTAGTGAGTGTGTGTGATCTGTGCTCAGTTTGGGTGTGTGGGCAGAGTGTGTTGCGTACTCTGGGTGGGGGTGTGTGTGCTGGCTGTTTGCTAAGTGGGAACTTTTTCCTGTCCTGTGTGCCTGGGAGGGTTTCTCTGCGTGTCTGACCCTCTGGGTGTATCTGCCTCACTAGTTCCATCTTTTTTTCTCCTTTCTTTCTTCCTTTCTTCCCTCCCTTTCCTCCTTTCTTTCTTTCCTTTTTTTCTTTCTTCTTTCTTTTTCTTTTTCTTTCTTTTTCTTTCTTTCTTTCTTTCTTTCTTTCTTTCTTTCTTTCTTTCTTTCTTTCTTTCTTTCTTTCTTTCTTTCTTCCTTCCTTCCTTCCTTCCTTCCTTCCTTCCTTCCTTCCTTCCTTTCTTTCTTTCTTCCTTCCTTCCTTTCCTTTCTTTCTTTCCTTTCTTTCTTTCTTTTTTTTCTTTCTTTCTTTCTTTTCTTCCCTCCCTTCCCCCTCTCTCTTTCTCTTTCTACCTTTCTTTCATTTTTACATTTTAGATTTATTTTTTATTGAGGTAACATTGGTTTATAAGATTATATGTTTCATATGTACATTATTTTTCTACTTCTGTATACCATACAGTGTGCTCACAACCAAAAATATAGTTTCCGTCTGTCACCAGGCAGTTGATCCCTTTTACCCATTTTGCCCTCCACCCCCACCCCCCCTTCCCTCTGGTAACTACTGCTCTATTCTCTACATCTAAATGTTAGTTTTTGTTTGGTTTGTTCATTTATTTTTTGTTTGTTTGTTTGTTTTTAGATTCCACATAGGAGTGAAATCATATGGTATTTGTCTTTCTGCATCTGACTTAATCTACTTAATAGGATACCCTCATGGTCCATCCATGTTGTCACAAATGGCAACATCTTATCTTTTTTATGGCTGAGTAGTATTCCATTACACACACATACACACACACACACACACACACACACACACAACATCTTCATCAGTTCATCTGTTGATGGTGGCTCACTGTGTCTTAAGTGAACACGTCTGTGTAACTCTCCATGCTTTTGCTTTTGCTGCAATGTGTGTTTTGTGGGTACCTGATCAATGGCCTTTCTAACAGTGTCCTGGTAGCTTTGGTCTGTGGGAGCTGCTGCTGAGTGAGAGGCTCTGGGGCTGAGGTGAACGGACAGGCTGCTTCCTAAGGGGAGCTGGGTTTGGAAGCCATGCTGAGTTTGGAAATGTCCTTTTCGTGCAGGCCGAGGTTAAAGAGTCTTTCCTAAAGTAAATACTACATCTAACTCAGAGCGGGGAGGTAGCTTAGAGTTCCTCCCTGGACCAGTTCTCTCATTTTACTGACGGGGGGAGGGAGTGGGCCCTGAAACTAGCCAGTGACTGGGAGTGGCTGAGGGGTGGACTGCTAGGGCTGTGGGCCACTGTCAGGCGTCTCCCTGGTCCCACTCCCTTCCCTGAATGGTCCCTTTCCTGGGCCAGACCTTGGAGGGAGGTAGGAGTCTCAGCTGAGAACCTGGGCTCGGGCACGGCCTTTAACTGGACCTGGGTAGGGACTTTTTTGGGATCAGGCTTCTAGAGGGGGTATGGTTCCCCCAATAAATGACAAATCATTTTTTTAGTATTAGTATATCCCAAATATTGCATGGGACGTGCTTATAGTAAAAATGATTCATTATTGGTCTGAAATTCAGATTTAACTGGGCATCCTATATTTTTATTTGCTGACTCTGGCAACTCTACTTCAGGGCCAGGGGGCTGGGGGCTGGTGGAGAAGCAGGAAGGTTTTGGCCATGTTCCACCCAAGGACAGCTGCCTCAGGTCCACCCAAGTCAGCTTGTACCTGTTGAGTGTTTCCTGGGGCCAGCCTCATGCCAGAGCAGTGGGGGTGACGTGCTCTGAGTCCCACGGCTCTGCCTGCAGACACACATGCTCCAGCTCAGTGGGCCTGGGAGTGGGGGCAGGGTTACTGCGTGCGGTCTGGAAACCAGACTGGTCCGTGGGAGCTCTCCTGCAGATGTGGCCACTGTTTTCCAAAAAGTCAAGAGACACCACTCTGATGAGTGAAATGCACGTTTGTTTAAAGGCGAGCACTACATAATAGCTTTGGCTCTTAAAGCTTTTTCTCAAGAAAATACCAGAAGTGTAATTACTAGGGGAGAGGGACACTTTTGGGGTTTTCATACTGGAAAAAATTTGAGGACAATTAGGTCTGAAGACTCTAGGACTTGACGTTTCATGGACCATGGACTCAATGGGCATCTGGTGAAGCCTATAGACTTTTTCTTGGAATAATGTTTTTTTTTGTTTTGTTTTTTTAATACATTTATTTGTTTATTTATTTATTTATTGGCTGTGTTGGGTCTTTGTTGCTACGCACGGGCTTTCTCTAGTTGCCATGAGTGGGGGCTACTCTTCATTGCGGTGCACAGGCTCCTCATTTTGGTGGCTTTGCTTGTTACAGGCACAGGCTCAATAGTTGTGGCTCATGGGCTCTAGAGCGCAGGCTCTATAGTTGTGGTACACTGGCTTTGTTGCTTTGTGGCATGTGGGATCTTCCTGGAGCAGGGATCGAACCCGTGTCCCCTGCATTGGCAGGCAGATTCTTAACCACTGCACCACCTAGGAAGTCCCGGAATAATGTTTTGAAATGTATAAAATTAAATCCACAGGACTACGAAAGAAACCAGTACTGCAAAAATATAGAGCTCAAAACATGAAGGAAACAGCTTATGAAAGAGTAATACACATGCTTCTTTACTGACATTTTGGTGGTGATCATTTTAAAGTAGTGATGGGTAGATATTTCAAAAGACTGGCAACAATTCCAATGCAATCTCAAAATGCTGAGATTTCTATTGGTGACAAAGTCACAGTTTCTACAAATACTACTATAGATTGCTCCCTTCATTTACAATAAAGGAAATGCTAAATTTCAGTTAGAGGCTAGTGAAAATAAAGAAATATATTTTTCTCACCCAAAGTCATGGATCCCTGAATTGTATCCACAGACTTCTTGGGGTGGGGAAGATGGTATCTGAGGTCTTTAGGTTAAGGGCACCTTCTCTAGAGGGAAAGCCCACAAGAGGGACTTAGAACAGAGCACAGGCAAGAGTCACTCATTCTCAGAAACAAGGAGAAATCAGATAGAAACATGATGGGCAACCTGAGGGTGTGGGTCGGTGTGTCGCTGGACCGTGTCCTCCCAGAGGACCCCTGGGAAGACCCCGAGGATGCTCCCACTTGCACTGCCTGAGCCGGCCTGGTAGTCCCTGCGTTAAGCATTGCCCTCAGCGTCCACAGCCACAAAAAAAGACCCGAATGTCACCTACCTTCCAAGGGCCCAAAACACTGCGGTTCAGAAGGCAGCCCAAATATCCTCAGAAGAGCACCCCTAGGAGAAACAAGCTGCACCTTTATACCATCATCACCACCGAGGTGACCATGAAGAAGAGAGAAGACCACAGCACACCTGTGTTCATTGTAGAGGTCAAGGCCAACGAGCACCAGATCGAACAGACTGTGAAGAGGCTCTATGACGTGGCCAAGGTCAACATCCTGACCAGGCCTGATGGAGAGAAGAAGGTATATGTTCACCTGGTTCCAAACTGTGATGCTTTGGATGTTGCAGACGAAATTGAAATCACCTAAACGGAGTCCAGTTGGCTAACCCTAAGTATAAGACTTTTCACCTTTGAAAAAAAAAGGCATTGACCTCTGACATCCTTCCCCCACCCACCTACTGTGGAGTGTGTAGTCCAACCCAGGGCCCTGGGGCCTGGGGCCAGGGAGTTCTGTAGGGAAGGCCCTGAGGGGAGGGCCTCAGGCAGAGCTGGTAACTTGGTGAGAAGGAGGCCCAGGTTTTTGTTTTTTTGCTTTTTTTTTTATTTAAGTGGCGGAAGGACTCACACAATACAAACACAAATGCAAACGCGAAAGTACATAGGCAACTTGATAAGCATATTGTTACAGGAGTTAGGACTTTATAATGAGGACGTTTGGAATTCACAAATAATGCCCTCTTGCAGGATGTCAACTCTGACCCCAATTTGACTGCTTGTTAAATCATCGGGCTGAGCTAATCTAGAATATCTGTATTCTAAATATTTGACATTGGAATTAATCTTGAACTCACAGTGGATAAAATGCCTTTTATTTTTTTATTTTTATTTTTTCCAGGCTTATTGAGATATGATTGACATATAACATTGTGTAAGTTTAAGGTGAGCAACAATGATTTTATACATGCATAAACTATGAAACGATTATTACAAGTTTAACTAACATCTAGCAACTCACATAACTACAATTTGTTTTCCTGTGATAAGAACTTTTGAGATCTACTCTCTTAGCAATTTTCAAATATACAATACAGTAATGTTAACTGTAGTCACCCTGTTTTATATTACATCCCAGAATTTATTAATGTTATAAGTGGAAGTTTTACCTTTTGACCACCTTCACTCATTTTCCCCACCCCCCACCTCTGCCTCTGGTAACCACCAATCTGTTCTCTATTTATCTGAGCTCTGTTTTTTTAGATTCCACATATAAGTGAGATCATACTCTGTCTGACTTCTTTCACTAGGTCATGGTTCTGAGAAGACTGTGGGCATCTTTGGAATGAGGGGGAGGGAGGCAGGAGGGCAGGGAGGGTGTCTCCAGCCTGGGTTTGGTCTTGGTGGGGTGCGAGTGCACAGGATAAGATGCAGGGGGAGGAAACCATAAAGAAGTTTCTGGAAATCTGTGCCTTTTGCCTCCTTTCTTAATTTCCCTTCCCCTCCTCTCAACCCTCTTCCCACCCAGAATCAGGATCCAATTTCCTCTTTTTTCAAAATACAACTCAAACCAGATTTTATCTCTGGGGATTACTCTGTGGAGGGAACTTGTAGAGGTGAAGTGTCTCTTAAGTAGTAAGAGAAATACATACATATCGAGTCTGAAAATAAGAAGTCCATTTGGCATGTGAAGCTTCTTGCATCTCCGGCTGCTGGTCACCTGCGTCCTGTCTGTGGTGGACATCACTTAGTGCCACACCTCAGGGTTGGTGTCCTTCTGCTACTCCCACCCCATTGGGACCTTTCAAAAATAACCACATGAAAACCCTAACTTTGGGGAGGCACTAGCACTCTGTGACCCATGGTGGAGGCTAGGCATGCAGACTCCTGAGCTCCCTTCCAGGCTAACGTATTGGAATCTCCTAGTTGCTACTGCGGATTCTGCGGCAGAGAATCCACAAAGCCCACTCTGAGCAACTCTGGCCTGCTGGCCAGTGGTCCAGCTCGCTCTGCTTGGAGCTGGGGCCTCTCTTTCTGCAGTGCTTCAGAGCCTGGGCTTTGGGATAGAACTTTCAAACCCTTGAGAAACGCCTCTTGTCGTTCTCAGGCGTTCTGAAGTGGGGTCAGATGTGGTGGGATGGGTGGTGTTCAGTGTGTGAACCATGTGCCAGGTGCAGAGAGGGCACAGGGTGACACAGAAGGACATGTTGGGTCACCTGCCACGTGTTGTCTCAGACCCTACTCCAGTGGTGAGGAAAGATGCTTCCTCACTTCCCGTCACTCAGGGAGACAAAACAGAGAGTACCACAGACACCCCAGGCCTTCCAGCCTGCTGAGATAGGTGTCTCTGATCCACCATGGGCCACCTGTGTCTGTGGGCCTAAGAGTCAAAAAGACTTTTCCACCAACCTTTACATTCCTACTAGGAGCCACCAGGCTGGCATTCCCCAAACTGTCTTCTGAGCGCATCATGAAATGTAATAAAGTACAGTTGAACACCATAGAGGTTAGGGGTGCTGACCAACCCTCACACAGTCAAATATCTGTGTATAACTTACAGTCAGCCCTCTCTATCAGCGTTTCTGCATCCAAGATTCACCCAACCACTGATTGTGCAGCATTGTAGTATTTACTGTGGAAAAAAAATAAGTGGACCCACGCAGTTCAGACCCATGTTGTTCAAGGGTCAACTATATTCTCCCACAAATATGCAAAACTAGCAATATTTTCCTTTAAAATTTATTTTGAAAAGATGTGTATGGAAAGTGACAAGTAGGTGCACATACTTATCATCCTATGATAATCCGCCTTTAGGAAATGGGATGCTCTATCCAAAGATGGCAGGAATTCACATTGGGGTTTGTGCATTGCTGGAATGATGTTGAGATGCTATGGTCCAATACATTTGGAAATGCTGTGCTGGACTGTGAGATCCTTGAGGACAAGAGTCAGGACTGGTGTCCCCTCATATGTTGATGGACTGTTACACTGGGGACTCCCAAGGAACCACACACATTCTGGTCTTCATGCCCTTGTATAGTCCTCTCCCATGGGTGGGCTTGGACACATGACTGGCTCTGGCCAATGTGCCATCAGAAGCATGATGCAAGCATCATCAATCTGACATGTGCTTGCTTCTCCTCTTGGGGCTGGTCCTCTTGGAACACTCTTAGGGAAGCCAGTCACAGGCTGCAAAGAAGCATGGGTAGACTAGAGAAGATGATGAGACAGCATTTGGAGACTGAGAGGCCATGAGGAGGAGCTGAGGCATCAAATATTTTAATGAGGTCTTCTTGGACTTTCCAGCCTAGCCCAGCTGAATGAGTGGCATGGCTGATGTCTCCTGGTGCAGAAGAACCACTCAGCTGAGCCCTGCCCAAATTCCTGACCCACAAAATCATGAGAAAGAATAAACTGTTGCCGTTTTGAGGTATGAAATTTTGGATAGTTTGTTACATAACAATAGGTAACTGAGGCACTTATAGTAGGTGAGTAATAAATGTGTGAGAATGGGTGGATGGCAAATCACAGTGCCAGCTCTGGGGTTAATCCCTTGCTTACAAAGCCCTGATACTTGTTAAGCCTTGATCACATATACTTTCTCATGTGATTCCTGTGATGCTTAACTTTATGTGTCAACTTGAGTAGGCCATGGGACATCCAGATAACTGGTCAAACATTATTCTTGGTGTTTTTGTGAAGATATTTTGTTTTCTTTCTTTCTTTCTTTTTTTTTTTTTTTTTGGTTGCGTTGGGTCTTTGTTGCTGCGCACAGGCTTTCTCTAGTTGTGGCAAGTGGGGGCTACTCTTCATTGTGGTGCTCATTGCAGTGGCTTCTCTTGTTGCAGAGCATGGGCTCTAGGCCCGTGGTCTTCAGTAGCTGTGGCATGCTGGCTCAGTAGTTGTGGCGCACAGGCTTAGTTGCTCGTGGCATGTGCGATCTTCCTGGACCAGGGATTGAAACTGTATCTCCTGCATAGGTAGGCAGATTCTTAACCACTTCACCACCAGGGAAGTCCCAAGATTTTTTTTTTTTTTAATAAATTTATTTTTATTTTATTTTATTTATTTATTGGCTACGTTGGGTCTTTGTTGCTGCACATGGGCTTCCTCCAGTTGCTGCGAGCCGGGGCTACTCTTCATTGTGGTACACAGGCTCCTCATTGTAGTGGCTTCTCTTGTTGTGGAGCACGGGCTCCAGGCACATGGGCTTCAATAGTTGCAGTACACAGGCTCACTAGTTGTGGCACACAGGCTTAGTTGCTCCGCGGCATATGGGATCTTCCCAGAGCAGGGCTTGAACCCGTGTCCCCTGCATTGGCAGGCGGATTCTTAACCACTTTGCCACCAGGGAAGTCCCCAAGATATTTTTGAATGAGAGGAGCATTTAAATTGGTAGACCAATAAAGTAACTTGACCTCCATTATGTAGGTGGGCCTCATCCAATCAGCTGAAGGGCTGAACAGAACAAAAGGCTGACCCTCTCCTGAGCAAGAGAGAATTCTTCTGCCTGAGAGCTTACAAGCTGGGATGTCCACATTTCCTGCTCCTACAGCAACCTGCCAGCCTTCGGGCCCAAACTGGGACATCGGCTCTGCAGATTTTGGACTTACCAGCCTCCATAATTGCATAAGCCAATTCCTTATAATAAATTTCCTTATCTGTAGATTTAGATCTATAGATATGTGCTATTCATTTTGTTTCTTTGGAGGACCCTGAGTAATACAGATTAGGGTACCAAGAATAGGGTTGCTGTAACAAATACGTAAAAACATAGAAGTGGCTTTTGAACTTGGTAATGGGTAGAGGCTTGAAGAGTTTTGAGGTGCTTGCTGGAAGAATCCTAGATTGCCCTGAAGGGACTGTTGGTGGAAATATGAACATTAAAAGTGGTTATGGTGAAGACTTAGAAAGGAAAGGAGAGAGCTGTAGAGAAAGCTGTAGAGAATAGTCATATCATCTTGAAGAGATTGCTGCTGGGATATGAACAGTAATGCTGCTTCTGGTAGGATCTCATGAGGAACATGGTATTGGAAGCTGAGGGCAAGGTGATCCTCATTACAAACTAGCAAGGAATTTGTCTCAGCTGTGTTCCATGGAAGGTAGAACTTGTGTGTGACAACCTTGGGTATTTAGCAGAGGAGATTTCTAAGCAAAGTGTTGAAAATGTGGCCTGGCTTCTCCTTACTGCTAATAGTAAAATGTGAGAGGAGACAGAGAAACTGAAGAAACTGTTAAGCAAAAAGGAACCAGAATTCGAAGGTTTGGAAAATTCTCAGCTTATCCATATTTCAAAAAATAAGCAAGCAGCGTTCTGGAGAACACACCAAGGGTACAGCTGGATGATCATTCCATAAAGAGATTATCCACAAATTTAATCAGCCATCTCAGCTGAAGCCAGGAATAGAGATGGGATTATACTGGCAGAATTACGCCAGCTGGGACTAAAGGGGAGAGGGAAATGGAGTGGAGGAAGGCTGTCAGACTTCTGGGATCTACAGAACAGGAAGATAGAGTATCCAGCTTCAGACATCATTATCCTTCAAGAAAAGGGAAAGATTGACCATGAAGATGATTCAGAGACCATCAGGGTTGTCACTCCCACCTCAGGCCCAGGGGACATGGCTGTTTCAAAGGGCGGGGCCACTTCCTCAGTTTCAGAGGGCCAGGATGCCATCAATCAGTGCCTCAGGGGCAAGGCTGCCCAGCAAAGCTGAGGGGGCAGAACCTGGGGTCATGGGGTGATCTCCTGCTCCAGTGTGCACGGAGGGTAGGACATTGAGCTAAAGAGGGTCATTCTTGAGCCTTAGGATCAAGTGGAATTTGCCTTGCTAGTTTCAGACTGGCTTGGGACCTGTTACCCCTTTTTTCTTTCCAATTTCTCCCTTTTGGAATGGGAATGTCTATTCTATGCCCTTCCCACCATTGTGTTTTGGAAGTGCAGAACTTATCTAGTTTCACAGGATCACAGCTGGAGAGGAATTTTGTCTCAGGATGAATCATATCTCGAGTCTCACCCATATCTGGTTTAGATGACATTTAGTGAGACTTCGGACTTGGAATTGATGCTGGAATGGGTTAAGACTTCAGGGGGGAGCTGTTGGGATGGGGTGAATGTATTATGCATGTGAGAAGGATGTGTATTGGGGGTGGGGCTAGTTGGCAGACTGTTGTGGACTGAATGTGTCCCTCAAATTTACATGTTGAGACCCTAACCCCCCAATGTGACTGTATTTGGAGATGGGGCCTTTAAACGGTAATGAAGTTCAACGAGGTCATAGTGTGGGATCCTAATCCAAAGGTACTGGTGTCTTTACAAGAAGAAGAGACATCAGAGGTCTCTCTCTATCCTTGTGTACACAGAGAAAAGGCCATGAAGCTGTATCTGCAAGCTGAAGAAAGACGTCTCACCAGAAACCAAACTGGCCGGAACCTAGATCCTGGGCTTCCAGCCTCCAGAACTATGAGAAGATCAATTTCTATTGTTCAAGCTACTCTGTCTATGATATATTATTATGGCAGCCTGAGCGGACTAATGCAATTCCCCACAACAACTGATGAGTGGGGGGTTCATGCAGATTTTGATTTCAATTCTAGCATTCACTGACTCAATTATTTAGCCAATATTTAAGTCTTACTATGTGTCAGACACTGGGTTTCAATGGCAAGCAACATGGTCACAGTTCCTGTCCTTGTGGAGCTTAAAGTCATGTGAGGGTGATGACCTTCATCAAAGAATTACTCAAATAGACATAAGGGAATAACAATGATGAGTGCTATTGGGGGATGTCCCCTAGACAAGAAGGTCAGGGAAAGTTCTCGGAGAGGTGACATCAGACCTGAGATGAGAAGGGTGATTAGGAATAAACCAGGTGAAGAAGGGAAGGATGGGTGTTCCATGCAGAAGGAACAGCATGTGCAAAGGGTTCTTCCACCAAGGAGGGAGCTGGAGGGCATTCAGGGGACCGCAGGAAAGCCGCCCTGACTTTCCAGAGTGGAGAGAGGAGGGGCAGGGGAAGAGGTGGATCTCTCATGCTGGGCAGACCATGGTAAGACTTTGTCTTACGAGCAGCAGGAAGCCACTGAGCTATCCTAACCTGGGAGTTGGCAAGGTCAGATTGGCATTGACCGGCCCAAGGCCTCTGTGTGGAGGAAGAGCTGCATGGAGACCAATGTGGAGGCTATTGAAGGGTCCAGGAGAGATGTGTGTCGGGGGGTGTTGGGCCAGCGTGGGGGCAGCAGTGGTGGGGGGAAGGGCTAGAGTGGAGAGCTATTTATTAAGGTAAAGCAGCTGGGCTTTGGTACTGAGTGTGTATGGGAGCTGAGGGCGAGGGAAGAGTTCCTGAGTTGAGCACCTGGGTTGGGGTTGGTGCCATTCAGTGAGGGAGAGAAGATAGGGAGGACCACGCCAGTGGTGGGGCAGCCACTTATTGATTGGGTGAACTTGGCAGGCACTTTTAAACCTCTGTATGCCTCGCTTCCCTATCTAAGTGCTTTAAGTGAGATGATGTTTGTAGATTTGGGCTCAGAGCAGCTGCTCCTGCATGTCAAGGCCCCCCATCTTTTCCTCTGTGCAGTGGTATGGGCAGATGCTGTTGTTCTCCTTTTAAGGAAGAGGAAGCTGAGTCTCCAGAAGGTTGGAGTCTCACCCAAAGTCCCACATTGCTGGAACCAGACTTAGAGAGAGGTAGTGGGAAGAGCCTTCCCTCTCTGCCATGCTGCCTTTAATGTCAGCTTGCAGATCCCAAGAGCGGCAATGATTCATTCCTCAGCTGCTCAGTCATCACCACTGGCCCAGTGTGGGGTGGAGAACAGGGGACAAAGTTCAGGTGGGAGATGCACCTGGGGGAGGGGGCAGAGACGTGTTGGCATGAGGGCAGGCCCCAAGTCCTTAGAAAGGCAGGAAGTTAAATACCAAGTAGCCAATTTCCAAAATGAAGGATCTTCACAAAGTTTATTTTTTATTCACATAAAGTCCAAGATGGGTGCTCTGATTGGCAGGCAGCCTTCCTCCGAGCAGAGATTGAGGCACCCAGGCTCCTTCTATCTTGTGGCTCTGCCATCTTCTAGAACACAGGTCATGGTAGAAGGGAAAAGAGAGGTGGATGGGGCACATATGCTTCTTCACATCCTCAGCCCAGAAGAGAGACAGACTGCCTCTGCTCACGCTCTACTGTCTTGCTGGCAAAGGATCTGGAAATGGAGTCCAGAGAGTACCCAGGAAGAGGAGAAGATGAGTTTGGTGACCAGCTACCCAATCCTGCTACAATAGCTCAGAGCTACAACTTGGTTAAGAGGGTGGGGGGAGGGGTCCCCAAGATCTGCTGGAATTTCCCCAGGATGGGAGAGGACCAGCCCTGGGGTCAGCAGGTTGGAGGAGCTGGGCTTGATCCCAGTACACTGGTTGATAGTTGGCAGGGAGGGCGCTTCTGGGTACATCCTCATGGGCCAAGGCCAATGGGAACTATATCCCAAGTTCCTTAAGACTGTGCTCTTAGAGGAGTTAGTGAGAAATGCCCCTGTGTATTATACCTTCTAAAGCATTTGTGGCCTGACAGACAGAGAGGCGTTGTTGTGACCTTTAATTGGGTGGCTTCCATGCATTGCCAGGGGACATTTGAGTAAAGACATGAAGATACTGACTCATGAGGACACTTGCGGAAGGGCAAAGGGAACAAGTGCAAAGGCCCTGTGGTAGGAGTGGGCCCACTGTGTTCAGGACTCCATTGTAATAATCTAAGCCAGAGATAAAGGTGGTAGCAGTGCATACGGGTAAGGGGAGAAGTAGTTAGATTCTGGATCAATTTGTAGGTATATCCCTCTTTTTCTCACTTCCCTCCTTTCTCAATTTTCTAGAAGGGCCTAGTGAAGACACACTGAGGCGTGTCCACTTCTATGCCCTTTTCTGGACAGTAAACCCCATGAGGGCAAGAACTGGGCCTGGCTCTTCTCCTTACCCTCACACCTGGCACAGGGAGGGCCCCTGGCCAGTGCCTGGTGAACACGTCCGTGGAGAGAAGTCACGTCCTCCTGAGTCATCAGTTTCCTGGGGCTGAGCCCAGGCCCTGCTTGTCAGCAAATTGCTCACTGATCTGGAAAGCTTTCCTGTCGTCTAGACACTCCCACCCCCGTTCTAAAGAGCTCTTCTAAAGGAGGTCAGTGTAGCAATCAAAGGAGACAGGGTGTGGAGTCATGAGGGAGTCACAGGGACACCTGCCGGGAGACAACTTCACAGGTTGCATTTCATCCTGGATGTGCCCAACAGCCGGTTTCAGGAAGTGACAGGATGCACCTATGGCTGTGCCCAGCAGGGGCCCCGGCCCAGACCAGCCAGGCCCTGTGCTCCAGAAGGGTGTGTTGGGCTTGCACCACTCTCTCACTGATGGGCAGAGGGATCCCTGGCAGCCCCCGAGGGGCCTCTTGAGCTTGGTCCCAGGGCATCCTTTACCCACTGTCCCGCAGCACCTTCCCTGCAACACCCCTCGAACCTGCCTTTTACAGACACTTGGGTGCAACTGCTGTTTACAACCCAGCAGGCTCTGGACACCTGAGGGGGCTTCACAGAGCCCCTAGGCCTTCCATTCAAAACGTTGCGGCAGGCTTCCGGCTCTCTCCAGATTGCATTCTGAGAGTCATGTGTTTCCTGTGCTCTCATGCCACAAATTAACTGCCTTTTCACTTTTTCCACAGGTTTTATCGCTCATTCTATGTGGTGGGGTATGTGGTGCAGCGGTTACATGCGTGTAAACTCTGGAATCAGACAGAATCGAGTGGGCATCGTAGCTTCTACCCTTACTAACTGTTACAGCAGCAAAGCCCTCTGAGCCTCAGTTTATTCATCTGCAAAATGAGGACAATCAGAGCATCGACCTAAGAGCTTGGTTGTGAAGATTAAATTGAGGTAGTGACAAAATGCTTAGACCCACGATGAGTGTGGGTTATTATTACTCTTAATAACAACCCAGAAGAGAGGCGGGGCTCTCAGGGCAGGCCAGCAGCCCTGCCAGCTCTGAGCCCAGCTTCCTACTTCCTCCAGCCTCTCGGGCAAGTTCCACTTTAGGCCGGAGCACAATGAGAAAGCTCTGCATATTCTGGGCCTTCGGGGGAGACAGAATAGCTGAGTCCATGAATGATGCCTCTGCAGGTGCCAGGGACACCCAGCCCCACCCTCACCCAGCGCCAGAGCGCTGCCTGCCAGACCCTTGTCAGCGGTTACAACCTCCAACTGCCTCCCGCTGCCCCAGTTTTATCAAAAGCCCAGTTGAGAGAAATAAAGTTCATGGGGGTTATTTAAAGGCCATGCATTCCATCCATTCTTCCAGATGAGACTTATCCCTGAACCGAGTCGGGCTCTCATGAAGCCAAGTGCCTCTTGGACCACGTTATTTAGTCACCACAAAATCTTTATTATGTCCCTTCCTTATGGCGGGACTTCCTGGAAAATGGCTGGAGGAGTCCCGCTGTTGCATTTATTTTGGGATGCTGCTGTCACTAGCAGTCACTGTCTCAGCCAGCGCTGCCTGTAAGACCTGGCAGCCAAACATATTTCAGGCTCTGGTTGCTGGTGAAGCTCTGCATCCTCGGAGGAACTGGTGGGCTTCTGATTATGGGCAATACAACTCATGAACCTGGCCCCAATTCTCATTTCACTCGGGCTACCAGGAAACTCAGAGCCAAACTTGGGGCTCAGCTTGAAGAATCCTAGAGGGTCTCTTGGTCTGTTATGTGAGAAAGATGATTTCTTCCCGGATGCTTATTTCTAAGAGATGAGACGGTGATGATGATTTTGTATATATCTTGTCAATTGCTTTAGGGCTCTAGTGGGACCAGAGTGGGAGTTCGCATCCTGGGAAACAAGGGATGGAGACCTGACCAGGGTAACTGGAGAAGGAGGAGGAGGAGGCGAGGGGGAGGAGATGGTGCAAGACGTGGTAGCTGTGGGATGTGCCCCTTTCTAGGCCACCGTGGAGGTGGTTAAGGGTCTAGTTTAACTGAACCAGAGAGTGCAAAAAAGAGGATTTTCCATAAATTTGTGAAGAGAACCGCAGCCATTGCTCAACTTGAACTTCTCCCTGTGGCCCCCCGCCCTCCGGCTTTCTGGGTATTTCTGTGATGTTGTGAAACTCCGAAGCTTGCAGTGTCTCCTTTCTCTTCCTCTTCGCTCCCCAGCCCAGGCACTCCCACCCACCTTTTCCTTTGTCCTTCTTTGCCCTTCTACAGCTCCCTCCATCCCACCACCGGGGCGCAGGGGCAAGAGCTGGGCTACCCACTGTGACTGCTCACCCATCTCTGGGCGACACAGGAGTCCCTCTGGCCTGAAGCCCACAGCTTTGCTGCTGGAGCAAACAGAAGAGGGCTGAGGAGTCCAGACCCCTCAAGGAAAGAGTGACGGTAGAATAGCCAACATTAATTGAACCCGCTTCTCTCTGACGAACATTTAGGAACCATTACCACCGCCCTTTTACTGGATTTATTTTAATGAGTCTTATGCCTCAGCAGCTCATTGTCCCATCCAGGCCTCTTCATCCGTTCACCTGTCTACATAGTCCCAGGGTCCTCAATTTCAACACCATTGACATTTGGGACCAGATACTTCTTTGTTGTGGGGGCTGTTCTGGGCATTACAGGATGTTTAGCAGCATCCCCGGTCTCTACCCACTAGATGCCAAGTAGCACACCCCACACCCCACCCTCCACTCTGTGACAACCAAAAAGGTCTCCAGACATTGCTAAACACCCCCTGGTGGTTGGGGTCAGGGGGCAAAATCACCCCCAGGTTGGGAACCACCATCCCTTTTGTCCCGTTACTCAAGTCTATCTTCCTCTCTGGTAGAACCTCTCTGACACATGAATGGCTATTCTTTTTGTGCATGTGCTTGCAGCTCTTTTAACTGCCTGCTCACATCCTTTGTCCAGTTTTCTACGCGGGTTGCCATCTTCTTCTGATGTCAAAGGGTGGTCCTTGTGTATTCTAGATATTAGTCCCATGTTGATTTGGACCTGTGTTGTTTCCTCTTTTTCTGCTATCCATCTATTAACTCTCACTGAACAGGTGAGGACACAAGGGCACAGAGCTCACGATGCCAGTAAGTGGTGGAGCCAGGACATGAGCCCAGGTCTCTGTTCTCAGAGTCCAGGCTCTTGACCCCTGGGGCACAGGGACATCCCTTTCTTCCAAATATGCCTTCCAGAGAAGCAGACAAGATCAGGCACTGACACCCGGGAGGGGAGGGAGGTGGTTTGCTCAAGGTCACACAGCTAGTCAACTACATCACCTGGATCTCCTTGATATGATGCCAAGCATCTTGGGAGTTGGATTTAGCCTTTACTTTGCTCTAGGATTGGCCAAGTTTGATGGCCAGTGTATGAGGAGAGACCCTGGCTCTGGGGAGCCTAGGAAGAGGGGATCTGAGAGTGCTGAGTAGGGAGGGCCCTTTGCGAGCTCTGCCTAGAGGGTGGATGGACTGGCCTCACAGACTCCGAACTGGCAGGTTTCTGGATTTGGACTTTCTGTGTGGGCGGCAACGCTCCCCGTGCCCTGGGTGCCAGCAGAAGGGTGCTTCCTACCAGGCCAAGCAGATGATTGATGGGGGGGGGGGCAGGGGGTACAACGGCGGGGGCTTTGTTCCTTAAATGCCATTCACATGACTCTCTGACCTCAGAGTCCTTCCCCTTTCTCTTGTCTTTTTCTCCTTCACTGCCTTCGGCCCTGCTTCAGTTTCCCTTCTCCATTTTCCTTTTCTCAGTCCACACAAAGCCCTCGGAGGGCTGGAGCGGCCCTGGGGCCTCCTGCCTCTTGCGAGGTTTGTTTCCAGTTCCTGGACTGCAGACCTGGGGCCATCTGCCCTGGAGGGGCACCGGGAGGCCTCGGGGGGCCTGGCAGGGAGCAGGCAGGCCGGTAAGCCGGCACCCTGAGGCTGGCCCTGCACCCTGCGTCCTGCGGGGGTGGGGGTGGTGAGTATCCGTACCTGATGGCAGCCCTGGTGCAGGCCACAGCCCCTCCCCCACCAGCCACGGCAGAGAGGCCCCACTCATCACAGAGCCCATCCCGCGGGCCTCAAGGCCTTCTCAGCAGAGAAGGTGGCACCCAAATGTGGCACCTCTGGCTTGGAGCTTCATCTGTAGTTTCTAGAAGCTTTTCTCACAATGCTTCTGAAACCCGTCTGTTCATTCAGATTCACCTGGGTAACTTCCCAAACAGACCGATGACCAGGCCCTGAGCCAAGACTCTGGTTTCTTTGGTCTGGAGTGTAGGCCAAGGTGGAGATGGTGTAGTCTCCTCAGGTGATTCTGACCAGGAATCAGGAGTGAGAGCCTCTCTTTCACTGAGGGCCAAGTGTCACAGAGAGAATATGGAATGCAGTTTAGGAGGCCTGTGCTTGAGTCAGACCACCCTCAGCAAGACGTGCGTCCCTGGGCACAACCCCTTCTGTCTGCCATCAGTGGGCACCTGAAGGAGAAACTGACCAATTCGTGGAATTTCAGACTTGGAAGGGGCCCTGACGTTCAACCAATCCATCTATCCCTTGTTCTCCAAATGAGAGGACTGTGCCCGGAGGGAGTAAGTGGAGTGCCCAGGGTCCCAGAGGGCTTGGGCAGGGTCAGGAAACTAGCCCAGTCTTCCGGCGGTCTCCTCCCCCTGGCGCCCCTCTTGGGGAGTTCTCTCTAGATTAGATTGCTGGGGAGATTGTGTCTCTGGGAGCAGTTCCGGAGGGGTTCTGGTCTCCCCACTGTTTCCTGGAGGAGGACACAGGCCTTGCGAGCCTGGGGGGAGGAGGGGGAAGCGATAGCTGGAAGCAGCAGGCGTTGCTCTCAGCCAAACTGCAAGACAACTTGCAGAGCCGCTGACTTTCTGCAGCTGTTTTACGAGGCCTGTGGACCGAAAGGGGAAGTTTGGCTGCATTTAGAAAGTTGTCCACTAAGAGGAATGGCGGGGGCAGGGGTGAGGAGGGTGGCCGGGTCGCAGAGCTGGAGGAGGAAGGTGGGTGAACTGGGAGAGATGCCAGCAGGGGCCTGAGGACAAGGGTTTGATTTGGGCCCACATGTTGTCACTTGGGAAGCTCTTGGGGTTGGGTGGTGGGGCTGGACAAAAGTGCAGGGGAGGGGAGAAGAAAAGAAAGAGAAGGGGGAGGCAGGAGTTCCCAGCCCGGGAACCTGGCTTTTTCTTGGATTGGAAGCACATGTGGAGGGTGCTGGGACCTGGCCCAGCCAGCGGTTTCCTCTAGAGGGGCACAGGGACGTGGTGAGACGTGCCAAGAGAGGGAGAAGCTTGGTCAAGATGGCGCAGCCCACAGTAGGGGCAGGCTGAAGGAGGAACTTCCCCTTTCCCCAAGGTGCTCAGAGATTTCTCCGGGCAGCCTGAAATGTTCCATCCTTTAAGGCTAGGAAGGCATCCAACTCCTCCCTGGACTGACCTGGGGCCCAGGCTCCAAAGTGGCAGCAGGAAGAATACTGTGCAGAACGCCGGAGGCCTGGACGGCTTCCGAGGGCCTGATTCAAGCTCCCCCTGCCTCCGTTTCCTGTTCTCCCTTGCACCCGGGAGGAGCCACCCTGCTGCCCTGTAACAAGTGCCCCGGACCCAAGCACCAGGGAGGACAATGGCGCTCCTGGTGACCAGGCGGTCACCCCCGCCCCCCGCCCCTGCCAAGCCCACGGCCCTCTCAATGTCTCTGGCACCTGCAGGGTGCTGCACTCTTCTGCCTCCAGGGCCAGTCTTGTCCATGCCCGTGTGTGTGGGGGGGTGGCATGAAGGGATGGAGGTGGGGGGACCAGAACTTTGACCCCAAGCTCTCTCACAGAAGATCCTGACTCCACCAGAAATATGCCAAGCAAAGCTTCTCTTCCCCAGTCGGCAGCCCCCTTCCCCCAAGAAGACCATGAGAAGAGACTCTAAGAGCAGAGCCCCTCTGTCCTGACACGGACCATGCTGCCCCGGCCGCAGAGACGGTGTGGCTGTCTTTCTCAGGGACATGGTAGAGTCAGCATCCGGGACGCCCACTCTGAGGATGGGCAGAGAGGGGAGGCCTCCGCTCGTTACGCTGCCACGCCCGAGCATCCGAGGCCAGAAGCACCCCCCTCAAAAGAGCCTGCTTAGTGTGTCCTGGCAAAGGAGGCAACTCCACTCAACAAGACTTCCACTCACTCCATTATTCAGTGGGTCTTTACTGCGCTCCCACTGTGTGCCAACCGCCGTGCTACGTGCTGGGGATGTAGAAGACAGCAAACCAGACGCAGTCCCCGGGGGAGGCACCTGGGGGCTCATTGTGCGTCTGTGCCTCCACTATACCCGTGAGGGTGGCCATGGTGCCAGGGTGGGAGGAGGCAAGGCCCTCACCTCTGTGGTCTCACTGGGGAGGCGAGATGCACATATATGAAACACTCAGACAATGAGACAAAGTTTAAATAAATACGTTACCTGCTCTGGTAACGACACATTGAAGGGAGCATGACAGGTTCGGGCTATGCAGATCTGTAAGGGCTGTGGGTGGACCCGAGGGGGCAGCCCCACTGGGCCTGACTTACTTTCCAAGCTTCTTGGAAGGATCTGATTAGGTGAGCCTGACTACTAACCTTGAAAAAAGCCATCAGATCTGCCAGGAGTGTAAACTGGACTGGAAAGTCTATACAGATTCTACCATCTTTCTTGGTTCCTTCTCCCCATTCCCCCCTTCTCCTCCTCCTTCCTCCATCTCGCTCAGAGCCGGAAATCTTCCATGGCCAATGACTGGATGGCAGGCTTGGTTGAACGCCTTCTGTTTACAAAGCACAGTGCTAGCTGCAATAGGATTATAGAGATAAACGACACCGACCTCATCCTTAAGGACCTTCAAACCAACTTGGGTTCACAAATTGCTACAATAGGAGACAGTGAAAGATGCATGTGGGGGTGCAGACAACAGGAAAGTTGAGTCTCATCCCTGGTGTAGGATTTGGAATATCGATTCTGTGTTATCTGTGTAGTGTATGTGTGTTGGGGGGAGGGGAGGTGGTGTGCTGCCTACTGTTTGTTGTTTGTTTTTATCTCAAACTTCAGAAAAATTATAAGAATATAAATGAATATAAAAAATGATAAGAATATTACAGGTAATTTCTATAAGCCCTTTCCCAAGATTCACCAGTTACTTACATTTTATGGAATCATCTGAGAACAAGTTAGAGACATTTTGCTCTTTTACCCCTAAACACTTCAGCATGTTATTTCAAGGACATTGTTTAAGTAGTCTGGTTTCCTTATAGTTGAGCCTTCTTCCTCTCATTTTCAGATAGTATTGGATCACTCTTATTTAAGGGGAGACAGCTAGCTTGATCTTCTGCTTGATGCCATGCTGGTGGCCTGGCCATTGGGGCTGCTGGGTCACAGGGTCCCCCTGGGAATCTCTGCAGGCTTCAGTGGCTGGGCCTGAGTTGGCTTGCTACTGGACAGCTGATCTGCCCCCGTAGAGGACTGGTCAGGCCTTGGCTGAACTCTCTGCTCTCTTTCTCTCCGCTTTGTTCTTGAGTTTTCTGCACATTCTCCCGCCCACGGATACGAATGTCGCATGATGTTGACTTTCCAGTGTCCAGTATGGCCTGGTGGAAGCAGAGAGAGCTTGTTTGGACAGTCTCTCTGGGCCTTGGAGGCCAGCCCGGGCTCCTCTGAAAACACAGGAGGCTTCCTTTCCCGACTTGCAGGAGGAGCGAGGTGTTGTGGCACGGTCTGGCTCCAAGGCCTGTGGTCCTGCTCAGGACTGGCAGTCTTAGGCTGAGGGAACATTTTCCAGAGTACAGCCGAGGGACAGAATGTCTCCACGAGATGGGCTGGGATGGGCAGGGTTTTGGAAAGGCCCCTGCTTGTTCTGGGAGGTGTTCAGGATGCTGAGGTTTTGGAAACCCATGGTAGCTGTTCACGACTGCGCCCAGCTTTGGGAGGAGGCGTGAATGGGTGCCCATTTCCTTGGGTTCAGTGGCAAAGGTAAGGCCTAGGACCGCGGATCCTGGTTGAGGCCCTCTGCTGGGCCTGGGGAGCGTGCTGGGCTTTGATGGGGAATGCAGCCTGGAGGACTGGACCCTGGAGTCATGAGATGCTGTTCACATACAATGAGCCTTGGCTGGAGGTCTCCCAGAGCTGGCTGGGACGCAAACCCAAAGTGATTTCTGGGCTGTATTCAAGGGTGCCTCCGATACAGCAGGTAGGAGAAACCCCTGAACCCACAAGACAGACCATACTGGAGGTATTTAACTAGGCAGATCACTCTTGTGCAAAGAAAGGCCGGGGAGGGAGAGCCTGGAGCAGGCCTGAGCAGTAGCGAAAAGCTCTGGGGAGGAGGGGAAGCTTCCTTTTCAGCAGCTTCTCCCTCTGCTCTGTTCTTGGCACACAACCACCCAGGGTCCCATTCCAACTCTGTTCTGTCATCTTGGGCAGGTCGATTTATGTCCTTGGGCCTGTTTCTTCCTCTGTGAAGTAGGAAGTGGGGCACCCGAGCCACCTTGCCAGGGCAGTGAGTCCTGAGAGGTAATCCAGAGAGGTCGGGGGGCTGCAGAGCAGCTTGGAGAGCTTATGAAAACACAGATGCCTGGGCCCTAGCCCAGACTTGGGGAGCCAGTTCTCTGGGGGGGTGAGGCCCGGGTCTAGTGAGGTTTCCCTTTGAGCAAACTCCTCAGGTGGTCCTTGGATCAGAAGCCAGGTGACTGCGGGGTTTCTGCGTCCTCGGCCCCTGACTCTACTGCAGCCATTTATTCCTTGATGTATTTATTCTCCCTGGTGTCAGGCAGAGCAGGGTACAGGTGCGGGCACCCTGGCCTTCCCACCTGGCAGTCCCTGGGCCCCTCCCACCCGGGAGCTGAGCCGAGGTCCTGGTGGCCTGAATGCACACCCCTTCCCCCCTTCCCTGAGAACCAGCCTCAATGCCTCCCATTACCATCTCCATGGCCCTCGCCTCCAGGGCCCCATGGAAATCACGAGGCTTTCTGAGGAGTCGTGCAGACTTCAGAAAAGACCCCGGGCCCCCTGCCCAGCCCGGGCTCCCCGGCCGTCTAATCCCGCTCGGAGCGCGGACACAGAGCTGCCTCTCTCCTCGGCGGCCTGGCCGCTCATTCTCCCACAGAGCTGACGTTTCTCTGCGGCCCAGCTGGCTGCAGTTTTTAGAAATAACAATATCCCCGGGGGGAGGAGCGGCGGGGTGAATGGGCGCCTTTGTCCGGGGCCCTGTGAAGCCCGATTAATTATGCGCTGCGGAGCGCGGGGAGCGCGGGGAGCGCGGCGGCCCGGCCCCCCGGCGGCTGAAAGGCCCGGGCTTGGGAGCGCGGCCGCCGGCGGGCCGCGCCGCCGCACAAAGGGCCGCGAATTAGAAAACCGCCAATTACCCCGCATTTTGTATTTGCCCTTGTCTCGCTGACACTGTGGACGGCCCCTCCCCGGGCGGCTGCACTTTGAGGGTTTTCCAGCCCTTTCTCGGTTACCAGGGGCGACTGGGCAGAGAGCTGGGGGGCTTGGGGAGAGCGGGAGGCGCCAAGTGCCCGGTGGGATCGTGTGCGGCGGGGATGTCGGGCGGGGGGCGAGCGTGTGGGTATCGCCCCCGGGGACGTGGGCCTCAAATCTCACGCTCTTGCCAAAGCTGGAGCCTGTTGAGAATGCAGATTCCCGGGTCTCGCTCCAGAGGACCCGTGGACCTGGTAGGTCTGGGATGCCCAGGAAGCTGTATTTTAACAGGCAGTTTAGATGATTGTATTTTTTTTTTTTAATTAAAGTGTAACAGTGACATGCAGATTATTTTTTACAATGTAATTTATTCTATAAAATTGTACTATGATAGTGTTGCACGTGCATAGATGTTCAGTGTACAGTTCCATGTGCTTTGACAACTGTATACATCTATGTTACTTACATTCCATCAAGATTTAGAACAATTCTATCACTCCAGAAATTTCCGTGGGCCTTTCCAGTCTCCCCACCCCACCCTCCAGCCCCCAGGCAACCACTGTTCTGACTTCTATCATCGTCTGTTCAGTTTCACTTGTTTTTGGACGTCATCATAAATGGAGTCATATAGTACCCACTTTTTTGTTTCTGATTTCTCTCATTCAGCTTAATGTGTTTGAGGTCCACCCATGTATCAGTAGTTTGTTTCTTTTTATTAACAGTTTATCTGTTCACCAGTTGATGGACCCCTGGACTGTTTCCAGTTTTGGGCTGTTATAAATAAAGCTGCTACCATCATTTTGTGCAAGTCTTTTCTGCAGAGATACGTTTTAACATCTTTTAGAAGTGGAATTGCTGGTTCATAAGGAAGGTGTTTAGCTTTAGAGGATACTGCCAAACTTTTCTAAAATGGGTATGCAATCTTGCATCCCCACCAGCAATGTATGAGAGTTCCAGTTGCTCTTCCTCTTTGTCAGCACTTAGCATTGTCAATCTTTTTTATTTTAGCCATTCTAATGGGTGTCAGGTGGTATTTTACTGTAGTTTTCCAGCTAGGTGATTTTAATAGCTGAGCTCCAATGACTATACTTGGAGAAAATGCCTGTTTAGTGTAATTATTGCATTTGTCTGCAAAGTCCAGCAGGGTAAATGTTCTCCCCAAAGGTGACAGCTGGTTGGGCAGAGATGGGATGAAAACACAGGACTCTTGACTATCAAACAAGTGCTGTCTCCTTGACATCCTCAATGTGATACTGCTGCAACTCATGGGTGTGTGTGTGTGAAGTGTGGGTTTTGCTTTGCCCAAGACCATTCAGAGTAGACTTGGAAGGGCACTTCTGAAGAGTCCCTGCCTGCCCCCCAAGCAGCAGGATCCATTTCTCCCTGGGGTCGGGAGATTGGGCTTGACCAGGTAGGTGTGGGCACGTGCACATACAGGGACAAAGGTAGGGGCTGGTGGCTGGCTGCCCTTGACTGTTACTCAGAGGGCACAGACCAATTCTGAGAGTCCCTCCACTCAGCTATCCACAGAGGGAGGGTCTTAGATATTTCACATCAAGCACAGAGGAGGTGCTGGTGATGGGCATGAGGGGGCAGGAATCCTGGAGCTTCCAAAGTCCTCCTTTGCCTATAAGCAAAGGGGCTTTTAAGACCCTCCAGAACCTGGCATGACCTATCCTTGTAGCCTTGTATCTGGCTGCCCCCGTCTTGCATATTATACTCCAGCAGTAATGTACATCTGTCCATCCATTGTTGTCTCTCTACCCTACCTATCAATGCAGGATTGGGGATTGTATTGTTCAAGGATGGCCTCACTAAAATAGATATCCCACCCCCCATGCTCTTCTTGCAATGTAACTGACACTGCTCCTACTGAGAGGTGGGGGTCTACTTTTCCTCTCATTGAATCTGGGTAGGGGCTTGTGACTGCTCTGGCCAATAGAGTTTAGCAGAAGTGATGATTTTGGATGCTAAGTCATATAAAGGATATAACTTCCACCTGGCTCTTTCTCTCTTTTGAGATGCTCCTCCTAGGAACCAAGCCTAGGGAGGGTCTGGGGTGGTGAACAAGGATCAGAGGAATAAACAAAATAAGAGAGGGCCTTGCATGGAAGGAACAATGATGGGAGTACCATGGAGAATAATTGACTCAACTTCTGCACCTGAGGGACAAACAGAAACCAAAATCAAAATCAAAATCACTCTTGGAAATGATGCTACTGAATTTATTTTTTTCCCTATCAATAATTATTTTAATTTTTGTATATTTATTTTTTCCAGAAGCATATGACATTAGTTTTTGTCTAATTACAAAACAGCATATTCATATTCAACTGATACAAAGAGTTCAACAGAAAGGTTTGATTGAAGGGAACCCATGTCTGTGACAAACCATTCTCTGAGGAGAGATGTCCTGAGTTTGGATATTTTCCTCCATTTCTTTCTTTTTATTTTCTTCAGCTATAAGTGATGTATGACACTGTGTAAGTTTGCTTAAATCTTAAATGTAAGTACAGCACAATGATATGACTTACATATATCACAAAATGATTAGTACAATGTTTAGTGAACGTACATCATCTCACATAGATATAAAATTAAAGATGCTACACACTTTAGGACGGCACTCATATCTGTAGGCAGAGGGGAGGAAAGATATGGGGCAGGGATGTAGCTATAGCTCTAATGTTTTATTTCTTTAAAAAGATAAGGAAATCTGAAGCAATATGGCAAACTGTTGACATCTGTTGAATCTAGGGAGTGGCCATGTGGGGTTCTGTTAGATTATTTTTAAATGTATCATCATTTAAAAAAATATTTTAAGAGATTGCCCATCAGGACACTGCAAATAAGTTTTGTGACTTTTCCCAGAATTCATTTCTTTTTTTTAAATTTTAAAAAATTAATTAATTAAATTTTAAAAAGTAAATGTATTTATTTATTTATTTATTGGCTGCATTGGGTCTTCATTGCTGCACACAGGCTTTCTCTAGCTGTGGCGAGCAGGGGCTACTCTTCATTGTGGTGGCTTCTCTAGTTGCGGAGCACAGGCTCTAGGTGCATGGGCTTCAGTAGTTGTGGCACACGAGCTCAATAGTTGTGGTGCACGGGCTTAGTCGCTCTGCAACGTGGGATCATCCTGGAGCAGGGATCGAACCCATGTCCCCTGCATTGGCAGGCGGATTCTTAACCACTGCGCCACCTAGGAAGTTCCCAGAATTCATTTCTTGTCATAGATCGGCTTCTGAGTAGTTTATGGAGCTGAATGACTACAAGTCTGTCAGGGACACAAGTCCCAACAAGAAGCAGAATATAAAGAGTCGACTTTCCATTGATGCTAAAACACACATAAAGGGCTTCCTAGTTGGTGCAGTGGTTGAGAATCCGCCTGCCAATTCAGGGGACACGGGTTCGATCCCTGCCCAAGGAAGATCCCAATTAAAAAAAAAAACAAAACAAAACAAAACACACACACACATAAAGAGAATCTTTGGTAAATGGAAAACACCATTGCCTGCTGCATATAGAGTGAAACCAAATGGCTAAACAGCAACAAGAATCTTTTTTTTTGTTTTTTTGATTGGTTGGTTCAGATCAGCCTCTCAGGACTTTGTGGGAAGATCATTGATTAGCTATCAGCCTTCCTGGGGTTGATCAATACTAGACAATTTTACGGAACTGCCGTAGGCAACTCTTGGAGCTCACACTTAGGGCCCGGGCTCTGGGCACCACCCTGATACCTGTGGTGAGGGGCTCAGCAGTTGAATCTACAGTATAGGTTCTATACTAGGTGACTCTTCTGCACCCTGCTCCCCCACCGTAACTGATGGGTATGGAGGGAATAGCTGAACCAAGCTAGGCCAATTGGATTCTTTCTCTCAAGATTCTGGATTTGGGGAAGCTGTTGGACTGGGTCTGCTTTAATGGAAGTGTTCTAGGGAGGAGGTTCATTGACTCCAGGTGCTTAAGTCCTTGGAATTGCCCTGGCTCTGGCCTTTCCTGAGGCTCATTTGTTCAACTGTTTCTTGAAATTTAATAAATTTATTATTATTATTTGCTGCCATTAATTTCTGTTGCTTGTCCTATGGAATAGGTAAATCTAATGTTTTATTCTGTCTTCCAGCCTTCCCCTGGTGCTGCTGCTACTACATGTGGTATTTTTGTTGAGTTAGAAAAAGGTGCCCCTCTGGGCAGACAAATCAGAAAAAGCTGTCTTTTCCTCCAGGCAGACACAGTCCCTCACCCTGGTGGAAGGTTTGGCCAGTGGAATGTGGGGTTGGGTTTCAGGCCCCATTCCACTCATTTCTTTGGCCAGGCCCCTTTGTGCAGTGCACAGACCATGTAACCATTCATGGCAGCCCTGCCTGACCACCATTTGTTTCCCTGCTGATTTGTCCTCTGCATCAAGGCGCCATTCAGAACATGAAACATTATTCCAGACAAGATTTGCTAGAAATATTGGTCTATTATGCAAACCCTATTCAGGACTTTAATGCTCATGACAAAAATGTCATTTCTAATCCTTGAAATCTGTCGAAAGTTAAGCCTTAAAGGAAATTTAGGAAAACTCCATGGCCTGGTTAAAAAAAAAAAAAAAAAGCCTCCTCTTCTGATGCATAATCTGCAGGCTTTAGAGGAAGCTTTCCATCAAATGGTCTGGCAGACATTTTTGAGGTGTCATAGGACACGACTGTTTTCCCCACGTGAACACTCTAGTGAGAAGGTGAAAGCAAGTGCATAGGCGTCGATGAGGTGTCTCAGCTGTGGTGAGAGTGACATGGAAACCACAACCAAGGCACTGATGGCCAAGGGGAAGAACATGATCTCAGGGAGGAGAAAATGCCTTGAGTGGAGGCTACTCCAATTCGGATTCATTAATTCAGTTTCCTGCAGCTCATATGAGTCCCGCTACCTTTCTGAGAGAAAGCTGAGTGTAGAAAATCAAGTCAGGAGCTTTCCCAAGACAGAGGACCCACCTACCCTTACATCATGTACTACCTACCCCGTGTTTACAAATACAGGAGGCAGTGAAGCAAGCAGTTAAGGTTGTGAGTCTAGAACCAGAATGCCTGGGTTCAAATCTCAACTTTGTCACTTTCCAGCTGTGTGACCTTGGACATGTTACTGAACTTCTTGTGATGGTTTGAAAACATGCCCCAAATCCTTTAACTCTCCTCCCATCAAGAATTGGAGGGACTTCCCTGGTGGTGCAGTGGTTAAGAATCACCTGCCAATGCAAGGGATACGGGTTTGATCCCTGGGCCTGGAAGATTCCACATGCCACAGAGCAACTATTGAGCCTGTGCTCTAGAGCCCACGAGCCACAACTACCTAGCCCGCATACCACAGCTACTGAAGCCTGCACACCTAGAGCCCATGCCCCACAACAAAGAGAAGCCACTGCAATGAGAAGCCCTCGCACTACAACGAAGAGTAGCCCCCACTCGCCACAATTAGAGAAAGCCCGTGTGCAGCAACAAAGACCCACCACAGCAAAAAATTAATTAATTAATTAAAAAAAGACTATTAAAAAATAAGAATTGGAGCCTTTGTCCCTTCCCCTTGAAGCTGGGTATGGATTTAAGAGTGCCCATACGAATAGAATGCAGCAGAAGTAACAATGTATAATTTCCAAGGCTAGGTTAGAAAAGACCATGTAGTTTCTGGGGTTCCTTTTGGGACTTTCATGTAGTGATCCTTCAGCCACTGTGAAAGAAATCCAGCCATCCTAGGCTACTTGTGGACAGATCACATTCAAAGAAAGAGATGCTTGAGGAGCCCTGCCATCTAGCCCCAAGCTGTTTGAGTCTTCCTAGCCTATGTCCCAGCCTATGTCCCCTAGGCTATGTCTTTCTTGCCTATGCAAATGAAGAAGCATTTGAGTTGAGCCCAACCCCAGCCACCAATTGACTAGAAACTCATGAGAGAGCTTCTAAGAGAACTGTCTGGCTTATTCTCAGGCAGCTCCCAAATTTGTGAGCTAAATAAATAATTGTTATTGTTTTAAGACAATCATTCTGGGATGTTTTGTTATAATGCAGTGGATAGCTGATACAGACTTATTGTTACCTAGACCTGGAGAGTTGCCTAAATTGCCTAATGTGTGGCTTAGGACTGGGAGGTGGGCAGAATCGTAAGGGTTTTGAAGATTAGTGGAAGCCTGATGGCCTGCGAGGAGGCTGCTGGTGAAGCCTTAAAGGAAAGTGAGGAAAATGTTATTAGAAGCAGCAGGAAAGGGGATCTTTACTATGCAGTAAAGGGAAATTTAGCAACATTGTCACTCGAAGTGATGTGGACAGTAGGAAATGTACCTGGGACTTCCCTGGTGGTGCAGTGGTTAAGAATCTGCCTGCCAATGCAGGGGACACGGGTTCGAGCCCTGGTCTGGGAAGATCCCACGTGCTGCGGAGGAACTAAGCCTGTGTGCCACAGCTACTGAAGCCCAAGTGCCTAGGGCCTGTGCTTCACAACAAGAGAAGCCACTGCAATGAGAAGCCCACGCACCACAGTGAAGAGTAGCCCCCATTCACCACAACTAGAGAAAGCCCCACATGCAGCAATGAAGACTCAACACAGCCAATAAATAAATAAACAAACAAATAAATAAATTAAAAAAAAAAAAGAAAAGAAAATGTACTTAATGAGCCAGTGATTTGGGCTAAGGAGATTTTTAAGCAGAATGTTGAAAGTCCTAAATGGATTATTTTAGCTGCATATGATAAGGATAGAGAAAGGTGAGTTAAAAAGAAAACTTTAATTTTTAAACAAAATTTATAGGAAATATAAAAAAGCCAGGAATTTGTTGGGTTTGCAAATAAATCTTGTTTCTCATTCTCAGACTTCCAGACAACAAAAAATTCTCTAAGTATGAAAGGGCTTCAGGACAAAGATAAAATTCAGAGTGGGACTATAAGAACCTTTATTAAAACCTCAGAAAGATCTAATGCTTCATAAAATCTTTCTGATAGACAAAGGCCCCCTAAGCATTTCAAGTGTGTGCCTCACAGATTCTCTTCATTAAACAATAGGGTTTCTAAGAACCTTAAGGGGATTATCCTTCTTGAGAGCCTCACAAAGAGGTCTAGGAAGAAAAGAGCTGATCTTGATATTTGTGTGTAGCTGTTGACTAATGGACTGAACCTCAAGAGGATCCATAGGAAACCCACAAAGTTTTTTGGTTTTTTTTTATTTCTTAATTTATTAACTTATTGGCTATGTTGGGTCTTCATTGCTGCATATGGGCTTTCTCTAGTTACAATGAGTAGGGTCTACTCTTAGGGCAACTGGGGACTACTCTTCATTGTGGTGCGTGAACGTCTCATTGTGGCGGCTCCTCTTGTTGCAGAGCATGGGTTTAGGCATGCGAGCTTCAGTGCTTGTGGCTCATGGGCTCTAGAGTGCAGGCTCAGTAGTTGTGGCGCATGGGCTTAGTTGTTCTGTGACGTGTGGGATCTTCCTGGACCAGGGATCAAACCCATGTCCCCTGCATTGGTAGGTGGATTCTTAACCACTGTGTCACCAGGGAAGTCCCAACCCACAAAGTTTTACACAGAATCATATTGGTAGAAGCACCAATATAATTCTTGGACTAAACATAAAGCTTGGACTAAAAGGGACAGAATAGAACAAAATGACCCCCCTCCAATTTTGTTTGGACTTTGGGCTCCCAAATTCTCTGGGAAGGAAAAAAGCTGAGAAAACTGCTTAGTTGCAAAAAAAAAAAAAAAAAAAAAAAAAAGCCATTTTGTTTTTAATAGAAAAGAAAGGAAGATTAAGAAAGTGGAACCAAGAACCCAGGGGTTAGATCCAAGAGCCATGGAGAAATATTCCCAGGCAGTAGTACTGAGCTCTAATCAAGAAATTGGCCACATGTGCCTGGATAGATTTCAAAATTACTAAGGAGCAGTGACTCCTGTGTGCCTCCTTCTCTGCCCATTTTGTTTTTTGTTTTTAAAATATTTATTTATGTATTTGACTGTGCCAGGTCTTAGTTGCAGCATGCGGGATCTTCATTGCCATGTGCAGGATCTTTTTAGTTGCAGCATTCGGGATCTGTTAGTTGCTGCATGCGGTCTCTTTTAGTTGCGGCATGTGGGCTCTTAGTTGTGGCATGTGGGATCTAGTTCCCTGACCAGGGATTGAACCTGGGCCCTCTGCACTGGGAGTGCGGAATCTTAACCACCAGACCACCAGGGAAGTCCCTCTCTGCCCATCTTGAGTGGAAGCATTTATAGTGGTTCTCCTATGCCTGTTCCATTATTGTGTGTTGGGTGTGCTTGGGTGAGATAACTTGTCTCTTTAGCTCACAAATCTTTAGATAAAGAGGCATAGTACTCAAGGGGCTGTGCCTGAGGAATTGCCTCTGAGGACCCTCCTCCATAGCGGGGTGATTTAGATGACAGGAACCTAGACCTCTAGCCTAAACCTGATGCCATGATAGACGAGACTTTGGGGGGAATCACTGGAAGCAAGTGAGTGTATTTTGCATGTGAGAGGAATAAAATTAATGGATGTGCAGAGGATAGACTGTGGTGGTTTTAAACATGGCTCAAATTTGTTGACACATTTCCTACCAAGAAATGGAGTTGATGTCCCCTCCCTCATATTGGGGTAAGCCTTTGAAACTGCCTTAACAAATAGAATATGGCAGAAATGACATTGCATGACTTCCAAGGCTAGGTTAGGCAAGGTGTCGCAGCTTTTGTCTTGTTCTCTCTCTCAGGACACATGTGTTTGGATTTCTGGGTTACCATGGAAGAAGTCCAGCTATTCTGAAGCTGCCATGCTGGGGAGCTCATGTGGAAAGGTCAAATAGAGTTAGGGATGCCCTAGGATCCCCACTGTTCCAGCCCCACCTGCTCGCATCCTCTCAACCCAGGTGCCAGATACGTGAGTGAAGAAGTCTTTAAGACTATCCTAGCCTCAGTCACAGTCTGATTACAATCTCATGAGACCCCAAGCCAGAATTTCCCAGCTGACTCACTTGTTTCCTGAGCCACAGAATCTGGGAATGGTAATAAACCATTGTTTTTCTTTAAAGCCAGTAAGTTTTAGGGTGGTTTGTAACTCAATAATAGACAACTTTTTTTTTTTAGGCAACTTTTTAAAGTAACCTTTTCATTATCTATAAATAGTGCTAATGATAATACCTACATCAAAGGAGGGTGAATGAGTAAGAAGTACACGAGTTAACATTCGGGAAGCACTAAGCTGGAGTGTGGTGTGAACCTAACACTCAATGAATGTTACTTACCCTTTACAGAGCTTCTCAGGGCTGTTATTCTGAATGATAACTGAATCAAACAAAAGTGAATATTGATTTTTATTTTTAAAATTTTATTTATTTATTTTTAGGCTGTATTGGGTCTTTGTTGCTGCGCACAGGCTCTCTCTAGTTGCGGTGCGCAAGGCTTCTCGTTGCGATGGCTTCTCTTGTTGCAGAGCACAGGCTCTAGGTGCACGGGCTTCAGCATTTGTAGCACATGGGCTTAGTTAGTTACTCCGTGGCATGTGGGATCTTCCTGGGCCAGAGCTCAAACCCATATGCCCTGCATTGGCAGGTGGATTCTTAACCACTGCACCACCAGGGAAGTTCCAAAAGTGATATTTAGTTGAAGTTTACTCCATTGAAGAAGGAACTGCTTTCCTGAAAGTGAATATTTGTTCAATAAGTGAAAAAGAAGAAGGGAAAAAAAAAAGAAGAACTTTTGGGAGTGGTAGCTGGTCTCCAAAGATGGTGCATCCTTATAGGCCTTGCCTTGTAGAGTTCCCGCCCACACTGAATCTGGTCTGGGATCGCAACTCACCTTAACCACAGAATATGGCCAAAGTGGCGCTGCAACAGTGTGGGCCTGAGCTTTAGTGAGGTGTCGGGGCTTCCACTCTTGCACTTTTGGGAGCCCTGTACTGTCGTGTAAGAAGTTTATTACCCTGCGGGAGAATTCCACGTGGGGAGGAAACCTGGAAAGACCACACGCAGAGGGAGAGACCCTGAGAGGAGATGGACAGAGAAGGAATCCCAGCAATCCTAGAGTCCCAGCTGAGCCCAGCCTTCCAGAGTCCTGGCCAGGGTGCCCGACACGAGAGTCTGCCATCTTGACTCAGCCAGTCTAGTCAAGTGCCCAGATGACTGCCGTCCCAGGTGCCACCTGGCTGTGGCAGCACGAGAGACCCCCCGTGAAATCAATAGAACTGCCCAGGCAACTTGTAAAATCTTGAGAGATGGTAAGGTTTGTTGTCCAGTTAAAGCTACTGCGTTTTAGCGTGGTTTGCTGCATTGCAGTAGATAACCAAGAAGGAAGTGCCCGGGACAGTGCCTGGCATGCGGTGGGTACTCAGTGGATATTGCTGACTGAGTGAATGCCCTTCTTCACTCTTTTCCTTAGGCCGGCGCTCTGAGGTGTCTCCCAGACCACTGCTCGGCCCTCGGCCTCTGCCTTGTCTTCTTGCCCCGGGACTAGCGGGGCTAACGTAAAACGAGAGCCCCTGCTGGGCTCTTGGACGCACCAAAGCCTCAAACGAAAGTTTCCTTTGTGAGAACATCCCATCCTGTAGATCTCTAAGGCAATGTTTTTTTTTCCCCATTTCTTGGTATAACGGGAGCCGGTCTTCTATATTTGTAAAGAGGAAAGAAGAGAGAATCAGCTCTGGAGTCCATCGACCCTGGGTCTGATTTCCTGCTCCTCCACGTTCTGACTATGTGGCAGTGAACTGCTGATTTAACTGACCTCCATACCTGCAAAATGGGCTCAAGATCAAGGCGTCAGGGCAAAGAGTCGACATGCCATGCTCTGTACAGCACCTGGAGCGCAGTAGGTGCCAGAGAGCTGTGAATGTGTCTGAACATGGGTAAACCTCAGGCATGATGTGGAGCGAAATATGCCCACGGCCAGAGCACATACTATCTGCGATTCCATTTAAATGACGTCCCCAAACGGGGAAAATTAATTGACAGTAAGAGAAAAAACTTTCTGAGAGTGGTTACCACTGAGGGGATGGGTATTGACTGTGAAGGGGCTCCAGGGAAAATTCTGGAGTATTTGAAATATTCTATATTTTGATCTAGGTGATATATACATATATAAAATTCACTGAGCTATACTGTTTGATTAATGCACTCCGCTGCCTATATGTTACATACTAACAAAGAAGTTGAAAAAGTGTTAGTGTATCATCCCTTCGCTCAAGAGTGATCTTTAGGAATTTTCTAACTCCCAGGACTTTTGCCCCCCATAGGGCTGTCTATACTTCCCTGCTCATCCCCAAATCCACCCTGAGAGCAGCTTTGGGGGATGCTATCCTAGAGCTTGGCATGAGCCGGCTGCCACTGCCAGGCTTGGTGTGGGGCTGATTCTAGGATGGGGACTAAGCTGGGAGATGTGCTGACTTTCTGCTCTTGGGACAGGCTCTGGGGCTTTTCAAGACTTGACGGGGAAGTCCTGCTGCAGGATTGCTGGGGAAGCGGCTGTGGGGTCCTAGATGCCCTTGGGTGGTCATGAGTGGGAAGAGGGGGTCTTACCACCCCCCAACAAAGAGCTGAGGTCTTTGAGGGGGCTGCAGAGTGTTTGGCATAAGTGCACAACCGGAGCACGTCCTTGGCATGATGGGCCCGGTTCCTGGAAGGAGAGCTGGGAGGGGTGGGTGCTGAGGGCGTCCGGACTGGGCAGAAATAAAGAGCTTGTTCTGCTCACAAGCCTGCTATTTGAGGACCTGGAGCCATGACGTCCCTCAGAGTTTCCATTCTCTGCATTGCAGCTGTTGGTTACGTGTTTCATTCAAAATGCTTTGCAGGAAGCAGCAGGCTCCACATTCCAGGGCTTTTAGTCATTTTTTCTCTCAGAGCTTCGGGGCCGGGATGAGAATGTTCTTCAAACCACACTGTCCTCGGCTGGACTCCCAAGAGGAAGTGGGTGGGTCCCTGGGGGATGAGAACATGGGCCCCAACTCAGGGATGGAATGAAAAAAGATTAAGTCCAGCACAAGTAAACTCCTAGAGAGATGGCTGAACTGGGGCCCATGTAGGGTGAGGGGCAGAAGCTTGAGGGTGGTGACTCTTGCCTCCCCAGTCATGGGCCACAAGGAACTCAGAGTCTCTAGCCCGTGTGCACGTGTGTGTGTGTGTGTTTGTGGTGTGCTCTGTGCTGTGAGACAGAACTAAGTTAGTGGAGCATTTCCTGAGGGACTCACACACTCAGCCCCTGGCTTTGGTTACTGCCCTCAGGCCAAGGAGAGCGTGACATGGGGCCTCACTTGCTGCAGGGGTGAGTGGTGACATGTCTGGATTTGGGGCAGAGAGAGAAGCACTTTAGCAAATGGACCCCACATATACACAAACCCAGAGAAACCACAACAAATGTTTGCTAAGTGTCTGCTATGTTCCTGGTACTGGGTCAGGTGTTGGCAATACAACAGGGTACGAGATGGAGTCCACCCCTGCCCTGGCAGTAAGGCCTAGGAAATACGGCCTGGAAGTTGTCCACTGCGACAAGGGGGAGATTAATGGAGTGGGGACTGGTAGAGGCCAGATTCTGGTGGGCAGAGAGGAGGCGCGCGCAGATGGCTGCCAGAGATCCTGTAGATGGTGCAGCACAGACAGTGTGAAGGGCAGGGCAGAGCCCAGCAGAGACTTGGGGGAGATGGGGTGGCCGAAGCGCTGGCAGGGGGAGGCTGATTAACATGAGCAGAACCCCAGCGGTCCTCAAGCAGGACGCCCCACTCAGGTCTTGAAAAGCCTCAGAGCCTGTCCCAAGAGGAGGAGGAGAGAAGGGCCAGGGGTTCCCAGGAAGCCACCCCGCCAGGTACCATCCTTTCCTATGAGCACCTGGGGCAAAGGGAGGGAGGTCCTGTGATAAGAGCCTAGTCCAGCATTTAGGCAAAAATGCCAGAGTGCTTTTGCTCCCTGTGTGTAGACGGAGTTCAAAATATGGCCCCCTGGGATTTCTCACCCTAATCCCTGAATATGAGGAGATATCAAGCCTCTGATTCTGTAACATTATATGGCAAAATGATTTTCAAAACCCAATTAAGGTTTTGAATCTGTCCAATTTGAGTTAATCAAAAGGGAGATTATCTGGTCAGTGTGACTAATATAATCACATGCGCCCTTTAAAAGCAGAGAGTTTTCTCTGGTTGGTAGCAGGAAAGGAAGTCAGAGATTTGAAACATGGAGGGGGTGGGGGTTTCTATGTACCTTGGATGACTTAAAGTTGGAGGGGACCACATGGAAGGGGCCTAAGAGAGAGAGCAGCTTCTAGAAGCTGAGGGACCCCTGGCTGACAACCTGCAAGAGAAGAGCATCTCAGTCCTACAACCACAGGAGCAGAGTTCTGCTACAATCAAAATGAACTTGGGAACAGATTCTTTCCCAGAACTTCTAGACACCAGCCCAGCCAGCTCACACCTTGATTTTGGCATTGCAAGACCTGAGCAGAGAGTCTAGCTGAGCCCACTTAAACTTCTGACCTATAGAACAGGGATAATTAATGGGTGTTGCATTAAGCTGTTAACGTTATGGTAATTTGTTATGCAGCAACAGAGAACAAATACACTTGACTTTTTCCTTTCATCCTGAGAAGGTCCTGAGGAGGGTCTGATGACTTCTTTGCAGACAGGGCAGGCTGGGTGCATGTGTCCAGGCTGGGGCTCAGGCCTTGCCCCAGCTGAACGGCCGCACAAGAACGGCACACACTCCATCTTGGCCAAGGGGGTCTCGTCTTCCCACTCAGAAGCGATGGGGAGGGCTGCATCTTACACTCCCCTTTAAAAGAACCACACAGCGGCTCCTTCCACACAGTGGACTGCAGACTGCAAAGCTGTCCGGGCCCTGAATTCCCTGCAGAAGAGCAGAGCTCTGGGCGGAAACCAGAGAAGGGCAGTGACCTCGCCCTCCCCCCTCTTCTCGGATGACAAGTCTGGGCTCTGTCAAGGCAAGAGACAGGAGCTGGGATGCAAGGAGCAGCAAAGTTCAGCTGCGCCCTTCCCCACCCCCATACAAGGCCTTCTCTGACTGCTCGGGATGGGGATTTTTAGATTTCATACTTGCTTCCTTCCTAATTTGTTGGACGCAGAGTCAGGTACCCCTGGGAGCCCAGAAATGTTTGCAGGGAGGAAGGCTCTGTTTCTGCTTTATTGATTAAAATGCCCTAATGAAGGATTTCTCATTCCCGCGTGAGGCCTTTTCTCAACATCTTCTGATTCTTCCCAGATGGTGTCCAGCCCTCTCCCCGCAGCCCCTGACAGGGTGGGGCTTCAGAAAGTAGGAGGGTTTTGTGTCTGGTGGACCTGGGATCTCAGCTCTATCACTTAACCCTCTGAGGGGGACGGTGCGGGGTGGGCAACGTCCTGAGCCTCAGTTTCTTCCCGTAGGACGTGAGCCAAGAAATATACACAAGGTGCCTGGTGGGCAAGAAGGGAGGACTAAATATTGTTTTCCTTATCGCCTGCTTTGTCCCAACACAACAGCTACCTTGGAAAAAAAGTTTCTCTGACAACCAGAAAGAGGTATTATTCTGGGGATAGGCGGGCCTGGTCGGCCAGCAGTAAAAGTCTCCAGTCAGCAGAGTTTGCCTTTCTGCTCCACCTTCTCAAAGCCACTTCCTCTCTCTGTATCTCGTTTCCTTCTTTCAGGCCCTGCCTGGCCAGATCCCAGGGCCCTGGGGGTGGACACGCTGTGAAGCCTTTGAAAGCCTCTCACAGTTGGGTGTTGGTGAGGGCGGCAGAACCTCCCCCCGGAGACCGACTGATGGAATCCCAGGCTCAGGGCGGGCAGGCCGGTGGCGGGCATAGTTTTGGGCGGGGGAGGTGGGTGTGAGATCTGTCGAGGGTCTGTCTGGTGGGGACCCTGAGACGTGCTTGTGCAAGGCTGCCTCCTGCTTGGTTTCTCTCCAACTGCATGTTTGGAGGTTTGATCTAAATCCTCTTACATGGAGGTTTTGCTTTCGGGGAGTCTCTGGGGGAAAATCGGCTTGATTTCACCTTTTCAAAGTTTCTATGGCGAGGACTGAGCTGAGGGGGTCCTGAGGACAGAAGATGGGATTGTCACGTGTTTTTCGGGGTGGGGGGGGGATGGTGGGAGGCGAAAGGAGCTTCAGGGTCTGGCCCCTCAGCAACGAGGACAGTGAAGGAAGGAGGAGGGGGCTGACTGATCTTCCCTGCGAAGGAGGTGGAGACCTTGGGGCATTCTGGGAGGGAGGGTATTTCAGGGCCCCTGCAAGTCCCTGGGTGTTGGGAGAAAAGCTGGTTGCTCACGGGGGTGCCTTCTGGGGCAGAGGCTGAAGGAGGTGCCAGGTGGGCATCGGTGGAGCAGGATCTGCTGCCCGGGCTGGGATGTGGAGGCTGAGGCCAGGCACTGCCCTCAGCTGCCTCCACCCTCCTCCCCGGTCTGTGCGCTCAAAGCTGAGCCAAACATGGAACAGACAGCCTCTCTCTGCCTCTCTGTTCCCACCCCCATCCTGACGGAGTCTGGTTTTCATCACCCATTAATCACCGAGGCTTCCCACAGCCTGTGTCTGTCTGTCCACACTCATCAGCCCCCTGGGCCCCAGGGGGATGGATAGACAGACACACAGGCAGATGGTCCCTGACTTGGGGAAATTTAGGGTCACCCCCGGGGCTGCTCCCTAATCCAAGGCAGGGGAGAGGCATGCTTCCTGAACCTGTTAGGCCCCCCCCACCCCTAGTCTGGCCTAAAGCTGCCAGCCCGGCCACCTCACCCCTGCAGCAGGCGGCAGGGGCCATTAGCTGTCCTGTTCACCAGGAAGGAAATGGGTTGGAGGGCTGAGGAATTCTAATTAAGCTTCCCCAGCTGGCAGGCCGGCTGGCGGGGGAGAGCTGGCACCTCCAGCCCCGCTCGAGTGGGTGCCAGCCCTGTTCGGCCTGGCCCTCTGGATGCCCACCTGCCGCTGTGGGAACCCCGGCTTTGGGCTGCCTTTCAGACCCCCTGAAAGTTCCCAGACGCCCGGCGCTTGTCACACCATCTCTCTGGCCCTGTCCTCACGCTCTTCTCCTTTGGCCCCCTCGCCATGACTTACCTGAAGGAGACGGAGCCTCTGGGACTGGGCTACCACGTGCGGCTCCACCCGTTCAGGCTGTCATCACACCCCTCTCCCTGCCCCCAAATCTGGAGACCAGGGTTCTGATCTGGTTCTGCCTTGACACAGTGTGTGGCTTGGGACCACTCACCTCTCCGAGCCTCAGTTTCCTTGACTGTGACAGTTCCAGTCCCCGTCACTGGCCAGAGAGGGTGCTGATCAGTGCTGGGAAGCCCCTGGCTCCTCCAGTTACCATGGCCTGCCCACCCGCTGGGGGTTGGGGCTGACGGGCAGCGTAGTGTAGGGCTGGGGGTCGTTGTGGCGAGGGGCAGGAGGCCAGCAGTTCCCCGTGGTGGTCACAGCAGAAAGCTGGGACAGAGTCTGAAAACCTGACAGTGACACCAGGGTTGGTCTACTCTTTCCTGGTCCAGTGTTCTGTGTTCACCATCCCCCCAACCCCCCCAGCTGTGTCCCCAGAAACCAGGTGTCCCCAGCTCAGGCTACACCTCCAGCCTTTCTCCAGGGCAGGCCTCTGCTTTACCCACATTCTTTCGCCCACGCTGCCCCGGTGGGTGGGTGCAGCTCCCCAGCCGGATCTCAGTGGTGCTGAAGAGCCATGCAGGGGACACTCCCAGCATCCCAGCATTGCCACGCAAGATCCCTGGGCAGACACATAGCCCCTCAGAGGGCAGAGCCTGCGGGACCAGGATTCCCAAGTCAGGGCACTCCTTCCAGTAAATCCAGGCTGCATATCTGCATATCATTGCACGGTGATTTGCGTTCATTTGCAACCAAGTCCACATCCACCCCGACCTACGGTTCCCATTTCCACCTCTCGTAAGACTAAATAACTTAACCAGCAGCTTCAAAATTGTAGTATCTAAGCCTCCAACCTAACCTCATCCATTTCAGCTGGGTTTTGAGGACCTGGTGTCTGCACGGGCCTGTATCTGGGCTGTCTGGGAGATGGAGGATGGAGAATATAGAACCCTTGCTCTTGGGGTGTTCACGGCCAAGCTGGGGAAACCAAATTCACGGGTGGGATCCTGGGAAAAGTATTAGATGGAGTACACTCGAGTGTGCAGTAATGCAGAAGGTGGGGGTGCTGGGGTCGGGGTGGAAGCTCTGAGGGGGCTGGAGGAGCATGGGCGGCGAGCCCCTAGGTCCTGGGCACAGGGCTCTGTACATGTGGGCCACCGCGTTGGAGACGGATCTGTGACATCCAGAGGGCTGGGTTTGCTTACTTGGCCCTGGGTCCCATGGCCCTCTTTGGAGCAGGCCCTACAAACAGTTGTCTTGTGTCATACCGCTGCTCTGCTTTCGTCCTGGACAGAATGGCCCAAGTGCGGGGTCAGAGCCAAAGACAGCGTCCAGAGAGGTGGCTGGACGTGAGAGCTCTAAGCAGGCAGGAGCGATTGCCCCATCAATCCAGTCCCCATCCGCTGACAGGGGTGAGGGGGGTGAGGTAGAGAGGGGCTAGGTCACACGCTCCAGAGGCCACCCGGGTAGAGGAAGAGCTGGGACATGAGCCAGGCAGCCAGACTCCTCGGCCTGTACCCTCGACCACCACCCTTACAGCCTCTTGTGAAGGGATGAGCTGGACTGGGCTCCGGGGAGGGGTTAACAGGTGGGGGTTAGCAGGGCCAGGCTCTGGAGCCCAGCTGCCGGGGTTCAAGTCCTGGTCCCAATGATTACCAGCTGTGGGCTTCAGGGTAACCACTTGATTTCTCAGCTGAGGTTTCCTCACCTGTGCAGTGAGCATAATAAGAGTCCCTGCCTTGTGGGTACCTGACTCACTTTGCACAGTGCCCTCTGGGCTCTGTAGTAAATGTGCACCACATGTCTGCCATTGGGTAGGGACTGAGGGAGGAGGATGGGGACGGGCCTCTGTGGGCTGTGGGCTGTGTGAGCAGATCAGGCCGACCGGGGCAGGGACTGCCCAGGGAAGGAGAAGGGGACCAGGCCCGGCTGGGGGGAGGGATCCATCATTCCAGAGGCAGAGGTGGCAGATGTGTCCAGAGCTGCCCAAGGCTTGGCAGCCTCTCTTCACTGAACCCACTTGGTCACTCATATGATGCTGGGGCTCCAGGAACACAGAGGTGATATGCCTTTGAGTCCCACGTCCTCAAAATGCCACCATCTGCCCGTGATTAGCCTTCAGGCCCTGTAGTGTGGTGAGATTTTGAGCTGCCTGTCATGGCACTGGAAAGCAATGCCTTGAGGTTAAGTTTTGGTTTGTTTTCTGGATTCCTTAAACAATGTCCAAAAAGGATGGGGACTTAGTCTCTCCATGTCATTGTGCAAAGCTAATCCCATTGTCAGGGCAGGAAAACTGGGTATCTGTAGGGGAGGGCCCAGGGGTGCTGAACAGGGGCAAGAGAGCAGAAGGCGGGGCTGGGGTATATGAAGACAAAACCAGGGGACTCCATTATAAGGAAACACACAAGGGCAGAAACACACTGAGATGTACATTCCTGCCCACTCACAACCCTATAGACTGTCATCAAGTGGCCCAGAGGGTGGTAGGCTAGCATGCAGGTTTCTGGAATGTTCTTTCTTATGAGAGATTCCATCCAGGAGTTTAGGATAAAGCAAGGCAGAATGAATTAGCTCTCTACTTTATACCTTTTGTTTAAGCACATTGGGGTAGATTGAGTTTATCTATTAACTGGGGTTTGAAGAGAGGTTTGGGGCTTAGCCTATTCTTTGCCCCAAAACCATGGGTAGGGAAGGAAGGCAGGAGACAGATGGTCTGAGACCAGCCTCCATGCTGGGTCCCAACCCCAAGGCCCTGCCCTGTGCAGGACACCCACCGCGGGGAGCCTGATCTGCTACACACCGGGTCACTGGGGGGGTCAGGTGCCTACCCCCTCCCTCACGGCAACCCCTCCTCGGCCAAGTCACTCAGCTTCTCTGGGAAGAATGCTCTGGGCCTTCTCTCTTCCACTACTGGCTTCACTCTTTTTCTTCCATCCTCAAATCCCATGGGTCCTCTTTAGAACTCCTTTCTGCGTGGCTTAGACCCTTTGTGGCTTGGGTCGCTCCCCTAGTAAAACTTACATACTACACAGCATTAACACAGCTGAAGTGCACTGCTGGGTGGATTCCACATATGTGTCTATGCCCATGTGATCACCTGATGAAGACATGGAACATTTCAGCGCCATGGGAGGTCTCCTATGCCCCTCCCCAGTCAACACCACCCCGAGAGGTGACCCATGGCCTACCTTCTATCTCCATCCATTCATTTTGACTGTTCTTGAACTTCTACAAATAGTATCTGGCTTATTTTACTCAAAATCATGCCTGGGAGATTCATCTATGCTGTTTTGCTTGTAGCAGAAACTCTTGCGTTTTATCACTTTGCATATGGACGTATGACTCCATTATGTGGTTACACCCCTTCTCCTGTTCATGGATATTTGAGTTGTTTCAGTTTGCGATACCGTGAATAAAGCATTCATGTGCATACCTATTTGTAGACACTTGCATTTGATTCTCCTGGGTATATCACTAGGAGTGGAATTGCTGGGGGACTTGGAGTTTTAAGAGATCACTGTCCTTCCTTCTCAGCCAGGCCTTGGAACAAGGCAGTGCTAGCAAAGCAAATTGTCCCTTCCTCTCCGTGTCCTCCCACCTCCCAGGTGCAGCTTCTGGGGAAGGTCAGGCAGTTCTTACCCACTGCTGGGTGTGAGGAACTACATGACCACCCTGGAGGGCTCTGCACTTTGAGTCACTTGAAGAGGCCTGAGCGACTGCAAAGGGAGTAGTGGGCTCTCCTTCGGGTGTTGGGAGGGAGGTCAGGAGCGGGTGAGGCCCAAGGGCAGCGAGGCAGGAAGGATGTGATTGCCCAAGATGCTGGTGGACATTAAGCTCTAGGGTTAACGACCTGCCCAAGGTCACAGGGCCAGTATGGCGCCAGCGGGGTTGTCACCGCAGATGAGCCTCCCTCCAGCGCAGAGCTCTATTTTAGCAGGCTGCCCTCCACGTGGGGGAGGCCTTTAAGGACAGTTAGGGGTCAGGGTCATGGTCCTGCCGATGGTTCCACCCTAAGATCAGACTCCAGTCTGCCCTTTCTCGGCCTCTCCACTCCTGCCTGCCTGCCAACCTTGTCTCTGGCCGGGTCTTCTCCCCGGGAGACATTCACAGGCCTTGGATAACCTGAGTCATGGCCGTGGACTGGAGGAGAGAGAGACACAGAGACAGAGCCTGGGGGCTGGCATTGTCTAAGACCCTGTGCTGGGGTCTGCCACTGAGCCAGCGTGGGTGAGTGGGGGCGGCCCCCAGAGAACACACCTGGAAAACAGCTTCCCCTCCTTAACCACCTCGGGCTTTCCTGGCCAGAACATCACATTAGGCCCCAGACTGGCAAGGCTGGTGGGATAGCTTGAAGCATCTGGAGAGGCCATAGCTGGTAAGGGGAGGAGCTGCCTTGGCTTCCTGGGAATTGGGGATGGACACTTCCACTGGAAGGTTCTGAATGGTGTGTTCTAAACGAATCCTAGGTGTGGTTCATGGTGTGAAGACTTCAAGCTGTGGAATTAGGGATTTTCTGACTTTACTGTTCTCCAGGAAGGGAGAGAGACTGGGCAGGTGTGCACCCATGTACGTGTGAGTGTGTCTGGGTAGCATGTGTAGTGAGTGTGTGCATCTGCTCCTTAGCCATTCGTTCTGCAAATATTTACTGATTGCCTGTTATGTACCAGTAGGGATTCTGCAGTGAATAAAAGAGACAAAGTCCTTGCCCTCAAAGGAGCTTATGAGACCCAGAACATGTGTCTCCACGTGATTGCGTGTGTACCTGAAGGTAAGTATCTGCTGGAACATGTGGCTGCCCCTGTGTGTACATGTGTGATGTGTGTGTGAGTCTGAAGGGGGTGGGGTTTGGAATAACTGAGTATGTGCGTGTGTGTGCCTGAACATGTGTATCTGAGCGTGTGTGTGTGTGTGTGTGTGTGTGTGTGTATAAAGGGGAGAGAATTACTCATCCACTCAGAAGGCTATTCAAGAAAGACCTCTCCCAGAGCAGTTACATTTTCATAAATAAAAATAATCAGATAATGAGTTCATTTCCGATCTCAAGTTTGATGCCAACATTCCAGTGAAACAAGACCCGCTGGCGGGCTGGCTGATCTCTGTGTGGCTTGGATTAGCTGGGGAAAGTGCAGGGGTGAGACCTGCCACTTGCAGGCTGCAGGCAGGGCAGGGGCAGCAGGGGGAAGAGAGAGTGACCTACAACCAAGGGAGCAGCTGCACATGCCTGGGGCTGAGAAGCCCCTCACCCTTGCATTGGCATCAGTGGACACACACCCCCCCCCCAAATTCTGCACAAGGCCTGAACTTCCTCCATTCATTCCTTTGGGAGCAGGAATGGGCAGAGTCGGTGCAGCTTTGTAAATGCAGACGGCCCCAGAAGTGGCGGCCAACCAGGCTTCCATGGGTCAACAGAGCTGTACGCAGGCCAGAGCTGATGGGGAGCCCACAGCGGGGTACAGAAAGAGCCTTGAGGGGAGACACACCTGGACCACAGTGTTTCTGCCTGGATTCACAGTGGGGAGTCAAGTGTACACCGTGGCATTCGCATTCACAGCCTTGCACAGCTCCTGCCCCAGCCAGTCCTACAGCCTGCTCTCCTCGTCCATCTTCCCCTACCTATTCTCCTGCCAGATTGAACCATCCCCTACTCCACCCTCTCTGTTCCTTCTCTTCCTGACTCTTCCCCCAACTCTGAATGTTCCAATTTATCCATCCTTTAAGATCCAGATATCACAACATCTTCTCTGATTCTGCCGGCTGGGAGCGCTTTCTCACATTCAGCAGATACCAACTTCTAACTGTCTCCTACTTTTCCTCCTTGAGTCCAAGTTCCAGGAGCGCAGGATTTGTGCCTCATGCAGCTAATTTTCCTCTGCAAGTCCCAGCCAGCCTGAAGATGGGCTGTTCCTAGGAGCTGGCCAGAAAGGTGACTTGAGCTGGAGTCAGAAATATGCTCCTGGCCTATATCAGGGGAGTCTGTGAAAGGTTGTGCCCTAAGACTTGCCCCTGTGCTGAATTTGAGATCCAATGCCAGACAGGAATGCCTCGGCAGTTGGACAGAAGCTGGGAGAAGGGCATTTGGGGGGAGAGGGGCGGGGAAAGGAGAGGGGCTTTTCCCAGGAGGCACAACTTGGACCCCAAATCAAGACATCTGTGATATGTCAGGGAATGACACTGGCGTGGGGAAACTGTGGCTGATCAGTTCAGAGGCAGAGGCTGATCATCTGCACGTAAAAAAGAAGAATTCACAGAGGCCATCTGTCCATCCATCCATCCATCCATCCATCTGTCCGTCCATCCACTGTTTACCCTTTCACGCATTCAACAAGCGACACTGAACACCTACTGTGCGCCAAAGTCTCAGGGGACTTTATCTACATACAATCACGTACATTATTCACCGACTCCTCAGAACAGCTGGGTGAGGAATGTGTCAAGATCTCAGAGAGGAAATCTGAGCCTCAGAGAAGCTGAAGTCAACGCTCAGGGTCACACAGCTGCTGAGGGCCTGAGCGGGATTTACACTCAGGTCAGGCTGCTTCTCCAAAGCCTGAGCGATTCCCACGCCAGCGAGGAACAAATGGCTTGTTTCTCAGTCTCTCCACAGCCTCAGGCCGAGCTGGATCGAGGCCCTCTGGCAGTATGATTAAGCCTTACTCTTTGTCTGGGAAGCTTAGCCTGTGTCCCTACCCAGTGCCCCTACCACAATTTTGCTATAAGCCAGCTGTCTTTATCTTTTCAAATCATCGCTGACAAGGCCACTTGTAGGGGCAGGGTCCTAACCCAAAGGAGCAAAGCTTCACTAGCGGAATTTCTAGCATAGAGGGAAGTTTTGCTGGGCAGGGGGTCTTCTTACTTTGCTCAGAGGTAGAACAGTCAAGGCAAGAGGGCTCAGCAGGGGCTAAAGAGGTAGGCAGAGCTGAAAATGTTCCCAAAAATCACTTGGGAGGTGATTGAAAATACATATTCTGGGGTCCCATCCTGAGTGAGCAATCTGGGTGGGCCCAGAAATCTGAATTTTAAACCAGCCCCCGAGGCTTTTTGTTTTAGTTTTTAATACATCTTTATTGGACATCTTTATTGGAGTATAATTGCTTTACAGTGTTGTGTTAGTTTCTGCTGTACAATAGTCGGGGGTTTTTGTGTGTGTGTGGGGGGGATCTTCCTGATCCAGGGATCGAACCCACGTCCCCTGCATTGGCAGGCAGATTCTTAACCACTGCACCACCAGGGAAGTCCTCTGCTGTACAACAAAGTGAATCAGCTATATGTATACGTATATCCCCATATCTCCCCCCTCTTGAGCCTCCCTCCCACCCTCCCTCTCCTACCCCTCTAGGTCATCACAAAGGACCGAGCTTATCTCCCTGTGTATGCAGCAGCTTCCCACTAGCTATCTACTTTATATTTGGTAGTGTACATATGTCAATGCTATTCTCTCACTACATCCTAGCCTCCCCATACCCCCCATTTTCTCTGGTCCGTTCTCTACATCTGCGTCCTTATTCCTGCTCTGCCACTCTGTTCATCAGTACCGTTTTTCTAGATTCCATATATATGCGGTAGCATACAGTATTTGTTTTCTCTTTCTGACTTATTTCACCCTGTATGACAGTCTCTAGGTCCGTCCACCTCACTACAATTAACTCAGTTTCATTTCTTTTTATGGCTGAGTAATATTCCATTGTATATATGTACCACACCTTCTTTATCCGTTCATGCGTCAATGGACATTTAGGTTGTTTCCATGTCGCCCCAAAGGTTTTGGATATGAGTGGTCAGTGAACCCACAAGAAATCCCTTAATGGGATTTACGGGGCAAAGAAATCCCACAAAACAAGAATTTCCTCAATGCACTTGAAGATCACATCACTGTTTTGTTCAGATCATCACACAGCTGATTGGCACTGTGCTGAATACCACAATCCTTCAGTTTTTAACGTGTTCTAAGACCATTGATTTCTTGGACCCCATAAGCAGAGCTTGACATTGAACTGTCTTCAGACTCATCTCTGAAATTGGGCTTATTCACCCAGCGTGACCAAACCTGTTGGATTTTATTATTCAGTGCATTTCCTACTCTTCCCAGATTTGATGGCCTGCAAATTTGAGGATTCTACCACCCACAGCTTCATCCCAGTCCCTGACAAACATGTTGAAGGGTCCCAGCTGTATAGGAAGCTCTCTCCTTACTGCCACAGGCCTTGATGTTCATCCCCTGAGGACTCACAAGCTGTTGGACATAGCCGGCTCCACCCTCCAGGTCTCCATCATGAAGGATGCTATGAAAGGCTGGCTGGAATCCAGCTACAAAGGCTGTCCATCTGGGTGTCTTCCCTCATCCCATCAGCAGGACATGAAGTCTGCCTGGATCAGGCCCTGAGCTCATGCTTACTGCATTTTGGATGCACAGACCCATCTTTCCATGGTGCATGTCTGGAATCGTGATATCAGGTTCACCGATGGGTACAGCAGGTTTCTCTCTGCACCCCCTCCTGAGCCCAAGGCCTGCCTTGGGATCCACACTGCAGTTGGCCATCTCGAGTGCTCTGAGATGGAGACCTATGTCCATGTTTATGACCCAGAAGTGTGGTGCAGAGCTGGACAGAAGGGAGACACTTGTGGGAATTTGATTTTCTTCCAGGATAGAGGCTTGAGTAAGTGGGCAATGTAATTAGCATGAAGCCTTGGAATGAAATTCCTCCTTTCCCCCTGGTGGAAGGGGCTGGGCTCTGCCTCGTGCTTCCTGAGCCGGAACTTGAGCCCTTGTGCCGGTTGTGTGCAAAGTGGGGAAAGAGGCGAAGAGAGGGACTCTGAGACTTAAATGTCCTGGCCCGGCTTGGGAACGCAGGACTCAGAAATTTGATCGGGGACTGTAACAGCTCCAGACTTTTCCCACATTTCTCGGAGGGACCTCTTGCCAGAACTTGGGTTTCTTTGGCGTCATCCTTCCCCTTAAGTATGTCTCCCACTCTAACAGGGTTGGGTGGGGACGGGATGCAAGCATGTACCGTGCTTTAGGGATTCTGCCTGGTTGTTTCTGAAACCACCATCAGCTGCCAGAAGGGAAACGTGGGCAAGTGTTGGAGGAGAGAGGGGAGACTCCCCCCGGACCCCCAGAGCACGCCACTGGGCTGGCGAGATCCCGTAATGGGTATTCCTGGGAAGGGAGAAATTTCTTCCCACTTCTCAGGTTGCGAAGTTCCTTCACTGGGTTCGCGCTGTCCTTCACCCCACGGAACGGTCCCGTGCGCCCTGAGGGCCGCTGCCCCCTTCTCTGGCTGTCCACCCCTGCGATGTCGGGAGCCCTGATCTGTGCTCTTTTAGGGGCCGGGAGAGAGAGTGGCCTGAGCCCCCGCCCCCACCACTGCCACTTAGCTGCTCCCCACCCCCACCAAGGGGCATCAGGTCCTCCCTGCGCCTCAGCCCATGTCAGGGGCTGGGTGCACCTTGCCACACAGCCCTACTCCCTCTCAGGAGCTAGAGGCAGCAGCTGCTGTGGCAGAGTTTTGTCTGTAAAAAGGAGAGGACGTGGAGGTATCCAAGAGAGGGAGAAAGAGGAGATGGCATCCCAGCTCTGCGGGGGTCAGAACCGGCAGCTGCAGGAGCGGCCCCGCAGGGACTCAGCTCTGAGCCAGGGCTGAGCCTGCCCCACGGAGGCAGCAGAGCCCCGCCCCCCAGCTTTCCATGCAGCAGAAATGAGGACCTGAGGAAAGACCTGAACAGCAACAAACCTCCTCTGTGCCTATCACGCCCCCTGAGAAAGTCCAGGCCCTGGGTTCAGGTCTACTTTCTCACGAACTGACTTTGAGGGGCTGCTCCCCGATCCCAGGCTTCTCTCTCTTGTGGCTGTGGACTTGCTGTGGCTTCACAATGACGTGCCAGGGGGTTGAGATGCCACAGGATACACGTGGCTCATCCTCCCAAGGTCAGGTTTACCAGATTATTGGAGGAAAAACTACTATTATTTTTATATCGAAATATCCATGTCTATGTTATGAAGTAGGAAGCAAAATTCACATCAATTGTTGAGAAACCATTTCAAACTAAAACTTGGGGCCTCTTCAGGCTATACCCCTAGATGCTCACTCTCTACTCCCTTCAGACAAATACTCCAGCCCTCAGTTTCTTCATCTGAGAAGTGGGATTACAGCAATCTTACACTTGATGAGAAGTTTGTGAGGGCGATGGAGGTGGGGTGTGAGGAAGAACTGGGAGGAAGCTGGCATTTCCTTCTCCTTTGCTGGCAGCTTTCACACTCCAGTGCTGGAGAAAACTCGCATTTACTGGTTCACTGGGCTTCCCCTGGCTGAGCTGGATGTGACAACTTCCGGCTTCTGGCCAGGCACCTGGTCACTCAGATCTTGGTGGCCTGGGAGTTCCAGGCCTGAGCCCTCTGCATCCTGGGGACAATCTGATGCAGGGCACAGGGATCTGGGCAGGGGTGGGGCATCCTCCAACACCCATCCCTAACCCCTTCCTCACTCACTGACCATAGAGAAGGAGGAAGGAGTCGGGCTTGAGGGAAGGGATGGGGTGTTTCTTCTTCCTGAGGCTCAGAGTACCAGCACCATTTCCTACACCTAGGAAAGAGGGGTGTGAACTGCCAACCTGTGGGCAGAATCTGGACCCTACCTATGTTAGTGTAGCCCGCACCATATTTTAAACCTGGGAAATCCCACCTACAAGGATGAATTTCTTTCCCTCTCTTGAAAAGCTCAGGCCCGGCCATTTTGGGCCAGAGAGAGCAGTCACTGCCACGTTTACTACAGACTCTGCCACTGCACCCCCCCCCCCACCCCCAAAGCCCCACACCAGGCTCCCCTGCCCAGTTCTCCCACTCCCGTCACCTACTGCTACTATGGGCAGAGGGCTGTGCTCTCTGACTACACCACCTGTGAAGAGGGTGACACCCACAGCCCAGAGAATGCTCTTCATTTAAAACTGGAGTGTTTTGGACCCTCTGGAGTGGCTAGTGAGAGCCAGGTGGCAGGAGAAAGCCCCAGGTCCTCCTCTTCCCACCGCTGTGGGTCACCAGCAACTCCTCATGCTGCCCTGTGCTCTGGAGAGGGCCCAGGCGCTGCAGGCATAGATCCTCAAGGGAGGGACAGTTCTGCAGAGGCTGCTGAAAAGGAAACCAAACGGTCGCATTTCCTATCCCTCGAACCCCTGACCCTAGTGACCAGCGTTCCCCAGCACTGCCCTGGACGGGTGGAGGTGTCAGTCCCCACGACACACCCCTGTGTGGATCTCCCAGAATAGCTTCCTTGAAGAGAGTGGACCAGCGTGTCAGGCTGGGAGCCCCCACTTCCTAAACCTCCCGGGTCATGCATGGACCACAGCGTTAGGTCAAGGCCAACCCTGCCATTCATTCATTCAGCATGTAATTGTTGAGTGTCTACCAGCAAATGTGTGAGACACCATTTCCTACTGCAAGATCTTGGACAAATCACAATCTCTGCACCCACCTCCCTTATCGGTAAAATCAGGGCATTACAGGATCCGCCTGGAAGTTTGTCAGGAGGATTAAACGAGATGATGCATGTCTTGGCGTGGAGTTGGTACACAGTAAGCGCTCAATAAATGGTATCCATGTTGCCGATACTATTACTAATAGCAGTTCAGATTCCAGTTCCGATGCCGGGACTGGGCGGTGTCTGCGGCCTCGGGCCCCTCTCCTCTCGCTCCCTGCTCTCCCCCAAGTCTGGACCCCAAAGCCGGGCCCCGCCAGGTGCACAGAGGCCCCATTCTCCGGCCGCGCGTCCCCTCGCCCGCTCCTGGGGGACCCTGCCTGCTGACCTCGCGACCCTGCCGTTTGCGCGGGCAAAGAGGGGCCTTTTGTTCCCGGCCGGCCCGCGCTGCTCCCGCCCTAATCCGGCTAATTACCGTCCACATGGCGGCGGGGCGCGCGCTCGCCCACCACTTTCCCACGGCCGCGAAGAAAGCCCCTCAGTGCGGCGCCGAGAACAGAGCGGCGATTCAGCAGCGCCCGCCCGCCCCGCCAGCCCTTCGGCCGCCCCTTTCCGCGTCGTCTTCTGCTCTCTTGTCCTCTGTCTCTCTCTCTGCCTGTTGGTCTCCGGGGCTGCCTCCCGACTGCTGCTCTCTCTCCCTGATTCCTTTTCTCTCTCTCTCTGTGTATCTCTCTCTGTCTTCTGTCTCCTTCCCTCTCTGTTCATTCAGAGGCTCTCTCTGTCTCTCTGTTCCCTGTATCTCTCCCATGGCCAGGGTTCAAACCTGCCTGCTCACCTATGGGTCCATGTGGGGGCTCAGCGAGCACAAGTCCTTCCCTCTCTCTTTCCTGCAGACCCCAGGGTCCTGGCTCTTTCTAAGTGTAAGGAAACCAAGGATGCTCTGGGCCCAAGCCATGTCTCTTGCACGGTTTGGGGGAAGCTCTGGGTTCTCTCTGGTGGGGGGCAGCTCTGAGACAGTGCTGGCCCGGGGAAGGTGTGGTGGGGCTCCTACAGCAGTGTATGAGCGCAGGGCCTGGACGCAGGACACTCGGGTCCTGGCCTCCTGTGGCCAGAAAGGAGAGCAACTCTGAAGCAGTCCCAGCCTGGGGGGCGGCCACCAGCCCCAACAGCGTTGGCCAAGGAGAGGGTCTGGGTCTGGTTTGTCCTTGGTGTGGCTCTGGACCAGCCTCCAGTGAGTCTGGGTGGCTGCTCTTCTAGAATTGGGAATACATATCCAAGGGTTCTGGGCAGGCCATGGAACGGGTCCTTTTGGCCATTTTTAGGCCCAAGAAATCCATTCATTCATTATTCATTCAACAAATATTTATTGAGTGTTTACTATGTGCTGGAAACTGTCCTAGGCCACAAGGGAGAAAGCCATGAACACAGCACAGATGCTGTGTTACATTCTAGTGGGAGAGGCTTCTGGAGAATAAGGAAAACAGCTGTCAGATGGTAGGAAGGGTAATGGAAAAACGCAAAACCAGGAACCAGGAAGGGGGTCTGGGAGCAGGGGGGTTGGGGGGCAGTGGTCACCAGAGGCCTCTCTGAGTTGGTGACACCCGAGCAGAGACCTGAAGTGAGAGCAAGTGCTTTCTCTCCAGGGAGATCCTGGACTTGCCAGGAAGTTCCCACCAGGAGGCTTTTCCTGGTGCCCTTAAACCCCAGTCCCTGGGAGGTGCTGAGACCCACTGTGGCCTGGGGGAGGCACCCGGCTCACCAAGGGACAGAGGCCAGGAAGGGGCTGGCCAGGGGACCTGTGCTGCAGGAAAATTCTCCCATTTTTCTTGCCTTTTCCTTACTACTGTCAAGGATTTCCCAACAATGGGGACCTTTGAATGAACAGATCACAAATAAACCACACAGCCCTGGGGGGAGGGGTCCTGGCTAGGGCCTGGTGGTCTGTGTCTGAGGGAGAAGTAGAGCTCTCTTGTCTGCAGAGAAACCAAGGGCTTCTTTACATCGAAGTAATTGAGGAAAAAGTATTAGTGAGTTTTGTGAGCTCATAAATCATAAGACAACACAGTGTTGTTGTGGGTGTTCAGATCAGGAGGGACAAGAAAGAAGAAAAGGGGCAAAATATACTCCCAGCGGGCTCATGTGGGTCTCAGGCAAAGCAGGAGAACCTGTGGACCAGCGGCAGGACAGATGGATGCATTGTGGGCCCCGTAGTCGCTCCGGGCTGGGATTTGAGGCCCTGAGGGAGTCTGGAGCCCCAGCCAGAGTGTGCTTTTATGAGTGTGTTTGCTAAGTGTGGTGTGTGCGGCATCTGGGTGGAGGAAGGAGGCCCACGTGGCTCTTCCCAGCCTCTCCCACCAACTCACTCCCTGCACCCTAATTGCCCACCCTGGTGGAGCCTGGTTCTGGCTGAACTCCCACTGAGTCTGCTTCTAGGAGCAGGGATGGTGGGTGGATGGCAAATGAGCCTTCCTCCTGCCAAGCTGAAGTGGGACTGGCCAGGTTCAGGGGTCCAGATACCCTCCAACTTGGACCTCCTTCCATGGGCTGTGCTGCCCAGGACTTTGTGAAGCAGACAAGTGGCACTGTTCTGTTTGGGGTCAAATGCAGGAAAGCCCAGCTGGGTCTAGGAGCTGGGAGAGTTCTTCATAACCTGTCTCTCACTAACTAGGAGACCTTGAGTGCCCCGCTGGACCTCTCTGAGCTTGTTTCCTCACTGGAAAATAAGGATGATGATAATACTCCCTCCTCGCAGGGTTATAGGAAGGATAAAATGAGGTAAGGATGAAGAATGTGTTGTCAGCCAGCAGCTTCAGGCTTTTCTGACCAATACATTTTACATTTTGACCCATTACCTGCACGTATAATCAAAACAAAGTTTACACCTTTCCTCGTTATGTTGAACGCATTGACCTGTCTTACTCTATTTCATTCTATTTTTTAAAAATTCCAAGTCATGACCTGTTGGGCCTTGAACTACAGTTTGAAAAACACTGCCATAAACCGTGTAATGGGATACAAAAGCATGCCTGGTTTCACCGCCTGGAGAGCTTGCCGGGGGGAGAGCAGGGTGGGAGCCGCCACCCCAGACACACCTCCTGACCCCAACACGGCCCACCACTGCTTCTCCGTGGCTGACTGGTGCTTTACTTCTCAGCTGTTTCTCCTGACTGCCCTCAAACCTCCCTGCTGACTGTACTTGGCCCCATGCTGAGGCCATACGTAGCTTGCTAGATTCGAATGGGACCCAGGGGTCACCACATCCCTCACTACTTAACAGAAGAGGGAATTTCTGTAAACTTCCAAGCCAAGGAAAGTGATTTAGTCAAGACCACCCAGTGAATCAGTGGTAGAACCAGGACCAGAGCTCAAGTGTCTCTGTCAACCCACAGTTGGTTTTCACTTACAGCCCACTCTCCTGCCTGCCTTAAATCTAGCCCCTCCTGCCTCCACCTCCGGGGTCTGGGAACCACCCCTGACCTGAGTAGAGTAGGAATAAAGGGTAGGATCAGTCTCGGGTGTGCATACATTAGCCGTGTGGCCAAAGGCAAGCCTATTGATGCTTCTGAACCTTGGTCTCCCCTCTTTAAGGTGGGAGTGATGCTTCTGCTCTTTTCAACCCATTTTGCAGATTGAATAGGTAATGTGCATAGAAAGAACTTTGAAAAAACATTTAAATATGCTTTAAAATTGAAGGCTTCTTGAGGATGGGGGAAAGGTTGAATAGGTGAAGCCCAAGGTTTTTTTTTTTTAGAGGGTGAAATTGTTCTGTATGATCTTTTAGTGATAGATATATGACACTGTGTTTGTTGAAACCTATAAAACTTTACAGCACGAGTGAATTTTAATATATGCACGTTAAAAAAAATTATTTTGGAGGCCCAGAGATCGCAGGATAGAATGCAGACTATGACAGACCTATCTGAATTACAAATATATGAAACAACCTTACTGAAGTGGGTGGGGGCAAGAGGTTTTGCTTTAAATAACTTTGGAAATGAGTAGAGTCCGTAAGACTAAAGGCGAAAGGAACTGTAAGCACTATACGCTAGTCGATGAAGCAGTTTCCTGCAGGGTGTGGGTTAACAATTCTGAAACCCCTATACATGTGTACTAGTTAAATGGATGGTGGATGGTGGGATCCAGGTATCTCACTGTGGGGGTGGGAGGTGGAAGGTTACAGACAAGCAAAGGGAGAAGGCTAGTATGATCCTTGTGATAATGGATTAAAATTGTAGACATCAGTAAGAACTCAGGTTTACCTTAATATAGATACAGATGGTTATATGTCAAAATATGCATAGGTTTGTGTATATTTGGTTAGTTTGATAGACACTCAGGTTAGTATATACACATATATTTCCTTGTTCTATCAGCTGAGAGGGCTTAGAAGCAGTGATGCCCCGGTAGCAATGAGCACACTTAGTACCCAGATCTTGGTTTCTAATACCATTCTCCAATAAAAAGAACCAGGGCTCCTTGGAGAAATGATTGCTTCTAGGACAGAAAGCAGGAAATATACAAGGTGAAGCTGGAGCATCTTGTCGTTCCAGAAAGCAAAGAAGTGCTAAAAAATTTAAATGGGAGTATGTCAAAGGGACACAGGAGCCAACTGAAAGAGTTCCAGTTACCAAAGCTGGAACAATTTGAACAAGAAAATAAATACAGTTGTACTCGATAATTACCCAAAGTATAAAATAAATATTCATGAGTCTATTTATACATGAACAAGTGATATAACAATGAATTAAATAATTAAGTTATTAAATAAAACAAATAAATGGGGAAGGAGAGACAAAACTCTGGTACAGAAGAATTCCCAGTGATTTATGCAGACTCTTTGCCACCCAGGAGGAGCCTAGCTCCCCCTCCTTAAATGGGGGCTGTACACAGTGACTTCCTTCCAAACAGTGCTGGTGGAGAGAGGGCAAAAGAGTAAGTTGATAGTAGAGAAACCTCAGCCAGGTGGTCAAGGCCAGCATCAACAGTGATAAGTCAAGTTGGTAGCATGTACCCTTGCTGTGATGTGATGGCACCTTACCTCAGTGGTCTTCCTCCCAGAACCCATAACTCCAGTCTAACCATGAGAAAAAGCATCAGACAAGTCCCAGCTGAGGAATGGTCTACACAATTCCTGACCAGTACTCCCCAAAACTGTCAAGATGATCAAAAACAAGGAAAGTCTGAAAAACTGTCACAGCCAAGAGGAAACCACCTGGAAAAGAAAAAGGACATTTACCTAAAGGTGAGAAACTAAGGAAATCTGAAGAAAATATGGACTTACAGTTTAATAAGAATGCTAATCATATCGTAAGGCGAATAATAGTATATTAACATTGGTTTATTCATTGTGAAAAATGTACCATACTAATATAAGATGATAATAATAGGGGAAATTGGGTGTGGAAAATATGGGAGCTCTCTGTACCATCTTCACAAATTTTCTGTGAATCTAAAACTATTCTAAAATAAAAACTTTAGGGAGTTCCTTGGTGGTCCAGTGGTTAGGACTCAGTGCTTTTACTGCCATGGGCCTGAGTTCAATCCCTGGTCGGGGAACTAAAAATCCCACAAGCCGCACAGCCAAATTAAATTAAATTAAATTAAATTAAAACTTGATTTAAGGAATGGAAAGCCTTATGCTGGTAATTGTTTGCAGCTTATGGTTGAGACAAGTGGAATTGGGGGAATGCCTCTGGGAAGGTTTCAAGGAAGTATGGAGGGAATTTCGGGAACTGCTCAGGGCTGAGAGACACAAACAACTTGGGAGGCAGGGTTAAGGAGGAAGGTCTGTACATGCCCCAGCCTAAGAGGAGGCACAGGAGGGAAAGAATGCCTTGGGACAGGGTATTGGGCGTCCTTCCCTGATCTGGGAGAAGGACTCCTGGAGTGGGTAGGGAGTGATAGCCTGGTTCCTTACCCTCCTACCTCTTCCCAGACAACTTCATCATACCTCTGGGGCCAGCCCTGCTCATCTGTGGGCAGCTCACCAGAGGAGTTCAGGGTTCAGCTCTGGAATCAGAAGAGCTGTGCCACTTACCAGCTGTGCGATCTCGGATAAGGCTAAGGCCCTCTCTGAGCCCCAGAGTGCTCATCTATATAAAGTGGTGAGAAAACTTGCATCCAATTGAGATAATGCCTGTGAAGCCAGGACCTGGCACACACTGGAGACTTATTTCCCTGTGCTCAGCCCTGAGCAAAAGCCAACAGTCGGCTGCATCTCCCTCATTCCTGTGATCCAGTATTCTTCTGAATCCCAGCCCCCATGTGACAGCTATAAAACACGGTCCCCAAATTCTAATACTCTTTCAGTTTGGAGATGAGATTTATTTTATTTTAATCACAGTAATCTTTTTATTTTATTTTTTATTTACTTTATTTATTTATTTATTTTTATTTATTTCTTTTTGGCTGTGTTGGGTCTTCGTTGCTGCTCGTGGGCTTTCTCTAGCTGTGGCGAGCGGGGGCTTTGTGGCGGTGCACGGGCTTCTCATTGCGGTGGCTTCTCTTGTTGCAGAGCACGGGCTCTAGGCGTGCGGACTTCAGTAGTTGCTGCACGTGGGCTCAGTAGTTGTGGCACATGGGATTAGTTGTTCTGGGGCATGTGGAATCTTCCTGGACCAGGGATCGAACTCATGTTCCCTGCATTGGCAGGCTGATTCTTAACCACTGTGCCACCCGGAAAGTCCCTGGAGGTGAGATTTAGATCCCTTTCCCTTGAACCTGGGATACATGGCTGCTTCAACCAATAGAATATGGTAAAAGTGATGCCATGCCAGTTTCTGGGTCTGAGCTTTAAGAAACTGTCAGTTTCCATTTCCTTTCTCTTGGGATTCTCACTCTTGGAACCCAGCCACCATACTGTGAGGAAGACTGAGCAGCCTGTGGAGAGCCCATGTAGAGAGGAACACAGTCCTTGGCTCTCAGTCTGGGCTGAGCTCCCAGCCAGCAGCCGGTTCTCACTTGCTAATAACCACACGAGTGAGTCATCTTGCCTAGGGGTCCTCCTGTCCTCAGATGAGCTGCCCCAGCCACCATCTTGTAGAGCAGAACTTAACCTTTCTCACCATGCCCTGCCCAGACTGTAGATTCATGAGCTAACTAGATGAGTGATGATGTTTTAAGCTGCTAAATTTTGGGGTTACACAGCCATAGAAACCCGAACATCCAGTAACAGGATCCTCTCCACTGTGTGTGAGCTGTGGTGTGGTAGTTCAGTGCATGGACTCTGAAGCCAGACTGCCGGGGTTCAAATTCTGACCCTACAACATACTAATTGTGCGACTCTAGGCAAGTTACCTACTCTCACTGTACCTCAGTTACTCCATCTGTAAAATGGGGATATTACAGAATTGTTGGGAGGATTAAATAAACAAAGTACATAGAGAAGCACCTGCATGTGCATGATTACTCTGCCAATTCAAGTCATGGTGCCAGACCTCCTGAGTGCTGGGGTGCTAGCCAGCTGGGCCTACCTTGGAGGACCTGTCATCTAAGCCCATCCTTGCTTAGTCACTTGGGTCCCCAAGCTGACTTCCCAGGTGCCACCAGGCTGCCTGTCTGGATGATGAGTTATTGCTCGGCCTGTGCCTTTGCTCACTGTCACGGCACTTGGCCTCCTGGTCGGTCTCGTCTATACCTCTCTGATTCTGACTGCCTGTCTCCCTTGCTTTTGACTGGGCTGTTTAGGGAATAAGAAAGAGTTGGTGGTGGATGTAGAGTCCCCCACTGTGGGGAGTGATGTGTGGATGGGGTGGATCTTTAGTTCATAAAATTCACTGGGAACTGGGAAGCAGAAGCTTATCATCCACATATCTCGTGGGAAGACATTGATTTGTTGCTGAAATAAGAGAGAACGGGACACATTTTGAGTGAGTCTTGCCGCGGGGAAGCCAGAGAGTTTTCACAGTCCTTCTCAGGACCTGCCTGATGGATGCAGCAGACTCCTGAGGAAGCTAAGGTTTCATCTTAATTAGATTTAACCAGAGTAAAATGAACATGCTCTAAGGGACTTTCCCACATGCGTCTTCCCGCAGGTTCTGAGAACTCAGACGTGCTTCTGATCCAGCCTGCACCCCAGCACTCAGGTTTCACCAGCTCAAGGAGCTCCCTTTTGCTGAAGGAACACAGTGACCTAGGGCTCAGGGGAATTTCTTTAAAATTCCTTTGGAAGGGGAAACCCCTGCCCCAGCCAGAGAAGCAGGGAATGGGGACCTGGCGGGTGTCAGGAGAGCAGCCTGTGTTTTGGAGCTTGTGGGGCCTAAAGCCCTATTTAAAGATGGTCACGTAACCTCCAGCAACTCCCCCCTGAGCCTTCCCCAGTGCCTTCCACTCCACCATCGTGCCGGGAAGAATGACCCACTTCTTAGTGATGGAAAGCCGTGTTGATGATGTGGACCTGCAGGAACAGAATTTGGAAGCCATCTGACTTCCTCCCCGCCCTCAGCGAGGAAGGAGAGCTGGGAGGATTGAGAGCCTGCAACAAACTGGACCCAAAGGATCTGGGCACAAGGAAGGCACTAGCACCCCTGCAGGGAGGATGGGCACGGGCTCTGCGGCATCTGCTTTGTGGGGGGCTGGACAGGAGGCAGACTGGGGCCTGACTGCAGGGAGAGACAGGAGTGCAGCTGGGAGAGGGAGCTGGGTGAGCACTTTGCCACAGCTCCACTCGGGGCCGCCTGACGCCCAGGAGGAGTCGCCGAGTGTCCTGTTTGTGGAGGTGTGTAGCGGGTGTTGAGTGGGGAGAATGTGCAAAGCGGAGGGAGCCCTGAGTCTGAACCCCACACTGCCACTGACCTTGGGGATCACATCAGGCAAATTCCTTTGCCTCTTAGAGTCCCGTTTATAAAATAGGGACAGTATTGTGCACACGTGCGCGCGCGCACACACACACACACACACACACACCCCTGCCATCACCAAGAAGAACAACCATGCTTCCAGAGCAAAGACTTTTTTTCTTGGGAAGTTCTTTGAAATGTCAACGTGTCCTATGAATCACCAATGCTAGAATAGAAGGCATTTCCCAAGTTTAGTTAATCTCAGAGCCCTTTCTGGAAAGAGAAGCCTCTCTTGGGGTGAATGATCAATTCAGTAGTTCTCTGCCCTGGCTGGCTGCACATAGAATAACCCCAGAGCCTAAAAATAAATGAAGAAATGAAGAAGGACCCTTCTCCAGTATTATGGAATCCTGGTGGGGCCCAGAGGCTGTATTGCTTTAAGGTGATGAGCAGGCAGGATGGAGGGCCCGAGGCCCATGGAATTGAGCTTGATGGAGGGCCCCTCCCTGGACCCCTCTCCCAGTCCCCACAGGCAGGCTGTCGTTAGAGAGCACAAGAGGCCCACTTCCTCAGACACACATCTAGATGCCACCAGCTCCTGGCAGGGCTCAGTGGACGTCACCGCACTGAACGGAGGCTCAGGCTCTCCGCCTCCCACGATACTCGTGTCCCTCAGCCTCTGCTGCCTTTGGGGCACCTCTGTGGCCCCCGTGTGATCCCCGGCCCTGACGTTAGCAGCACCCCCAGCCTGGAATGGCCGGGGGCTCCTCCCAGGTCCGGGTGTAGCTGGCTCGAGGCCCGGAATCTGTCAGCAGCTTCATTGAGATGCTGACCCAGCTCTGCCCTAGTTCAGCGTCCAGAGCCCTAGGCCCCCGCCCCGGGCTTTCCCTGCTCCCTCTCTCACCCTGGAAACAGGTCTCAGTTTCTGGGGGCCCAGGGAGAGTGGTGGGCTTGTCTCTGAGTGCTGGTTGGTTGAGTTGGGGGAGATCCTGCAGCCAGGGCAGGCCCCCCTGAAGAAGGGGCCCTTTCTGAGGTTTACTGATGCAGAGGGGGTGTTTTCTGTAGTTTGTCTCTTCCCATGAGGGTGCCTTTTCTAATAGGCGTGGAGGTGTTGTAGGGGTAAATGGTGACCTGCTTTGGGTACTGCCTTCTGGCAGCTTGTAGGGCTCAGCCCTAGAACTCTGGCCCGGCCCCACTCCACGGTGAAGAGAGGAAGCACCTTCCCCTCCAGACCTCAGGCCAGCCCAGCACCCCTGCCGAGCCCAGGAGGAGAGGGCAGCGTGCATGGCTGTGTGGAACCTATCTTGAGTTCCCCAGGCATTTCCTGAGCCCAGCGTCCCTGTCACACCCACCTGGTCAGTGACATGTCTGTGGGAACAACCGGGTGAGGACCAACAATCACACTTAGCCTTTGAGACCCCGTGACACTTGTGGATTTTCTCTCCCCAAACAGACTTACACACATACCACACCCGGCGTCAGATTCTAGGGGAAGGCGCACGTCTGTGACCGCCAGCTAGAGGCCCCTGCTCTAGAGGTAAGGGCACTCGGCTGAAGGTCTGGCCCTGGCTTTGCTGCTCTTCTGTCACCTGTCCCTCAGGCCCCCTTGTGCTCCTCTGGAGATAGGGCCCTTGCACTTCCCAGGCAGGACTGCAGAGAATTGGCGAAGGTGGGCCTGTGGGCTGGCACCTTGCTAGTTGCTTGGGGGCTCCCCACCCGGAGTGGGGTGGGTGTGGTGGCTGCCGTGGGTGCCCCACCCAGATCCCTTTATCAGCTGCTGTGAGACTTGGCTGCTAAGGTTCCCTGCACCCACTTCTCTGGAGAACTGTCCTGGCTGGCACCTTCCAGGCACCCTCTCGCCCCCAACCGCCCCCCTGCAGCCAGTGGCTGACCCAGGGCATCACAGGAGGGCCAACGCCGTGTTATACGTTGTCTCCAGGGCTCCATGGGATCAGACTGGAGCTGGAGGCCACTTCCTTGCTTCAGTTCTCCCCTGCCCCACCCTGCCTCACTCACTGCCCTGCCTCTGAGAGCGCTCCCCCAATGAACCATTTTCACAGGGATCACCATGTCAGGCTCTGCTTCTAGGACCCTAACCTGAGGCTCAGGCCTGGCCTACAAGAACCCTGAGGGCTCCTGTTTCCAGATGTGTGTGGCTGTGGGGCGAGGGCGAAGCTGATCACGGCACGAGCTGTCCTGGGCTGCCAGGGCTCAGAGCAGACAGAGGGTGGGGGCGAGCCTGGGAGCCTGAGCTGGGGGCTGCAGTCTGGGCGAAGGAGGAAGGCCAGGGTAGGGGCTGCTCAGCCTGTCTCCTCCCTCCCCTCGGCCCCCATCCTGAGCCTCGCCTCTGGGAGCCACATATTATTAGTCCTGTTTTCTCAATGTGGCAACTGAGAGCAGAGTTCTTCTCTAAGCCTCAGTGTCCCAGGGGACGGAGGGCCTCTGCCAGACTCCAGCTCCCTGTCGCCGGCAGACACCCAGTGCCTGCCTGGCAGGGTGCTGGCAGAAGCCAGACCCTCAGCAGGAAAGAACATGGAGGACATGGAGTACGGGGGCTTCCTGTGGTGTGGGGAAAGGCCTTTGACTGGGTTGGAATGGCTGGGACAGCGAGTCTGACCCACGCAGCTGGCAGCTGAATTGTGAATTTGGGGAAGCAGGCTTCCTGTAAGCTCCCTTCCCCTCCCCCCAGGAGGAAGGGGTCTCATCACTTCCCTCCGTCCTGCTGACCCTGCCACTCCCTGGGTGGAGGGGCAGGTGGGGCAGCTTCGAAAACACAGGCAGGAGGACAATGCGGGTGCTGCAGGCACTGCCACTGGCCAAGCCGGGGACTTCTCTGGGCTCTTCACCTCACATCGGTAGACCTGGCCCTGATCTCAAAGAAGAGGAAAGGCCTTTGACGCTCGGGCATTCTGACCTCCTCCTCCACGCCCCTGCACACACGGCTGCCTGCCTGAACACGAGGACACCCTCTGGGCATTTGGGGAAGGGAAATCTGGAAGAGGTTCAGAGAGAGACTAGGGCCCAGATGAAGGGCTGAGGAGGAAGTGCTGGGTGTTTTGCTCACTCACTGATGTTCCCATGTCGGACGGCCTGCATCAGCACTCCTGGGCCAGTGCAGCTGGCCCCTTATGTGCTGCAGCCGCCACTTCTGCTCAGCCTGCGGGAGGCCACTGGCCCCAGCCGACACTCTGGCTGCAGCAGGTGGAAGGAGGGGTGGCCCTGCGGCCCCAGCGCCCAGCCCTGAGGGCTGTGGCCATGGTGCTTCTCGCGTGTTTACCCTAAACCTTCCTTCCTTTCACCTCCAGGAGCCAGGGAAGCCTCTGCTCTGTGGGCTCCAGAGAGGGGGCTGGGCATGTTTAAACAGGGAGTGACTGTGAAGTTTGTGAAAGCCTCATGGCTGTGAGCACGCGTGATCAGTGCAAGGGGGAACTGACGCAGCCTTTCTGGGGACAGCTGAGCCATGTGGGTCTCCAACCCTAAAGATGTACATACCTTCTGACTCAGCAGTCCACTTCTGGGAGTTGATCCTAAGGAAACAATTGTAAGTTCATACAAGGTGTGTGTATAAGGACACTTATCTCAGCCTGATACTGGGCATTGGGAGATTGGTACGTGCACACAATGGAGAACTTGGCAGCCATTTATACAGTGATGGAATTATCAATAAAGCTGCCATGAACATTCTGGTACATGCCTTTTGGCAGGCACAAGCACGCCTTTCTCTTGAATATGTACCCAAGAAGGAATTTCTGGGTCAAAGGACAGATGTATGTGCAACTTGATGCCTCTAAACAGTGACTCTTCCAACCAACCCTGCCCCCACCACTCGGTGGCGCTCCACTTGGCCCCATCTTCACCGACACTCAGTATCTTCAGCCTGTTTCATGTTGGCTTTTCTAGGAAATGTGTAAAGGTGTTGCCTTGTGGTTTTCATCGGCATTCTTAAATATTTGTCAACAGAAAAATGGATAAACATATTGTGGTATGTTTATAAGCGGAGAATTTACACAGCGATGAAAAAGAATGAACCACTCTTTCATGTAACTGCATGGATGAACCTCAAAACACGGCATTGAGTGAAAGAAGCCAAACACAGAAGAGTATATATACTGTGTGAATTCATTTAGATGCAAATCCCAAACAGGCAAAACTATCTAAAATGACAGAGGTCAGAACAACTGCCTATGGGGGCAGGGAGGTATTGACTAGGAAAGAGATGAGGGAACCTTCTGGAATATTAGAAATGCTCCATACATTGATCTGGGTTGTGGTTAAATGAGTGATACATATGTAAAATCTTATCAAACCAAATAATTTTGCATTTTGTTTTGTCTATTGAAATTAAAAAAATATTTTACCAAAAAAGAAAATAATGCAAATCCATGTTGATTAACCTGGAATTATATGTAAAATATATTAAATATAAAAAGCAGGCTGCAAAATTCTGTGGACTTTAGGGCTTCACTCATAAACTTTTCCTTGGTGAAAGTCTAGTGAATCTCATTTTAAGCTAACATAAAATGTGGGGGTTATACTGAATAACAGTTTTTGAAAAGGATTCAAAGTGCATAGGAAGCATTGTATAGACATAAGAAATAGCTTAATTTTGGGGGGGTTTTTTGGCTGCACCTTGCAGCATGTGGAACTTCCCCGACCAGACCAGGGATCGAACCGATGCCCCCTGCAGTGGAAGAACAGAGTCTTAACCACTGGACCACCAGGGAAGCCCAACTCAATTTTACATTGATGAGGAAACTAAATTTTATAGCTCTCAGCACCTCATTTTGAAGGACTGAAAACATATCCTGTGCCTAGTGGCCATGATAGAGCAAGAATATATTATATAAATTATATAAATTGGGAACAGATATAAAGTGAACAGATAAAGAAATTTGGAGTATTTTTTTCCTTCCCTTTCTTCCTCTCTCTGCTTCTTTCTCCTCCTTCTCTTCCTGCACCAGTTCTAGCAGGGAAACCTCTTGTTCTCTCTTCTATGGATGAGAATCTTGGCAGCAGGAAGAAGTGTGTGACCTAAACTCAGCTGGGGTCCTGGTCCTCATGCTGCCACTTCCTGGAAGGGTGACCTCAGGATGACCACTTGTCCTCCCTGAGTCTCAGTTTCATCACCTGTAAAATGGGGATAATGATACCCATCATGCTGGGGGGCTGGCAGGATCAAGGGAGCAACGACTGAAGACGTTAATAAATTGCCAAAGAATCCTGACATCTCTAAAGTAAGACTGTCATTGCTGGGGTGGAGGGGGCACAGAGCAGATTCATGCCAGGTGGTCCTGGGTTCAAGCCCCAAGTACATCACTTACCATGTGGCCTCAGGTACGGGGTTTAACCTTTATGAGCCTTGGTACATTTGTCTTTAAAACATTGAGGAAGACAGTGTCTCTAAGACAGAGTTGCTCGGATGATAAAGGAGATCGTGTTTGTAAAAGAAGTAGTGTACGGAGAGCCTGGATAGAGGAAACTCTCAGAAAACAAAGCAACAGCAAACAGATGGTCACAAGCTGCTCCTAGATCATCGTCATCCTGTTATCATTTCCCATACTAGGGTAGAAACATGGAGCCGACTGGGCCCTCCCTGAGGGTGGGAGCTCATCTCTCCCCTCTGGCATGGCAATGGTGGCCACCCTTGCCACTCTGCTGCCTCTACACTGTCCTGGCTCTGCAGTGATTCCACCTGTGTAGCTGAGCCTCATCTGGGTGTGGCTGGGTCCTGAGAGAGAGGACAGTGCCCATCAAGTATTTCACTGAGGTCGAGGCTCCTGTAGGGCCAAGAATTCCATGAGGGTCTCTGGAACCTAAGCACAGAACGTGTACCACACTCAGGGCCCCAGGGAGACTGGTCCAGGAGAGGGGGCCTGGAGTGGTCCCACCATCCCTGACTTGTTCATGGGGAGACTGGTCCAGGAGAGGGGGCATGGAGTGGTCCCACCATCCCTGACTTGCTCATGGGGAATGCAAGTGGGAGTGGTGAGTGGTGAGATGGGGAGACCCTAGACAGGAAGCCATGCACAGAAGCAGTGGCTTGCAAAGGAGCCTGGAAGCCTCCTTTAGGACCCCTCCACCAAAGCACATCTCCAGGCCAGCCCCCAACAGGAAGTTCAGTCTACTACCTACTGTGTACCCAGCACTGTGGCATTTAGGGTAGAGCAGTGGACAAAACAGCTGCTGTTCTCACCTTAGGAAATAGCCTTGGATGGGACAGACAAGTCCCCGGAAATACAAGAGAGCTGTTCACTAATAGGTGTAAGGAACCGCCGATGAGGATGCCAGTGTTACTGTGCCAGGTGCACACCCAAGCCCTTTCCACGTACTATCTCACTGAATCATCGCCATGGAGTCTGGTCCTCAGATGGGGGTGTGCCTGCTGAGGGCACTGATGGGGCGGCCCACCCAGGATGGGCTAGTGAGGGTGGGCTTGGGGAAGGCTTTCCATAGGAAATGGCCTCTTGGCCCAGCAGAGGGAGGGCCCGGTCTCTCCTTTCTCTAAGAAGATTTCAAGGGGCAACCTGTGATGTGCTCCATATTCCCAGACTTGAAAGAGGGTCTCCTATCTAAGCTCCCACCCCGCACTGCCCCTTCATCTCACCCTGCCCCATTCCCCTTTCACAAAATTTCCAAGCTGAAAGGACAGTGGAGCTGCCCTTTGCAGAGAGACCAGGCAGCTGAAAAGACAAGGGACTCATCCAAGGTCACTCAGCTTGTCCTGGTTGAGTCTGGAAACCCAGACCTCCTGGGTCCTAATGCAACATTTTCCCACCATGTACTTCATGGGGCTGCTGGTGAGGCTGACTAGGCTGAGCTCTGGGCTTTGGGATCTGGGGTCCAGAGATGATAAAGACAGTCCTTAAAGCCCTGGGTTTGAGCTGGGCTGGAAGCAATAGGATCTGAGGCTTTTCCCACTGGTAAAGGCAGAATTTTTCCTGTTCTGCCTTTGGTTGCTATATTTTCTTCCTTCAAGTGATTTCAGCCTCTCCCAGTGCTGGTTTTACCCGAACTCCTGGTGGAGGTGACCATGCCGTGTGGTTGGTAATTGGCTGGTGATGGCACATCTGTCTGTCTGTGTCAGCATCTGTCTGTCTGGGTGTGATGTGACTCAAATGCTGAGCCTCGTACTCCCTCAGCCTCCCCTGCCCTCCCCCATCACCCTGCCGCTCTCGAAGCAGCTGTGTCCCGCCCCCAGGGAAAGAATGTCCCTGGCAGCCGCAATGCCCACCCCAGGCTGGAACGGCGGCACAGGTGGGGATGCTGTGTCCAGCTGGCCCTGTGACAGGGCTGCCCGGCAGGAGCAGTCACCCCTCCAGCATCCCCCATCAGTGCTGCCTGACGCAGCTGTTGCCCTGAGGGACCAACTGCCCCGAGAGGAAGTGCCTGGAGGCCGGGCACCCAGTCCATGGGAGCCCTCCTGTGTCCAGTCTGGGACCCAGTCCAGGGGAGTGGGGTTGGCCAGGAACCCCTGGAGGGCAGGGCCCTGTCACCTACGCATCCCATCAGCAGGTATGGCCCAGCACCTATGATGTGCTGGGAGCTGGGGCCTGGCCGGGGAGCTTTCGGTGAGCACAAGTAGAAGTCACCACCCCAGGCCTGAGGTGTCTGGCCGTTGCCTTGGGAGGGAGGGGGTTGCATCTTGGGGAGGAGTCCTGTCGTTATTGCAGGCCTAAAACCCATTGCACTGAAGGGGTGGAACCCAGACACCATTCACTCACTCTCATGACAACAGCAAGCAACCTAATCAGGGTTGTGAGAAAAGCCCAGAAGCACAGTTTTGGTGATTTTGAGTGAGGCACATATGTGCTTTGGGGAAGGCAGGGGGACATCTGTGATGGGTGTCAAAGGATGCGTGGGAAGCAGGGGGCAGGTGGAAAGGGCAGAGGCACTGCCGTGGCAAAGGCGGGACACTCAGAAGGGACCAAACCTGGTGCTCAGGTAAGCAGACAGTAGCTGCCAGCACACTGGCACCAGGGCAAACATCTTTTGGTGAGGTGCGGCAATTCCGGGGAGAGATACTTGGAGAGACCCGGTGGGGTCGGGAAGGCTTCGGGAAGGAGTGAGGAGCCCCGCAGGGGGATGACATCCGTGAACCCGCCTTGATCTTGAAGGCCAGAGGCCCAGGGATGGAGGGCAAGAGGCACTGTATCCAAGAGCAGGGACCCTCAGCTTGTCCCAGTGAGGGGTGGGCAGGGCTTAGAGCAGGGATACAGGGGCTCAGCGTGTCTAAGGAGACCTGGCCTGGCCTCACCTCCATCTGGCCCCTCTCCTTCAGCCCCCAGGAAGCCCCCTGCCCCCGCACCAGCCACATCCGTGGAGCACAGAGCTGAGCAAATGAAATGGTGCCGTGAGACCTCACACAAATCACTCTGCCTTTTTGGGCCTCAGTGTCCTCACCCACAAACCGAGGGCACTGGCCTCTGTGGGATCTCAAATAGTTCCCAGGTCATCTGCCAGCCCTGACTAAACCGTAAGGCTAGGTGGAGGATTGTGACACCAAGTCCAGGCTGGGAGGGACAGATGCTGTGATCCCTCAGTGATGTCTGCTGTGGCCTCCTGTGGGGGTGGGGGGGACGGTACCCACGCCTTCTACCTCCAGGCTTCATAACGCCCTGCTGAAACAGTGGGCAGAGGGGTGAGCAGGTGGACAGACCTTCCATGCAGAGAGGCTCTCCCAGTCCTCGTGACAAGTCTTCTGTGTATTCGCCAGAGCCAAACATCTAGATGGAAAGCAGGTGTCTCCCAGCATCCACCCCTTGGCCTTGTAAAGGCATATTTATAAAGGCATAGCCACAGTTTCACGAGGAAGAAGAGGGAGGGTAAACACCCCCACATCTGAGTTCTTGGTCCATTGGTTTTTCTGGCATTTTGAAAAATGTATGCCCAGCTGCATTTATTTATAGCTAAAAAGAAGGAAAATTTAGTTGTTGTTGTTGTTGCCTTGCTGGTTTTTTCTGAAACAGAAAAAAATCCATAAAAATTGTCAAGAAAGAAAAGGACAGGCCAAAGGAGGTTGATGAGTTATATAATTGGGTTTAATGTGAAAACTAAAATCTTGAGAACTTTAATCAGAGAACAGGCTGTGTTTGGGAAACACATGTGTATTCGTGTGTGTCTGTGAATATGTTGTGTGTGTATAATGCATGTTGATGCGTGAGGCATGTTCCTGTGGTGTCAGTGGGGCATGAACGTGTGTGTATTTAGTGTGTGCTATGCAGCATGTGTGTCTGTAGAGCAGAGAAGCAGTTTGTGTTCTATGTCAGTGGTGTGTGGGGTGTGTGCAGCGTACCTGTTGTATACAGTGGACGTCAGAATAAGTAGGTGTGGTGTGAATGTGTGCAGGATGTGTGTGCATCGTGTATGTTTGCATGACCCATGACGTGCACTCTGGGTAGGCACGTGGAGTCCTTGCCCCTCGACACACTGGCCTGGAGCAGGGCCTGGTGATGATGTGAAGTATCATCAGAGCTTGAGAGCAAAAAGCCCTGAGTCTTTTTGGGGGATTGCTCTTCTGAGAAGAAATCAGGAATTTCTGAGGTCTGCTTTCCACACCCTGTGAAGTCCAGACAAGCAGAAAAAGACTGGATCTAGTAGAAACCCAGCTGCCAGCTTGAGAAGGCTGATTAAAAATCTTGCACCTTGCTGTTTCCAAGAAAAATTGCTCACCACACTTTTCAGACCTTTTCCCCACTTTGACAAGGTGGAAAAAGCTCCCAATGGCTTTTTACTGGAAAGTCAAGCAATTTCCATGATGGATTTGGGGCGCACGTTTTAAAAAAGCTACTACGTGGTAGGGAAGAAGATTGCCAGACAGCTGGAGCTCCCAGCACAAGGGTTCACAGTAAGAATTGTCCCCCTAGCACACTGGAGGCCACAAAATGTGACAAATCAATCTCTTTTAGCTGCCCTCAGGCAAGATGTCCAGAGGATTTCATTCTCCCAGGCCAGGGGGCAGAAGGGGGAGTGAAGGCCGCTCTGCTGTGCACCCTTGCGTGACTCATGGCACCTTCTTGAGCCTCTGATTTGTCCAAAAGCACTGTCCATCGGCGCCCTTCCTGCTACGCAGGACTGTGGTGTGAGCCCAGAAGCCACAGTCGTGAATATTTTTGCCAAGTCGAAGGGACAGTCCCGAGGGGCAAGGCTGTTCCTGGCACGGGGCCTGCCACCTAGTAGGTGTCCAGTAAATAGCCATTGAATGAATGAGTGGCCCAGGAGGGACCATCCAAGAGAAACAGCCTGGTTTCCACCCACCGCCAAGCAGAGCTTCCAGGGCAAGGCTGGGGCGGACGTGTGGGCCTGTCCAGCTGTCGGGTTTCCCTCCCCTTTTCCTGTCCCGCTCCCCATAACCTCGGCTGGTTCCCACGCCCTCGCTCAGGGGCTTCTGCTGTCCTTGTTCCACTGTTATCAGGACCTGGGCCTCTGCCAACCTAGATCCTCCATTGGACCAGGAAAAGGAGAGGGAGAAAAATTATGGGGAGGGGGAGCTTCAGGGACTGATGAAGGAAGGAATCAAATGTCAAGTGCAGCTGATGGGTGCAGCCTCAGGTGACGAAACCAAGGTTTAGGGAGGGATAGGGACATCCCCAAGGTTAGGTGGAAAGGTGGTAGTCTAATAATGATCATTGTAATTATGGTGATAGCAGTGTCTACCATATAGGGTGGGATAATATTTTTAAAAACATTAGCTAGACTTTCCCCCCAATATTTTCCTGTGCTCCCTGGCTTCACCCACTTCCTGTAGCTCGTTTGCTTTGAGGTGCACATAGAGACTGTGAGTGCTTGCATGGCCCCTGGGATAACAGGGCTGGAAGCATCAGCCCCAGGATGCTGGGTGGGAAGCAGGAGCTTGACCACTCCAGCATGTGTTGGTCCAGAGAATAGGCTACAATTCTTGGATTTTGAGTTTCAAAAGCCAGACGGTAGAACTTCTAAAATAAAAAGAATAATCATTGAAATTTCAAACTTGGTGGGAGAAACAGAGATAGAAAAGGAGATCTGAGAATTCACCCAAAAGGCAGCACCAAGAAGTGAATAAGTGGAAAATAGGGAAGAGTGAGAGATGTGGAGGATAGAAAGAGATGGTCCAACCTATGCCACACAGAATTTCAGAAAGAGAGGCTGGAAGGAATGAGAGGCAATCTTCAGAGGGACAATGGCTAAGAAATCTCTAGAACTGAAGACATGTGAGTTTTCACATAGCAGAATCATGCCAGGTTCTGGGCCATCACGGTGCAATTCCAGATCTCAAAGAGAAAGCTTCTGGATCCCCTTGCTCCTGAAATTCCTCTCTTCTGACCTCCTCAGCTCTAACCACTGGATCTTGGCTTCTGTATTGGACTTTAGACTACTTCCATTCACCATTCTTTGGTGAGCAAATTTTGCCTCCTCTTTGAAACTGGGAGCTTCCTGAGGGTAGGGGTCCATCTCTTAACCCCCAGTACTGAGGAAGGATGACAAGATACCTGGTCAGAGATCTGGTTAGAGTCCTGGGCAGGTAGCTCAACTCCTCCTGTCCCATTTTCTCCACTTCCATAATGGAATTAGAAATACCTGGTCAGGACTTTCCTGGTGGTGCAATGGTTAAGAATTCGCCTGCCAATGCAGGGGAGATGAGTTCGATCCCTGGCCTGGGAAGATCCCACGTGCCGTGGAGCAACTAAGCCCGTGAGCCACAACTACTGAGCCTGTCCTCTAGAGCCCTCGAGCCACAGCTACTGAGCCTGCATGCCACAACTACTGAAGCTGTGCCTACAGCCTGTGCTCCACAACAAGAGAAGCCACCACAATGAGAAGCCTGCGCACCGCAAGCAAGAGTAGCCCCCACTTGCCGCAACTAGAGAAAACCCACACGTGGCAACGAAGACCCAACGCAGCTAATAAATAAATAAATTTACTAAAAAAATAAAAAAAGAAATACCTGGTCAAAGCACTCTGAGACTATACATGAGATGATTTCCTCAGACGCTGTGTTCTTGTTCTGTTTAATCCATTGCTTTTTAAATTTCACTCTTTTTATTTCTAGATACCCCCACCCCACTCCCCTGGGCCAATTCTGCCTATTTCTTTCTCGTTCTCCATGTATGCATGAGGAACCATAAAACAATAGCTTACAAACTTAGTTTTAGCAGCAGAGCCCTTTCGTCAAATCAAAGTGTATTGTTGGAAAACCAATTCAAGCAGAAAACAGGACTTGGTGGTGGAATTAGGTCGGGATGGAGACCCAGAATCCAGCTGGCTCATTTCCCCCTTTTGCCTTAGATCACCCCTGGGGCACCTTAGCTGGAACAAAGTTAGAAAACCACCCCCATCAAAAGCTTGAATGGTGTTTTCCCCCAGAATGTGTTTCTGGGAACTCTGTTTCACTATGTTTCATGAAAAAAAAAAAGGGTTCCATGCTCAGATAAGCTGGAGAAACACAATTAACTAAAGTTAATTGGATCTCTTCAGGATTTTTTTGAGACTTTAGAATTCGCATTGTGTTCTAGGGGTCTTTAAGAGGGTAGCTGATGTGCCGAGTTCTGTAAACCTACCCGTCTCATCAAGGATGACTCCTGCAGGCAGAACACACTAGAGAACAACAACAACAACAACAACAACATCATCAACAACAATAATAATGTTTCCTGTGTCTCCCTGTCGGGATCTGGAACAGGGCTACACACTGAACTGGGAGGGGAGGCAATAACTGCTCTCGATTGAATATCAGCTTTGGGCTCCCCCAGTCCTGGAATCTAAAAAGGTCTGTGGGAAGCCCAGTGATTTCCAGGCTTTCTTTTTTCCTGCCTCTGTTCTGCAGCCACAAATACGGCCTGACTAGCATGCACGTGGAGAGCTGCGGTTCCATGGGTCCGTTCTTCTGACATCTCTGGCTGGGGCCCAGCCTCTGCCTTGGGGCTGAACTGGCCCTTTGGCCCAGGCAAGAGGCCCCTGTGCCCCAGCCTGGCCCGTGAGAGCTCTGGGAACCCTGGTTCCCACTTGCCCATCCCTTTCCCGGCAGCCTGAGAGGCTATCCAGGCTTCTCTTTCCTCTTCTTACTAGAGGGAAGAATTTCTGGAAATGTGGCTGGGCCAGTGACAATGAAGCAGGATGCCCCCCCTCCTGCCCTGGCCAGGCCAGGCCAGCCCCACCAGCAGACCCAGCGCCTCTCGGGGGCTGGGGCCCACAAGGATAACCCTCTCTAGCCCGTCGGTGCCTTCTCCGCAGAGGCAGGGGAGGGCCCGCTAAGCCCAGCCCCTCCCTGGCTGCCCTGCCTCACCTCAGGCTCCAGAAACAAGACAGGCCCTTGCAGAAAGGCCAGGAAAGAGAGGCAGGTACCCTGGAGCCTCTCCCTAGAGGCCACACCCCATGGTGGGTCTGTGGGCTCTTCTGCCCACAGTCTTTCCCTCTTCCTTTCACACCTTGAACAGACACTGAGGGGAGCGGCTGCCCGCACCCTAGGTGCTGTGATGCAACAGTGAATAAGGCTGGGGGTCCAAACTGGGGTGGGGCAGTCCAACAGGCACCTCAACAATGTTGATACAGTGTTTTAGGGCTTCGATAGACACGCACACTGCAGAAGCATGTAGTCCAGGCTGGATAAGGAATGTTTTCCAGGGCTGGGCTGGGGTGGGGGTGGGGTGGCAACACAGTTTATTAAGTAGCTTCCCTGGCTTCATGGCTAAGCGTACATGAACTGCGCAAGACCCAGTCCTTGCTTTCAAGGAATTGCTTCTCTGGGTCACTCTGCCTCTCCCTGTATTTCCCTTTTTTTCTGGTTCCCCTGGCTGGCTCCGTCCCACCTTTCTCTCTGTCTCCAACCCCGCATCTTCCTGACTCCCTGCCATGCCTTGCAGACTTCTTGTTCCCAGGAAAGGTGAATCAATACTAGAAACTCAGCAGACCCCTTCCCCCAGCTCCCTGGCTTGGCATCCCATCCCCAGGGTCTGGGGGCCTCGGGGAAATCTTCCCCATCGATGCACCCCTTAGGTCCCCTAGCTTACTTTGTTTCTCTCCTTGGTGACTCTGTTACTATGGCCACAGCCACATCACCCAGCCATCCTTCCTGCGGGGACATTGGGCAGGAATTTTTGTACTTTAAAAAGTTGTTATTGTCTGAGGGGAAGCAGCCAGGAAAAAAAAAAAAAGGTGTTTTATCTGCAGAATGAACTTGGCTTTTCCTCACACACTAATGGAGTTTCCAAAGAAGGGATTCAAGGATACTTGGGTCCAGAGGAGGAAGTGAGGGCCTGGGATGTCTGTTGCTCCCGTAGACTGGCGGCTCTCTGATGCCACAGCCACAGGAGCCCAACCTCTGCCAACGGACTGCATGTGTGATGATGCAGAGGTCCTGCCCCACCCCCAGCTCTGCGCAGACCCTGGGAGCCCAAGGAGGCCCCCGCATGTTGCAGAGACCAGTGTTTGCTGGGGCCTGTTGGTCAAGATTCACCTCTTGCCAGACTCATCTCTTCAACCATCGCTGGGCTACCCCGTCCCCTTTCCTACGCTCCCAAGCCCCGGAGTCTCTCAGGCCTTGGCTTTGGAGATCCACGGCAAATCCCTCAGCCTGACCCTGGCCCTGGCTCTCTGGCCTCATCAGCCCGGGCTCCCCTGCCGGGCAACCCCTTCAGCTTGGTTGCTCTCCTGCCCCCTCCCCACCCCACGTACCTCTGACTGCCTCCCACCTCCGTGCCTTTGCTCAGGCCATTCCCTGCGCCAGGAGCTCCCTTCCCACCGCTCCACGTCTCAGTCTCACCATCCTTCCTGGCCCAGGACGGGTCCCACCTCCCAGCAGCCTGCCCTGAGTGGCCCCCCCCCCCCCCCACGCTGGCCAGGTGCCTGTCACTTTATGGAGACCGACACCTCCACGTCCAGCCCCACACAAACACACGAGCTGGGGGAGCTGGGGGAGCTGGGGGAGGAGGGGGAGGAAGGGGAGGAGGGGGAGGAGGGCCGGGGCCACAGGATGATGGATGAGGCCGCAGTGGCTCCCTTCCCTGCCGCGGCTGTGGGCAGGAGATCTCCCCTTGAAGAAGCCTGATATTTTCCAGGAATTTCCTGAGGGGAGGGGACCAAGCATTCTGGAATGAGAGCCAGCTGTGGGGTTGAGGCCGGGGGGATGGGGAGGGGGGCTCTGGGCTTCCTGGCTGAGTCAGCGACCATCCCCAGGTAATTTATGGGCTGAGTCAGGGCCCGGGGGTGGAGGTGGGGAGGGGAGGCGGGTGCCTTCTAGGAAGTCTGTCAAGGGGAGGGCAGCCCGACTGGCTGGACGTGAGGCTGGCCGAGTGTGGCACAGACCCCCTCTCTCCTCCAGCTCTTGCTCTCCTGCCCGGAGCCCACAAAGGCAGCAGCCGAGAGAGGGCGGGAACTGCAGGGGGATGGCGCGAGGCAGCAGAAGTGGGAAGCCTCTGTCAGGTCCTGGGGGCTCATGGAGACAGAGGGGGCACAGCTGGAAGGGCGGGGTCCCGGGCAGACCTCAGGGCTAAGCTGGGGATAAGGAGAGCTGCTGGTTTTGGCAGCCCCAGCCTAAGAGCCGCTCTTTTTTCCTTCCTTCTCTGTCCAACCTCTTTCCCAGCAGGCCTGGCCTTTGAGGAAAAGCAGATCTGGCTTCTGATACCCCTTCTGCAGTGGACCTGCTGGGCCACACGGGCTCGGGGCCTCCTCCTCTCTGAGCCTCAAGTCCTTCCTTGGGCAAGGTGGCCTGGTTCCTCTGAGCCCTGATGTGAGGCTATCCGCTCCAGCTGGGGAGTCCAGTCCAATGGCGGTGGCTTGGAAAACAAGGCTGAGCAAAAGCAAGCCTGGGAGAGCTGCCCTCTGAGGCCCAGAGCAGGGCTCGGCCTTGGAGGGAGATGCGGCTGGGGTAGGAGAGCTAGCCGGGTGAGGCTGAGCCTGGTTACCGTCACCTCCAGGTTGAAGGAGCTGTGGGGGATGCGGGGCAGGGTGTGTCATCACACACAGGCACACACCCACATGCCACAGAGCCCCAGGAAAAACCCGTTTCTGCCCACATCACCCAGCACGGAGCCTGGGGTCCCACAGAGACATGAGTCCAGATTTAAGCTCCTAGGAGGAGCTCCCTCCTGCTGACGGAGCAGAGTGGAAGCATCCCGCAGGGCGAAGGGGCCCAGCTTTCCCGTGTCACTCGTGCACCACTGTTGCATCATCACATCTGCTGCAGAATCGTCCCACAGCAGGTTCCGAGCAGGGCACTGCAGTGTCGGGGCTCCACCGGCCCTGGCCTCAGCATCGTGGAGGGGCCCCCAGATTGCTGAGTTTCTTGTTTTAGCTCATGGCTCAAAGTCCTCACGCCAGAGAGGAGCCCCATGAGGACAGTAGATTTCATAAACCCTAAATGAGGACGTAAGGTCCGACGGAGAATTTGGGGGATGTGTGATACTTTGTAAAGGTATAAAAGGAATCTCATTTGTACGTGACGAATGAACTGCTTTTCTTCGTAAGTCCAGCCAAGGTGCAATCAAATCTGGACAGGAGGGTCCTGAACACATGCGGGGGTCAGTGGCAGAGCCCCCATCTCCACCCAGCTCTGTTCCCTGGCTGCTTTCTGGAGCAGGGACACCAGACAGAAGACTATTGAAATTATCTGGGCAAGAGATGCCAGAGCAGAAATGGTGAGAGGTGACTGGGGTCTGGAATATGTTGGAATCCAGCGGACAGGATTCTCAATGGACTGAACATGGGGTCTAAGAGAAAAGATTCAAGGACAATTCCAAGGTTTTGGCCTGAGCAACAGAAGGCATGGTGTTACCATTAGCTGAGATAGAGAACGAATGAGTTTTGTTGAGCATTTAATAAATTGCGTTAATTATCAAAAATCCGGAAATCAGGAATGGCTGGAACCGAGCAGGGCATCTGTGGGGTCCCCCCCCCCCGCCCCGCCCAGGGATCTCTGGCTCAGCCCTAGGGGATCCCAAGGGGCACTTGCGGAGAAAGAAGGAGGCTCATCTTCCTGCCTCGGGGGCGGGGGACGGGCAGCAGCCTGAAGGGGCTTGGCCTCCCTAAGTCCCCCGGGCTGACACAGGAGACCCCGGGGCCCAGGCAGGGGGTGGTGTTAGAACAGGAGGGGCGGTGTGTGGGCCTCCGTCTGCAGAGACCCACCTCTGGCCCACAGAGGCCCTTTCTCCTCAAGTCCGGTGTGCTGTTTCCAGAGCCTTCTGAAGGAAGTGTCTGCCGGAGCTAAGGACGGCTGCTTTGATTCTCCCGGCCACAAACCCCTGCAGGCCCGGCTGACAGAGGCGTGCCTGTCCATCCCGGGCAAGCAAGCGCCTGGGGACCCACAGCCAGAGAGGCTGTGAGGATGGCTTTGTGTGGCTCTCAGGTCGCCCTGGCCAAGTCCCCCTGCCAGCAGAGGCCCATTTGGCTGCCAAAGCTCCTGAACTTAGGTTACCCGAGAAAGTAGCCTTGTACCCCATCTGCTTGTCGTTGCTGCCCTGCCTTGGGCCTTCTTGATCCAGGGGCTGAAAGCCTTGTCCCCCCACATCAGCGGAGATGAGGGACAGGAAGCCAGCTCTGTGGAAAGAGCCAGGAGGACCAGCCTTTGTGAAGATACAGGTTCTAGGGCATCTCTCCAGACCTGCAAAGTCTGCGTCTCTGGGGGGAGAGGTCCTGGACCCTGTGTATTTAGAGAGTTCCCTGGGGATTTGACGGGGGTCAGGGGCTCCATGCTCCCCACCAAACATCAAAGTTGAAGAGAGTCAAAGATGTGACACAGGACAGGTGCCAGGTGGGGTTAGGAGGGGTGTCCTGGTTGAGCACAAGAGAACCCTGGATCTTTGAAGGGTCTCAAGGGGAAACTGGCAGAGTTTGAGCCTAAAACAAGGATAAAGCCCCAGAGAGGGTATCGCTGTACGTGCTCAGACAAACCAGAGACCTGAGCAAGACTCCAGAAGTCAGCTCCAGAAGCCAGCGCCTTGCAGAGGCATTCAGTGTCCGGAATAGGGCTAAGGGAGACTCTGCTTCTTAGGCAGGAGAGATTTGGGCACGTGGCTTGGAACCCAGCTCCTTCTCTGAAGAGCAGAACCCTCTCTGCCTGCTCAGCTATATGAATGATGCTTGACTCTTCTTGAGCCCCAGGTTGGGAGGCAGGATTTGGGAGGCTGGAACTGGGCCTGGGGTGGGCCTGGGATGGGGGAAAGTGGGGCCCCCTCTGGCCTTCATGGGGTGAGCCCTGGAGCTGGATGCTCTGCACCCCATGACCCGCTCCTCCCCGTAAACTCTTAGCAGAGATGTGAAGTAAGGTGATCTCCGAGGGCGGGGGCTTTCCCACCCAGGAATACATGAAGGAAATAAATGTGCCCTGTCCAGATTTTACCTCATCAGGATTCCAGCGCATAGGCCTCCTGCCCAGCTGGGAGGCGTCATTCATTCTCTCAGGTGAGCCCATAGCCTGAGGGCGAGTTTGGGAGAAGAGAGGATCACTTGGATCACGTGGAACATGCAGATGTGGGGGCTCCAAGACCTCCAGAAACACCCAGCCTTCCCTGGAGCCTGCACAGGGATGAAAATAAAACCTAGCACCCCGTAATTCAGGGATTTTATTCCTGAGACTTGTTCTAGGGGCATAAAATGTAGGTGTAAAGACTTAGCTATAGGGTTGTTCTTTACTGCTATTTATAAGCCTGAAAAACTGCAAACAACCTAAACATCCAATAAGAGTGGATTGGTTAAATAAATTATGAACCACCCAGAACATAAAACACAATGCAGCCTTTAAAAGATGGTGCTGTAGAAGAACAGTTAATGACCTAAAAATAAGCTGAAAGCATAGTAAGCAGAAAAAAAAAAAAAGCTGATAAGTACATAAAATAATCTGATTTAGAAAAAGTGTCAATTCATTAAGGATGTTGGAAGGATATACACCAAACATTGGTTGTGAGATAAAGGGTAATTTCAGATTTCTTCTTTTCCCTTGCTTTTATCTTTTAAAAATCTTGTTTTATTTTTTTAAATTAATTTATTTTCTATTTATTGGCTGCATTGGGTCTTCGTTGCTGCGTGCAGGCTTTTTGTAGTTGCAGGGGGCCACTCTTCATTGCAATGTGCAGGCTTCTCAGTAAGGTGGTTTCTCTTGTTGCAGAGCACGGGCTCTAGGCACATGGACTTCAGTAGTCGCGGCACATGGGCTTCAGTAGTTGCGGCACATGGGCTCAGTAGTTGTGACTCGCAGGCTCTAGAGCGCAGGCTCAGTAGTTGTGGTGCACAGGGCTTAGTTGCTCTGTGGCAGGTGGGATCTTCCTGGAGTAGGGATCGAACCCGTGTCCCCTGCATTGGCAGGGGGATTCTTAACCACTGCGCCACTAGGGAAACCCTTCCCTTGCTTTTATTTTGGTTTTGTTTATCTGAATTTTTAACTTTTTATAGAATTGTCATGCATTTATTTATACACAAAGGACAAAACTGATTTAAAAATTATTACTGGTGTTATTTTACAAACCAGAACTTCCAAGATTTAGCTCAGGAAGGAGAATTTGCAGACCAGTTGGCATGCCGGCTGGATTGAATAGCCCTAACGCTGCCTCCCTCTGCTCGCTCTCCCTTTTGGGTCGCTTTCTTCATGCCCACTGCCTCTGCCTGCTAACCCCCAGGATGCCACTGTCCTTTTAGTTCTCTGGACTGAGCATAGATAGAAACCCAGTCTTTGGCTTCTTTCAGCAGAGCACAGCTAAGAAACTGGGACGATTATGCTAGGCAGTTAATAAGCCCTGTGGGGAGACAATAGGAACAGAAACACAGCACCTAGAAGAACCACAAAAACAACCAGTCTTCCTTCAAAGGTTCAGGCTCCCTCCAGGGGCGCCCAGGTCCTGCCCATCCTCTGTGAAGATCCTGAGGGGACAGGCTGCTCACCCAGAGTCCTCTGTCTCATCTTAATCTCTAGCATCTTCTTCCAGGTTCAAGTGAAAGACCCATTCTTCCTCAGGTACCAGCCCTTGTGGTGACCTCCCTTCTCAGGAGCGACCCATCATGATATATGGGGAGAGGGCACTAGACCTCAGTCCAGCCTCCTGATAAAAATATCCCAAGGCACCAACAAACCACAGCAAGAAACTTCCAGACTTGAAGGTTAAATGCATTTTTTGGTATCTCCAAGTTTTTCTTAGCACCACTCCATCCATATTCTGCCCCAATAAAGCCATGATAGGTAATCAGTGAATTATTTTCCCCCATCAAAAAAATAACATTTAAAAATTATAATATGAACATAGGTTCATCGTAAAAATATTTTAAAATCTAGAAAAGTGTAAAGAATAAAACAAAAATACCCTGTAATGATTACATGAAATGGAGATAAACATTATCAGCACACATACACACACATACACTTTTAAATAAAACTGGGATAATGTGTTTCTACGTGTGTGCTTATATACAAACACACGCACACATAAAAGCCTGAATTTATATATGGATATAAAATTATTCACACACATATATAAAATTCTGATTTTTTCCCACATTACATCATAAGAATTTTCCTGTCATTAAAATAGTCTTTGAAAATATAATTTTAAATAGCTTCATAGTATTCCATTGTATGGCACACTAATTATTAAACCAATCTCTTATTATTAGACTCTTAAGCAATTCCCAAATTGTTTGCTCTCATAAATAATAATTTAACAAACATCCTTACACACACATCTTTGCATACATCTCTTATGGTTTCTTTAGGATGAATTCCTAGAAAGAGAATTACCAAGTCAAAGGATGTGAATGCCTGCAAAGTTTTTGGTGTCTTCCATCAATGCACACTCATTAAATTGTATTAGTTAGGACAAAAGTAACAGGGAACCCCAGAGCAGTGCTTTTTGCTGCACTTTCTGAGACCCAGAGAAAGTTCCAGGGGTTCGGGTGCACCCCCTCCACCCACCCTGTGTGACCGCCTTTAGGAGCCTGGCTGGATGCTCCTGGGCTGGGCCTGGCCCTTCCTGCTGCCACACAGCTGCCCCCCTCAGCTTCTCAGAGTCAGGGGGAGCTGTGGCCAGCCAAGCAGAGGGAGGTCAGGGAGGGGCAGTTGCTGTCCTGGGCTTAGTGGTCAGTGCACAACCTGTTCAGGCCCTGCTGGGGGCTCCCAGGGCCTGGTGTAGGGGCACCAAGCCCTCTCGGAAGCTCCTTTATGGGAGATCTCCTTCCAGCCCATCCTCGTGGCTCCTTGGGGAGGATACAGGGTAGGGATCACCCTCTCCTTCTTTACATGGATCAGAGGTGTAAGGAGGCCTTGCCTGAGGCCAGCAAGGTGTGAGAGCTAGGACAGGGCCTTGGACTCCAAGACACGACTCTAGTTCTTTCTCCACCTCCTAGCGTTGCCAAAGCACAGAGTGGTGCATCCTGCGGGAAAGTGACCTGGGACGACCCGAGGTAGAGGTCCTGTGAGGAGCCTGGGCTCACGTCTGTCATTTTCAACAAATATTTATTCAACACGTACTATGGGCCAATCACTTAGGAAAGAGGGGTTGACCCAAAGAGGCAGATCTCCTGCCTTCAAGAAACAACACTCCAATGAGGGTAATGAACCTCCAAAACGTGTCCAATGGTGTTCAGAGCTGTGAAGGAAACAAAGCAGGGTAAAGTGGATGGCAAATAAAGTGGAGGGGTGGGTAACTTATAGATGGGATCATCCAGGAGGGCCTCTCTAGGTTGATCTTTGAGCGAAGGCCTGAAGGAAGCGGAGGAACAAGCCCTGTAGGTATCTGGAGGAAACCCACTGTGGCGAAGGCAACAGCAAGGGCAGAGGTCCCGAGGCAGGAGGAAGACTGGCATGTTTGAGTGGAAGTCAGGAGGTCGGTATGGCTGGAATGGAGTGAACAAGTGAAGACTATAGGGAATGAGGTCACCGGGCGAGCAGCGTCCCCATCAGAGGAGGGAGGCTACCATTCGTGGGCCTCCACTGGGCCTCGGGCATAATACAGGACACGACATCTGTTGTCATGAGCCTTCGAGGTTCGGGGACCCTGCTGTGGCAGCCTTCTCTGGCCCAGAAGACAACAGAATGGCAGAGGGGCTGGGACAGGGTTCTGCCTCCCGGTTAGGTGTTGATACCAAGGCTGTGGGAAGAAAGAGTGTTTAGAGCTCCAGCCGTCCCACTGCACTGGGTGCTGAGTGTCCAAGGTTGATCAGGCTGTGCCCCTGCTTCTAAGGGTCTCATCGTCTCCTGGAGACAACAGATGGGCACAATTAACAAGCATATGGCGAGGAAATCCTGTCATTTGGGACTACGTGGATGAACCTGGAGGACATTACGCTAAGTGAAATCAGCCAGACCCGGAAAGACAAACCCTGCCTGACCTCACTTATATGTGGAAGTTTAAAAACTCCAACTTATGGAAGCAGAGAGTACGATGGCGGTTGCCAGGGGCTGGGAGGTGGGAGAAATGCGGAGATGTAGGTCAGAGGTTTCAAAGTTTCAGATATGCAGTATGAATAAGTTCTGGAGACTGATGTATAGCAGTAGACTAAAGTTACATTATATACTTGAAATTTCCTGAAGGAGTTGCTGTTAATTATTTGTACAGAGGCAAAAAAGGTAATATGTGTAGTAATAGATGTTAATTAGCTTAGTTGTGGCAATCATTTCACAATGTATATGCATATTACAACACAATGTATATGTATATTAAGGTGTCATGTTGTATACCTTCAATATATGCAATTTTTACTTGTCAATTATACCTCAGTAAACCTGGTTGGAAGGATGGAAGGAAGGGGAGAAGGGAGGGAGTTGTGGAGGGAGGGAGGAAGAAAGAAAATGCTCTCTACAGCATAGATTTATTGAGTGAAATAAATAATGTCAATAAAACCTGGCCACACAATAGCCTATGAAAAATAAGTGCTCCTCAAGAACTTTCTGTGTTTTCTGTTCAATTCTGCTGTGAACCTAAAACTGCTCTAAAAAAATAAAGTTTATAAATTAAAAAAAATTAAAAAAAAAAAACTAAACAAGCATATGGCATGACAGACAGGGAAGACTTCCTGGAGGAAGTGTCATTTGAGCTGGACCTTGAGGAATGAACAGGTGAACCAGATTTCAACAGGTGAGGAAGGTGGAAAATGCACTTCAGATAGAGAGGCTGGTTTGCTGAGGAGAGAGCAGGAGGACCATCTGGCAGTTGGCTATTAGGGTATGGAGCATATGACCTTGATTTGGGGTCATCACTGGGAGGTGACATGCCTATAAAGCAGAGAGTAAGAAGAGAAGTGAGTTGAGAAGAGAACCCTGGGGCACATGGCCGTGTTGGAGGTGGGGTAGGAGAGCGCTAGGAGGGGACAGAGGAAGAGGACCCGAGAGGCAGAGGACCACCAGGGGAGTGGGCTGACACAAGATTTAAGAAAGAGCAATGTGGAAAATGTCAAACATTGCCAAGAGCAAGAAAGAGACCCAAGGGTTGGCGAGAGTTTGGTCCCTGGAGACCTTGGTGAGGGCTGGGTGGTGGGGTAAACAGGGCAGAGGTCAGTGGGTGTATGACTTTCGTATTGCTGTGTAACAAATCACCACAAACTGAGTGACTTAAATAGTATGACTTTATCCTCTTACAGTCTAGTGGTCCAAAGTCCATAATCAGTCTAACTGGGCTAAAGTCAAGGTGTCAGAGGGCTGGTTCCTCCCGTACGCTGCAAGGGAGAATCTGTCTCCTCACCATCTTCAGCCTCTCGTGGCTGCCTGTATTCCTTGGCTTGCGGCCCCTTTCTCCATCTTCAAAGGGCATCACTCTAACCTCTGCTTCTGACATCCCATCGCCTTCTGCTCTTTCATCTCCTGCCTCCCTCTTAAGGGACCCTTTCGATTATATTAGACCAACCCGAATAACCCAAGATAATCTCCGCATCTCAAGATCCTTCATTTAATCACACACGCAAAGCTCTACATAAGGTGACATGGACAGATTCCAGGGAGTGGGACATGGGCATTTTGCAGCAGGAGGCATTATTCAGCCTTCCACTCTTCAGGTGGCAGGGGCAGATGATGGAAGGGAAGAAGAGGGAGTGGATTAGGGGAGTGGAAACAATTCACTGGAAAATGAGTGAGAAAGGAAGGAGGGATGGGACAGAGTCATCCAGAGGAAGACCCAGCCTGGTTGGAGAGAAGTGGCTTTTAGGATTTTCTTTTTTTTCCCAATTCTGTTGTGTCTCCTTCTCTCCCTCCTTCCTGAAACCTAATGTGAAAATCAGAAACATAACTCATGGACTTCCTAGGTGGCGCAGTGGTTGGGAATCTGCCTGCCAACACACGGGACCCGGGTTCAATCCCTGCCCCAGGAAGATGCCACGTGCCGTGGAGCAGCTAAGCCCTTGTGCCACAACTATTGAGCCCATGTGCCGCAACTACTGAAGCTCACGTGCCTAGAGCCTGTGCTCTGCAACAAGAGGCCACTACAATGAGGAGTCCGTGCACCACAATGAAGATTAGCCCCTGCTCACCACACCTAGAGAGAGCCCATGTGCAGCAATGAAGACCCAACACAGCCAATAATAAATAAATAAATAAATAAATAAATAAATAAATAAATAAATTTATAAAAAAAAAAAAAGAAACATAACTCATGTTGTCGATTCCATGAGGAATCAACTGCTTCCCCTCACTCAGGGTACCCACCCAGTCAGGGGTCTCCCAAGCTACGTGAGTTGAAATCTGCATTTTTAAAAGACTGATTCTCATTTTATTTCCAACGGCAGGTTCTCCTTAATTAAAAAACAAAGCTGATGATACTAAATTTTTCAAGTTCAGGTACTGATGTCCAGCTTAGAAGCTGATGGTTTAATCCACATTCTTCAACTTCCACGTCCACTCAATCCCTTCTGAAAAATTTTTCTCGTTATGCAACTGGTTTCCATTCTTCAACTGATTTTTACATGTAGCTTAATTTTTTCCCCAGCTTTAGTGAGATATAATTGACAAGGGATCTACATTTTTAAACCACAAGGAAAAAAAAACCCAGAGCTACCAAGAATAATATTTTATTGACTTGGAACAAGTTTTGGAATCTGTATTTTTAAACCAACTAGGTGATTTTGATGATCAGACAGTTTGAGGTGGCTCCCCGCCCCCTCCCCCCTTTCCTCTTTCTCTTTCCTTCGGTAAACTGTTTTTCAACTTTGTTTTTCAGTGAAAACCATTTCCTCCTCACCGTGGACTCGATCCAGAGGCTGCGCCCATCTCTCCCACGTCAACAGTCCTGTGTCCTTGGCGGAGGACAGTGCTCTCATTCTGGGCCTTTCCCTTCTTCCTCAGCCAAACCCCTGCTTCTGCACCTCCGTGCAGCTAATAAAAAGGCTGAGCTCCCTGCTGCAGGGAAAGCCCCCACTCACGGTCATTCCCAGGGATGGGGAGAATCTGCAGCTTTCTTTGCTTTTTCCCAGAGCAGCTAGCTCTGTCCCAGGCCTCAGAGGTCCCCGGGTTGAGGCAGAATCCAGCCACAACCAATTTCCAGAGCCACATCGTCCTGAGTGAACCTGCAGAAATGCAAGGGCTGGGTGCTTCCTGAGTCAAGTCTTCCCGTGAGAGGGCATGAACTGTGTTGGGACAAAAAGCACTTGAAGGCCCAGGAGAGCAAGGCTTGGGGGGATCCCTGTGCTGAGTGGAGGTGGGCAGGTATATTTCCTTGGCGTGCAGAGCCTCTTGTCAGGTGGGATCAGCCTCTCCAGCCAGTAGCCACCTGGCCCAGCTTTGGGCGATGTGGAGAATGAATTTCACAGTGATTTCCACGGGGCCATGGCACTGAAACAGCTGCAGGAGGGGACACAGCTGGTATGGCCCCCGCCCCTTCCTGCAGAGCTGCTAGGGAAGAACGCCACCCTCCCCGTGCGTAGGGAGAGGGTCCCACTTGCTGTGGTTCCAGCAAGACAGATGATACCTCTAAGCTAAACCCCCTTTCTTGAGGGCACGAGTTGGCCTTTATTAAAATAAAACCCCATCGTCACTTATTCCAGTAGCTCCCCAACCTAGATAAACCTCAGAATCACCCAGGATGTTTATTAAAAAATAAAGATTAATAAAAATAATGAGTTTGGGAACTCATCCCAGACCTAATGAATCAGAATCTCTTGGAGGAGGACCAAGGCTGGAATCGGCGTGAATCGATTTAATCAGACTGCTTTCCTGATTCCAGCAGTTTGAGCCCCTAGAATGAGAGTGTGAAGAGGGCATGGTGGGGGCCTGGATGAGAGAGAATATTTAGAGTCACCGTTCTGAGGCATATCTATGTGCCAGAGAATGGCAAACTTCAATTAAATAGGACATTATCTTATTTAGTCATCAAAACAAAGGTCTGGCCAATGGTTATCCCCATTTCGCTGAGGAGGACATGGGAGCTCAAAAAGGTCACACGGCTCAGAAGAGGCAGAGCCAGAACTCAGATCCAGATCTCTCTCTTAGCATCTCTGCCATGAAAAGGATAATGTTCAACCTGGACACCACCTTGGGAGTTAGGGTAGCACGTGACCAAACTGTAGCATCAACACCAGTGAGGCTGTTTGTACTTCTGACTTCCAGAATTGTAAGAGAATACATTTGCTTTAAGTCACTCGGCTGGTGATGATTTGTTACAGCAGCAACAGGAAACTCATCCTCTTGCCTAGAGACAGAGAACTAGTAAGTGGTCGGCTCTCTTCTGGACCCACAGGCCCAGCTCTGTGGAATCCCCGTCCCACACTGGTTTGGGCTGGGATAGAAGTGCAGGTGAGGCCCTGAAGAGGCCCAGACAACGTGGTTGGTGAGCTCCTGGCTTCTGGGAGGTGTGCAAGCGCCTGTGTGTTAGAGCGAAGGGAAGAGCACACCTTCATGCACCAGGAATTTCTGGGCAGGCGATCCACCAAAGGCATGTCAACATTTTTTCTCTCCAGGAAAAAAATAACTTAATCCCTATCAAAAAGGCACAGTTTCACACGCACACACATGGACGGACTTGTGTGTCCTAGGGAGAAGCAAGATCCCCCTCCTGCTCCAGGCGTCTTTAATTTTCATGGGGCAGGGAGCACAGCTGAGGGAGACGGGAGGAGCCGTCAGCCAAGGCCTGTGGACTCGTTGTGACATCTGGATGTCCCCAAAGCTCTGGGGTCCCGTGGAGCGAGCGCTCCACCCCCACCTCCACCCCCACAGGGGGCTTCCCACTTCCACAAAATCTCTGGGAAAATCTGACACTTTTTTTTTTTTTAAGCAGCAGAGAGAAATTGGAATTTCCAGCTTAATTCCAGATGTGGTGCTGGGGAGTTTGGCCTTATAAAGCATCCGGGAGGCCCGTCGTCCCGTCGGACCCCCCAGCACTGGCCTGCACCATCGTGTGTGTCCCTCTTCCTCGACTCCGGGTCTTGCGGTTGGGCTTTTCTCTGGGGAGCTGGAGAGAGCCCACGTGTGTGGGTTTCACGCGTGTGGAGAGGGCTGGGTGGAGGGTGGGCCTGAGCTGGCAGGCCGGAGCCCAGAGCGCCTCTGGGGCAAGGGAGTGGGGGCCGTGACAGTGAGGAGGGCTCTGGGAGCACGAATGAGGCCAGAGGCCCGGGCCAGAGACTGGATCTGGAGCAGGCTGGGAGGGGCTGAGAGGGGACTCAGGGAACTAAGGGGCCAATCTGAACTGAGGTCATAGCTGGTGGCTGGCCAGGGGCTGCTGGGAGGGCAGGCAGAAAGGCAAGGCCCTATACCCAGCCAGCGCACCCTGGTTCCTGGGGCTCAGTCCCCCAGACAAGACGTCAGGACCAGATGGCTCCTTGGCAGGAGTGAGGATCTCACTTGATGCTTCAGTGGAACCGCAGGAGGATTAAGAATGTCACCCCCTTTTTTATCTAAATGGGAAGGAAATCCAAAAAAGAGGGGATATATGTAGACATATAGCTGATTCACTTTGCTATACAGCAGAATGTAACACAACACTGTAAAGCTACTATACTCCAATAAAAATTAAGTAAAAAAAAAAAAAAGAATGTCACCCCCTTTGGGCAGCTTATCTGTGATTGCCCTAGTTAGCAGACAAAATAATGCCCCCCACCAAGAGGTCCACAACCTAATCCCCAGAACCTGTGAACATGTTACCTCACAGGCAAAGGACTTGGCAGATGTGATCGTGTTAAGAATCTTGAATGAGGAGATGGTCCTGGACTATCTGGGAGGGTTCAAGGTGGTCACAAGGGTCCTCATAAGAGGGAGGTGAGAAGGTCAAAGTCATCGAAGGGCGATGGGACACACGGCAGAGGAGGAGGCAGCAAGGCGAGGAATGCAGGAGGCCTCTAGGATCTGAAAAAGGCAAGCAAATGGTTTCCCCTAGAACCTCCGGAAGGGACACAGCATTGCCAATACTTTGACTTCAGCCTGGCAAAGCTGATTTTGGACTTCTGACCTCCAGTAATGTAAAATAACTTTGCGTGTTTTAGACCACGATGTTTGTGGTGATCTGTTACAGCAGTGACAGGAAACGACACCACCCTCCCATCGTGTGACGGGCGCCGTCCTCCGCCCCACTCCCTCTTCAACATGACACAGGGTGAGGGCGGGTGTCCCACTTGTCCTCCCCCAGCAGCCCTGGCTGAGCACCAGTACAGAACACCACGAGGAGGCCCGGACGGGCTGCTTCCCACCAGCCAGGGCCTCCAGCTGGTAGCAGAGCTGGGCCCTGTCCAGGACCCCAGAATCCTGGGCCAAGACCTTGCCCTCACGGCCACTGCCTTCCTTCACAGGATGAAGGATGAAACAGCCAGGGGCCTGTTGTTTTCTCCAGCCCTCTACCTTCCCCCCGTTCTCTGGGGCTCTGCTCCCCACTCCCAACAAGGAGAACAACATTTTCAAGCTGCAAAAGAGGGAACCAGAACACACACACACACACACACACACACACACACGCACTTCTGGAAGTACCTGCTTCCTGGGAACTAGATGTCAACTACACCTGCTTAAACAGGGTTTTAACAAACAAACCCAGGGGCTGTGCTGCGTGAGGGAGGAGGTGGCCTGCCTGGGTCAGCGTGTGTGTACGTGGGACAGTACCAAGGGGCAGAGGGCCCCCCATCCTTGTCCCTGAGAATCTTGAGATTCCACAGCACACCCTGTCATTTATTTTTCTCCTCTGCCCCTACAAGGCAAAGCATAGATACCTATGTACAAATCGCACAGGCACCCGCATGCACACAAATATACACGAGGACACAAGCAGTGCAAAGACGAAATGGGCAAACACACGTGCACAGACACCACCCAACACACTAATAAACAGGCGGTTGTGCCTGAGCACCGGCAGACACCCACGTGCCCACATATACAGATACACCTACTGTACACACTCGCACATACCCACACGGGTGCACACATATCCAGACACACCCGTGCACGCGCAGAGAGCACCCTTGCAGATGGACACCTGGACGCCTGTGAGCGGAGAGGGCTGTCGGGTGCTTCCCACACCTCCCCGCAGGGAGGGAGGTGCAGAGTCCATCCCCGGCTCGCCCTCCTGAGCTCTGCTCTGGAGCCCTCTGCTGGGGAGCCCAGGAACAGACTGCCAGGCCCTCCTGGGCCCTGGCGCTGAGCTGGCCTGGACTGAGGGTTTGGAGGGAAAAGGGGGATGAGGAGAGAAAGGGGACCAAGCAGAGCCAGCTCCGGGGCCCTCAGCATCACGGCCCCCCTGGCTCCAAATGACGTTCTGCAGCCTGCAGTCTAGGGCTGAAGGAGAGATTCCTCCTGCAAAGATTCCTCTCGGATCCCGGCCTCTCTTGCCAGACTCCAGGCCCAACTCGTCCTTTCAGTGGGCACTGCTAGTGTGGCTGCGTGCAGAGCAGGGGGCCCTGGCCTGGCAGCTTCACCCGGCCCCCTCCCTCCAGGACAAGGCGGCCGCACCCTCCCACACTTCAGGAGCCCAAGCTGGCTCTGCCCTACTGCCCTCACCCCACCTGGGCCGGGTTGCAGCGGCACTGCTGGGCACCCAGCCTCCTTGCCACCCACAGGGTCCCTGACTCTACTTGTTACACCTGCCTGTTCGAACCTCCACCTCCTGTACTTCTTCATGAGGAACCACCCTCCTGCTCTCAACAGCTTTTTCTTTCCATTTTCTCCTGGGGGAGGGAGAGGAAGTGAAGAAGAGCTGGGCTTTGGCATAAGATGGATGAACCTGAGTTCAGATCTCAGCTCAAAGGTGGGATTTACTCCAGCTATGGGCCTCTCAGGCAGCAAACCTAACTGCCCTCAGCCTCAGTTTCACCAGGTAGGATGGAGGTCATGTTGCTTATGTGGCAGGCTGAGAACAGGCTCAGTGCCCAGGACCAGAGCTGGTGTAAGGGGTGAGGCAGCCAGGCAGCCGGCTAGGGTGCCGTCTTTATGAGGTTCCCAGTCATCACTGGAAATATAAGGAGATGAAGAAAACCATGTCTGGAACTCTTTTAAGGGACATTCTGCTTTAGTAAGCTACTTGCAATGGGGTGGCGGGGGGAGCCCAGAAGAACAGGCCAGAATAACAAGAGCTGGTCTCTAAGCTACTCTGTACGGAGGGCGGCGCAAGGTCTCTGGAGAGTTTCTATGTGTCTAACTACAGCATGCGGGTTCAGGGGCAGAGCTGAACTGCTCAGAGGAGACGGAGTGTTGCCAGCAGGGTTCCCCTCCTCTGCCCACAGCCCCCTTTCTCCAAGCAGAGATCAGTCCCACTAAAGTTGAACTGATAGTAAAGGAATACCACCTTGACGGGGGCGTGAAATGATTAGCCTGCCTGGGGGCCCCACGTGCTTCGCCTTTGGGCCCTTCCTGACACATGGACAGGACTTAATAAATGTTAGTTGGGTCTGTCTCTCCCGGGCTTAGCCTTAAGGCTTCTCCCCAGCCCCGCTCCACTCAGCCCAGCCCTTCTCGTGTGCTCTCCCCGCCTGGTCCTTGGGGCCACAGCAACACTTCGTTACTCACCACACCCTCTCCCTGCAACCTTAGCCCACGGGCCCAGCCCATCCTGCAAGCCTCGAGGCTTCTAGCCACATCAAGATTTCCATTTCTTGGGAAATCAGATGGCTCTTATACATTATCCTGTTTAAGATAACAAAAGGCCGTCACTATATTGCCCTGGAAAGTATCTCCTTATCTTACATGTCTGCAATCAGGCAGTCCCCACTTAACCGGTGAGTAATATTTCAAAACGTGGTTTCTGGGAAGTGGATTGGGGTTCCAGACAATGAGCCGGGAGAAAAACCGAGGACTCAGCATGATGAGCGGGGCTCGGTTTTCCAGGTCAAGCCATCGATGCTTATTTAACGCCTCACAAAGCTGGGCTGCCACACACCCACACAGGAGAAAAGAAAGACCTCACCGTTGCAACACCTGTACGTAGACGTGGAAAATAACAATGCGGATCTAGAAAAGTCTGTTTATTTTTTCTTGAAAGCCGGTGCTTGAGGGAAAGCAGGTTTCTTAATAGGCGTATGGAGCGACGGGTGGGACGTTCAGAAGGAAACTCCGAGGTACTTTTCAAGGGCTTTAGAGGCTGAAAGTTTTCGTTCATCATTCTGATGGATCTTCCTGGTGTTCAGTCTGCCTTTTTTTTTTTTTTTTTTGACACGGGCAGTCCTGACACGCAGTCAGCCAGGATTGCATGGGCTGAAAGAGTGAACTGGGAAAAGGAACTCCCGAGGGAACTGGGGTCAGGTTGTTAGAAAGGAGATGAAGGAAATGGATTCAAGGGTGTGTAATTTGGGTTTTAAAGATGCCCTGAGGGGAATTCCCTGGCGATCCAGCGATTAGGATTCCATGCTCTCACTGCTGAGGGCCCAGGTTCAATCCCTGGTCTGGAAACTAAGATCCCACACAAGCTGTGCGGTGTGGCTGGAAAAAAGGCCTGAGGAAGAGGGAGCTGAACTGAACTGATTGTGGTAAAAAACAAAGAACAAAAACAGAGAGAAAAGGGAGGTTATGGTAAAAATGTGACTCCATCCTTCCAACCTCAAAAGAAATAAAAGGAGGTGGGCCTGGACAGTTCTGGGTCTGGCCATCAGGTGACAGCACGGGCCCAGGACAGCTTGGTTGCAGTTGAGGCAGATCAAGGGGACTCGGGAGGCCCGGGGGGCCGGGGTGGGGAGTCACACGTTTGGAAGCACAGGACGTTCTCAGATTCCATCTTCATTCTGACTGAGCTGGAGAGAGACGGCTCTGCACACTTCCTTCCCTTCTCCAGCCCCAACCCCCTCTCCCCTGAGGGCTTCATGCTGGTATACTAGGCCTGGTATACTAGGCGGGGTGGGGAAGGATGGTGCCCAGCGGGGTGGGGGTGAGTTACGAGAAGAGGAAGAGGGGGCTCAGGAAGGCCTTGGACAGAACCTTGACCAGAAAACAATGAACCATTATTGAAACCCTGCCTTCATTCCCAGGACCTGACACAGGGAAGCCCGCAGGTGAACCAAGCCGCCCCACCTATAGGGCTGCCCACGGACGCAGGTGATTCAGAGTTTAGGTTTGGCTGATAGCAGCCCCGGACAAGCTGAGAATGAGCCCTTTGTGAGGGTGGCCCCTCCTCAGGCCCCCTCCTCACAGCTGTGCCGGCTACAGCAGGCCTGTGAGGAGGGCTGCCTGGCAGAAAACAGGACTGACTGGAAAAATGCAAAGACACTGAACATTCTCTACAGTGAGATGCTGTGTGAGAACTTTAGGATGCCTCAGGGCAAATGTGCAAGAGAAAGATGCAGCTTGGCTGGAACCCAGTTTCTCTTCACCCAGGTTTTCCATCTCATCTGTGTCTCCTCCCTCCCACCCCCAGGTCCCCCAGAGAAAACATCACTTTCAGCACTAAGTCAGGACTCTGGGTTGCAAATGGCCAAAACCCAGCTTGAATCAGCTTGACGAAAAGGGGGCCTTGACTAACTGGTTCAATCAGGGCAAGAATGGCGCTCCCCCCGTGGGACTCCCTTCTCTCTGCATCTCTCAGAGGCTGGTGGCACCCTGTCTTCTGCAGACAGGCTTTGCCCCGCTTTGGCAGGGAAAACAACCACGGTCAGGTCAGGGTTACCTTCTCATAGTTTTATGACCAGAAAAGAAATTTGTACCATCTGCTACTTGGTTAGGGAAAAATCCCGAGGAAGAACTCTGATTGGCTCGCCTTGAGTCATGCGCTCAGTTCTGGACCAATTGCTGTGGCCAGAGGGATGTGTTACTGTGGTTTTCCCAGACTGAGTCACTTGCCCAACCCTGTGGGAATGAGGTACAGCACAGACACATACAAGAACCTCCTTGCTGTGCACTTGGGGTCTCACAGCACAACAGCACAACTACCAGCTGTTCCCCAATAACAAGTTTCTCTTTTCTCTAATAGAACAAAAGGTGCTTACTGGATACATGGCTGCTTGGAATAAAAGCTACATTTCTCAGGTTCCCTTGCTCAATGGGATGTGAGCAAAGCCAGGTGTGAACTTCCGGATGGGAAGAGCCCCCCTTGGCCCTCTTTCCCCCACGTTGTGCAGTCTGCAGGCCTATGCCACGTGAACTACTTTGGATCCTACGGGTGAGAACAGGACCATAAGGATGGCACAGTAGCAAGTCAGTTCGAAGAAGCCTGAGTCCCTGATTCCAAACTGCTTAGGCCTGGACTGTTACACGAGAGGAAATAAACACCTCTCTTGTTTAAGCCACTCTTATTTTGGGTCTCTGTTATATCCGCCAAGTCTATATCTGAAGTAATACATCTTGGGACCTTCTCTTGGTACCCACTGCTGTGGGCTGAAAATGCCATCTCTTGTATCCAGGACCGAATTTGTTCTCCGACCGTGTATACCTTCATCCAAACCCAGAAAAGTCCTCCCTGTAGCCAATCCACCATTTGCTGAGAGTGTGACCAGACACATCACAGAGCCAGGTCTGCTCTCTCTAACCTAAGAAGTTATTTTCATTTCTCTCTACACCCTGACTCCATCTCACTGGGCATGTTCCAAAGTGTTTTATATGTGGGTTAGACCAGACTCTGCATCAGCCCAGGACTCCCATATCGTGGAGGCCATGCGCCCTCATCAGACCGGGACCGCTGAGTGCTGGAGCCACGGAGAAGTACAACGCGCGTGCCCCTCCCTGCCCCCCAACACTAGCTGTGCCCCTCTCTTCAGGGCAAGGGCAGCACACAGATGGCCCGTCTGCCCCTGAGGCAGCGGGCCAGGGGCACAGACTCACTGAGAGCCGAGCAGTGGAGGACTCAGGAGAAACTGCCAGTTCTCCCCTCCTCTGCTGCCACCTGGGAGTGTTCCGACCTCGGACTCCTACTCAGATCTCCGAGGAAGGGAAGCGAAAGCCCAGCGGGGTAGGGCCTGGGTGTCTGGGATGGGGGAGAGGCAGTGGCGGGGTCACATCTGAGGTCACTGTAGGAGATAAGGCACAGAAAATAATCCAAGGACTTTGTGTCTACCGATCCCAGACCTCATTCCAAGCTTTCATGGTTGAAGAAGGATAACGGGGTTCATCCCAGGTGGGAAATCCAGAAGGAAACTTGCCTCGGACCACAGAAACGCAGGCTGGGCTGGGCTCTTCCTTTCCCTCTGTACTGACTGTGCTGAAGAACAATGGCGGGCAGGCCCGCGTCTTCCTAAGAGCCATCCTTGGCTCCCAAGCGGCTGGCTTCACCTCTTCCTTTTCCCTCCAAACCTCGTCCCTCAGAGGGGCCTCCCTAAGAGCCACGATGTTGTCTCTACCCTCAGACTGGAGTCTGAAGACTTCTCATAGGGCATGCTGGACTAGCCCGGGGCCATGGGACTTCCTGCCGAGGCCTCGCCCGAAATGACAGGAAGGTGACGCTGATGTCCAGGCTGCATCCCTGGACCACCTCAGAGGAGGAGGCAAGACCTCTGGCCTCACCACTCTAACCAAGGCAATTCTCCACGCTGGTTTCCCCTGACTCCAGCACTGGATCCAAGAAAGAGTACTGACTTTCTGGCTCCCTTTCCCTTGATGTACATTAACCCTGAGGGACAAACAGGGCTGGTGACACAGTGGCATGGACGCGAGATGCTGAGCGAGGAGCCTTCCCTGCACGTGCCCCAGGTAGGAGCATGCAGCGCTCCCGCTGGTGAGAGACAGCCAAGGTTGGCCATCCATGGGACGCAGGGTCGCCTCCCCTCCCGCCACAGTGCGGCTTCCTCCCCTGCCTTGGCTGAGCCCCAATACCCCTGCCTGCCTCCCTGCCTCCTCCCCCTGCCACCCCCACGATGGCCCTAGAGCTCCCATACCACAGGCAGCACTCTCCTCTAGGTCTGCAGCCTCTTCTTGGAATGTGTCCTTCCCTTCCTGGCCCTGAGCCACCACCTCCCAGCAGTCCTCTCCTAGAGGCTGTTTATGCTCACATTCTCTGCACCTCAGGGCTAAAGGTGGAGCTTGTCCTCATTATCCTTCATGGTCATTTCCAGCTCATGACTCCCACCCTCTTGTAAAGCCCTGAACCACTGACACTGCTGCTTCCAGCTGTGCCATCAGCCTTCCTCATCGCTGTCATCTCCCAGTCTCCCTCCCTCCCCCACTGAAGACCCCCGATCCAGCCTCCTCATCTTCTCCTCTACCCCTCTCTTGCCACTGTCCTAGACACACAGAATGACCTGTATCCAACCTCTTTTTTTTTTTCTCATTTTGCTAGAAAAGACTTTATAGGGACAATTGACAAAACTGGAATGGAGTCTTTGGGTGAAGAGTATATGGAAGTTCTTTGTATTATTTCTGTAATTTTTCTGCAAATTTGAATTTTGTAAACTTTTAATGTCTTTATTTTTTTATTATTTTCTTTTTATTGAAGTATAATTGATTTATAATATTCTATTAGTTTCTGTTGAACAGCATAATGGTTCGGTACTTTTACAGATGATACCCCATTAAAAGTTATTACGAGATAATGGTTACAGTATATCATTGTTTTCGTTTGTTTGTTTGTTTTACTGGACATACTCCAACCTCTTGCTTACATCATCTACAGCTCCAATCATTCCCGCCTTAGCTATCCGTTGCAACATTTATTTCTGAAGACCTATGGCCACCCAAAGCCTTATCACCTCTGAAATCAGAAATTCTCACCTCCCACTATCCATCCATCCATCACCTCCAAGCCTTTTTGCTCCCTGGCCCAGGTGCCCCTGACACAGCTCTCTGGCCTTATAGAACTCTCCAGTCCACTGATTCCTTCACTTTCTCTCTATCCATTAGCCCCCTCCTGCCTTCATTTCTCTCCTCTCCCAGCTTAGAGTCCATGGTTTCTGGATGAATAAACTGTGGGATAGTCACACAACAGACTATCAAAGAGCAGGTTAAATAAATGAGCCACAGCAAAGGAAAAAAAAATATGAATAAATCTTAGCAATATACAATTAGATAAAAAATGTAAGTCCCCAAAGATTGCATGGAGAACCATACCCTTTTAATGAGGTTAAAAACAATGAATATAAAATATGTAATTTTGGGACATATATGTAGATGCAATAAAACTATATAAAAAGGATATTAAGGGAATGAGGTGCACAGACTTCAGGATGATAGTTACTGTGGATGGGGGGAGGTAGGGGGGATAGGATGGCCAGGAGGAATCATACGGAAAGATGTGGGTCATTGTCAAGGCTTTCGTTTGGGTGGTGGTTTTGCAGGTGCCTATTACATCATTACAAATAACTAATTAAATAAAAATATAGCATGCGTGGATCAATGATGAGCGCCTCAGGGAACAAAGGATGTGTGGAGGAGTCGGATGAAATCAAGATCGCATGGGTTATCACAGCATCACCCTCTTGCAATTATATTGAACCTCCCTCATCTTCCTGCCACTAAATTCACAAATATCCCTGTGTATGCATCATCACAGTGGAAGATGCGTCCCAGTTTCTTCAGTGAAAGAAAAATTCCATCTCCTGTTCCCTGAATCCCATTCCTTTTCTTCTTCTCAAGGACTTTGTTCCTTTGGCTGTCTCCCTGCTATCTTTCCTCATCAATCTCTCCCTCTTTAATGGGTTATCTCCATGAGCACACAACATGCTCTAGTCTCTCCCACCTTAAAAACAGGTAAACTTTCTATATTAGTTAGGATAACATTACGCTGCTGTAACAGAGAAATCCCCAAAGACTGTATGAAGAGTAGAAGTTTGACTCTTGCATGGAAAGCTCAGGAAGTCAGTGTAGGGATGATATGGTAGCTCCTTCTGTCTGTTGCTCTGCCATCCTTAATTTACAGCTTCTCTCCAAGAGCGATGCCCCAGCCCTTGCCAGCACTTCAACCTCTCAGCCAGAAGAAAAAGGGAAAGAGGAAGGAGAAGACATGCCTGCTTCCTTTGAAGGGCACAGCCTTGAAGCTGCATACATTGTGTCTATCACATGGTGTTGCTCTCAGACTTGGTCAAAGCACACAGTTGGTTGCAAAGGAACTTAGGAAATATGGTCTTTCATTGGGCAGCAATGTGTCCACTTAAAGATTCCATCATTATTGAAGAAGGGGAGAATGGCTATTGAGGGAAAGCTAGTGATCTCTGCCACAGTCTGCATGCTCTCTTCTCATACATGCAACATGCTAATCCCTTTCCCAAACCCAGACCCACAAGGTTTCATCCATTACTGCAACCAGCTCAGAGCCCAGGCCCTTCTGGCAACTATCAGATCTTTATACGAAGTTCAGATATAGGTCTGGTGGCATACAAACTAAAAACCAAGTTATCTATTTACTCCCCTTTACCAACTAGCAACACACACACATAAACTACAGAAGGCAGAACAGGATAACTACAATCAATCTGCCATTTGGAGAGGGGAAAATAGAAAACACATAGCAGGAACATAGCAGTTTAACAGATCCTACAGGGCAGGAATTCCAAAGGCTCCCTATCTCAGAGAGGAGTATGTTCTTTGGTATTGAATACCCAAAAACATTCTCTGGTTCTCGGCTCTGCCATCTGGGCAGTCCTTGTTTGTCTACCTGTTGTCCTCCAGGGCCACATGAAGAGGGCATTGGAGAGTAAACCCCCTTCTGGGTGGTGAGGGTCTAGTGTTCACAGCCTGTTTCCTGCTGCTGCAGGTTTGGCAGCTCACAGCTTGCTTTAGGAGTCAAGCCATCCTAGAGTTGTACTGGCCAGCCTTGCAGAATTTTGCCAATGAATTCCCCTCAAAAACTTAGCATAACATTAAAGAATTAAATATAAAAAATAATTCAATTTACCATCATATAGAAAAGGATTAAATAGGAATAAATCTAACAAGGCTCACACATTGAAAACTATAAAACAGCATTAACATAAATTAAAGACTAACTAAATAAATGGAAAGCCATCCTGTGTCCATGGACTGGAACACTTAATATTGTTAAGATGGTAATACTCCCCCAAATGACCTACAGACTCAATGAAATTCCTATTAAAATTGCAGCTGCCTTTTTTACAGAAACTGAAAATGTATCTTAAGATTCATATAAAATTGCAAGGGGCCCAGAATAGCCAAGACAGTCTTGAAAGAGAAGAACAAATTTGGAAGACTCACACTACCCTATTTCAAAACTTATTGCAAAACCACAGTAATCAACACAGTGTGGTACTGGCATAAAAATAGACACATAAATCAATGGAATCGAATTGAGACTATAGACATGGAGACTTTTACACATGGTGGAAAAATAGTCTTTTTCAACAAACGGTCCTAGGACAACTAGATCTACCTATTCAAAACAATGTAATTGGATCCTTACCTCACACCACCACTCAAAGTGGATCACAGACCTAAATGTAAGAGAGAAAACCATAAAACTTCATGATCTTGGATTAAACATTGCCTTTTTAAGATATGACACCCAAAACACAAGAGGAAAAAGAAACAAATAGGTAAATCAGATTTCACCTAAATTAAAAACCTTTGTGCGTCAAAGAATACCATCAAGAAACTTAACACAACCCACGAAATGGGAGAAAATACTGACAAATTCTATATCTGATAAGGAATTTGAATTCAAAATATATATAGAACTCTTGTAACTCAACAATAAGAAGACACAGAACCTAATTTGAAAAATGGGCACAGCATTTGAATAGACATTTCTTCAAAGAAGATATACAAATGGCCAATAAACACATGAAAAGAGCCCAACATCATTAGCCAACAAAGAAATTCAAATAAAAGCCACAGTGAAATACTGCTCCACAACCACTAGGATGGCTATAAAAAAAGGGCAGATAATAAGTGTTGGAGAGACCGTGGAAAAACTGGAACCCTCACATATTACTGGTAGGACTGTAAAATGGTGCAGCCACTTTGGAAAACAGTTTGACATTTCCTGAAAAAGTTAAACAAAGGATTACATTATTGTCTAGCAATTCCACTCCTAGGTATATACCCAAGAAAACTGAAAATATATGTTCATGTAAAAATGTGTTTCATGAATATTCATACCAAGATTATTCATAATAGCCAAAAGTGGAAAAAAATAACCCCAAAGTCTATCAGTTGATGAATGGATAAACAGAATGTGACATATCCATACAATGGAATATTATTCAGCCATAAAAAGGGGTGAAATACTGGTGCATGCTGCTACATGGATGAATCTTGAAAATATTATGCCAAGTGAAAGAAGCCAGACACAAAAGATCAGGTATTTTATGACTTCCATTTCTATGAAACGTCCAGAGTGGTTGCTAGGGGCTGGGGGCATGGAGGTAGTAACGGGGATTGACTGCTAAAGGGTACGGGGTTCTTTGGGAGGTAATGAAAGTGTTCTAGAATGAGAGAGCGGTGATAGTTGCACAGCTCTGTGAACACACTAAAAACCACTGAATTGTACAACTATACCTCAATAAAGCTATTTTTAAAAAATTAGTATAATTACAGTCTATTTGTTTCTAATCTGTTGCATAAGCAAGTAACCCAGCCAAAAAAGCTAGCGTAGACACAGTCCTTAAGCCTGAAGATACATGAATGCATATTTATTTCCCAGCCTCTGTGCTCTGTCCACCCTGCCCTCTCTTAACTTTATGCTAGTTCATGAGGTTATTTAGCCTAGCAGGCCTGGGTGGAAAGGCAACACCCACCGTCTGGAAGGGTGTTTTTAACTGGAGCTGACTGGGAAGGGCTGGGGCCACAGTCTTATCTTCTGGGAAAGCTGCCTCTTCAGGGCTTCTTCACGTCACTCCCTCAGTTTGGGGTACAAAAGCAGTTGAGTTTCTCAGCATCTCTCCAAATACTGGATTCTTAGTCAACTTACATTACTGGTCACAGGCAGGAAGGCTCTCCATGAAGAGAGATCTGTTTATTTTCATCTCTGCTTGCGAACTGCTGTCTCTCTTCTGAGTTTTTCTCTCTTCCAGGACCTTGCTAAATGTGGGGACAAGACTATACCCACCAACATTTGCACCTTTTCTAACCACTTCCTCTAGAACTAGAGGCTCAGTAGGCATGTGAACTGTCTTCCAAGATATCAGAGGAGATAGCGTTACCAACTGTTTTGCATAACATGGGTCACCAGCTTTCCAACCCGACAGATATGCTCACTGTCTGACAATAGCACAATGCCTCATCTTTAAAATTTTGCCACATCCAACATCCACTTCTGGATATCAAATTCTATGTTAATCAGAATGTGGTTTAGACTGCTGTAACAAAGCCCTCAAACTGCACTGGCTTAAACAGAATAGAAGGGGTTTGTTTGTTTGTTTGTTTTTCTATCATGTACCTTGATGGTTCAGGGCTGATACTGGGGTTTAGTGGATTTGAACAACTCCGGTTTCTTGTACCTTTTTACTTCACTATTTTCAACATGCTGCTTCTAGCACACAGTCTAAGACAGCTTCTGTCAGAGGCTGGATTACTCAGGAAACAGACTCTGAGACAGATTTGCAGCCAGGTGTTCTATTGGGGAGTGAACCCTCATGGTGGGAGGCGTGATGGAGATAAGACTAGGCAAAGGGCAGAGCTAAGCTGTGATGCAGTCACAACAGAGGACTCAGTCTGCTCCAGAGGAGCTCTGGAGCTGGGGTGGCCTTCAAAGTTGTCTCGATTAAAGCAAGGAGCTGGGCTGGTTACTCCAAAGGTCATTGGATATAGGCCCCCTTTGGATACCCTTGGGGAGGAAGCATAACTTTGGGCAAAGCAGCTTCTGGGGAAAGATTCAGCTGAGCTGTGAGTGGACAGTGCTCCTGGCAGTTGGGGGAAGGAGGGCCTCGGTTTTGGATGGGGCATCAGGCAGTATCCACTGGTGTCCAGGGCTACAGTGCCCACGAGCGCTCCTGCGGTTCTCACCACCAGGCTTGCCCATCCAGTGGGAAATGGAAAGCTCCCTCAGTGCTTCCACTCACATGCCTTTAACCAGACTTAGCCACATGGGTGCACCTACCTGGAAGTTTAAACACTCGAGAAAGAAAACAAATCAAAGTCATTTAGAGTCATTTGGGAGTCTCTGCCACATGTCCCTTGATTCCATGTCCATCTCTAGTCATTGTCTCATTTGTCTGTCCCTCCTCAGAACCTGGCTTCCTCCACTTCTGCGTCTGTCTTTGCTCCAGAAGGCCCACCTGACATCTCTTGGATGCTGTATTCGTCTTATTGGATTGTCTCTTTCAGTCACATGCAAAAGTACTCAAACTAGCTCCTAGGGGAAAAAAAGATTTTATGAGGTCATGTGCTAGATCAAAGAGAGCATCTATCTTCAGGCATGGATGGACCCAGGCACTCAAATGATGTTACCAGAGCTCAGTCTCTCTCTATTTCCTGATCTGTCTTTCCTCTGTGTTGGTTTCATTCTCTGGCTGAATGATGCCACTGACAGTGCCAGCCCTACATTTCCTTACAGCTCACAAACTCACAGAAGAGTGCAATCCTCTCTTCTTCAGTGTCCCCTAGGTGTGCTCACCCTAAGACCAATCTCTGTGTCCAGGCGGTGAGTGCTGAGTGCTCTGATTGACCAGCCTGAGTCGCGCCCTTCTGTGCACCTGGGGAAGTGAGGCCATGTATGTGACAACCTAGCCAGAAACACGTGCTGGGGTGGGGGCATAGGCAGTCGGGTTCTATTGCTAAAAAGGAGGGAAGGGATGCTGATGCTGGTATCTCCTGGACATCTCAAACAATATGTCCACAGCTGAACTCTTTGTCCCCCTCCCCGTCCCAAATATGTGCTGTCTTCACTCTTCCCATGTGGTAAATGGCACCTCCATCTACCCAGCTGCTCAGGTAAGGGAACTGGGAGCCATCTTTATACCTCCTTCCCTCTTCACCCCACTTCCCAACCCTCACTTACAGATTGTACCACCCAGATGCTCTTGAATCAGTCCCTTCCTCCACTTTCTCCATCACCCATATGTTGCCCAGCCTCCATGCCCACCTTCTGTGCTATTCCGATGGGCTCCCCTGTCTCTGCACGCTCATCCTCTCTTGTTGCTGGTTGTTACATGGCAACCAGAGGCAACCTCTCGAAACCTGCACATGACACTGAATATAACATGATGACTAGGGGTGTACCTGGAACAAATGGCACCAGTGCAAAGAATCCAATTCTTATTTTCCACTGGGGAAGTCCCAGATTACAATTCTCTGTCACTCATCACAGCACTTGGCACCTGAAGACTTGTTCAATACCCATTTCCTCCCCCAAACTGGAAGTTCTGGGAGGGCAGGGGTCTTGCCAGTCCCACAGTCCACCTCGTCCCAGGCACTGTCTGGAGCACACAGCCCTGCGGGCTTGGTGAAGCCAGGATGATGTTCTTGGGATGTGTGGGAGGGGGGTCTTGGAGCAAACTGCTTCCCCCACTGCACCTTGGATTTTCCGGAGAGGTCAGAGTCCTGGGGTGGGGTGGGGACAGCAGAGCCACCATCCGAGCTCTCTCCATGGGAGAATGCCCAGGGAGAAAGAGGAAGATGGGAAGAGAGGCTGGGCCTAAGCACAGGGAGAGCTTAGGAAAGAAGGCAGGAGAAAGCCAAAGATAAGAAGGGCAAGCAGAATGAGAGGCGTGGAGGAGTCCAGAGAAAGGGGCTGCTAGGAACAGCAGGTGGTAGGCTGGGGCTGGGGGGCTTGCAGAGGAAAGAGAAACCATTCTTTTTGACGGGGCCGGCAGGGGCGGGGTGTCCCCCTACATACTGATTCCAAGGTGTGGGAAGCTGAGACCACCTGCCTTGTGCTGCGGCTTTCTGTCAGCCCAAGACCCCTGGGAGGCGAGTGGGGGACACCCGGCCAGAGGGACCCCAATCAGGAGCACCCACAGTCTCTGGTGACTGCCCCCAGCACCCGAACCCACTGCTCCGCGGTGGCCCAAGCCCAGCACCGCTCTATCGGAACATGCAGTTACAGGGGCTGGGTTATGGCCCCAACACCGGCAAGGGCTCGGTGGAAGGAAATAAGAAGGTGGCACCCGGAAGGGTTGTGTGTGTGCCGAACGGCGGGCTCCCAGCACACCCCCGAGGGCGGCTCACAAGGCCTCCATTGTTGGGGGCTGGCTCCCAGCCCACCACCGGCCAGATAGGAGCTGCTGTACTGACAAGGCAAGAAAAGCACACCCCAAGTTCGTATAGATGCCGTTATCCCATGCTTATCAGGCAGGGGGAAGGGAACTAGCAAAGCTAATGTTGATTCAGAGAAAAAAGGAAAGGCATATTAACAATCACGGCAAAAGTGAGTTCCGGCAGCCGGGGGGGGGACCTGTGGGTGCGAGTTTGGGGTTTTTATAATGAGCGGCTGGAGGCGGGGGTAGGACCGTCAGGAGTGTCCAGGGGGTGGGGGAGGCGGCCCCACGGTGTGCCAGGCCCTGTGCTGAGGACAGAAGCCAAGCAGGTGCCTTCTGCAGCTTAGGACTTGAAGTCTAGTTAGGAAAACAGGGTTCCTTTCTTCACCCAATAGAATCAAGGGCCCACCATGTACAGGCTCTGTGTATATGCTGGAGGTTCCCAGGGCTGGCGTTCTAGTGGAATGTACCTGAAAATAGAGAGTCCTGGAGACTAGCACCTAGGGGGGATGTGGGGGGGGTCAGACAGAGGGAAGGGGGCTCTGAAATGGCGGGTCCGGAAAGGCACTGAGGGCTGGGCCTGGGCGGGGGGCTGAGGGAGCGGAGCAGATGGTTACCAGGAGACCCGGTGTGAATCCCAGCTCCTACCCCTGCTGCCTGACTCTAGGCAAGGAACCTTGTCTCAGTGAGCCACAGTTTCCTCTTCTGCAAAATGGGGACAAGAGAAACTACCCAAGGGAATTAACATTGCGCATGGAAAGAGAACGCAGGTTAGCACGGAGCACGGTGGTTAATCACGGTGAACCCTTGGTCAATCGGATTCACAAAGGTGAGAGAGACGCAGCCACCACATGCAGGAGGCTGACAGTCAAAAAAGGGAGGTAAGACATGGGAAACAGAGGGTGGACCCAAGCCAGATGGGGGCTAGGACTGGGTTATTGGTGAGCAGAGGGGAAGGCAGCACTGAGGACAGGAAGAGCAGCCCGAAGGAGCCCAGCCCCCTGCAGGGTGGGGTGGGGGTGGGGCCATTTACATATCATCGTCCCCTCCCCCACCCGGCCCCAGAGACCCCAGAGGGAGCGCTCCAAAGGTGGTCTCTCACAGGGATCACCATTTAAAAACTCTGCTGTGCCCTTTGGAGTTGCTTTAAAATATAGATTTGGGGACTTCCTAGGTGGCGCAGTGGTTAAGAATCCACCTGCCAATGCAGGGGACACGGGTTCAAGCCCTGCTCTGGGAAGATCCCACATGCCGTGTGGAGCAACTAAGCCCGGGCACCACAGATATTGAGCCTGTGCTCTAGAGCCCGTGAGCCACAACTATTGAGCCTGTGTGCCGCAACTACTGAAGCCCATGCGCTTAGAGCCCGTGCTCCACAAGAGAAGCCACTACAATGAGGAGCCCGCACACCACAATGAAGAGTAGCCCCCGCTCGCATCAAGTAGAGAAAGCCCGTGTGCAGCAATGAAGACCCAACACAGCCAATAAATTAAATTTAAAAAAATATATATATATAGATTTGGAGATAAAAAGCACTTTAAAGATGAAAAGTCCCCAGAAAATGTTAGTTTGTAGAATCTGTTGCCCTCAAAGCAGGGAGTAAAGAAGCCCATTCAATGAAGTTTGGACTTGATTACAAGGAAAGGGGATGGGCTGTATGGAAAACTGGTTGCTGGGCAAACCTGCTTTTAGAAAAGGGCCAGGGTAGGGGCTGAACGCATGTCCTGTGCACGTGTGTCCTGCACTGGCGGGAGTTGGAGCCAAAGCTGCCGTGGACAGACCAGGCATGGGAGGAACACTTGGGCTGCCATAGCAAAGTACTGCAGACTGGGCAGCTTCAACAAAAGACATTTATTTCTCACAGTTCTGGAGGCTGGAAGTTCAAGGTTAAGGTGCCATCGGATTTGCTTCCTGGTGAGGGCTCTCCTCGTGGCTTGTAGACGACTGCCTTCTCTCTGTGTGCTCACATGGCCTTTCCTCTACAGGTGCAGAGCGAGAGAAATCTCACGTGTGTCTTCCTCTTCTTATAAGCACATCAGTCCTATCAAATTCAGGCACCACCCTCATGACCTCCTTTAACCCTAATTACTTCCTTAGGGGCAGCATTTCCAAATACAGTCACACTGGGTGGTGAAGGCTTCAATATATGAATTGGGGGTGGGGGGGGCACAAACATTTAATCCACGACAGAGATCTCCTTTCGTCTGAAGAGCAGAGGCAAGAGAAGGTAGTCTCTAGAAAATAAGATTTTCCCTGGGATCAGCAGAACAGATCACAGATTTAGTCCTCCTCTTGGGGCAATTAATGCTGACAGCACAGGAAGAGCTGCAGATGGCCCATTGCTCCCCGGGGGTACTGAGAAGACTTCCCAGAGAAATTCTTAAATTGGAAGAAGGAAAATAGTTTGTGCAGTCATTTGTGACCAGTAGACACTTAATGATGGAAATACCTGACTATATCCAGGTATTAGTTTTTCTATAAATCTTAACCATCGGTGAGTAACAAGTCTTTATGATTCTTAGTTTAGGAAAGGTTGTAAATACAGGAAATCACACTGGGATACTGGAAGAGTATGATGTTCCATCTCTTAATTATGAACACCTAAGAAAATCTTGGGACTTCCCTGGTGGTCCAGTGGTTAAGACTGCAGTCTTCCACTGCAGGGGGCATGGGTTCAGTCCCTCTTTGGCGAACTAAGATCCTGCATGCTGTGCTGCGCAGCCAAAAAAAAAAAAAACTTAACTGGTTGGTTCACATTATATAAACGCTGTTGCTCTTATTATTCATGTGATGACTGCTGTGTGAATAGCAGGTGTGGTGCTTGCAGGGAAAGAAAAATAAACCTTTACAGAGCCAATTACGTGCCTATTATTTTACCTACATCATCTCATTTAATCCTCCCAACAATCCTGCAAAGTTAGCATGAGTCCCATTAATTTGTTGGCTTGACTGTCTTAAGGTAAGGTTAGGTGGAATTTTCCTCATTTTGCAAGGAGGGAAACTTCGTCTCAGAGAGGTTAAGTTAACTCAGTGGAGATGAGCCAGCTAGAAAGTGATAGACTCAGGATTCGAACTCAGGGGTTTCTAAAACGGATGCGTACCCTCTTTACATTCTTTGCTGCCCTAGTCTTGCAACCCCAAAGCAATGAGACAATAACAGACGTCATGCGCTCAGGTACCCGGCCGCTGCACCCAGCCGTACGTGCTCACACGCACGTACATTCAGGTCTGCGTCTGGCCACAGCCCCCGCCCTCACAACCAGCCACAGGTTGGCTACCTAAGTCCCAGCTGGGGAGTCGTACAGTGGAAGAGAGGGTACCATGGTGGCTCCTGACACAAGGTCAAGGTGACACCTGCCATTTCCCCTTCTGAACGCCAAGCATTCAATCTGTAATTGATTCTGGGTCCTTCTTTGCCTCAGCCTTTTATAGAAAGCAGCGGCTTCCCACGCAGTTTGAGTTTCCTTCGTCTCCATCTGCCCTGTCACGCGTGCTCGCCTTGACTGCGGCTGTTCCAGATGCCTTCAGTCCTGTCCCAGGTGACCCCGCCCAGCAGCGAGCCGCTTCAGCGTGGGGCTCCCCGTGCCAGTGCACAGAACTGCAGCCCGTCTCTCCCGTCCCAGTGCTCCCTGTGGCTCCCCCCTCACTGGGTTTTTAAGACTCACTATGGACTGAAGGTTTGTGTGCCCCTGAAGCTCACATGCTGAAACCCTAACCCCAACAGGATAGTATTAGGAGGTGGGGCCTTTGGAGGTGATTAAGTCGTAAAGGTGGAACCCTGATGAATGGGGTTAGTGCCCTTACAAAAGAGGCCCCAGAGAGCTCCCTCACCCCTCCCACCGTGTCAGGACACAGCAAAAAGATGGCTCTCTGTGAACGAGGAGGCAGGCTCTCACCAGACACCGCATCTGCTGGTGCATTGACCTTGGACCTCCCACCTCCAGAACAGTAAGAAATAAATTTCTGTTGTTTATAAGTCACCCCGTCTATGGCATTCTGTTATAGACGCCTGAGAGGACTAAGTCTTAACTCAAGTACCCTTCCTCCAGGAAGTCTTCTCTGATCTCCCAAGACCAGAGTGGGTTTCCCTTCCCTGGGCACACATGGCACCCTGAAATTCCCCTGTAAGAGCCCCAGCCCTCCTTGTGGTAGGGCTGTATTTACCTGTCAGTCTGCCCCACTACACGGGAAGCTCCCTGAGGGCAGACACTGGGTCTGTCTTCACTGTATCTCCCAAGCATAGCTCACAGGAGGTGCTCAGTTAGGTCCTCTCATTTACCAAATAAAAATCCAGAATGCTCAGTTAGATTTGAATTTCAGATAAACAATGAATACTAATAATAACGGACACTAATAATAATGAACAAAAATACTGCCATATCGTGCCTGGTAACCCTATGCTCAATTAGTGTTTACTCTATTGCTTATTACATGAATGAGCAAAAAGAACAGAGACAGGAAAAGGCATCGTATGATTGTCTTTGAAAGAAAGCAAGAAGCTTCAGTTTGCCTGGACATAGCACTGGTGCAAATCTGTCACAGAGGGAAATGAGAGGAGCCTAGCACACCTGTGCTCCAAGCAGCCCCCGTACCTAGGAAGTGCTCCATCACCAGGGATGGAGGGACACGACAGAATGAACACTTTGCAGGCGGCAGGGGGCGGGCGCGGGTGTTAAGGACCAGAAAAAAGTAGTGGAGATGTCAAAACAGACATAGAGGGTGTGATGAGGACTGTGGCTGTGGTCATGGAGACATTTGAGGGGGGTCAAGTGACCAGCAGTCTGGAGCCTCCATGCCCTCACAATTCAGACTCACGGAGTGGCCACGAGTTGATGAGGAACCAAAACTCTCCTCCCAAACATTGTAGGAAGAGGCACTGTGCCCACCTTGAGCAGGACAAGTGCAAACCCTGAGCCTCCTCTCCCCGCCCAAAGAGTGGAGGGGGTCCCTGGTCCCCCTGGGGTTCCTGAGGCAGGAGTTACATCTTCCCCCTCAGGCAGGGGTATTCCACAAGCCCCTCATGCAGAACCTGGCCTCTCAGGGGGTCTTCCTAACCCTCTGCGACAGACGGCTGGCCTCCCAGGCCCCAGGCTGCCAGAGGGCGTTGTGGGGAGAGGGAGGAAATAGGCCCCCTTTGTCCCCTGGGCCTGGCAGCACAATGGGAGCCTGTGTCACGCCAGCTGCTCTAATGCGGCTCTGACTCTGGTGGACACCAGCCTTGGAGGGGCACGCAGCCTGGGGGACCCCGTCTGTTTCATGTCCCTCCGCGTGGGACCTGTGGGCTGGCCGTCTGTGCCTGAGGGATGACCTACATCTGGGGGGGGCACTGGCTGTCTCTAGGGGTGCATATATATGTGTTCCCACCAGCAGGTCTGACGGAGGGCAGGGAAGCGTGTGGGCCTGTGTGTCTGCCTAGGGCTGGATGGGCGAGTCTGCAAGTAGGCACAGACGTAGGTCTGTGTGTGTACATTGCAGATAGGTGATGCTTCTGAGCATGTGGGGGCACACGTGCCGAGGTCTTCTCCGTTGCCAAAATAGGGAGCCTTCTCCAAGCACCAGGCCAAGGAGAGCAGAACTGGCCATGAAGCTTCCTTGGGAGAGAAGTACTGGAGGATGGGGACCAAGACTGTGTCCAACTGAAAGTCGTGTTCTGCACACACATTCCCTGGGGCGCTGGGTTTGGATGCCCCCTTCACTGGGCCCCTCTCTGCCCCTCGCAGCCTCTCCTTCCAGCTGCTTCCCTGCATCTTGGACCATCAGGGACCCTCATTTGGGATGGGCACCCTCAGCCCAGTAGCAGCTGGAAGGAGGAGAATGGCTGAAGCACTGCGGGGTCCAGGATGTTCCCCTAAGGGCTGAGCTGCCCAATCTGGCCTTGCCTCCCTCCCACTCCACCTCCCACGAATCGGAGCCCAGCCCACCCAGCCTACCCTTCCAACCTGGCTGGAATCAGGAAATGAGATTTCAACTCCATTCAACTAAATCCAACAAATATTTACAGAGGAGCTTCTAAGCACAGGCTCTATAAAGCTGGGAGCAGTGGGGAGGGGCCCTTTGCTAGGGCCTGCCTCCCAGATGACTCCAGGTGTAGGGCGACAAGGTCCCATTTTAAGGCTTTGCTCCCTACCAACACCCACAGCTGCTGCCTGCAGCCCAGGCCCCGTTCCGCTCAGCTAGCCGTCGAACTCATCAAACCATACACTTGAAAAATGAATTTTACCATTTACATACCTAAATTGTATTTTGATAAACCTAATGTTAAAAAAAGAAGCAGTGCTTAGCATATAATGCTACATAAACATTTAATAAAGCAAATATTTTAACGCATAGAAAAAAAAATCTACAACCAAAGGGAATTCCCTGGTGGTCCAGTGGTGAGGACTCAGCGCTTTCACTGCTATGGCCCAGGTTCAATTCCTGGTCGGGGAACTAAAATTCCACAAGCTGTGAAGCCAAAAATAAATAAATAAATAAATTAAAACAATAAAATAAAACAAGGCCTTAAAAAAAAGAAGTATACAACAAAAATATTAGCAGGGATAACCTCTAAGTGGTTTGTGATCTTTTACTTTTTTCTTTGTGTTTTCTGTATATAAAAGTAAGCGGGCGGGGGTGGGGGTGGGGGACTTCCTAGGTGGTGCAGTGGTTAAGAATCCACCTGCCAGTGCAGGGGACATGGGTTCGATCCCTGCTCCAGGAAGATCCGACATGTCGTGGAGCAACAAAGCCCGTGCACCACAACTGTTGAGCCTGTGGAGCAACTAAGCCCGTGCACCACAGCTATTGAGTTATGTGCCACAACTACTGAAGTCCACACTCCTAGAGCCCAGGCTCTGCAACAAGAGAAGCCATGGCAATGAGGACCCCACGCACCACAACAAAGAGCAGCCTCTGCTCGCTGCAACTAGACAAAGCCCGTGTGCAGGAACAAAGATCCAACACAGCCAATAAATAAATAAATTAATTAATTAATTTTAAAAAAAAGTAAGCAGGGGTTTCAACACTGACTCCAACAATCATATGGAAGTGCCAGGGACCTAAAATCATCAAAACAACTTTTGAAGAACAAAGTTGGAAAATACTACCTGATATCAAAATTTATTATAAGGTTACAGTAAATCAAGACAGTTTGATAGTGGCATAAAGATAGACATCAGTGGAACAGAATTAAGAGACCAGAAATAGATCCTATACTTTTTCTAAAAAAATAGCTTTATTGAGGTGAAATTGACCTATAAGTATTATCCTATACTTATATGGACAAATGATTTTCAACAAAGGCACAAAGGCAATGCAGTGCAAAAGAGATGGTGTTTTCAACAAACGCTGCTGGAACAATTACACGCCCAAAAGCAAAAAAGTAACCCTCTATTTATACTTTGTACCATATACAAAATATAACTTAAAATGGACTGTAGACTTAAATGTAAAATCTAAAACAGTAAAACAGCTACAAGAAAACATTTGTGACCATGAAGTAGGCAAAAATTTCTTAGATATAGCACCAAAAGCATGATCTGTAAAAGAGTAAATTGATCAACTGGACTTTACCCAACTTAAAAATGTCAGCTCTTAACAGACGTTATTAAGAGAACAAAAAGAGGGACCACAGACTTGGAGAAGGTATTTGCAAATCATATATCTGATAAAGGACTTGTATCCAGAATATATAAAAAACTCTCAAAACGTAATAGTAAGAAAATAATCTAATCAATAACAGATAAAAGACTTGAGATACCACTAAAAACCTATTGGAATGGCTAAAATAAAGGGACTGACCCTATCAAGTTTTGGCAGGTACATGGAGGAACTGGAACTTGCATACATAGCTGGTGAAAATGTAAAATGGTACAACCACCAACCACTTTGGAAACCTTTTTGGCAGTTTCTTAAAAAGTTAAACACATACCTATCGTGATCCAGCCATTCCACTCCTAGGTATTTACCCAGAGAAATGAAAGAATATGTTTAAACAAAGACTTATTCATGAATGCACATAGCAGTGTTATTTGTAATAACCAAATACTGGAAACAACCAAAGGTCCATCAACAAGTGACTGGATACACAAACTGTGGTATATCTGTACAGCGGAATATTATTCAACGTTAAAAAGAATTAACTATTTATAAGTGCTGCAACATGGATGTGTCTCAAAAATAATTATGCTGAGAGAAAGAAGTCAGACTAAAAAGAGTATATATGATATGATTCCATTTATATAAAATTTTAGAATATTAAAAAAAAGCAGATCGGTGATTGTCTGGGGATGAGTAGATGCGGAAGGAGTGGGAGAAGAATTACACAGCAGGAAACTTTTAGGTTGATGAAAATGTTCATTTTCTTGATTGTGGCAAGGGTTTCAAGGGTGTATAAATACCTCAAAACTTATCACCTTGCACACTTTATGTGCAGCTCACTATAGGTCAATTATATTTCAATAAAGCTATTAAAAATAAACAGATTATTTTGTAACACAATAAATTTCTTAAAGGGCAAAAATAAGAGAGCAAAGTCATTGTACTGTATTATATACATCTTTTTGTGGTTAGTTACTGTGAGGCCCTGTTTAATTATTCATATAGTGTTTAGGAACTTTGTAATGTAGAGATTATGGGTCTACCACTACAGTGCTTTGAGTTTGGTTTTGTGGTTGGTTCTATAAAAATCTGTATATCAGGTCCATGGCCAGGAGCATAATCCTCTTTTATAACATTGTTTCTGTGGGAAAATCAAAATTGACTCTCATTATATTTACATAGTTCCTTCCCTCTGCCCCCAGGCTCTGTCTTCTCAAATCCATCTTACACACAGTTGCCAGACTTACTTAAAAAAAAAAATTAGATCGTGTTACTCCCCTGTTAAACCCCTCAGTAGTTCTAAATGATAAAGTCTAAACGCCATAGCATGTTGTTCAAGGCCCTTCCTAACTGGCCCCATCTGTGTCACCAGGCCCATCTCCCAGAACTGCCTCTCCTTTTATGCATCTGAACCATTCGTCAGGTGCTTTCACTACTTTGAGCCTTTGCTCGTACTGTCCAACTGTCAGGAATGTCCTTCCCTTTCACCTCACCTGTGCATCTGGAAAAGTCTCTCATCCTTCAAGATGCATTTCAAATATCACCCCCTCCTGGGAGACTTCCTAGATTTCCCTGGAACAGAATTAATCACTCTTATCACTTCACTCCCATAGTACCTTACACATATGTCTACTAGAGCACTTATTCCATTGAATTGCAGTAATTGAGGTGCATCTGTATTACTTAGGTTAGAGGCTCAGATGCTATAACAAAAACAAACATATAAAACTCCCAAATACCAGTAGTTTGAGCACGTTTATTTCTGTCTCACTTAAAAGTCCCAACCGGCATGCTGGCTCAGCTCTGCAATGTTGGGACCCGGGCTCCTTCTCTCTGTGGCTCCACCATCCTTAGGGTTTTGCATTCATATGTGTGGACCAACATGACTTTCCAACAGGTCTACTTTCCAGCCATCAGTACAGAGAAAGGGGATGGAGAGAGTGTCTCCTGCCTTTCTATGATATGATCCAGAACTTGTACCATCGCTTTATTCACATCCGACTGGTCAGAACTTAGTTATGGCCACATAAAACTTCAGAGGGTCAGGGAAATGGAGTTTTATCCTGTGTGGCCACTTGATTCACTATATGTCAGGTGTTATATTGTTAGAGAGACAAGGGAAAAATGGATCTTGGGGCAAATTAGCAGTCTCTGCCACAGTCCACCCCTTTAGCCACCTAACTATCTGTGATCACTCCTTTTCACACATAAAACACTAACATTCGGGGATATGTGTATAAAAACAGATGATTGAACTTGGTGTACCCCCCCCAAAAAAAATGAAAAAGAAAAACACTAACATTGTCTTCCAAGACAAACAACCTCAAACACCAGGCCATCTTGCACCCAACATCTCAATCAGATCTGGATGTGGTTACCTGTGGCCTGGAGACCAACACACTTAAAAGATACATCTGCCCACCCCCCCACCCCCCCGCCCTCCTCCAACAGACAATGATGGAACAGGAACCACATACCGCATTTTAAAACCAATTCTTATTCGGAAAATAAAACAATGGGAACTACACAGACGGCCCCAGTCCACAGCAATTACCAAATCATACTAGTTAGAAGTTATAAAGACTCCTTGACCTTCTGTTTTCTAGAAGTAACTCCCTTGTCCACTGTCCTCCTTGGCTCCTGGCTTTGTCCTCTGGGAGACTCTTACTAGGTCACTACCTCCACAACCACATCTGAAGTGGGCATTGAAGAATCTGCCTCTCGCGGGCTCCTGGAATATTTGCTTTGAGTCAGTTCCATGCGCAGGTAACTCAGCCAAAGGTCTTGTCCTGACAGAGTTTGTCAGGCTGAAAACTGGCTGTATTTTTACTGTCTGCCGTGCTCTGCTCAGACCTCTCTCTCAGCTTCAGCGCTGCTATCTTCAGGCCATCAGAGACAATAGGCCAGGGTGGAAAGGGAACACCCTTAATGTGATCGTGGCTGCTGGGCTGGCTCCCATAGTCGGGTGGAGAATTCTCACCTGGGAAAGCTTGAGAAAGGCTCAGGGCCATAGTCTTAACTCCTACTAAAGCTGTCTGTTCAGAGCCAACTTTTGTCACCCCTTCCATCTGGGGTACAGAAGCAGCCGGCATTGACAACTCTTCGAGGGTCCAAATTTCCAGGCTCTCAGTCAATCTAGATTGCAGGCAGCAGGCATAGGTGCCCCCTTAGCAGAACTTCCATCTCTGCTTGCAAACTGGCTAGATCTAACCTGAGGTCATCTCTCTTTTCTAGGAATCTGCCGAATGCAGCAGGAAGTAGTCAGGACCTTCCCAATTCTCAAGCTCTCCTAAAGTTACAGGCTCAGAGAGCATGTGGTCTTCCTGTCAAGGAAGTTTACTAAATCTTGTGCCAGAGCATAGCAAGGGTCACCAGCTTTCCACTCTGCATATCTGTGTCTGCCCTACCTGACTGTGCAGCCAGTACCACATGAGTGACTATTTCTTTTTACGACAGTCCTCTACTTCCCGGTAGTTGAAATCAAATACAGAAAAGATTTTGGTAGCTATAACTGGGAGACCAAACATAACAGCAGCTTCAACAAGATGGAAGTTTAGTTCTCTCTCATGAGAGAATCCAAGCTGGTCTGATGGTTCTGCTCTGTGACGTCATGAGGACTCTGGGCTTCTTTTGCCCTCCTGCTTCCCCATCCCAGGAGGGTGTCCCGCCCCCATGGTCCAACATGGTCACCCCCAATTTTACATTCCAGTGAACAGGAAGGGGGAGAGGGGGCTGGGGAGTATGCAGTTCCGAAGCTGTACACACCACTCCTGTTCACTTCCCTTGGGTCCTATGGCTACACTTAGCTGCAAGGGAGACCACGAACGGCAGTCTTTACTCTGGGCTGCCACGTGCCCAGATGAAAACGCAGGGGTTCTATCACGGCGAGAGAGAAGGAGAGGCCACGAAGTCGGGGACAGTTAGTCGTATCTGTCACAGCCTGTCTCCTCTTGAGAGAACTCTTTGAGGGGCAGGGACCTGTCTCACCATCATCAGCACAGGCAAAGCCAGGTGCCCAGCAGGGGGGCAGGAACTGCGTGTGTTCAGCCTCAGTGTTCCCAGGCCACAGCGCAGTCCCATGGGGGCAGGGCCTGCGTGTGTTCAGCCTCAGTGTTCCCAGGCCACAGCGCAGTCCCATGATGGCTCTGGGGCACGATCATGTTGAAAAGGCATCTTCACCGACGCAACCCGGGTGCCCCCGGCCTGCGTGTCTTCAAGTTCTCCAGCCTTGTGGAGTCGCCTCCCGCGCCCAGTATTCCTGCGGGCTTCCTGAGGTGGCGGGTTTGTTTCCCGCGATGCAGTGTGCCTCTCCGAGGTAGGTCTTCCTCCTCGTGACCCTCGACCCTGTGCCTGGCGTCCCCTTTGAGAACTGCCTCTTGCTAAGCCGATGCCAGTCTCCTCCTTCATCCCTCCCCAACGTACCAGGAACCCAAGGCTCACGGGTGTGGCAGATGTTTAATCACTTTTAGGAATAATGGACAGTGATTTCAGCATCAGGTGGAAACGACTCCAAATTCAAGGTCACATACTACTTACTCAGAATGTGTTGGTCATTCCCCACCCCAGGGAACGTCCCCTTGGCAGTATTCCTCGGTTGGTCCCTCCTCTGCCCCACAAGGTATTTTTCAAGCCTTCTCTCCAGACCCCCGACATCGCTCTAGTCTCACCTATTCCTGGGTCCCTTGAGCGCTCCTGGGAACGGCCCTCACAACGTCACAATTCTGCCCCTTTGCTTCAGCTCAGACTCGCCCCTCCAGGCTGTGCTCACAGGCACCCTGTTTTCAAAACCCTAAAGGCCCATCACTGTTTAAGCAAAAGGGTCATTAACCCAGAGATGAGGTGGCGCAGTGGTTAAGAATCCGCCTGCCAATGCAGGGAACATGGGTTTGAGCCGTGGTCCGGGAAGATCCCGCATGCCACGGAGCAACAAAGCCCATGTGCCACAACTACTGAGATTGTGCTCTAGAGCCCACAAGCCACAACTACTGAGCCCATGCAACGCAACTGTTGAAGCCCGGACCCCTACAGCCCGTGCTCCACAACAAGAGAAGCTACTGCAATAAGAAGCCCGTGTACCACAACAAAGAGTAGCCCCCGCTCTCCACAACTACAGAAAGCCCGCACGCAGCAACGAAACACAGACAATAAATAAATAAATAAAATTATTAAAAAGCCCCCCCAAACCCCAGAGATGAATCATGCCCTGCCCATAGAAGGCAGAGGAGGCTACAATCCGTGTGAACTTAGTCACTCTATTTCCTCCCCATTCTAAGATCTCATTCGACCCTTGAAACCCCCCTGCGAGGAAAGGCGAGGCACCTGAGGCCCAGAGGTGTTAAGCCACCGTCCAAGGCTACACAGCAGGTGAGAGGCAGGGCTGGCCACACACTGGGCTGCAACGCCCCTGCCTGGGAAGCGACTGGCATCATCTTAGGTCATCTCGAGTGCTCTGTGACATGAGGCTCATCCCCTCTGTGCCTGGTTCCCAGGGGATAGTGCTCGCTCTTTCTCCCAAGCGCTGAGCCAGGCTGGGCCCCCATCAGCCTCGTACAGGCCCACCTGTCCTGCCAACTTTACGAAATGGTCATTGTGGTGAAAACCACCGTGCACGGGGCAAACTGCCTCAAGGATGCTCTCCTTGGACGCACCTCACTAAGAGTCCCCCAAACACACCCATGTCAGACTCCAGCCTCACACTCCCTAATGCCCCGTCCCCACCCAGTGGCAGGGTCAGTTCGGTCCCCACTGGGATGGGGGAGGTGGGGGCAGCAGGTGGGAGGAGGAGGGAAGGGGAGAGGCTGGGGGAGAGGACCAAATTGAATGGCTGCTTTCTTCTCAGAGGCTCCCCCCACCCCCAGTGGTCACTGATTAACCCTCCAGACCAGATAACCCTTGTATGGGAGGAAAAAAATGTGTGTTTATCTTGGGTCATAAAACATCAGTATTGACTTCTAACAGGTGAAGCCAAAGGGGAAGGGGAGGTGGGGTTGAGAAGGGGGGGTGAGGCTCGCTGCCCCTCCCTCTCAAGGCCTGAGACACACCTGCCTGACACCCAGGGGCCAGCCCACCTGGTCCCCTTCCCTAAGGAGAAAATTGGGTGATCAGGCTGCAGTAGGTGAAGAAGCTGGATCCCACCCCTTCCACCTCAAGGGCATCCCCGGGCAGCACCCTCCTCAGCTATTCTCCACTCTCCGCTGTGTGGGGTGGGGCGGGGGCATTCCCCTTCCTGCGTCCCTCCCCTCTGCCCTGACCTCAGCAGATAGGAGAGCGGCACAGGTTACGGGGCTGGAGTCAGACGGCCTCTGCTCTACTCTTTCCCAACTCTGGGACTTGGACAGGTGACCGACTTGTGCCCCAGTTTCCTCAACCGTCAAATGGGGGTAGTCACAGCACCCCGCTCTCAGGGCTCTTACGCTTGTAAAGAAGCACTAGGAGCAGGTGCTGCTGTAAACAGCATCTAAAGAGCATCGCTCTGCCCTTCTCGTTCTCTCTCTCCTCTCCTACTCGCCCTCCTGTGGCTTGAGATGCACATCACTAGGTATCTTCTTCCTTCTCCTGGCTGAGGCCTCCCTGACATGGCTTTGGGATGGACCGTCCTGACCCACCCAGGGCCAGAGACCACAGGTGGTCTGACCAGGGCTGGCGGTCCTTAACCCTATTCCCTCTGGCCCAGAAGGAGTCAACCCAAACATTCTCTCTGGCTGGCATTTTCCATCAGAGGGCCCGAGGAAGGGGTCTGTGGCCATGTGCTAGTTGGGATGGGGCTGCTGGGTCTAAGAGTCCAGCTCCGTGCTCCTCAGGGAACCTCACACCTGCATCCCAGGGTCTTCTTGCCATCCTCCATCTCTTTTCTTTTTGGGGTAAAGGTGTTGCTCCTGCCCCTGCCCGTCCTTCTCGGGGATCAGAACTAGGCAGCGTCCAGCCACGGTGGCCTGGGCCCTTGCTGCACCTCACATAATTCTGAGCTCGGGAAGCAGTGGGGGAGGCATTGGGCTTCTTTGATCACTTAAGGCCAGGATTCTCTCCTCTCCTGGCCCCAGGTGAGTCTCACCTGGTGCTGTGGGAGGCCAAGGCCCCAGCCCTGAGTGCCCTCCATCCAGCTGGCCAGAGGGGCCCTGTCCCTGGGCACCTGGTCAATTATTAACACTGAGCAAACTCAGGCCGGCGGGCCTCCCAGCAGGGTCAGGACCAGACAAAGGCTCTGCTGTCTCCCGAAGCTGCCATCTTGGTGGGGGGTTACTGGCCGGTTGGTCACCCCACAGAGGCAACACCCCTGCCTCCAACAGGGCGCTGGATGGCTGCCACTCTGCAAGGAAGTGGGTGGAGATAGGCCCTGGAAGAAGAGGATGATGGGGTGGGGTTTGGCCACAAGCCTGTTCTTAAGCCTCAGCTTCATATTTGTGAGCAAGCCTGGGATGGGGGCTGGAGAAACGAGGGCCTGCCGTGGGGCTCCCCAAGTGGGATGCTTCTGCAGCTGTCTGCTGCAGGGCTAATGGGGGGAGGTGATCTTCTTCTGAGACAGCTTTCTACACCCTCCTCTCTCCCTCCCTCCCCGCAGCCCCCATTCCTTCCTTAGGAAATCTGCTGAATGTCTTCTGTGTGCCACTTTCTTCCTTGGTGTCCCCCAACTCTCCCCATCCCCCCAAACGTCTGCTCCTTCCTGATGCCTTTGCTTGCACTGTTCCACAATCTTGCGAACCCTTCCTCTTTCTCCATCTGAATCTCCTTCCTCTCCCAAGAAGTCCTCCTTGCCCACCCCGATCCCATCCCCCTGGTTCCTCCTACACTGAAGCCCTTATCTCCCCGTGCCCATGCTGCCTCCCCGGCTGCACCGGAAGCTCCTTCGGGGCTGGGAGCCCTGACTCCCCCTCCCCCCACCATGGGCAACGCGCACCGTTAGTAGTTTTATCAGCAATGTCACTCTCAGACACAAATCAAGCAAGAAGTTACTTTTTTTGCAGAACAGCAACCCTGGAGACAAATTTTACATTGGTCAGAAAATGCCAGACATACAGCAGAGTCCCAGAGTCGGCCTTGCCAGCCCAGACCTCCCTCCAGCTGGCTGCCCAAGATGTCTGGGAACTCTTTATCATCATCCCCTTCCTCCCTTACTTCCAGCCCAGCCAGTGTGCTCCCTGGATTGGGAACAGACGAGGACACTGCTGGCTGACCCTTATGACTGGCCATTGATCCAGCCCTAAGTGCAGGCCCACCGCCTCCTGGCCCCCTCCTCCCTGGGGCAGCCCCACACCCACTGCTGGGGCACCACTGGCATCCCTTCCCCAATAGCAACAGAGCAGGTGCCAGTGACACCCTCTTCTTGCCTGGCTGTTCTTGTCCCCGTCTCTGATACCCTCTCACCTCTCCCCTTCTGTTCACACTTCCCCCCTCCCAGCCTCCTCGGCACCAACCTACCTGCCCCTGCCCAGATGCACATTGAAACAAGAGTTCACATCTAACCCACAGACACGCCACTGCCTACAATATACTGACCACCTATAAGAATTCAAGGTGAACGAGAAACTGTTAGAGAGAGGGCAGCCCATCCTTGAAGACTGAGGTTGACCATGGGCTGTTTATTTCAGGCTGAGATGGAACAGGTCTGTAGGGACCCACAGCACCCCCACCCTCCTCCAGCTGAGGGAAGGAAATGGGTGGCAGTTTGGGGACAGGTGGTGTCCAAGCTGGGCGAAAGGGGGTGGGCAGCTCTTGCTACCAGGCAGCCCTTCTTTAAAATATTCTGCCCTATGGTTTCATAGGTGGCCTCATTCTTATCAAACCAATGACACTAATTAAGACGCTAAAAAACATGGCAGCTATCCCTGAGGAATCCAGGATCAGGGGAGCGGCAGGTGGGGAGCTGTGTGTCCCAGGCGGGGATCAGCCAACACACACACCTGTCACCCCTGCTCTCTCCCCAGGGCCCTCATGCCCCTAAGACCCCATGCTAGGGGCTCTGAAGTCCCTTTGGAAGGTTCCCTGGAGGACTCTCCTTGGTCGTTCTGCCATGGGCATCCTCGCCTGCTCATCCCATTGCCCTTCAGGGCCCACCCCCAACTCCGTGTACCGCCAGCACTCGCTGACACCCACTCTTGGCTGCGAGTGGGCTGCCCCACACCAAGCACAGGAAGGGAAGACGTGGGGAGAGAAGAGGCTCTTCAGGTTTTCCTTCGTGGCTAGAGACCTAGACATCAGGAGATACAAGGCACGGTCATCAGTGGAAGGTGCCTGGCCGTGCGGAAAGCTGCTGCAATTTATCTCACCACTCACTCGTTCAGAGCAAATGCTCTCTCTACCCTGCCCCTCCTGCCACTGTTCTGGTGCCCCCCGCCCTTAGTTAGGGGCACTGAGCACCTCCTGAGGACATAACGTGAGCATGCCCTTGGCAGCCGCGTAGGGAAGACCCCACGGTGACATTCCCACTGGCAATGCTCCCCCCCTGCGCTGGGCCTGGAATTCCCTTATCCTGTGACGATGCGTCACAGTGAACCAGCTCACAGACTCCCCCCCCAGCTGCAGGCAGAAGCAGAGGGTGGGGAAGAGGGGGATGAGGCCCCGCCAGTGCGCAGGAGTGAATGGAGCCCGTAGGCACGAGCAGCACCAGGCCCTCCAGGAGGGAGGCCGGACGGGGGTGCCCCCCTCCCCTCCCCTCCCCTCCCCTCCACCCCCTCCAACAGCCCCCAGCGCAGGCTCCCGGCCCCTCCCACTCCCGGGCAGGGCTTCCTGGCCGGCTGCCTCAGTCACCAAGCCAAGCACCATGGCGCCATCTGCTGTGAGGAGGGAGAAGCACAGCTTACTCCGTTAAGGGGTTTTAGAATTTGGGGTGGCGGTAACTCCCATCCCAGGGATCTCGGGGATCGCAGCCTCGGTTCTGGGCTATAGGAAATAGCCTTCAGCATGGGTCGTCTCCCAGCACCCCCAGCTGCCTCTCAGGTGGCCAGTGCTCTGGGCTGCCAGATTCTTCCTCCTCACTTTCCACCTCCCCATACCGCTACTCAGGCCACACGGATGGGGCCGGAACCTGCCCAGGTCTCTCGTCTTTGGCTGAACCTCTCCTGACTCACTGACCCCAGCCCAGTGCCTCCTCTCCTTGGGCTCCTGTGTGGCTACAGCACCCGAGTAGCCTCCCCATCCCCACACTTCCCAACTCACAGGTCCTCACCACCTGCCAGCTAAAGGCCGGGTTCTACCAGACGGAGCATCCCCCTGGGAGCAGCGCAGCAGGTTGGGGTAGGGAGTGGGCTGGGTCAGTGTGGGGCCAGGCTGTTGGGGCCATGAGGTCTTCTAAAAAAGCAGAGGGCTGGGCTTCGTGCTGGACCTGAATTTGACAGCTTCTCTGAGGTGAGCTGAGAGCTCAGTTTGTGGTCTAGGCTGCCACTAGGTCTCTAGGCAGAAGTGGGGACTGCTTAGCCTTCTAAAGGCCTCTCAGGCTCCTTCTCCTTTTCCGCCCCTGCTTCTTCTTCCCATATACATAGCCGGGGCTAGTGCCCTCTCCTCCTGGACCCTCCCTCTCCAGATCCTCGCCCCTACTGCCCAGATACTCCTTCCAAGTTGCCAAGCGGATCCCTTCATGCCTCCACTTAAATTCCTGTGTAATCTCCTTGTTGTCTTCTGGAAGAAATCCAAACCACCCCACCCGGCAGGCAGGGCCACACCTCTGCTGGCCCCTCCGGCTTCATCTCTCAACAGCCTCCCAAGCCGTCCCGCTACAGCCGTGCCAGGGATGCCTCCGCCACACCTGGGCCTGTGAATGCGCTGGGTTCCCAGCCTAGAACCTTCCTGTGCTTGGCTTAATCCTCCTCCCCTTCAAGCAGCAGCTCAGACCTCACCTCCTGTGAGGAGCCTTTCCCAACAGTCCCCCAACCCTCCCTGAGAAGGTATGCTCCCCATACTCTAAGAACCCTTAGGCTCTGAGCTCACCAAGCACAGGGACCTGGACTTTACAGCAAACAGGCATGCGGGAATGAATGAACGGACAAATGAACAAGTGCATCTGTGGCCGGGGACGAGAGCCAGGAAAATGGCATGCTGGCCAACAGAGGACCACGCGGCCCTCTGGGTCTCCTGCCCTGCCCCACCCACTGAGCCCTGTCCCTCACTTGACCACCCCCTTTCCTTGTCTCACTTCTAGGTCTCCTGGGGGCCCTACCCTGCCTCGCCCCCCAGGAGCCCCCGGCAGCCTCCCTCCAGTCTCAGAGTGCCCTCCTCTGCATCCCGTGGGTGTCCAGTGAGCAGGACTCAGTCCTCTCACTTGGCCAGGCCTCTGCAGTTTTCCCCATCTGACCAGTCTGCAGGTACCAAGCCTCTTTCCACAAGGAAGAGCCACTTGGGGCAGGACAAGGGGGCAGGATTTTTCTGCTCATTCCAGGGAAGCCTCCTGCTGCCTGACGGGGCAGCTCATTTTGTCCTCAGAGAGCCCATATTACTTCCCTTGGACCTCAGACATGGTGTTTTTGCAGTACGGACATTTCATCTAGCCTGCGATACCATAATGTTTTTGAGAGCAGGGACCATATGGGAAAGTGTGACTTCTGGGGCAAGGATGTCATAAAAGACATTGTTCTTTCAGATGACTTACTCTGGAGGAAACCACCATCATGTCATGAGGACACCCAAACAGCCCTAGAAAGAGATCCATGAGTTGAGGAACTGAGACCCCCCTCTCAATAGCAAGTACCAGCTTGGCAGGTGGGTCTCAGGACCAGGACCTCCAGCCCTGGTCGAGCCTTTAGATGACCACATCTTGACTGTAGCCTCATGAGAGACCCTGAGCCAGAAACCCCCTACTAAGTTGTTTCCAAATTCCTGTTCCTCAGGAAGCATATGAGATAATATGTTTATTTCGGCTAAATTTTTGATTAATTTATTATGCAGAAATAGATAATTAATACAGATTTGATAATTTTATGATTCTCAACTTCTTAAGGAAAGGTCTGACGACTAGAATTAAAAGTACACAGTTGCCCCAGCAAACTTGAACAGACATGACTGTGGCAGGGTTGAAAATCACACACACATCTGGGTCAAACCAGAATCATTCTTCATTCTTCTCAAGAATATATCTTGAGCTGATGATTCCTACTATTCACAAATAGAAAAAAAAGAAAAAAAGAAAAAACAAACAGAAAGAAATCTTTAAATTGCCCCTTAGACATATCTCCATTTCTGTATGTTTAACTCAGTCTCCTTTGAATATAATTGCCCAGTTTTCCGAGGTTTTCTCACACCTCCCCCTCCTCCTAGCCAAGATAATTTCCTGGTGCAGAGAGATGTTTATGGACCTCATGGTAGTGGGAAGTGGGAGTTGAAGTTCTGAGTGGAGTCCCCTGCATTCTTACACACACACACACACACACACACTCACAGGTGGGACAGGGCTGGTCCTGCCTGGTCCCTGGGGCTTGCTGGTGGGGGTGGGGAGGGGTGATGCCAAAGTGTGTGGTCCCCGCGTGTGGCTGGTGGTAGAGATCTTGCCTCTATGGCCGCCGGGACCTAGGACCACCTGGCCTCATTCTTCCCAACCACACCAGAACAAGCAGCGTTCCGTGAAGCCGCTTCCCAGACCCCTCTCCTCAGCCATTCCAAACCACCTCCTGCTTGGCACCACGTTGCTTTGGCACCATCTTGAATTGCTGCTTTGCAAAAGGGAGTGTCACTAAAATTTCCTCCTGGCTGCACTCTGAGTCAAGCCCTACCCACCCCTTGCAGCAAGATTTCCCCTCAAACCTGAATGGCATTTCTCCCACACAAGCTGCCTTTTTGTTTTTCACGGTCTCTCTTCCCTGGGTTCCCCTCTCTGGTCCCACTGCCATCAGCAGCAGCTTCTCTACATCCTGCCTGCTTCACCCCTGCTTGCAGCCTTACTTTGAATCCCCCCTCCATGTCACTGGGCAATAAGCCTCATTGAGAAGGCCTACAGGAAAACAGGAGTCACAGGGAGATGAAAACACATCACTTTACATATCTGCATGCAAAGATCCGTAGACAGGATACCAAGACCCCTGCCTATCCAGACCCCCACTGCAGACACCCTGGGGTGAAGTGCAACCAGCTAAGGGATTTCTTAGTGTTACCCCAGGAGACCCAACCCCTCCTGGATCCTTCCTCTTCCCTCTCAAGATTGTTTTTCTCTCCCCATCTCTCGAAGGCCTTGGGAGGGAGGCAAAGAGGAGGGAACTATACCTCTGCTCAGATCTTCCTAAAGATAAAAATCTGGAGATGCCCTCTAGCTGGTGGACTTCCACAGCGTAACTGCTTCCCGCCCCTCCAGGCTTCTGGACGTAGTCCCCTCCGCTGAGCTCCAAACCCTTCCATCGGCTGCTCCGAGACTTCACTATCTGATCTCCCAGCGGCTCCTCCGATTCAGCCTGTCCCAAACTGACTCATCCTCTTCCTCAAAACTGTCTGCTCCTCTTTCCCCAAACCCACACACATCTGGCTGTCTCTTCTCCCTAAACAGTTCTCATCCCTCCCTTCCTCTCCCACTGCACTGGGTCAGCCCTCATTTTCTGCTTCCCATCTGGGTCTCCTCTCTCCACTTCCCTCCCAGCCCTTCGTGGTGACCACAGGACTTTTCTTAATGGGAAATTACGTCTTAAGCCCTCAAGCTTAAAATTCTTCCCAAATTCCCTGGTGTCTACAGGACAACACCTTTGGCAGAGTGGCAAGTTCCTTCCCGATCGGGCCTCCCCTGGCCCTTCTGCTCTAATGTTGATGAGCTACTTCATGGGTCCCCAAACAGACCTGGCTCTCTCTTGATTTGGCCCCTGTGTAGGAATGCTCAGTCTCTTAAGTGCCTGCTGAACTGCTCATTTTTCAAGTTCCTGCTTGAGTCACATCCCCCGGGAAAGCGTCCTTAGTCAGACTTAATCACACCCTTCTCCTGTTACTGTGGAACCTTATTCACGTTTCTCCTGGGGTGCCTCTCCCATCCTCTACCGTGCAGCCTGGCCACAGCACCATCACCTCCCAGCTGGACTGTTGTAGATGTCTCCTGACCGGTCCCCCTGCCCTTAACCTCACCCCTTCCCGGCTACTGCAGACACAACAGCCCAAGCAGTCCTCTGAAAAAACCAGTCAACATACATCTCCCAGCTTAAAACCCTCCAGCACCTCCCATCTCACTCACCATAAAAGCTAAAACCCTACAGTGGCCTCTGAGATCCCCCTGGCCTGGTCCTCCTTACCTCTGGAACTCCATCCCCGCTCCCCTTTCCCTCTCCACCCCAGATATACTAGCTTCCTTGCTGCTCCTGAACACCTGAGGCCCCCTTCTGCCCCTGGGCCTTTGCACACTCCCCAGAAACCCATTCTCAGCTCCCCTATCAGCTTCAAGTCTTTGCTCCAGTCTCACCTTCTCAGGAAAGCACACCCTCCCAGCCCCGTGAATACTGCAACCAGCCTGTGCTTCCTGATCCCTCATACCTGCTCCATTTTCTTTTCTTATAGCACTTTTCACCTTCTAAACATATTATTTAACTTATTTTTTATTTTTATAGTCTGTCTCCCCTTCCATAGATCCTATGAGCCTAGAATACTACTGACACATGGTATACACTCAATAGTCAATCTTTCAATCAGTCAGTCAAAGCTGTTTATTGCTGGGCTTCCTCAGTATTCAGTGAGGCCCTAGAGATGAAATCTACGCTCAGTCACCTCTGGATCCTCAGGGCTTCGCCCACTTCCCTGGCCACAGTGGATGTACAAGAACCATTTATTGAATGAATGAATGAATGAATGAATGGGGCCCTGCTCCTTTGGCTGAGGGAGAACAGCAGGGGCCTGAGCAGAGACCCCTCCACACAAACGATGCCATTGCCAAGTTGTTCCTGGGCTCCTCCTGTGCCAGGATCTCCAGTATCTTCCTCCAGAGCCCTGCCTCAGCCCTTTCCTCTGGGTCCAGGCCCTACTGGTTGTTTGTTTAGAAGGAGGTGATCAGTTAATCTCCAGTCAGGTAAGGCTGCCTGAATACTGCCTGAGACTGGATGCTCTCCTGGAAAAGCTATGCATTGCAACCAGAGACAATCCCTTAACCCAAAGGATTGAGCACAGCGATGTTTCAGGCTGTAAAAGGCATTCAGGGCCTGGGCCGAGCCTTAAGCCAGCCCTAGGGGGAGGCTGCCGTGGCCTCTACACAGCGTGCCTTGGCCTTCCTGGGTGTCCTCCTGAGGACAAGGTCTTGGGGCTGGGGCTCGGCCCTGAGCTGAGTTGTAGAAACTACCCCCCCCCCGCCCCGCGGCAGCCAGGGCCCGGCTCTCCCCAGCCCCTCCTGTCTCACGCTCCCTCCAGGATCTCAGGGGCTACCCAGGAGGCAGGGGGTGGGGGTGAGGCTTGGCTCCCCAGGCCTGGGATGCTCCCCCCCCCACGACATGGGCCCTGGCGGTGTCAGGCTGTTTTTGTAACCACAGTCACATGCTCCTTCGTGTAACCCAAGCCCCCTGACACGGCGTGAGCCTGCACCCCAGCTCCCGAGCCACATCTGCTTCTCATTTCCGCCCCAGGAAAATGGCCCAATTTCCATGAGTCGCTGGCCCACGTCGAGCCTGGAGCCTCTCAGCGGCCAGCCCCACCCAGCTGGGTTCCATTACTGGGGTGGGGGCGGAGGCTGAGAGACCATGAGAAGCAACGGGTGTATCGTGGCGCTGGACGGGGGCCAGGAGGCCAGAGCGCTTGGGGTGGCTCTGTCAAGACCTCGTTGTGTGTCCTTGGGGGAGTCCCTAACCTCTCTGAGCCTCAGTGTTCTCAGCTTTCTCATGAGTAACACGTGTTACTCGACTGATGGACGTATTATTAGGACTTGGGGACCAAGGTGGCACTTTAGCAATTAAAAACATCAGAATTTCCCCAGAAACAGAACTGAGAAGGAATTGGCCTGAAATCAGAACCCCCGGAAGTGGCCTACGTCGGGAATCTGGTGGGGGCCCACAGCCACTTTCCCACCTGAGCAATGGATTGGGCCCTCCCCTTGGTAGTTTGGTAGAGCTTGGGCCCAAGCCCTTCCCTTGCACTGGCAGACTAACCCCAGTTCTCAGCTCTTGGTGTACCAGCATTTATGAAGCACCTAGCCTGTGTCAGGCCCTGGGCAAAGGTCGGGAGACCGCAGTGAGAGACACAACTTAAGCTCCTTGCTGGGGACCTACAGGTAAATAAATAAACACAGTCCAACCTAGCAGAGCCGAAGGGGAACGACTGGAGTGAGGCCAGAGGCTAGAAGGAACACGTTCTACTTCTAGTCTTTCAGTGGAGACCCTTGACTTTTAAGATGTTCTTAACTTGATATTTCTTTCTAACAACATCTACAGCAAATTCCATCCTCCTTCCAACAAAGACCAGGACCTTAGCAAGTGCCCTCCAGGCACCTCCCATCCACCACATTCTAAATCCCAAATCAGCTCCCTCCGTGAGATCTTGTCAGTGACTCCACAAAGTGAGGTCGCCACCTCCCATGCCACCCCCGTGACCCCTGGTGTCCCCCTGCCACCCTCACCCAGCACTTCCCGGTCACTGGGCAGCGTCGGAGCTGAAAGGCACAGAGGGCTGGCGGAGGCAGAGGAGGCCGCTGGCGTGAGAGCCTCAGTTCTGCCCCCAGGGCACAGGCACGAACCGTAGGACAAGAGCCCCTCGTGCAGCTTCTGGGGACATTGTGGGGTCCTCACCCCACCAGCACGTCCCCGACAGCACTAAACCACCCCCCTTGGGAGACCCGTTTTGTAGACGAGGGGCCTGAAGCTCAGAGGGGATCTGTAATTTGTTCAAAAATAAGAAGCCGGTAGGTCTGCAACCTCACCTTTCAGACCCCAGGATCGGTGATCTTTGCACCAGCGTGGCACTACTCTTGAGCATTTAAGTTAAAAATCCTAGTTCAGTCACCCATTAGGAATGCGACCTTGGGCAAGTCCTCAAAGTCTCAGTTTTCAAAATATGTTTTTTAATAAATCAACTTTATTGAGGGATAATTTACACACAATAAACGCAGAGATTAAGTGCACAGCTTGATGAATTTTGATGAACGTATACATGCACGTCACAAACCACACACTCAAGATACAGAACATTTCCCTCACGGCAGAAAGCCCCTCCTTCTGGGCTTAGTTTTCCCATCCATAAAGGGGGCAAACAAGAATACCTGTCTCCTGGCGTGTTAGGAAGATCAAATGAGGTAATACTGGCAAGATGCTTAGCAAGGCACCTGGTGTGAAGTTAGCACTTGATAAACATGCAGTGCTTTTATGAGCTCAGGCTGCGTCTTGCCTCCCTGGCCCCGCGTTGAGGCTGGGGCAGGATCGGGGCAGCTGCTGAGACGCGTCTCTGAAGCCTCCCCCTCCCAAGTGTGAACGCATCAGCCCACCTAGGAGAAGACTTGGGGTAGATGTCCTGGAAGAGACTCAAAACCTCTGTCTGCCTCTAGGAGCCCCGAGGGGCTGAGGACAGAGGAATGGGCCAGCTTTTGCCCTCAGGCTGGCACAGAAGCTAGGTGCTCTGTTCTGAGACCTTCCCATGTCTGTCTCAGGCACTGGGGGCAGGGTCAGTTTCATGAGTTTGCAACCTGTCAGTCACTCAGGGCTCCATGCTCAGAAGGCCCTGCACTTGGTTTAATGCTCTGATGTCACCTCCTTGCAATCTTTAATAATTTTTGAACAAGGGGCCTTGCGTTTTTATTTTACACTGGGCCCTGCAAATCATGTAGCCGGGGATGATGCCGGTGAAGGTAGGGTGAGCTGGCTGCTTTCCTCCCCAGAAAAGCTGGTGCCATCACCCCCTACACACGTGTGTGCGTGCGCGTGCGTGCACACACACTCATCCACGCAGCCACACACACTCATTCACCACTCTCACTGTCCTTTCTCTGCTGCTCCCCACCGTGGGGCAATGGAGGGCCTGGGTCACACAGAGCCCTCAGCCTCCAGGGAGCACCCACAGACTCTGGCAGCTTGATCGGTCTGGAAACCCCCTTGGGGACAGCTCCCGCTCACAGGGCCTGTTGGCCAGGCCACCCGAATTCCCATCCTCTGACGGTCCTCTCCAGCCGCCTCCGCCCGACTCCGCAGCTCAAGTGTGAAACCACAGCTGGGCGCCAGCCAAGGGGGCTTGGGTTTCACCACACTCGACTTCCCACACCTCGGCCAGAGGCCAGGGTCCAATGGGGCCGCTGGCCCGAGGCCTGGGCTTGACGGCAGAATAGGGGTGGGGTGGGTACCAGTCCCCCCAGCTTCCTATGCCTCCCAGAGTACCTGCTCTCTCAGGCCTCAGTTTCCCCTCCATGCAACGGGACAGCATTCGGTAGGACTGGAGCAGATGCCAAGGGTGCAGAGAAGGTAGACCTCAGAGGCAAAGGCACTGAGGCAGAGTCTAGAACGTCACTATCCAGTACAGTAGCCAACACAAGCCACGTGTGGCTATTTAGATTTAAATTAACTTAAATGAAAGCAAATTTAAATTTCAGTTCCTCGGCCACTCCAGCCACATTTCAAGTGCTCGACAGCGACCTGCGGCTCGTGGCTCCCACATCGGACAGCACAGACACAGAACATTTTCGTCAACGCAGGAGGTTCTGTTGAGATGGGCCTGCCAGTTGGGAAAACCAAGGTGCAGGGAATGCTGGTAACTTTCCTGACCCTGGGGGGTGGGCGTGGGTAGGGGGCTGTGGGTGGGACACATCTGAGAAATGCTCTCAGTCATCTGCGGGCCTCAAGAGTGAGGAGAGGGACACGCCACAGTGGGGAGTTAGGAGTCAGCCTCCGAGGGGCGCAGAAACGCTCCAAAGGCAGCTTCAGCTCCCCACTCCTGCAGTGGAGAGTGGATTTCTGGGCCCTTACTGAGTGACCAGAGGCCTCAGAGAAGGAGGAGGTGGCCAAAGCAGGTGTCCTTCCTGGCAAAGGGCTCCCGGAGCCATTTGCAAGCGAGGAATGTCCCTGCTCCCTCCTGCCTCACCTCTAGGCTTGGGGAGCACTTGCACACTCTAGAATAGTGGTTCTCAAACTTCAGCCTGCCTTGGAATCACCTGGAGGCTTGCTAAAGCACCGATAAGTGAAAGCTCGAAACACGTACACTTTCCCTTCGTTTATGAGTCACGTCGAAATACAGACATTTGGGTTCTGTTCACCTGAGGGTTCATTCTCGTTTGGCTGTGTGGGTAGAGCATTGAAAGATACGGGATTGCTTTAATCTGGGCACGTTATAAAGGAATCCAGCAGAGGGGTGATGTGGAGACCTCGGGAGAGAATGGAGGGGGCACGCGAGGAAAGAAAAGGGAGGGAAGGGAGGGAAGGGAGGAAGGAGGGAGGGAGGGGAGGAGGAGGGGTGGGGAGCACTCTGTGCCTGCCCTGCTGAAGCTGCTCTGCCCATGTGCTAGCTCATCCGCTCCTCACGACGCTCTTATAAGCTGGCAAACGCGCGGCTTCGAGAGGTTGCGCGACCCCCCCCAGCAGACGCAGGGTCACGAAGGCATCCGGCTGGGCTCCATTTCTTTTTCCTCCCCTCTCTCCAGCTCTGAATATTTTCCGATGAAATGAGCCTGGGAAGCGGGGAAGGCTCGGCGCGCTGAACACATTTCTTTGGTTTCTGGGCTCCTTCAGCTTTGACAGGAAGGGTGGCTGAGTGCGGGCGGCGCAGCCCTTGCCCTCAATGGTGCTTTCCAGGCACGCCTCACGCAGAATGTAAAGCGTCGCCGTCACCAGCATCGGCAGGCCTGGGTGGCCCCCTCGGTCCCTGCGCGCCACGCCTCTGGGGAGGGTGGGGAACCACGGGTCCTGAGTCAGGACCCCGAGGCCGCGGGACACACAAAAGCCGGCCTCTCGTTTCAGGCGACGCACTGTTTCCAGCGCTGGATAAGCTGTAATCATATAGCCAGCTGTGAAGATTCTAGAAGGACCCTCATTCACAGGTAAGGGAATAGAGGCCCCTCTGGAAAATGTTTGAACGTCCTCCCCCAGCCCCTGCCCCTCCCGTGGGAATGAAAGCCCCACCTCCTACTTTGTCACCTCCCACTCTCCCCCCAGCATGTCTTCACAGCACGGCCACCCTTTGGCTGACTGCTTATTTTTGGGTAAAACCTCAGACTCTCTCCTCTGCTCTCTCTCCGCAATTGCCCTGTGAGGAAGGCAGGCAAGCCAAGCTCCCATTTTACAGATGGCCAAAGAGATCAAGTGACCACGTCACTCATCACCGGGGGAGCTGTCTGTAGCCATCTCCTGATCGCACGGGCGAGCCTTGGCGGCCTGCCACGCCTGCTCCCTCCCAGCACACCTCCTGTCTCCTCACCAAGGCCCAGGAGCACCGTTGATTTAGAATTTCCTGCCCTTCTGACAATCTGTGTGCACAAAACGAGCTTTATTTAAACCGCTTTGGAGGGCATCTCCTCTACGCCTTCCTCTGCCTTCATTAAGCCGCTGATCTGAAGCGGGATAAATCATCGGCGTTTAGCAACCTGATTGCAAACATGCTCCTGGTTCCTGTCCCTGCCCTGATGGGAAGCTCATTTCTCAAAGGGTTAATTAACAGCCTTCACACAGGCCGCATTTAGCAACAAGTACAAAGCCGCACACATAAATAATGTCTCGAGCGGAAGAAGAGGGTGCAGATGGCTTGTGACTTTGCCGTCCAGGGTTTTTTAAACCGGTGTGAACCACGTCCTGTCGGGACCCAGGACCGTGAGTCAGGGTCAGGCTTCGAGGTGGGCCAGGCCAGAGACACTGGTGGCCAACTCAGTGCTCTGCTGAAAGCAAGCCTTAAAGCAAAACAGAGCGCTGAGCCAAGATGTGGGGGAGAGAGGGCGGGCCTGGGGTGGGGAACAAGCCTGCTGACGGACCCGGATGGAGAGGAGCCAGGCAGAAACTGAACCAGAGACCCAGCTCCCTGCCCTGGGTGCTGGATCTACCAAGGGGGGGCTCCACCCAGAAAGGCAGACCCTGGGGCACAGAGTCCCGCGCAGGCCCTGCAGCCTGGGATGCCAGGAGGGCCCAGGCTAAGAGGAGTCGTATGGGGCTGGGAAAAGGGCGGCGGAAAGGACAGCCCTGAGGAAGCTGGGAAGGTTCTGGAAGTGGTGCAAAGGCGCTGGCAGTGCTCTGCCTCCGTGGGTAAGCTCTGTTCCTCTGCAAAGCCTTCAACTCTCAACTGGAGGCTCCCAGGCCCACCCTTCCACGACCATGGGGACACATCTGCAGATTTCATCACAAATCACGCTGATTTTATCCGCAGCAACATAGGACTCACGTTACAGAAATCAGCGCCGTTACAAGGGACCTGAAGCCAAAAGAGAGGAAAACAAAAGCCAAGAAACAGAGGGGACAGTGTAAATACACACTAGACATCAATGAAAATGAGAAACAGGAAAAGGCAAAGGGAAGAAGAGATCAGTATGCAGGCTTTCGACATTCTGTCTTTCCCCGTTTTCTCTGTTTCTCTGGTTCCTTGTGTTTGTCCGCTCATCCCTTCAGTGGGTCCCCCTCAGCTTGGAAAGCCCACCATCCTCACTCAGATCCTCTTCTGGGAGCAAGAGGTCCGGTCTGGGGAGGTGGAAGGGGTCAGAGTGGGGGGGCGGGGGCAACCAGAGGCTTTGCACCCTGGAGACGAGGGCACCCCTGGTGGCAGAAAAGAGTCCTGTCTCGGCAGCAACCTGGCCGCCCCTCCAGACCCAGGGCTGAACCTGCCCGGCCCAGGCCAGGTGCTGTCTCCCCGCGCCAGGCTCAGTGCCCTGGGGGTGAGGGAGCAAAGAAAGAGATGGGGGCCAGGTGACACTGGCCTAACAGCGGGGCTCTGTGTCCGGGAGTGGTGGTTTCTCCCTGAGTAATTTTCCACAGTTTGCCCTTCTCTCCACACAGAGTCCTGCTCACAGAGCTCATCTGGCGGCTGCCACCCTCCCGAGGGTTATTCTGGGCCAGTCACCTGCTCAGTGACCCTACCGGCCTTGATTCCTGCCCCCATCGCTCATCCGGCTTTGCTTCCCAAAGCCCCCGCACCCGTCTCCAGGATATGGTCCCTCTGCGTCCCAAGACCCACGTCCTACCCTCTCAAGGCCTAGCTCTCGGGTGGTTCTGAGAAATCCCAAAGGCACCACTGTTGCCGGGCGGGGGCCAACATTTCTGTTTTCTCAGAAGGATCAAAGCCCCGTCCCAACCCTGCCAGGAGGAAGCAGTTTTGACTCGTGCAAATATCTGCCGTCCATTTGGGATTTTACTTTGGTGAGAAATAAATACACAGCCATCTGCAGATGATGGAAATATGACTTAAGTAACTTCTTGGTCGAGGCTGTTGGGCCAGAGCCCAGATGGAAATAAGACCTTGTATCTCCGTCTCCCCTGCACATGTTTGAAAAAAAGAAAAAGCAGAGGGGAAGACGAAAAAAGCTGGTGGAAATCGAAGTTCAAAATGGAGTGTGCTCTATGTCTTGGCCTGGGAAAGGAAAAATAAACACCAAACAGCTACTCCATTCAAGTGTGTGCTATCTAGCTCATCCTCGCCAAGAACTCCCTCTCCTCCCTTCTCTGACCGGGAATTACTGTGCCTACAAACAGCCCCCACGCCCACCCCTAACCCGGGGCAGGCAGACAATGGTCCAGAAAACCCCGCTGGGCCAAGGCCTCTCCCTGCAGCCCCCAGAGGCCATACGATTGGGAAACACAGAGCTATTTTTAATGTCCTATTTGTCTACCAACTGCGGCTCCACAAGCCTGAGAAATGGTATCATTTGTGGGAGGTGGCATTGATTTCTTTTTTAACTTGCTCAAAGCCACATTTTCGCAACTCTCAGAAAAACCAAAAAAGCAACACTTTCCAAGGCTGACCTCTTCCCTGGCTTGCCCTCCTGCCCTAGGGGAAGGGCTCTCTCAGTGTGTCTGGGAACGCGGCCCCCCCTCCCCGCTGCTATGCACTTGTCCGCAGCAGGCATAGACCCCCAGATCCAGGGCCCAAGGAAATGGAATTAAGGGCCCAGACATTCCACAGGAGAGCCAGGGAATGAGGAAGGAGCAAGGGGGTGAGAGAGATGTAGGATCAGAGAGAGGCAGGGTCCTCCACCTGTGAGGGAGGCACAGCTCTGCCCTGCAAGGCCCTGTTTGATGGGGAGATGAGCAACCACCTGCCCTGGGGGAGTCCCCGATAGAAAAGCATGAGAGGTCATATACGGAGGAAATGGCTTTCCAATAGCCATCCGGCTTCCCAAACGCACGGGCGGAAGCTTTGCGCGGTGGATGTGTCCGGGGGCCAAGAAGGTGCTCCCAGGTGGGTCTGCCAGGCTGAGGCAGACCTTGGACTCCGGGCTGAAAGAATCCAGCTGTAATAACAGGAGCCTCTCTGTTCTTGAGGCTTCTAAAGGTTTTTGCTGCGAGGGCACAACCTCACCTGGGCTCCAGAGACCTCCCCCCATCCTCTGCCAGGACAAAGAGACAGAGGAAGATGGATGGATGGTGAGAAAGAGATTCGAGTGAGACGGAGAAACAGAGGAAACAGAGACAGAAAGATGCAGAGAGATGGAAAGACGTAAAGTGGGGAAGAGTGAGGAGGTTTTTCCTTGACCCCCACCCCCAGCTCACAACTCTGAGGACGCATGAAAGGGTGACCGCTCACGAGGACCAGAACAGAGGGACATGCGCAGGGGACCTTTTCCCTTCCTCCACCAGGCCCGTGGCCCACAGTGAGGGCGTGGAGCCTTCAGCCGCTGCCTGGGTACCAGCCCTCGTGACCCACAAGAAGCTGCTTTCCCGACCTCTTCCCACACCTGGGATGCTCACTCAGCCTCTCCCTACATGCACTGGCTGCACGACCTTGAATGGTTCTCTTCATTTCTCGGCTCTCTCGTATGCAAAAAGGAATTACTAATAGTGCCTGCCTCCCTGGGGCGTTTCCACTATTAACTGACATGGCACGCGTGAGCGTGTGCACGTGTGTGAATGCTTCACACATGCCTGGCACACAGTGAGGGCTTGATAAATGGCAGCTTTCACGCATGTGGCATGTGGTCAGTAAATGGTTACTGCTGGGATTCCCAGGAGACAGGCGGGGCTGGGAGGGCTGGGGAGGAGAGCGGAGGGCAGGCAGGAGGCGGAGGCAGGAGGCGGAGGCAGCGGAGTGGAGTCCAGGAAGAAGGGGCCAGAGGACGGCAACGCAGTCCGCGGAACCATATGTCCCAAAGCTAGATGGGCCTTGAGACCACCCTGACCCACCCGCGGCACCCCTGGTGCTGACCCTAACACGGACACCACCGAGGGCCTGAGGGTCGGGGGAGCAGGCCCCCCGCTGATGGCTACACGTCCCTGGTTCCGCGGCACCCCACGGCATGAGGGCAGGTCAGCCTCTCACCAAGCCCTAAGCCTCCCCACCCCAGGGACATCTCCCCTTTGGTGGGGTGGTTTGGAAATCTGAGAGCCCAGAGGAGCAGAATAGCAGCCGGATAGGCCAGCAGGCGACTCAAGGCCTATCCCAGCCCCCAAACACATTTGAGAAGAGCAAGAAACCACGCAGAGCCCGTCACCCTGGCTGATCGGAGAAGCCAGTTCTTTGCGGGAAAGGGCCCCCAGCAGCCACGTTAGCTGCCCTGGCGTCACCATAAGGAGTCTGGTCCTTCTGTCCCAGGAAGCTCAGTTCTGGGGAGGGGATAGATCTTCATAGCCTTCAAGAAGCACCTCCCCACCACCCACCTAACCTGACCCAGAGCCCGCTCTGCCGCCACAGTGGCCCTCTGGGGACTCAGGTTCAGCCCCCACCTCCCTCCCAGGGAGGGACCCTGGCAGGAACACCTCTCCCATCTCAGGATTCAGGTAGAGGAGAGGGAGTCAGACTGTGCTGGTCGCTGGGAGGCCATCCAGAGACCTGAGTCGTAATCCCGGCTGGATTCCTTTACAAAAGTCGCTCACCCTCTCAGAGCTTTGTTTTCCTTCTCCAGAAAATGGGAAGAATAATTTTTACACGTTGGGGGTTTGGTGAGACCATAGCATGTATCTAAGCACTTACATAACATTCTGACCCGTTCCTTTCGTGGGTGGGGAAATAGAGCAATTGGGTGTGTGTTAGTTGGCAGCCTAAAGACTGTGGCTTTCAGCGGAGCTGGGTGTTTGCATTCAAACCACTCACTGGGAGATGGAGCAAATCGAGAGGCTGGTCCTTCCAGACCCTTGAGGCTGCACACGGATGAGAGTGCTGTTTCTGGAACCAGATGGCATGTGCCCTGGACTGGGTTAACTCTCCACACCTCAATTTTCTCCTCTGTAAAGGGGGATGATGAGAGCGCACCAGGCATTGAGGTTGACGGGAGGATTAGATAAAGTAACCCACGTGGGTCCTTCAGCACAGCAGCCGGCGTCAGCAAATAGTCAGCGATGGTAAGGGGATGGACACGCCTTCTAGGAACTGATGGGGAGAGATTGCCAAGATGCACGTCGAGGGGAAAGCATGCTACCATCTGGGCAGGGAGTGGGGAAATCAGACCACATGCCCTATTTGCTTGGATTTACAGAAGGATATTCTGGAAGGATACCTAAGAAACTAGTAAATGGGGTCACCTTGTGTTGGGAAGGTGAGAGGGGATTGGGTAGGAGCAGGGCTTTTGACTATACACATCTTCATACGATTCTCATTCATCAACCATATGAGCGAACTACCTACTGCAGAATGTCTTTAGTTAACATAAAAGCATGAGTTTCTGATGTTATTATTCTGTCTGAGCTTCAGTTTCTTCCCTAAATGAGGAAGGTGATCTATGCCTTACCCACCTAACTAGGGTTTGTAGGGATTCAGAGAGAAGGTGAATACACAAGTGCCCTGAGAAAGAGGCTGGGCTGATGAGGAGGAGGGGCAGGAGGACAGGACGGGAGGTACCCAGTGCGAGAATCACTGAGCCATGGTCCCAGGAGCTGAACCTCAGTAAAGCTGACACACCAGCTGGACATATTTTGCTCTGGCCTCAGCCCTTAGCCTCTTTCCTCAAACACCCATGGTTCAAAGAAGGCCCCTCAGCCTGCCAAACATTCCAGGGGAGGTGGCTGCGGGTGGGCGGGGCCAGGGGTAGGGCTCAGGGGCACCTGCATGTGACCCGTGACACCTGGCCAGAGCTACTGGGAGCAGGAAGGGGCCCTGGGAATGGAGTCATGAGATGGATGAGACAATGCAAAGGAAAAGGAGAGATTCTGCCCAGCAATAGCAGAGGGTGGCTAGACCTCGCCAAGGATGTGGCCTGTGTGACCTGGTCCTGGGCTCGGTGTAAGGAGATGGAGTCATCTGATTTATCAGCCCCCGCCCACCATTCTCTGCCATAGCCTCGACTACCATCCCGATAAGGAAACTGAGGCTCAGAGAGCTTCAGGTATATTTATAGCCAACCACTAAGTGGCCCGGATCCAGACCCAGGCAGTGTGGCTCCATCTCAGCACCACCCATCCCACCTCATCACCCAGACTCGGGCTGGCCACCTTCCAGGGGACCCCGTTTACAGCAGCACAACACATATTACCACAGCTTAGCTCAGCAACTGCAGCAACGGCAGCATCTGTGGCCGAAGAGTGCCTCCTCCAGGAGGTTTCCACACTAATTAGACACCCAGAGCCCGTGGGCAGAGCCTGGGAGGGGCCGGGCTTGGGAATCCCTGAGGACCCCATGCCCCTGAAACTTCAGGGGCACGAGACTGGAAGAATGAAAGCGCTTTTCATGCAATTCCAACAGGAAACCCACGAGAACATTCCTGCCCCGAGGATTCCAACAGGAAAACCACGAGAACATTCCTGCTCGCGGGATTCCAACAGGAAAACCAAAAGAACATTTCTCCTCGTGGGGCTCCAGCTGGGAGTCAGAGTCCATGTTCCCTGCTAAGGAGGCTGGCCAAGAGGTGGATGAGGGGGCTTGCCCCGCCCTCATCCGTGGTCCCCAGCCCCTCAGACACATTCAAAGATTCCTCTGGCCTCTCCAGGATGGGGTGGGCCATTTGGGAACTGGCCTGCCTGGCTCCCAGCCCTCCTGACTTTGCTCCAAGTGGCTGTCCTGCCACCCAGCTTCCATGCAGAATGCACGGGCCCCTGCCCCTCCAAGAGTCTTCTTCGTAATCAGGGTGAGGACTTGCAAGCATGTAAAAAAACCATCTTAAACTTAAATGCCTCTTGAGATGCCTCAGTCAACAGTCAGGTGCACATGAGAAATATGCGACACACATCTGATTCTGCCCATCCTCCTCCAAGTAGCTGTTACGCCCCAGCATCAGGACGTGCCTGAAGCTACCTGCTGGGAGGGGTGCTGAGGACAGGTTTTTGGCCTGAAGAAACTTCCACTCTAGTGCAGGAGCTGAGAGGCACTCCAACAGGAAGGGCTTTTGCCATGCTGCAAGAGAAATGACCATTAACCTCAGGCGTCACCAAAGCAAATGACGTTGATGGAGTACCTATCATGTGCCAGGCGCTGTGTTAGGCTTCAAGGCAGAGTGACATGGTTCCTCCTCCCAAAAAACCATGGCCTCATGGGAGAGACCTCCAAATAAATGACTATATCATGATCGGAGGAGAGTTACGATCAAGGTTCACTCAGGATGCAGAGAGAAACGGGGAGACTGGGGAAGGCTTCCTGGAGGAAGCGATGCTTGAGCATGCTGGGAGCTCAGCTGGAAGCGCAGTGGGACTTCAGGGGTGGGGTTGGGAGGTGGCGGGGTTTGACGTAAACCTCAGTCATGATGGCTAGGATTTGGGTCATGAAACAGTGCTAAGACCTTAATAAAGGCAGGGAGGGGTCGTGGAAGCGTAGGTTTTGGACACAGCACAGCAGATGCAGACACCAGATGGGTGGATCCGAAGGGAATGAATGGGAAGGACAGAGGTTCCAGAGAGCTGAAGGGGCTGTGGGTCAACGTTGAGACACGTTCCTTCACTCAGTGAAGAAGAGAGTGTCAGCGAATGAGGGCAGGGGAGAGGGTTGCACTTGGGAAGACAGGAGGGAATCCAGGCTTTGAGGGGATCTCAGAGCGCCGGGAGGGAAGAGTGTGACATTTGGAAAATGAAAGAAATTCAGAGTGAGATCCCCAGGCCTTTTCATCTGCAACCATCCAGACACCCCATTCCCACATCATGGGGTGGAATGTTATGTCCCATACGAGGCCCCAGGGCTGATCCAGACAGGCTGGCAGCGACACGGAGCAGCTGTGGCCAAGGTAGGAGGGAACGGGTCGCACAACCAGCCATCCAGCCAGTTACCAGGAGAGGCCAGGGGGCAGGAATCTGGGGTCAGGGTTAGGGGAAAGCAGAGGTGGCGACCCAGGCACGAGGGCGGGGACACACACGGCAGCATCAAGTTATGGGTCAAGAGCCGAAAGCCCACATCCAGGGTCAGGGTGGGAGAGGGACAGACCTGCCAGCACAAAGAAGGGAGGGCCTGTGGGCCTGAGCTACGTCAGTGGGTGGGGGCGGGGGGCAGGGGGCCATGGTGCGCAGTGTCTAGTGCAGGGGTGTGCGGCCGCAGGCGCCTACGGGCTCCAAGAGCGGACGGTTAAATGCCAGTAATTGTGCAGGAGAGTTGTTTAAATGCTGGCAAAATCAGCCACGGAGCATTTATACCATGGAAATCAGCAAATGCTGCAAATCTGGGCTACTTTTTTCCACTCCCAGAAAGATGGCTGAGACCAGGGTTCTGGCCCTTCTCCACCGTGTGGTTTTGTGCTGCTGTAGCCTCACCTGTAAATGACAGTTCTCAGCCCTGCCAACCATGAAGGACGGCTGAGGAGTCATAAGAGACCGTGGCTGCGACTTCCTAGGTGGGGCAGTGGTTAAGAATCTGCCCGCCAATGCAGGGGACACAGCTTCCATCCCTGCTCCGGGAAGATCCCACATGCCGTGGAGCAACTAAGCCCATGTGCCACAACTATTGAGCCTGTGCTCTAGAGCCCCTGAGCCACAACTACTGAGCCCATGTGCCGCAACTACTGAAGCCCGCATGCCTAGAGCCTGTGCTCTGCAACAAGAGAGGCCACTGCAGTGAGGAGCCCACGCACCACAATGAAGAGTAGCGCCTGCTCGCCACAGCTAGAGAAAGCCCGTGTGCAGCAACAAAGACCTAACGCAGCCAATAAATTAATTAATTAATTAAAAAAAAAGAAAAAAAAACCATAGCTAGATGTGCTCTGTAGGCCAAAGCAGTGCAGAGAGAATCGCGAATGTATTTCCTAGCCTCTCCCTGGATGTCTGATCTAAATTTAGGTCCTTTTAGTCTACGCTGAATCCCAGCCACTGCCTTTCCTTCCTTCCTGCAGGCTCTCTGGAGACAGCCATGAGGAAGTCCCTGCCGGAAGGCGGCTGCCCTTTGTTGTTTCACCTGCGACTTTGCATGTGTCCTTTCTGGCCAAAGTCCCCCCAAACCTTCCCTGTGCCTCCTCCAACTACCCTTTCCTTCATGCTCAGAAACTTGCAGCGGTTCCATTCTCCTTTGCTAGGGTTCCAGATGCCCCACTACTGCCCCACGTCCACCCCCTGAGAGAACATGTCCTTTCACACTAGAATACCTCAAGCAAGTCCCTAACCTCTCCAGGTCTCATCTGTACTCTAAGGATAATGTCTAACAGAGCCTATGTGTTTTTCTGCAAGTAACAGAAACTGACCAACCGGGACTTCAACCATAAGAGAGCTGCTTACTAAGAAGTCTAGAGGTGGGCAGTTATCAAGCTGCCTTTGCAACTTTAAGATGCCAGGGTTCTGGGTCAGGGTCCAATTCCTCTCTATCTTCTCCCTTACGGTTGCAAGATGGGTGCCAGAGCTCCAGATATCACATCTTAAGACTTCCTCCAAAGTCAGAATGTAGGGTGACGGCCAAAGTGGAAAGAGCTCTCTTTATGTGCTTTTCTTATTTGATCAAGGATGAAAAATCTTTCTCAGAAGCTTTTCCGTCACCATTCCTCACAACTCACGGCAAATCCTTCTTATACCTTGTTAGCCAGAACTGGGTTATGTGACCATTTCATGCCACAGAAGAGGCTGGGAAAGTGTCACTTTTTCAGCCTCTAAGGTTGGAAAAGTGTGGGAGAGTAGGGGAGAAAGGAGTTGAAAATGGCCTTTGGGTGGTCAGTTAGCATGGTGTTTAGAGGGTAGCAGAAGATCAGACCCAATGGCCATGAATGTTGTCTCTGCTGTTAGGAGGGCTCACCACCTCCCAGACCCCTGCTCTGTCCCCCATCTGGTCACCCTGGGGCTGTAGGGGCATCCTCTTCCCTAGGGGCTATTCGTCCCCCTCTGAAACAACAGTGAGTGAACAGGCTCAACTCCAACTAAGAGGCTGCAGAGCCAATTGCACAGATGATTCCAGGAGAAGGAGGAAGGTCTGAATCTTGTCACAGACAATCAGCAAGTCTGTATCGGCTTCTTTGTGTGCCCAGCCCAGGGGGGCAGGAGCCTGTCCATTGTGTGCTAATCATTTGGGTAATGCGTCATGTATACATTCAAGCCTGCACCACAGACCAATGACATCAAACCACTGATGGGGGAGCCTCTGGGCTTTCCCGTTCAGGTTTCAGCTCCCCCATCTTCTCAGCATCTCAGAGACTCTTGGATGCCCTGTCACTCCCGTGGCTGTCTTACCTTCCACTCCTCCCCAGCAGATGACACAACAACAACCTGCCTGGTCTCTAGGCTTTTCCTTCCCTGGCACAAACTGGGAATAACCCTAGGCTCCCAACTGGATCTTCCCCCAAAGAGTCTCTGGCAGGAATCTGGCTCCCAGATGGGGATCACAGTGAGGGGCAGAGACGGGTTGGAGGAGAGCGGGAGAGAAGAGCCAGTCATATCTGTGTTAGGTGTGCTGGCTGCTTCTGAAGGCAAGTCCCTTGTTTTTTGCCAAATTTCACTCGATGAGAATGAGGAGAAACATGGCTACACAGGAAGTGTGTGAAAGCTGAGGGAGAAAGCTTTATCCCTCAGAGACCAAAACTCACAGAGGTTACCTGGATCACTAGAGTTAGGAGAACTGCAAATTTTGCAAAAGATGCCTCTCAAAGAACGGTGACAATTTAGAGGAATGATTATGAACACAGGCTTTGGGGCCAGACACATTTTGGTTCAAATTCTAGTTTTGCTGCTTATTAGCTGAGTGATGTTTACATCAATCAGAATAGCCTCCTAAGTTATGCTGCAGGAACAAATAACCCCCAAATCTCAGTGGCTGAAAACAACAAAGGTCTGCTCACTGACACAAAGCCTCGTGACGTGTCTGGGTGGCTCTGTGCAGCTGCCCTCCATGTGAAGACCCTGTGGTGCCCCTCTGCACTGACACAGCCTTCCCTGACCACCGTGGAGAGGGGAGAAGATTGGGGGTCAAGCACCAGCGATTCAGCGCTGCCACTGGGAAGTGACCCATATCAGGTCCATTCGCATGAAAGTCACATGACCTCAGCCAATGTCAAGAGGGCTGGGAAGCACCATCCTCTCATGTTCCGGGAAGGAGAGGGGAACTAGGTGTTGGTGAGCACTAATAACGTCCTCCACAACTCTGGACGAGTAAATTAACCTGTTTCCACATCAGTTTGCTCCTCTGTAAAATGGAGATAAGGATATCTACCTTAGCAGGTTGTTGTGGGGATTGAATAAGATCATCTAGGTTGGCCATACCGAGCGCACAGCCCTCTTGACAAACTGATTGGTTCGGGGATGGACACATCCCAATGATACCAATCAGAGTTTTGCTTAAGATTCCTTTATGGATGCTGGAGAGAGCGTCTCTTCCTCTGAGATACAAGAGCCTGAAGCTCTTGTACATAATAAGCGATTGTTATAATTTGTCTTGATAGAAAATAAATTCCAAGAACTGTGAGAGTCCCTGAATTCCATTTAACCCTAAGACTGAACTGCACCCAAGAAGGTTTCCTAAAGCAACTCCCTTATTCAGTAAAAAAATTTATTCCCACACAATTGATGAGATTGAGTTAAATGGATTCATGGAGCCCAGTAATTCCCCTTCATAATTTGTAACAGTTTGTAATTAAATATATAGAGATTAATCACTCCACAAAATTTAGGGTGCAAGAAATGTTGCATTTTTTAAAATTTCCCAAAACAAGTTACATCTAGCTAAAACCTGCCTTTGTCATGGTGACAGATAGTTGATGAAGAAAGTTATAGAAGGACCCTAGGCTATGCCTGGCCAGGAAGATTGATGGCAGGAGCTTTATCGTCAACCCATGGTTGTCCCTGCTGCCGCCCACATGGTCCATGCAGAGAGGGTACCTTGACTCTGGGGCAGACTTGGCCTGGGGACCTTTCTCAAGGTCCCTGAGCCTCAGCACCTGGGGTCTAGTTCCCGCAGACACAGCCCCTCTCCTGTCCAGAATGGCACCTCAGCAATTCTTAGGGGCCAACCTCTGGTGTCCATGCCCTATAGAACCTCCAACGCTTCTCCTTTGCAGTCCAAGAAGGTCCCGCTCCCTAAAGGCCACGCCCCTCTCCTGGTCCTCCCAACAGACACCCCGTTCAACCACCTGATGGGCACAGGCCCTCCAAATCACAGGCAGCCCGCCCCTGCCCGGCAACTTCTCCATATGGCCGGAAACACAGACCAAAGACTGTTACTTCCCTCGTGCTGATAAGGAAAGCTCAAACCTCAAGAACTCAAAAGCCGGGCTTTCCAGAAGGGTAGAGGAAAAGGCACACACTCCCTCTTTTATCCTGATAAGCCAGCAACCTAAAAAGTAGAAAAATGAGACCCCATTTCTCGACAGGTTGTTCTGCTACTTTACACTGGCATCAGGCCCATCTGCCAAATATATTTGTACGTGGGGATGGGAGGTCCTAGCAGCTCGTGTCTAATTTGCTCACAATTTATCCCAGTCTCTGGCTCACCACATGATCTTTAGGTCTCAATACATATTGGATCAATAATTACTTATCAATAAGAACTCTTTCAATGCTAGGTGACAGAAACTGAAACTGAATCAATTTTTTGAAAAAGGTCATTGGCTCTTTTCCTTTCTTTCTTCTTTCTTTCTTTTAAATTTTTGGCTGCATTGGGTCTTTGTTGCTGTGCGCAGGCTTTCTCTAGCTGTGGCAAGCAGGGGCTACTCTTTATTGTGGTGAACAGACTTCTCAGTACAGTGGCTTCTCTTGTTGCGGAGCACAGGCTCTAGGCGCAAGGGCTTAGTAGTTGGGGCTCGTGGGCTCAGTTGCTCTGAGGCACGTAGGATCTTCCCGGACCAGGGATGGAACCCATATCCCCTACATTGGCAGGCAGATTCTTAACCACTGTGCCGTCAGGGAAGTCCCAGTCATTGACTCTTGTAATTGGGAAAACTGAAGGCAGGCCTGGCTTCTGGGAAGATTGGAATGATGTACAGAGTCAGATCTTCTCTCTGGCCCTTTGGCCCACTTTCCTCGATGTGTTGGCTTCATTCTGCCAACAGCTTCTTCCTTGTGTCCTTGGGCAATGGCTCCAGCAGCTTTAGGCTCTCATCACTCAGTATCTCCTTATCTCTCAGGATCTCAGTGGAAGACAGACTCTCTTTCCAGTATCCAAACCCAAATCTTAAACAAGACTCTGATTGCATTATGTATCTACCCCTGAAGCAATCAATTGACCAAGAGGATGGTGTGTGCCAATGGCCACTGGATCGCACACCCCACTCTGGGTGGTGGTGAAGAGGCCCCATGAGAAATAGCTTCACCAAGAAGAGGGGTGGCTCCTCTAATAAAATGGAAATTATGATCAAGAAAAGAGAGAACAGGGCTGCATAGGCAGACAGAAACAGCAGGCATCCCCTACACATAGTGTTGGGAGCTAAAGCTGGTGGGACATGTATTCAGTTAGGTTCAGTCGTGGCGACTGTATCAGTTAGGATGGGTTAGCTGCTGTAACAAACACCCCCCCCAAAACTCAATGGCTTAACACACCAGACTCATTCATGTTACAGTCCAAAGCAGGGTATTGGTGTGCTCTTCATGCAGTCATCTAGGGACCCTCGTTTTAGTGCCTTCCTTTCATCCTCCAGGGCTCTAGATTCCTGTGCTTCTAGCTGCACAGATGGAGAAAAGGGGCATGCACAGAAGTACATACAGGAAGTTTTGAGGGGTTAGGCCTGGGGTTAGTACATACCACTCTGGCCCAAAATCCACTGGCCAGAACTTGGTAACTGCACATAGTAATTGCAAGGTAGGCTGGAAAATGTGCTCAGGAAGAAAAGTACACAGCATTTGGTGAGTTCATCGTCTCTGCCAAATTGAGAGAGGGCCCCTCACAGGACCAAGGCAGTGTTTGGGAGGAGGTGGGGGTAGCAGGGAAGGAGGGGGGGTGGGCTTGGAACTGAAGGCTGCCAACCTCTGCCCTCCAGATTTTTCACCTTGGGCAGTTCACTCTGCCTCTCTGAGCCTCAGTCTCCCCATCTGTTAGATAGAATCCCCTTTAAAACCTTATGCAAACACTTTTTTTTTGCTTCTGTGATTCATCTACTGCCCAAAGCCTCCATAGCCTTTCCCAGCTCCGAGTTTCTATGATCTTATTACCCCGGCCTCCCCTTTAACTTCACAATACCCCCCATCCATGTCCTTCTTTTCCCCCTTCGCTGCTTTATTTTTCTCCATAGCACCTATTATCACCTGATATACCGAATGTTTTTCTCATTCATTCATCATCTTCCTGCACAAGAATATAAGCTCCAAGAGGGCACAAATTTTTGTGTTTAGTTCACTGCTGTATCCCAAGTACCTAGAAAGTGCTTGGCATATTGTACGGTACTTAGTAAATATGTGCTGAATGAATGAATGAACGAATGAATGAAATTAAAAACCTTTTTCAGCATAGAGGGTTATCTAAAATTCCTAACAGAGCAACACTGCCATCTGGTGCCAGACACTTGAATTGCAAGCACATAGTCTGAGGGGAAAAAAACAGAATCCAGGGCAAGCCTTGTCAAATCAACCCTACTTCATTGCTTCAAACACCACGGTCTGACTTTGGGTGTTTGGATGCTCAACAGACCCATAGGGGCTGATTTTCTGCCCCATGTGTGCTTCCCTTCTGATCACCAGATGTGATCTCACTAACCATTCCTAAGGTCCTCAGATGCACCAGGCACTCAATGCTTGCTCTTACACTGGTAAAATCCATAAGCCTATGGGGAATGTTATCTCTTCAGAAGATGAACTATCAGAAAAAAAGACTCCAGTCCTGAGAGAAGATGAGAGAATGTATGAGGTGAGACCAGTAAGAAGGACCAAAGCAAGAAGGAAAAGCTACTGGGATGAACCAGGACACTAGACCCTACCTCAGACCTGACCTTGAATTCACTTTGGTTTCCTCATTTGTAAGATGATGGCAATGGACTAGATGGGGTCTAGCCCCTACAGGTAGCTCAGCCCTAAAGTCCTTGAGAAGGACCAGGAGGTCATGGGTGCTTCCAATCACTAGAGTTAACATCTAGAAAGAGAGGTAAGTGACTCATCCCCTGGTCAGAAGCTGGTGTCCTCAGCTGGGAGTCTCCTCATTACTAGGCAGTTGTCCCAATGCTGGAGGGGTGGGGTGTCCTCTCTCGGAGAGGACTTGGCTGTTTAACCGAGTTTCCCCCTCAGAACCTCACCCAGGCTTTGGCCTAGCCTTGGTGGGTGTGGCCCAGTGCCCTTAGTGCCATGGCAACCAGGAGCCCACTCCCTGTCCAACATACACACACCATGTTTTGTTTGCATTATTCCTTTCAGCAGCCTGAGGATTCATTCCAGGCGGTCTCCGATTTCCTTCAGCAAGGTTTGCTCCTCCAGTTCCCTCAATGGGTTGGTTGGCTGCCTTGGGGGATGAAGGGAAGTGGCTGTAGATGGACTTCTGTCCCTTCTTCCAGAACCTTGCCCATCGAGGCAGGAGCAGCCTAGGTGGTTCTGCCATGCCTGCAGACCTTTCCCTCTGGCCCGTGCCACAGCTCGGTCCAGCCCAGATATATGGAGCACCTTGCAGGAGAGTGTGGGATTTTGAGATAGCTTGGGCCTCTGATGCCAAAGGGCCGCATGGGGGACACAGCACATGCAGAACAGCAAACAAGCCATGACAATGCATGTGTGAGCAAGTGTCAAAGTAAGGGGCTCAGGCTGAAGGGAGAGTTGACTGGGAAGCCTTCCTGGAGGAGGTAGGACTTCTATGGCCTTTGAGGTCAGGGAGCATCCGAGACCTCGGGAGCAACGACCTGTCCCAGCAAACCTTAGCACCTAGAGTCAGGGGGAGAAACAAGGGTGAGCACCCTCCCCCTCCCCCACGTGGGTGTCATTGAGACGTAGGCCTGGCCACCTCATGGCACTGGAGCATCTGGATGCTCAGAACAATTTAGGGGCCCCACAGAGACCTCCCTCCATCCTCATTCTCCTCTGCTTCCCCTACCACCACCAAGGTTAGCGCCTTCTCCTCTTGGTTTACCCAGGGTCCCTGCTCTACTTACTGGCACTAATGGAATAATGGGCAGGTCATCTGTAGTCAGCTCAGCATCACCACCACCCCACCTGAGGTCTCCTCTATGGCACTGAGAGAGGCTTGGAACTACAATTCCCAGAATCCCTTTGATTGTATGGTTCCATCTTGGAAACACTAAGGAGAAGCTCTGGTCCAACATTTGTCATACTTGTAAGAAAAGGGGAGGTCATGATTAAATCTAAATACAGATCAAGAGTTTTCTATGAAAATTTTGTGCCAAACTGACATGCTATAAGTATACAATACATACCAGATTTTGAAGACTTTGTACCCCCAAAATGTAAAATATCTCATTAGTAATTTTTATATTGGTACCATGTATTTTTGATATATTGCCTTAAATAAAATAGTAATTTTGCCTGTTTCTTTGCACACGTGACTGCTGGAAAATTTTTAATTGCATATGTAGCTCACATTATACTTCTGCTGAGAAGAGTTGGTTTAAAATGTGTGGAAAGTGGATGGAAAATAAACACACAAAACACATCATAGATGCCTGAGACAATGAACAATGTCACAATGTTGAATGTGGATTAACGTCACACAAGAGAGATGCAGATGTCAAGAGTTAGGATCTTAAAGGAGAAAAAGAGATCCCCAAGGACTCCAGAGTAGGGAAGGGAGGTGGTGACGACAGGACTGAGACACACCCTCAACTATAGGGAGGATGTGGACCGGGCGAGGGCGTCAGGGCCATTCCAGGCAGTGGATATGATGTGCTAAGGGAGGAATAACTCAGGTATGGCAAGATGCAAAGGCCTTCGGGTCTCGAGCAAGTGTGAAGGAAGCGTCATTGTTCTCACCTATGTCTTCGGTACCCCCTCCATTCATTCCACCCTGTGGCTAGAATGTTGGGGAGGGAGAGAGGCAGGCAGGAAGGTCCTGAGTGCTGGGAACATGGGTGCCATCACCTAGGGCACCAAAATGGTCTTTGAACACCAAGTTACATACAAACTCAAACCCAGATCCAAACATCTCCTCTGGCTTTGTCTAGACTGGGCTCCCTGAGGAGCCAGGTTTTCCAGGGGTGCTGGGGTCAGGGGTCCAGGCTCCAGCAGGGCAGGAAGCTCTACCCTGGTCCCAACCCCAGGGACTCTGCCTCCCTCCTCCAGCCCCACCCCAAGCAGGTTCCCTGGGGCGAGTCAGAGGGGAAACACGTGCTCCAGTCTGAGATGAACTCCCCCCGTCTAGGCAACATGGAATTTGGAGGAATGAGGCCGTGGGGACAGGAAACACAAAGCCCACGGCTTGAAAGTGCTTGCGCTTGCATTTTGCAGATTTTCTGGCATGGCTCTCCCTGGTCAGCAGCAGGATCTTTCTGAGAAAAACTGGGACCTCTGTGGTCCAGGTCTGGTCCTGTGGGACCAGCCGCCGGGAGCCAGGGGAGGGGCTGGAGCTGAGTCCAAGTTGGATGTTGAGTCATTTCAGGAAGGGCCGCTGTGGTTTCCAGCCCAGGCCAAAAGATAGGCCCAGAGACTGGACCCAGAGGAGCGTCAAGGGCAGCCAGACCAGAGGGGGCGCCAGAGTATCCACTGCAGCACAGCCAAGAGCAGGCAGCACAGTGGCCTCAAAAACGTGCTGACCCCAAACCCTGGACGTGCACTGCCTTGGACAGGTCTCCTTGTTGGGAGAGCTTTGAAAACAGGAGAACTTCTCCACCATTGCCTCAAGGGAACTTCATGCTTGTGTCCAGGAAGAGGAAAGCTTAGCAGCTCAATAAATCCTTCCTAACCCATCTGTCATCCAACACTGAATCAGGCACTATGGGGGAAATGATAAAAAAAGTAGAGAAACTTCAAATCTCAGCGCAGAAAGAGCCTTAAGAGGTCACTTTAAAACAACTTCCCAGGGACTTCAGCAGCGGTCTCCAGTGGTTAAGAATCCACGCTTCCACTGCAGGGGGCAAGGGTTCGATCCCTGGCCGGGGAACTAAGATCCTACATGTGGCAAAAAAAAAAGACTTCCTAAAGTTGAAATTCCTGCAACAGCCACGTCCAGGGCAGTTCCACGTGGCCTTGGTGCTCTGAGAGCTAACAGTTTAACAAAATTGACTTTGTAAGCAGCATTTGGAGGACTGGCCCAGTATAGGAAGCGGCATAAAAACATGCAGCCCAGACTGTAGGTGCCACAGACCCCTGAGCCAGGATGGCCAGTGACAGGGATGGCCAAGGTGACAGGGATGGCCACTATGCATGGGAATAGGTAGAGAAGGCCTCCTGGACAAGGGTACTGGAAGTGGGCCTTGAAGGACATGCAGGGGGTGGGAAGAAGAAAGGGGGATGCAAAATAGTTTAAAAAAAAAAAAGAGGAGAAGGAGGAGGAGGAAGGGAAGGGACAGGAGAAAAAGTCGACAGCAGTGATTTGAGAGGCAGCAGGAAGTTCTTCAACCCCAAAATCTCTATTGACTAAAATCTCATCATGAAATTTTCATTTGAGGGGGACTATGTTTTCATTCTTTTTTTTCATCCTTCAAAATGAAGCTGAGATAACATGTGAGGTTCCCTAACAGGACATAAGATGGTGACAATCAAATAACAGGGAGATAAGAGTGGAATAGAGACAAACGCTGGCGATGTTTTGCCACCAATTAGCCAGTTCGACCAGCAGCCAGTCATGTCCACAAAAATGCTATGGCAGTATGGAGGGGAGAGAGATTGGGTTGGCCCAGGGGGCAGGGTCGGTATAGGTGTTCACCTCACTGACTCAGGAAAACCCCAACTTTCTCCTTTCAGTCTCCCTGAGGCTCAGCCCTTGAACTTAACCTCGAAGTGTACAGAGAAGCAGAGTCTCTCCAAAGCAATGTGTTCTTGTTGGCCTGAACAGCTTCTGCGTGATCTCAGTCTCCTTTCCAAGGGGCTGACAGGACCAAAACCCTCAGAAAGTTTCACAGCAAAATTAAGTTCCTGAGCTGTGGAGTCAGGCTGCCTGAGTCTGAGTCCTGGCTCTACTAGCTGGATCTAAGACCTTGACCTCCATTTCTCTAAAGCCAAGTTTCCTCATTTGTAACATGAGGCTGATGAGAGTACTTATTTCACAGGATTGCCATGAGGGTTAAAATACATAATGCACTCAAAGTACTTGGAACAGCAGGCATTATGCTGGTTAAACGCTGCTCAATATTCTCACCGATCTTCTGCAACCAACCAATACAAAGAATCCTTTGGGTGATTCAAACAAAGACAGAGTCTACCCAACCAGGACAACAATTTTTAGCACCATTCTTCCATTCATTCAGTTCTTACTACTGAATACCTACGATGAGCAGGATATTATAAAGAGTATAAAAGACACAAAGATAGCGTGGAAAGCTACCCTATCTTGAAGGAATATACAGCCTAAGTGGGCACAATAAGACATGGTCTCAAGGGAATACAACATGACACAGTGGACAGGGCTGTATGCTGAACCTGTAAGGTCCCATATCACTTAGGATTGGGTTAGGTTACAAGTAACTGAAAACCCCAAATGACGGTGGCTTAACCAAGGTGAAAATTTGTTTTTCTTTTCTATAATCAAAGTCAGGAGGCAAGCAGTTTGGGCTGGTGTTTGTGGCTCAACAGGTATTGTGTCCAGGGCACCCTCACCATGGGGCCCTACCCCATTATCCAATGTGTCATTCAAACTGCAGCCTGGTCATCTCCTTCTTCATCCTCATCACCATCTTCCTCACTTGCAGAGCCACACTTGCAGAGCACACACGACATGCCAGGAACCATTCTAATCACTCTTCACATATTAGTTAATGGAATCCACACAATAGCCCTATTACAGCAATATTATTTTTACTCCTATTTTACTGCTAAGAAAACTGTTGCACAAAAGGGCTTAAGTAACTCACCCAAGGTCACACCCCTATGTGGCAGGACTAGGATTTCAACTCAGTCTGGCTGCAGAGTCCAGCTACTAGGAAGATGCTAAGAAGTGCATTCCCTGCCCTTTAACGACATTTTGGCCAGACCTTAGCCACACAGCCATGTCCAACCGCAAGGGAGGTTGGGAAATGTAGTCTTTATCCAGGGCAGCAAAAACTGGGAGTTCTTTTACTAAGAAAGATGGGGAAACATATATTGGGGACCAATTTGCAGTCTGTGGTATGGATCCCCATAAATTCATCCCCTCTCCCATAGTGGGGCACCCCCAGTGATAATCCTGTATAACATGACACCTCTCCTGCCCTTATCCAAGAGAGGCTGGTCGGAACTCCTAAACTGGGACCAAGAGAGATTGCATCTTGCTGTACTGGACAGTGGCACGTGCCCTCCAGGGCGGTGGGCAGCAGGTTTCAGCCAGGTCTTCAAGGCTACAGTCTACAAAGAAAATACTTAAGTGGATGTTCTCAGAATCTGCCCAAGCAATATTTCCCGCTGCCCATGCCAGGGCCCTCTGAGGTGCCGCAGCGTTCCTGCCTTTGGGTGCTATAAGACCCACCATGTGCTTGTAATAGAAATCCCCTTGTTTGCGCCAGTGGATTTCTTACAGTTGCCCAATTGTCATCAAAGAATTCTAACTCCACAACCAGGCAAGTGTGGTGAGTGCTACCAGCAGTGTCAACAAAAATGCTGTGGAAGCATGGAGATGTGGCTTCATAATCTGGGTTATTTGCACTGACACGTAAAGTGCTGACCACGTGCCAGACACTGTTCCACGTTACACATAGTCTCAGTCTTCAAACACCCAATGAGGCAGGTGCTGCTATTGTTATCTTCCTTTTACAGATGGGTAAACCAAGGCACAGAAGGGTTCAGTAACCAAAAGCTCAAACAATAAAAGCAGTAGAACTGGGTCTTGTACCCGGTCAGTCTGGCTCCAGCTTCCTTGTTCTACCACTTGGATTTGGGTGTTTGGTGCCTAGGCTGGGTCTTGAACAAAGGGTAGGATTGTGATGGGCAGAGGCAGGGCTGTTCATGCCAAGCAGAAGGCACGTGGGAGCCGCATGGTGGAGTCCGTAAGAGCAAGGCTGACGCGGGGAGTCTAGAACAGCTGCAACCCACAGGTTCTCACGAGCAAGAGGGGGCACCCGGGCTAGGCAGCGGGGCTGGGATTCAAGGCGGGGACTGTGAGTCTAGGCTGAAGATTTTTGAGGGCATTCTGCAGGTACTGGGGAGCCATAAGACTGTTGACATGGGGAAGTAGCACACTCTGGGCCCGGCCTGGGGATGACTGCTTAGGAGCTATGTGACTGGAAGTGGGGAAGACTTTCAGGCGGCTCTTGAGAAAAATGATCCAGTCCATGGGACTCCGAGAGGGATGGAGAAGGGAAGACGGAGACGTGACCTCTGGGGTCTAGAAGCAGGACTTGGGGCCGTCTGGGAGACTAGGGAGAGGGAGGTGCCAAAGGCAATTCCAGAGAGGTTCTGGGCCGGCTGGTGGGGTGGGGGACAAGGGGAGGATGAATTTGGGTTAGACAGCACAGGTTTGAGGTGCCCGTGGGATACCCTCGTGGACAATCTTACAGACAAACGTGGGAGAAAAGTCAGGACTGGAGACGCAGCTCTGAGGTTACACACGGAGTGTGTTTCCTGAAGCCGTGTGCCCAGATGACGCCCCAGGAGGGAGATGCTTGCGGAGAACCTGCACGGGGGCAGCAGGATAAGGAGCCAGAAGGAGCTAGGGAGCAGCGGATAGGCAGGAGAGCGCGTGCCCTCGAAGCTCAGAACAGGCTCTCAAGGGGGAAGGCAGGACCCTTGGTGCCCAGCATGGTGGGAGTAGGAGGGCGGGAGGGGGCCCAGAGCTGTGGCCTCCGCTGGGGGCCAGGCTTCAGCTCCCTGCAGGCCCAGCCCTGTTAGAGCTCCTGCAAGCCTTCCTGTTGCCCTGGAACTGGCTCCAGCGCTGGGGCTCTGCCGAGTCCAATTGTTAAGATTTATGATGGAAAATGGCCCCAGGGACTGGGGCAATTTACTGCTCACAAACGCATTCCAACTTGTCCATGAAAGTGCCTCAGTCCGGTCTCAACACCCAGGCAAGTTCACACCTCTGGTGAGGAGTCAGGCCTGCCCAGATGGTTAGCATGTAGGCTGGGCTCTGTGGGGAGCAGCACTGCCTCTAAAGGAGACCAGGACAGCCTTCAGAGCCGGGCCTCTTCCCCCAAAGCGTGATGAAGGGACGGGGTCTACTGAGGGTGGGATCACAGGACAAGAACCACTGAGCCATCTCCCCTCTTCTTACATCTGTCTCCTTCCTGGAGGAAGCGTCTTCGGTCCCCTGCCCTCCTGCTCCGACTTCCAAGCCGCAGCTTCCATTCTCCCTTCTAACGTCTCCAGGGAATGGGGCGTAGTGAGTGCCCAGCCCAGGGGAAAGCACCTGCTCACAGTCCAGGTGGAGGCGGAGGCAGGCAGGCTGGACCAGCAGGCCCTGGAGGGACTGGGGCAGGAGGGCAGGGGCACTCTCGCTTCCTTGAGCCACTGCCCTTGCAGGCCAACAGGCAGCCCAGGGTATCCTCCCCAGGTTTACATTGTGTTTCGCTGTTTCTTCTCTCCTCTCTCATTATAATCCCATTTCCCCGGCCATGTTGTCTTTACCAGTCGATATAAATATGGAAGCAATTGACCAATTTCAAAACAATGCAAAATTCTTCACGCTCTTGCCTGACTGTCCCCTCCCTGCACTGCTGACGTCCCCCTCCCTCAGCTCCGCCCCAGGCGGGCTTATTTCCTTTGCTGTGCTCTTTCTTTGAACATTGGGATTAGAGCCAGGATGAAGAAACAGATTGAGGATTTGACCGTTTCCATTGAGATGCCGGCCCTCCACCCCCTGAGCTGGAATCCACACTGGGCAGAGTGCAAGAAGGCGCTTCCCAAAGGGAGCCATCACCCTCTTGCCTCCCAGCCCTCCACTCTTGCACCCATCCCCAGGGTGTGTGTGTGGGTTGAGGGGAGGGGTGCTGCAGGAGGGTGCCGCATCCCAAGGTAGCTGATGAGGCAGATAAAGAAAAGTCAGATGTGTTCCAGTGCTCCCACCACCAGCCCTCACATGTATACCCTGGGACAAGGGTCCTTCGCCACTGTGTTGAATGTCTAAGTCACTCATCCGCCCCAAGCGAGACCCAAGGTGGGTCATGGGAGCAGAGGGGGTGGTGAGCAGGGCATGTGATGGGCAGAAGACCCAGTTCCTGCCCCAAGGAGGTTTTATAACAGCTATAGAGGTGAGACTGACATAGGTGAATCATTTAGAAACAGAATAAGATGTAGGATTTTAAAAGCTGAGGTTCCAGAGACAAGTCCTATCCGTGTTTGTAGGGACCCTATGGGCTCCAGGTAGGGCCCTGGAGGGTTTGTGAGCAGGGCAGGCCTGCACTGCTGCCGTAGGGGAGAGTGGGTGAGGGAGGGCGGCTCGGGGAGGGAGGCTGTCGTGGCCACCCCCACACAGAGCCCGCAGCACCCAGTCATGAGACTGTGTCTCAGCACAGTGGCCGACCATGGCCAGCTGTGGCTGAGGTGGGTCGGCTCCTCTCGAAGCCACTGGGGGAGGCTGAGGTTTGGGTTTTGTTTGGGGAGAAGCTTCACCTTCAAGGAGGGTTATAAGCAGACACCTGGCTTACCTACACATGAGCCCCTCACTGCGGTAGAGGCCCAGGAACACCCAGAGGAGGGGGAACCAAAGGGGGATCAGGGTGGTGCCAGTGCCAAGGGCCCCCTGGTGTGCTGGAGTAGGGATGGGTGATGTGAGCTTTCTTGGCTGCAGGAGGACGAGGAGATACGTGGACACAGTGATCTCTAGGGTGGCAGAAGATGACCCAGCAGATACTGAGTCTCACGGCCAATTGCAGAAAAAACCCCAACCTCACTTCAAAGGATGCCAGAGGTCCTAGCATCCCTGATTAAAGACCTTGGGTCCTCTTCTAACACCCTCATTGCCATCCCATCATCAGCACAAAGGGCGACCAGGAAGCCTTGCTCCTGACGCCCTCGGCTGATCTTTCCAGAGTGGAGGCCAGAGCCCCTGGAATCATTCCCAGGTGCACCCCGTCCAATGTGGCCCCACTCTGCAAGCCTGCAAGGGCATGGGAGGAAACCCAGGGCATGTCACCCAAGATAAAGGTTTCCATCTGATTTTGCGGTTCAGCGGAAGTCGTGTTCTTAATTGTCCAAATACGTAGTTTTCAGCCCGGAGGCCAAGATGCGCCAAAACATGCCACTTCCATTTCCAGCACCAACTGGGTGCTACAGGCACAAACCCATTTTCCAAGTCATAGCCAGCACTAAACAGTGCCCAGTGGGCTATGGTTGCAAGCAGGGAGGGCTGGCTACCAGTCGCGTGACCCGGGGCATAAGAATGTGAGGCGGGGCAGGGCAGGAGAACGTCTGCTAACAGGGATGTGAGCATTCCGCCCTTCCAGCTGCACCATCACCCCCTGCTGACCTTGCTCAAGATGCTTTGTCCCACCAGGTCTTGGTTTCTACATACATAAAATGGGAGAGAAGGGCTAGTACCATGGTTCTCAAAGTGTGTCCCCTTCAGCACCATCATCACTTGAAAACTTAGAAATACGAATCCTTGGACCTCACCCCTACTGAATCAGAAACTCTCAAGCAGGACCCAGAAATCTGTGTTTTAACAAGACTTCCAGGTGATTCTAACGCCAGCTAAAGTTAGGAGATCTATACATTTCTGTCCAGCTCTAATATCTAATGTGCCAAATTTCTTTTACCCAAAAGAACTATTTACTTCCCAGGTGATGTTATACTTCGAAAGAAAGACGAGCCCTTCCCTTGAGAGAGACTGAGCGCTCAGCCTTGTCCCCAGTTCTGGCCTGGTCTGAAGCGGGCATCACCAGGGCTCTGGGCTCTGCCTGACCTCAGACCTTGGTCCTACTATGCTCTGGGATCTGACCTGGGCTCAGGACTCTGGATTCTGGGTGCAGCCTGAGATATCACTTTCCAGAGAAGCCAAGGTCAGGCAACCCCTGGGTAGCAGAATCTCATTTCCAGACAGACTGCCAAGTCAGCTCCACCAGGAGAGCTGAAGGGGGCAGAGAGCTAAAAGGAGGGCCACGCTAGCTCTAGGGATCATAGGCATTACGGGGAGAAACAAATTTTATTTCCTTGCCACCAGCCTTCACTCAGAGAAAAAAGCTCCAAGGGGAGTGCCCAGTTACAGGGACACCAGCTGTGAGGATATGGTTTCTCTGCAAGGAACTTCTTAATGCAACACGGCCTCTAGGCCCAAGCAGGCTATCAAGAGGCATCCCTTCCTGGCTTAGATCCAAGCCCTAGATCTGTCCACAGGGACATCCTCAGACACCTGACTGTCCCAGCATGCTGGCCTCAGCTGAGTGGTCTTTAGGAGCTGGTTTTCTGAAAAACACCAGCTCTGCAACGGGTGCAGGTCAGTTCACGAACTGATTGAGACTGCAGGGCAGGGTGTAGGGGAACTCTGGGAGTTGGGCCCAGAAACAGAGGGCACAGTGACTGGGGACAGGAATCTGAGACACAAGCTAGCCAGGCTACAGACGATCATGGCTTACTAGGCCCCCTTGGCCCCTCTAGTTCAGGAAGGATTCGGGGTGGGGTGGAGGGGCTGTTCTCTGGTGAGGATGGGGAGAGGTTGGCAAAGCAAGATGCTTGGTCCAACGAGCAATACCTTCCTCCTTAGGCCCTCGGCCACTGAACCACAGGGCCCATTTTCACTGAACGTGTCTCCCCCAAATTTCTGGGGCCTGTGATTAAGGTAACACAGAGGCAAGGCTGGGAGAGGGAGGAGGGTGGGCCCGACGGACACATCTGTCACTAATCACAGGGAAAGGCTCAGACCAAAACTCATTTTGGACCCAGAGCCTCTGGGCCTGTTTTGGGAAAGTTGACTAATCCCATAATCCCGCCCATCAGGCAATTTTTCTGCCTGGCTTCCAAGTGGGAGTGGGAGAGAGCCCTGGGGGCAACTGTCCTGCTGAGGAACGTGTTCTCTTAAAGCGGAAAAGCCACCTCAGTTAGGTTTTTTTTGATCCACACAGGTCTACGGTTTAGGAGTGTCGGTAGTTGAGCCTTGAAGGCAGTGCCAGTGCTGGGTGGAGGCCAGCCCTCGATGCAAGTGACAAAGAAAGGGTGCAGGGGGCCCTGCAGGACCACCGCCGCCTCTCTGGGCCTGCTACTCAGACGTGGGCTGGGACGGGCCACGCAGCCCAGCCAGGAAGTTGTTACAAAGGCCAACTCTCAGCCCCTGCAGCCGGCTGCACTGGTCCTGGAGCAGACCACTTCCTCCCTGGGCCGGGCCACTCAGAGGATGGACCCAGCACAGCCCCCTCCTCCAAGAACTGCCCCCTTTTCAGTCCAAACAACTCCAGTGGGAAATGACGCATGTCCTCAGCTTGTCCACATCCCCAGTGCTGAGGAGACCCCTGTTCGGGGCAGAGACCCTCAAGGCAGCGACCTGGCACCCGTGCAGACTCACGCACACGCAAGCACACACACCCCCTCACCCCGCCACACCGTGACTCCAGCACACCAACCCGGCAATACACAAACACACCATTTAGGACCAGAGCCTCCTCAAGTCACAAAGTAGCCAGGTTCCAGGCAGGTTGTATGCAACTATCAATAGATTTGTCCCTCTGATCATATCTTCCCTTCGTCCGCGATGATCACTTCAGAGATGTGTTCGCTTGGTGGGGGCGGTGGTGGTGGTGGTGATGGTGGTGGTGGGGGCGGGGCGGGGAGGGTTGAGATGAAAATAGTTTTAAAAAATCACACTTGAAAAGGAAGGAATCCTTTCGGATCATAGAGATGAGAGAAAATATTAGTCTCATTGTCGAACCTCACCAGTGCCACTCAGGGAGACCTCTGCTACAGTGAAACCCCCAACTAGTTTCTCCTGGTCTGTGTCCTCCAGCAAGGTGTGGAAAAGGAGAGCAGTCTCCTGGGACACCTTTTCGGTAAACTGCTTGAAGTCAGCCTCCTCCTGTGAGTGTCCCGTGATGGCACCCCCAGCCCATCGCACCCCGAGTCCCTCACAGAGTGAGCAGGAATGGGCACCCTGCTGACAATACGCAGGCGCTGTCTCTTTAAGAGCGTGGCCTGAGAGTTTATTCACCAGGAGGTTTGTTTGGGTCCCAGTGGGAGGAAAGGAAGAAGATAAAAGTGGGTTGGGATACTATAAAGACAAAAGAGAAGAAAGAAAAGAAAAAGCCAGAATGCAGAGAAAGCAAGATTACAAAAACTAGGTCTAGAGGGAAAATTTAGTTTTGCAACAAGGATTCTAGTCCCCCAGGGACGGTTTCCACCAAGCAACTTAAGCACCAAATGTGTGGGTTGCTCAGACACAACTCACCGAGTGAGTGACTAAAGGAGCCTGGCCACCGGGGGCCACCTGCCCAGTTCAGGCTCTGGGCCCAGGGGCCGCACTGCAACTTCCTGGGACAGGCTAGACTGAGGTTGGGAGGAGGACACCACGGGGGGTAGTCTGGAGACAAACCAGCAGCTGGGCCTGTGGGAGGGACAAACGCTCCCGACCAGAGCTCTGAGTGCGGGCTCTGGGACACCCAGGGTCCCTGCGCCTTTGTGTGGTGGACACACGTGTTCTCCTGAGAGCCCACAGCTCTCACAGCGTCTCACGGGCTCCGATGTTTAGGACCCGCAGGAAGGGTCCAGTTGGGGTCAGGCCTGAATCAAACCCCCGTGACGTGAGGTGGGCCCTTGGGACCCTCTGCTTTATGTGTGCTGGTCGATCTGTTTCCCCAGGAGTTGGGGAGCCTCTGAGGGTGAGCAGGCAGAGACGTGGTGAAATGAGAGCCGTCACTGCAGGCAGAAAAGAGGGGGATTTTGAGGTGGCTTTGCCAGAGCCCACAGTCCAAAGATGGTTGACAAAGAGTGAGCCTGTGGGACAGGGAGAACCCTGTAGGCTTGGACCCAGTCTCTGATGAGACGTTCTGGGTACAAAGTAAGACTGCACAAACAGGCTGGACACACAGCGGCCACACGCGCACAGACCCTGTCCCCTTCCTCGCCCAGCCCTCCTGGACAGCAGGCTCCCTGCAGAAACGGATCTGCCCACGCCGGCTCTTTGAGGCCGTGCCTCTGCAGCAAGGACAGCTGAGGGCTGTGGGTCACGCTGAGGACACTGTCTAGCCCCGCTTGGACAGGCAGAGGCCACCAGGCCCTCCTCAGGGGACAGCTAGGCCCTGATGTTCCAGGAGAATTCCCAGAATTTTTCTTTGTGTCGTATTGTGAGGATTGGGGAACAGCCTCTAAGTGGGATTATCTCATCAGGGCTGCTTTAAACTCCAGCTGCATCAGCAACAAAGCATGTCCGATTTCCTGGCAGTGGGTATGAGGAAGAGGGTGGTACAGGGCAGAGGTTGGGTCACCCCCCCCAGGTCATGGGACTGGGCGGTCAACACCTCTGCCCCTTCACACTCCCCACTCCCCCAAAGACCCTAGCCCCTAGAGTCCTGGCCCTGGGATGTCAGGGTACCTCTGTCCCCACTGCCCCGTGTCACAGGCATAACTCCCTAGTGTGGGAAAAGCTGTCATTTGGGACATGAAACCCCACTCACCAGGCAACGGGGTGATTATCCTGCCTCAAAAACTCAACATGTTTGATGTCTCCTGGGGAAGCCAAGGGCCGTTTGCTTAGACTGTGCTTCTTGAGGGCAGGGGCTGTGCCACACACCCCCCACAGCGCCCTTTCAGCACCGACCTCAAGCACACAGGCAACTTAATATGCGTGTTGGTTAAAAGGATGGGAGGACGGGCAGGGGGACAGGCTTTACCCAGTCTCCTATTGTGAGCTCTGCATGCCAGCCAGTTCAGAGGGAAGAGGCCGGAAGAGCGTGGAGCTGTTCGAGGGAGACAGGGACCCTTGAGGGGGTGCCCCAGGGGGAAGGAGAGGAATCATCAGTGGGTCACATCAAAATCTCTACAGCCCCAGAAACCCCTGCAGGGCTGGCAGGGACTGGGCTTAAGCGTCCACTTGCTCAAAACCTGCCCCAGGCTCCCGTCCTCCTGCCGGGCTTTCAGGGTGCCCGCATCAAGCTGCCTCTTGTTAAATAAACCTGCCTTTGTGTGTGTGTGTGTCCTGGAGGGGAAGAGAATGGACTGGGGGAGGGGAGGAGGATCTGTTTGTCAAAATAGACCTCCTGAATGCTTTTAAGGGCCTGCAGTTTGGATGAGTAAATATTTTCCCTTTCAGATGAAAGGTGCAATCATCGCCGTTTTTTAATTACTTTAATTAGAAAAGATTGCCTTAATCTTTTACTTATCTGTACTATTGTGGGAACTGCCAGAAAATGAAGTGCAGGGAAAACAGGTGGAGTTTGACCTTTGCTCTAACCATCTTGAATTTCTTCTAGGCTGGTAATTAAGAAGAATCAGGGGAAGTTCCTTACAGAATCTAGGAAACACAAACACACACACAATCGTGGAAACAAGGGCACGCTGGCTCGCTCTCTCCCTCTCCCTCTCCCTCCCTCTCTCTCTCTCTCTCACACACACACACACACACACACACACAGGCACACGCTCACACACGTGTGTGTACATGAGTGGAAGGTAAAATGGACCCCAGTGGGGCAGACCAGAAAGTTCCGATTTTGAGAGCAGCGTTCCTGCTCCAAGCCCTGAGGTGGCTTAATGAGTTTCCCAGGGTGGCCTAAAACGATTAATTAAGCAGACAGCTCCTCACCCCCTCCCCAGACAACGGAAACCCAGTAACGGTCTGTTTGGAAGGGAGTGGCAGGGGCCTCCTGACTCCAGGGGCGGCTGGGGACGTGGTGCAAGAGCCGGGAGCCCCAGATAAGGGACGACAGCAACGGCCCGTAACGGCCACCGAGGCTCACCCTGTCCAAGCCCTGCCTCGAGGGCCCCCCTCTGCTCCTGGCCTCTGGCCTCCTGCGCTGTGTCCGGGCGCTGCCCAGGCCCAAGGGGAGAACGGCAGACTGGGGACAGCTGTCTCTGGCCGCCCTCCCGCCCTCCCTCTCAGGAGCCCTCCTCCTGCCCACGTCTAACGTGCACCATTCCTGGGCTCGTAGCTGAACCCTGGGAAGGGGTTCTAGAGTCTGCCTGGCAGCCCGGACCCACAGGTGTGGAGCATGAGGGGAAGGGGAAGGGGAGAAGCGGGTGGGAGGGCTCCTTGGGGGCTTCCCTCTCAGACCACCCATGTGGGGGGAACCTACTGTGTCCTTCAGGGCTGTCAGGGGCCCCCAGAGCCCAGCATTAGCCATTCACTGACTCAGCAAACATGGACGGAGCACTTCTGGTGTTCAGGATATAAGGGTGTACACTGGTATAAAATGCAGACCCCCAGGCCCCGGCCATGGGGCTCCAGATTTTGCTGCCTGAAGGGAGTCCTGGGATCCAGGTGATGCTTCTACATAAGCAGAGCTCGGCACTCAGGTGTTCAGCGGCACCTCCATCTTCTGCATCTGTAACCTTAGATGGGCTGCCTCCAGAACCTGGATGTTTCTCTTGGAAGGTGCCCCAAGGATTCAGCTGCAGTACTGATGTATTCTCTTTTCCAAAGACAAGGGCATGGCCTTCCTTCCCAGCCAGTCACATCCCCTGGGGACTGGGACAAGAGCAGGACAAAGGCTTCTCTGGCATAAGGAACTCCCAGCTGGGGGTTTGCAGCCTGCCCTCGTAAACAGGCCTTGTGAAGGGGACAGGGGCTCCGGAGCAGGCCCGGAGCAGGCCCAGACCCGGCCAGCCTGCAGGGTGGGAGGAGATGGAGGTGGAGGTGTGGATCGGGCGGAGCCAGGAACAATGTTTTCCTTTCTAAATCGCTCCGGGTGCTTGGGTTGGATTTCCAGCCTTCTGTTTACAGCATCTGCAGCCGCGTTCATGACCGCGTCTGTCTGTACCTGTGTCTTTCTCTCCAGGTGTCTGTCTGTGTGTTTGTGTGTTCTGAGTGTCTGATCACACCTGTGGGCATTGGTCCCTCTGTGTCTGTAGGAGGCCTTCTGAGAAAAACGGCTCCAGCTTCCACTTGTGTTGAGCTCTTCCGCCTTAAAACATGGCTAAAATAAACTTTGCTGAAAAAGCTTTAACAACAATTTTTTTCCTGTCCCTGGCATGGGCAGTAACACCAGCGGGTCTCCACGGTCAGTTTAGGAAGCTTGGGAAAACACTGTTTGTAATTAAAAGTCTAGAAGGGCCTCAATTAGGGCAGTGTTTGCCCTTGGAGGACCGTTCCCAAACCCCGCTCAGCAGCCTTCCTCTCCTGGCTGGAAAAAGCCTTTGATTCGCACCACATGTTCAGCGGCCACACTGGACCAGGCCTTGGCACTGCCTCCCCTGCCAGCTGCTGGGGGCACAGGCAGGCCTCCACCCCAAGGCTATGACCTGAGACCCTGGCTCTGCCCACCCCCGACCTCCTGAGCTTCTGAGGTCTGGAGGTGCAGACCTCCTGCACATGGGGGAGCCCAGTCCCCACCAGCACTACCCCCTTCCCGGGGTGGCGATGTCCACTCTAAGAATTAAAAGCCACACGTCGGGCCTGCCTGCGAAGGAGGCAGCTGTGCTCAAGGTGGAGCGAGGTGGTGTGGAGGCGCAGCAAGGGACACCCCGATGTCTCTTCGTGCTCTGCAGAGGCCGTCTCCATCTGAGCAAAAGCCGACCTTGAGCAACAGCCACCTGAGGAGATGCAGCCAGAGGGCTCCAGACGATACTTCCAGGACCAGAGAATACAGGGCCTGGCTGGGAGGGTCAGGAAATAGCACAAGCCTCTGACCTCTTGAGTCCCTAAAGATTAAGACAAGGATCTAACTGGGACGGGGCCCAGGGTGCCATGTCTGTCCCCTCCTTTTGGCGGGGGTGGAACAGCCACAGACAAAAACACAGGGTGGGGTGGGGGGGTGGGGGAAGTCTTTCCTCCCTGCGGAAAGTCTCAGATGCTCAGCTGGGTGGGTAGGAAAGAGAAGTGCTGAATCAGCTCAGGAGCAAACCTCTTTTCCCTCCCAGGACACACACACACACACACACACACACACACACGCACGCGTGTACACACACACATGCACACACACACAGGCACACAGAGGAGGGCACGCGCACATGCGCGCATGCACACTCTGAGGCCACAAGTGGGCCCTTGGTGTCCCAAATCACAGCCACCCACACAAACTCACATTCCTGCACAGGCTCATACTGACATCCATTCACAATCACGTACACGGCAACCGTGGGACACACAGCCATTGTAACAAAGACCACCAGACCCCAGGCAAGACCAGGCTGCCTCTGAGGTCCCCGCATCCTTGGCAGTCCCCAGCACCTCTTGAGAGAGCAGAGGAATCACTGTGCAAGCAGATGGTCTGTGATGCAATGCGAAGGTCAGGTCCCCAACCCCACTGGCCACGCCCTGGGGGGGTGGGGTAGAAGAGTTTGGGGAGACCTTGAAGAGGGCAGCTTAGGTGTTCGCCCAGCTCTGCTGATGCCCCAAAGGGTGGGCCTGGCCCCAGTGACAGAGAATGGCAGGGGAAGGGTTACAGGCTAACCAGAAAAAACAATTACTAACGGGAAAGGCAGCACATTCCAGCCCTGCTTAGCAGGGCCGCCAGGGCCGTGGGTGGTTCTTGGATTATGCATTTCCTTGAAAACAAAAAGGAAAGTTCAGGGCAGTTCAGCTGTGCCCTGAATCTCACTCTGGGGCCTTTGTCTCCAGCCCCCTCACAGCCCGCGTGCCTGCACACACGCACACACGATCCCACTGGCCCAGCCAAAAGTCCGCTGGGAAAGTGGGAACATTAGTACCACTGAAACCTTGCAAGAAAAGTGGGGAAAGACTGGAAAGAAGAATTAAAGCAAGAAAGTGGAAAGGATAGGGAATGGGGACCTCGGAGAACTCTCATTGCTGGGAAGTCTCCATTCTGTGGGTGGGGTTGTGGGGAATGTTTGTTGATTCACTCAGAAAACTTATCTGGAGACCCTGTTCTGTTCCAGACACTGTGCCAGGCACTGGAGTTCTCCTCAAGAGGTTCCGTCAGGAAGACCTGGTTTCCCGTTCTCCCCACGATGGTCTCTTCTACCCATTTCTATCTCAGATCCTAGCACTCTTATCTATGAAATCTGATCTCCTGATAGATTCTGATAATCAAATTCAGACTGAGAAGTGGGTACCTGATAAGGCTGAGAAGAGACCCTCCCAGGGTGGTTTGCTTTCTAAGAAGGATGAGGACGGTGCTGCCTCCCTGTGGAAGAACAGGAGGTGGTGGCCATCTTGCCATAAACATGGGAACAGATTCAAATGGCCGCTGAGTCTGACTAGACATGTCCTTTTGAAACCACGCACCTCAGATTGGGACTTGAACCCACATGCCAGGACTCAAACCCAGCCTAAACCCAGATTGGGACTTGAACCCATGTGACTGGGACTCAAACACAGCGAAAACCCACCATCTTCCAACTGAGATCACATACCTGGTTTCAGGACTTAATGAAGTGCAGGTTCTTGATGTCTCCTCACAGAGAGAATTCAGTGAGAGACAAAGCGATAGGTAAGAAGTTTATTGAGAGATTTATTTAGAGAGAAACACTCTGCAGACAGAGCGTGGGCCATCTCAGAAGGTGAGAAAGGCACCAGGGTATGGCGGTTGTCAGTTTTTGTAAGGGTGGGTAATTTCATAGGCTGATGAGTGGGTGGAGTATTCCAGAAGTGGGCCATGGCTCACTTTTGGATCCTCTTGGTCAGCCTTGGAACTGTCATGGCGCCTGGAAGTAACTTGTCTGCCATCTTGGATCCATTTGGTTCTAATCAGTTTATGTTATGTCCTCAGGCTGTGTCATTCTTTCAGAGGTTGTGCCCTGCTCCCTTCCCTCCTGTTTCAGGAAAGTGCTGATTTCACATGTTTATCTGAGGTGTTTACTCCTGGCCAGACTCTCACCTCTTGGAGGGAAGGGCTTGCGTGCGTTTTGTTCACCACGTATATCCCAGTTCCTGGGATAGTGCCAAGCACACAGTAGGTACTCAATTAATGTTTGTGGCCTGAATAAAGAAATGAGCAACTACATAGCTTGGCTGGGTGGAACCAGGCCAACTTCCAGGCCTCCCCTCAGATTTGTGTTGCTCTCTTCCGTCCAACTCCCTCCAGAATGACAAGGTGAGCAGGGAGCTTGGAGCCTCTCCATTCTAGCCCTGGGCTGGATCTAAAACAGCCCAAACTTAAAAAAAAAAAAAAATCAGATTCCATAGTTGGGCTGCACGTTGCTTCTGCAAGGCCCCCATGGCTGGCATTTAGGGGGTCTCATGGGATCTTGCCCAGGGGAGGGCAGGGGCCGCTGGCCCACGGGCTCCAGCCAGACACACTCATTCACTCCTCTGTTCTGCAGGCACTGCCCAGGTGCCAAGCTGGGGTCTCACACATGGTGCCTGTCCTCACGCTGCACCCAGACTTTCCAGAAAGACAATCAGAGAACAGTACTGGTGAGTCGTGCTCAGACTCTATGGCGAGTGAGAGGCTCTGATGGCTCTGCTGGGAACATCAGGGACAAGGAGGTCAGGGGTGGGTTGAGAGAGGGGCTGACCAGGATGGGCGTACCAGGAACAGAAAACAGCAGGTGCCAAGGCGCAGAGGGAAGGGAGCACCTACGTGGGCTGGGGTCACGCCAGGAGTTCACTGGGCCTGGGTCAGAAAGTTCAGGGAGGGGAGATGCTGGAGAAGGGGCTGGAAGAAGGATGGACCAGGTCACTGGGGGGCAAAGTCCACCGGCCCAGGAAGCCAGGCTTTTTGGGTAGGCAGTGGGGAGCCCACCAGGGCTTTTAAAAGGGAAAAGACACAGGCAGATTTGCATTTTAGAAAGCTCACACTACCAGAAATTTGCAAAAGGCGCCGTGGGAGAGCCTTGCGATGGACCGACATGAGGGGACGAGAGCGAGGCTGCTGTCAAGGATGACCCCAGGGTTCCAGGCTGCCCAGCTGAGTGGAGAAGGCAGGCAGGAATCCGGGGGGACAGGACGGTGTACCAGTCTTAGCCATGTATCTGGGGGCTGTTAGGGATGTGGGCCCAGTCGGGAAGGTGCTGGCCTGGAGCTCTGGAGTTGTCTGAACCCAGACATGGGTGTTGCCCGAGGAGAGGACAAGGCAGGAAGACAGAGCTGAGTGAGAGAAGAGGGCGAAAGGCAGAGCTGTCCCGCCCTCTCAACCAAATCAAATCCTAGCATCCTCTGAGATTCACTTTCCGTATTCCCGCCCCATCCTATGTGTGACAGAGAGCACGCAGCAAAGACAGAGGACAAAGGGAATGTGCACCATCACTGGGCGGGATTAGGAGGGGGGGAGGGCCTTGGACGGCGGAGCAAAGGTGCAGAGACAGAATAAGGGGCCACGTTCCAGAGCTGTAGGGATCTCCCTAGCCCGGGCCTGGCCAAGGCTCAGTAGCCCATTGGGAGTCCTGGGAGCCAGGTGCTTAGAATGACCTCCCTTTGTTGGGGGGCACAGACCCCAGCCCACTCAGATGCAGTGGCCAGATGCTATCGGGGGCAGTCCTTCCTCAGGGGGCTGTTAGCCCAGGGCCTGCTTGGTCCAACCTAGGGAGCTGGATCTCAGGTCTTTTGTTCCTCTCCATGTGGAGTCTCCAGAGGCCAGGCACAGAGGTGAGAGGGAGAAGTACACGTCCGGAAGCAGAAACCTTGAGCTGGGCGTCGTTTTCCACTCCCTGTCCTTTCTGTGGTGTTGAAGGGAGGATTTTACTTCTTCGCATTTTACAGGCTGCACACTAGCTTGTCCCAGTCAAGGGGGCATGGTCCTCAGGGATCCATCGCCAACCCGGGGCTTCTCTCCTGGAGTCACTCCACAGAGTTGAGGCGAGGCCTAGGACCCCAGCTCGCTCCCAACTCCCTCTCTCCTCCCAGACCTCAATGCAATCCTACCTTTTACGTGGTCTCCCCCCTTCAGTCAGGCACTCCCGGAAGCAGGCTCCGAGAACAGGGCTGTAAAGAATCCACGTGGCAGCTGACATGGCCAGCTCACCTCCCTTGGCTCTCTTAATGATGGCAGTGTTGCCAGCGGCCAGCCGCTAGTGGTCCACCCTGTCCCACAAGCCCAGCCAACCTCAGATGCCAGTGGATGGCCCATCCTCTTTGGTATCCTTGCCCATCCCCATCATTTCTGTTTCTAATGTTCCTTCCCCTGCCCGCTCCTCGGCCTGTGTGTATACGGAGTGGGGGGAGTGCCCCAAGCCTCGAATCTAGCCAGTGAGACCTGCCCATCGAGGTGGAAATCATGGCAATAATTAGCAAGCCTCCTTGGCGGCGCTGGTGGGGGTGGAGAGGTGAGGAGGCACCCAGAGCCTGCCTAATGGGCTCCCCACCCCACCCCACCCCACCCCCGACAAAGGCCAAGTGCTCCCCAAGTCTTTCTTGGGGCCAGAACAGAGAACTAGCTCCTTGTCCTTGGGAGGTATCACAAGGCCTGGAATCTAGCACGTTCCTTGGGATAAGAGACATGGAGGCTCGGGAGGCCAGGGGGAGGGCCAACTCCCAGTCCAGAAATGGGTCTCACCAGGGAGGTGGGTGCCCCAGGGATGCCCCTTAGGGGCCTGCTGAGTCACCATGATCCCTTCTGAGGCATTGACCTCTCACCCTAGACTCTCCCTTGGACAACTGGGACGACTGGGTGGGGAGAACTGAAAGGGCCTAAACCACACAGGCTGGAGGAGCTGGAGGCTGGACACCAGTTGGTCCCCATCCTGTTTCCTCTGAAGCCACTCTGTCCTCAGCCCAGGCCTCCAGGTGAGGCCTGTCCCCTCCTTTTTTTTTTTTGGATGTGTTGGGTCTTCATTACCGCACGTGGGCTTTCTCTAGTTGTGGCAAGCAGGGGCTACTCTTTGTTGTGGTGCGTGGGCTTTCTCTGTGTGGTGGCTTCTCTTGTTGCAGAGCACAGGCTCTAGGTGCATGGACTTCAGTAGTTGCCGCATGCAGGCTCAGTAGTTATGATGCATGGACTTAGTTGCTCTGCAGCATGTGGGATCTTCCCAGGCCAGGGATTGAACCCGTGTCCCCTGCATTGGCAGGCAGATTCTTAACCACTGCGCCACCAGGGAATTCCTGTCTCCTCCTTCTTAAGGCTCCAGCAGCAGATTTCAAAAGCAGGAGCTCCATACTCCCAACGAACTGCCTCCTCCCCGAGGTGGAATTAAATACAGGAGAGTCATCTTCAAAACCTCTTCATCACCATGAAATGGGCACCCGTGGGCTCTGCCACCCACCACCCCAAGCAGGCCTTTGTGCAGGGCCAGAAGAAAGGGGACGGAACAGTAAATATTTATTGCTTCAGATTTATATAAGCTAAAGTGATGCGTGTGACAGCTTTTCCCCGGCTCTGCTGGTGTGCTGTGGGTCTTCCTGCTTTGGGCCTCAGTTTCCTTCATTGTAAAATGAGGATTGGGAATGAGATTTGTGGTTTTCAAACTCTGTTCTCAGAGCCCAAGCATTCGATAGGAAAGAATCCGGGCCATGGCAACTCTGGTTTTATCAGTTACACACTGGGCTTCATCCCTAAGATTTCATTTGCAGAACGAGCTCATAGCTGAGAAACGTTTGATCGCCTCTGGGCCAGATGATGCCTGTTTCTGTCCCAGCTTGAAGCTTCCAGGGACGGGCAGCACCGCATCCACTGCAGGAGGGCCCAGGCTGCCTGGGGAGAGAGGAAGGACCCCAGAAGGATGAACCAAAGGGAGCTACTCATCAAACCTTAGGTTGGATACAGTACTGGACACACAAATACATATCTATGGCCAGGAAAAAGAGGGACGAGGCTGGCCATGGGAAGGGGGGTCAGGAGGGTCCAGGCAGACCCCGAGGAGAACAGGTACCCATGATCACTCATATATGCTTATGTGCACACACGCACATACACACGTGTGCATACAGTTGACCCCTGCAGCACTGCCTACTGGGCAAGGCTCCAGCTGGAGGAATTTCCTTCTGCCTCCCTTTGAGCCCCGCCCCATTCCCACTTACCTCCTCTTTGGACTCTTCAAGTTGACCTAGCTGAGCTCTGCCTGGAGGTGAGGAAAATGTCTCTATCTGTTTTTCAAATATTTGGGGCTTGCTAAAGACCAACACATTTTTTTTTTTAAAGTGTGTATAATTTGAGGGCAATTTGATCCATATGTTTCTGACTCTCTTGCACTTAAATCATCAAAATATTGATTTTTAAGAGCCATTTGATGTCTAAGGAACCTTTTTAATAAGCTTTTAAAGCTCTTTAAACCCAGAGACTGGAGCCGGTGGCAGGGCCCTGGCTGACTGCTGGCTGGCCACAGCCCCTCCTTGGGTCGTGATTACTCAGAGCTGAGTCTCACTCCCCCTCTGCAGGCCTCACCTCTGCCTGGCCTCCCTGCCTCCCCCAGAACTAGCCAGGGGTCCCAGCTCCAGCTTCTTGCTAACCTGACAGAGGGGCCCACCCCACTTTCCCTTCACAGGCCTCACTCACATTTCCTCAAAGCACCTTTAAGACACAAACCAAGAGGGGCAAACGAGATGTTTAGTTTTTAAAGCCTGCATGATATTTTGCTGTAGAACTATGCTACAATTTATTTAACCAACCCGTATGGAAGAACATTTAGGTCATTTCCATGTACACCTTACTGCACATTTCTGATTGTTTCCTTTGGATACATTTCTAGAAGTGACAATACTGGGTCAAAGAGTACGCACGCCCTCAATGCTCTTCTCACACATGCTGCCACACCGAAAGATTTTCCTGAAAGATTACACCAGTTTATACTTCCGCAGGTCTCCCCTCCTGTACTCGAGAGGAATGCTCATTTTTATTCAAACAACGCTGTCCTATTTGAGCACAGAGAAGCTCTCACACAGCACAGGGCCGAGGAGGCTCTAACACCAGAAAGCTTGCATTGGAATTCCAGTTCTGCTATTTACTAACTGGAAAAGGGACTTACTCTGTCTGTGCCTGTTTTCCCATCTATAATTTGGGGATGATAATGGCACTGCTACATATGTTTATCCTGGGGATTAAATGAGATCATCTAAACTTACAGGACTTAGAGTCTGATGCAGAGTTGGTGGTCAATAAATGATGGCTAATATTATTCCTATCCTTTAGCTATTCCCTCAACCCAGAATCCCCTTCTCTTTCTCACCTTTCTGATGCCCTTTTCTCCCCCACCCACCTTTTTGATGCACGTAATACCCAGGTCATTACTTATCTCTACACTTAGCTACGTTCCATTTCAGTTCAAATCAATTCAATGCTCTCCCAACAATCCTGGCACTGAGCAGCCCCCAGCCCAGCACGTGCCATTCCTCACGCTTTGATCTCTGTACCACTTGACGTCCACAAGGTTATTACGGGAGAGACAATGTGCTGCTGTCCATCACAACGTAATTGTGCGTGTGCTTGCATGTGCATTGTGCAGGCATGTTCTTGTGCACGTGTGTGTTTGCATGTGTGTTTCTGTGCGCACGTGTGTGGGTGTGCCTGTTTGTGTGCGTGTGTGCTTAGAGTTTAAGTTTCTGAGGTGCAGAGATAGTATGGTGAGTTTCCTCTGACTCACCCACAGACCATGCCCAAGGCAAGGCACAAAGCTGCTATTCAAGAAACCCATGAACGAATGAATGAACGAACGAACAATGGAACGAATAACAAACCCCAGCCCCCCACTCAGGTTTGACTGCGAGTCAGGAGTTCCGCATTTGACGTCCGACAGGTCCTATGTGACACGGGCAGGTCTTGCCCCCTCTGTTCCTCCGCGTTCATCCCCCAGAGTGAAGGGACCGGATTAGATGGCCTCTAAGGTTCTTCCAAGCTCTGAGGACACTCTGAGGCCTCCCTTCCCCAACAGGCCCTGTTCCCAGTTGCCAGCCCCCCTCAGTCCCTCCAGACGCAGACCCATCAGACCCATGAAGGCCCCCGTCCAGCTTGGGGAGGGCCTTTTGCTCCCCTGCCTCATGGGGCTCACGGCTATTTTGTCTAAATTCTCCAGGAACAGAGAAAAAGCACAGGGGCTTTTGCTAAAGCCCAGCGAGCAGGTCTCTCTGAAGACAGGGATTAAGGTTGTCTCTGTTGATCTACCCTCTAGTCGACTCCCCTGTCTGGGAACCAGCTTCGGGTTCTCTGGGCTTTATCCTCCCTCGTGTGGTCCATCCCCTCGCCTCACCCGTGTGCCATTTGCAGCCATCCCCTTGGAGCGCCTCTGCAAAGAAGAATAGATCCCCAAAGAACAAAGCAAGTTTTGGTCCAGGCTGGTTCTAAAGGAAATCCCTCTTCCTTCAGCAATTGCAATTTGGGAAAGAAACGGGACCCCCCTGACTCCTCAGCCTGGGGCAACTCCGCCAGACCTCACACCAGACTTAAAAGATCTACTGGCGAGGAGAGGGGCAGCCTCAAGGGGCCCCGGCTTCCCTTCGTTCCAGCCCAGGACGTTTCAGGCTCTGACCGAGCTGCTGGTGATGGGCTGTGGATCTGGAAGGGTCACTCAGGGGTCAGCCCGTCTGGGGGGACTGAGCCTAACTCCACACAGAAGAGGTGGCGGAGGGGTCTCTGTCTCCGAGTGACCACTTCTGCCTCAAAACTGCCTGTCTGCTCAGGGAAAGAGCCCTGATGCCCCTCAAGGGTCTTACTCCCCCCATCAGTTTTGGGCTACAAGGTGCTATTTCTATGGACAACATAGCAACAGGACTATGAACTATAAAGAGTAGAGGATGCTTTTGAATAATTTATGGGATATTTTTAATCCAAGTTTTAAAAATCCTAATGTGCCCAAAACAGAGGAAACATGGATGCTTCACTATTCAAACTGAACAATCTTCTACTTTAAAAAATAAAGCCCTGGAGTTCATAACCAATTGGGGGTCTCCCAGCCTCTTTTTAAAAAAAATTTTTGGCCACACAGCATGCGGGATCTTAGTTCCCCTATCAGGGATTGAACCTGGGCCCACAGCAGTGGAAGTGCCGAGTCCTAACCACTGGACCGCCAGGGAATTCTCAGAAAGCCCGTTTTTAATGACCTTGATTCTGACTCATCTTATTTAGAATATATGATTTTTATGTCCCTCTTTTATACATAACCACACACACACACATACACACACACACACACACACACACACACACACACACGCACACAAGCAAACACAGTTGCTCTGTGATCCTGGGCAAGTTTCTCAATATCTCTGGGCCTCAGTTTACTAATTTATAAAATAAATATAATTTACATAATAAAAGATTGGATAACTATGTCCAAGTTCCCTTCCAACTCTTGAATTCTATGATACCAAGGGAATTCTGAGCATACAAACTTACTGCAGCTGCTGTATAGCAAGGAAACTATTTTGCCCTGAGTAATCCTCGGGGAACCCCCCAGCCATGGGCTATAGATGGGGCAGAGCTGGCTGAACTAATGAGGGAGGGAAAATACTGCTCATGCTTTCAAGAAACACTTCTGTGTGCTGCCCGAGGGCAACACCACATCTGCCATGCTCACTGCTGAGTTCCTGTCACCTAGCACAGGCTCCTGTACATAACAGCTACCCAAAATGGTTACTGAATAAACAAGGGAATGAATTAACTAACTAACTAAGGCATGCATGCTGGGTCTCTTCCAGGATTCAAAGATCTCCTTTCCCCCAAAATGCAAAATTTTTTTGTCACAAGAACATCTAACATGAATTTTTTTCAGAGGATTCTAGACCAGATATTGGTAAATGTGTAAGATATTAAAACAGATCAAAATAATTTCTACAAAAAGCCTCCTCCCCCAAATGTAACCTGTGATGATACAAGCAAACTGAGTTTTATCCACCCATTGTACCAAGGTAGAACGTCGCAGAGAGAATCTGAAACGATGTCTCAGAAGAAGTGAGGCCATGGTTTTCATTGTTCTGGTAGAAGGTGGATACCAGAAGCAGAACCAGTATTTGGACCGATTATTTTCTTTTTTAAAAAAAAAAAATGTATTTATTTATGTATTTATTTATTGGCTGCACTGGGTCCTCGTTGCTGCTCATGGGCGTTACCTAGTTGTGGCGAGCAGGGGCTACTCTTCATTGTAGTGCGCAGGCTTCTCATTGCAGTGGCTTCTCTTGTTGCGGAGCATGGGCTCTAGGCACACAGGCTTCAGTAGCTGTGGCACACAGGTTCAATAGTTGTGGCTCACGGGCTCTCGAGCGCAGGCTCAGTAGTTGTGGCACACGGGCTTAGTTGCTCCTCGGCATGTGGGATCTTCCCTGACCAGTGCTCGAACCTGTGTCCCCTGCATTAGCAGGCAGATTCTTATCCACTGCGCCACCAGGGAAGTCCCTGGACTGATTATTTTCTTAAGGCAAAGGTCAGTTCAAGTGAGGTGAAGTGATGAGTGAAGAACAAAGTGTTATGGAAATCCAGACATGCTGTGGTGATAACTGCATAACTGATGGGAAAGGAGTACCAGACCCTTCCCTTTATGGCCATTCTCAGGCCAAACCAAAGGGTCAGCCACAAAAGCAGCCTCTACATCACTGTCAGGATGCTAGGTGACATTATCATCTCAGAAACAACAGTTTGGAGTTGGACAAATCTGCCCTCCTGGTTCCATTCATCAGGTGATGCGCTGTTGTATCACATGATGTGATTATACTTGTTCACTCACACTTAGGACACCAGAGAGTCTACACTTGGCAACCACCGTGGACATGAAGATGAAAAGGGTGATGTTTAGGCTTTGTGGAATCCCAGGATACTGAACCCAGGTTAAAAATCATGTCCTAGAGTCCATTTGGTTTTACCTTAGAGAGAAAGGAGGCCAGCTCCTTCATTTTCAAAATAGATTGTTATACCTAGTCAGTAATATTTATCCAGGTGTAACACAAAAGGTTGACAATGGCACAGATAACTCCCTGGCTAGCTAATAGAAAATATAAAGCTATTTGACTGTCCACTTCCACTGGGCCAAAGAATTTAGATTTGTCCAATGAACCTCAAAAGCTATGGAAAATTATTTATAACATCAACTAAGGTTAATAATATATTTCCATCTTTCTTTTCCAATGATATAGCCCTCATTATAAAAATCACCATTTGGATACTGCACATAAAAAGTGAATCAGTATTTCCTCCAGGTAATTTTCTAGAAGACCCTATGTGACTTCATTTTGCAAGTTCCTGAAGGCATGTTTCAGTGAGACGTGTCCCACAGAGGGTGTTGGGATCTTAAATACCTAAACATTTCTAAAAAGTTAAGGCTTGATTTCCACACACAAAAAATGGTCCTCCGGTGGGGTACAGACTGTGTTGAGGATGTGGGTGCCCAATGATAACCTGGATAACCTCCTGACATCTCTTATGGGTGGACCCAAAATCATAATCATAATCATAAACATAATGACCAGAGACATTTTCTAAGGAAAACTTATGCTATGGAGAAGCAGCTACACTATCAGCAAACTATTGCCACAAAATAGCAAAGTAAAAAGAAATAGGCAAAAATTAAAGGAAGCGTGCTAGATAAAGGAGAGTGTGTTAACTTGTGACTCCAAGCACCTGAGTGCTCTTATTCTGAAGATTTGGAAGCATGTCTATTTCATGCTTTCATCTGCTTAATACGAAGGTCTCAGGTTAGAGTCTCCTTCTGAAGATCTGCTTCTAGGGGATTCTTAAGCATCCTCACTGGGAAATTACTGTTCAGGGTAGCCTTCCAGTTGCCAGGGGTGATTTGTGTTTCTTTAATTGGGGGGAAGCATACATCCAAAAATCAAACCCCTGGAGTTTTACTGCTCTCCAAGGTGTTAGCAGTAACTGATAATGTCTTTTTCCATCAAGGTCCAAGGCTGCATTTCTATGATGTTTCTTCCAAAAACCAAGTTTTAGTTTGTGCAGGCATGGAGTAGGAGAATGTCAATAATAAAACCGGCCTATTGTATGGGTCCCTTGCAGTATTTGGCTCTTGCTGCTCCTAACAGGGTAGAGTCAAGGAATGGAGGTGATATTCCTAGATGCTTGGGGAGGCCTGTTCCTAACTTATTAGGAGAGAGTGGATGTACTCTCAAAGGAATTGATCTTATTGTCATTAAGTCCAAGGGTAGGACTTTGGACCAAGGAAATTCAGTTGTTTCTCAAAGCTGGGCTAAGTTTAATTTGAAAATTCCATTCATCCTTTCTACTTGGCCTGAAGATTGGGAGAAGCAGGACTTCCCTGGTGGCGCAGTGGTTAAGACTCTTCACTCCCAATGCAGGGAGCCCAGGTTCAATCCCTGGTCAGGGAGCTAGATCCCACATGCATGTTGCAACTAAGAGTTCGCAAGACACAACTAAGGAGCCTGCCTGCTGCAACTAAGGCCCAGCACAACCCAATAAATAATAAAATAAAATTGAAAAACGAAACAAACAAAAAAACACGAAAACTAAAAAAAAAGATTGGGGGTGGTATGGACAGAGGAATTTTGAGTAAGCAGCAATGTCTTGCAGAACTCTTTAATGATCATCTCAGTAATACAAGGATACTCATCACTAAAGTACTAGATGGGGACCAGTCTAGTGGGAAAAACAAAATTGAATGGCTTGTTCTGCTGCTCTTCAACAAGGAAAGGTTTCAACAAATCTGAAAACAAAAATGTCCCAAAAGCCAACAACAAACAAAAACAAAAACAGCAGAACATATTTCTATTCCATGAAAAGGGATAATTGTATTACATTCATTTGGAAGTTTTCAAATGGGCCTTGAGGTCTTGATTCCCAGGCATGCCCCACCTTTACTGTTTTGCCAAGATTATGTTGTTGGCAGGTGAGGTATGCACTGGAGCAGGGTTCAATAAACTATAGCCCACAGGCCAGCTATGGGCCATGGACTTTTATGGTAAATAAGGTTTTGATGGGACACAGTCATGCCTGTTTGTTTATGTGCCGTCTATCACTGCTTTTGCACCCCAACGGCAGAGCTGAAGAGTTGCAACAGAGGCTGAGTGTCCCACAGAGCCTAAAACATTGACTGTTTGGCCCTTTACAGAAAAAGTTTGTTGATTCCTGGTCTAAGGCACCATTATGATGGGCCGTTTGGGTCATATTGTAAGTTCCCCAACCTGGCCACTGTAATTCCAGACTGATCGTGGAGGGGTTCTGCCGTTTTGTAAAATATGCACAAGAACTTGGGTGACAATTAGAATCCTACAAAGAATGGGCCCCCGACCTGGTAGAGAAGTAAATTTGGACTAACATGACCCCATGTAATAACAGTTGGCCAAATGAGTTGTTTCTTTACCTCCTGTCTTGAGCTCCCAACTAGAGGGTAGCTATCTCCAGCTGCAGCCCTCAGCAAAAGGGGTTTTTGGAGATTTTGTCTCCCAAATCTAACCTCTGGGACACAAAGTAAGGATGGAGGAAAACAGACCCTGTAACATTTTCAGATGGAGAGCCAAACTAAAGCTCATCTTCTGAAGGTCACCAACCAAGTAAGACTTTAAACTTGTTGGTCCTTGGGGCTGGTTTTAGCCATGGACTTATTGGTACTCATCTATTGACAATTCTATGGCCATTTTCCCCCCTTATAGACAAAGTTTATGACAAAGCAGGACAAGACAAAAGTGAGATTAGATGAATCATGTCTAAATTGTGGAAAAGCTCTGCTCAATTAGAGAAAGTTGTTCTGATAGAAGTAAAACTGACTTTTATTGATTTAGAGCAGCAAGGGAGAACACTAAACTGACAATTCTTAGATAACATCTTGTTATGAAAAATGAACGCATTTTATTTTACTCCTCCTTGTGGGGCTCAGAAGTTCTTAGAGCAGGGTATCAGAATGGGACACACACTTAGATTGGCTAATTTCTTAAGGTGAGGGTTAGTGTATAAGAGGCAAGAATCTAAGCAAAAAAAAAAAAAATTGAAGTCTGTACTAGTCACCGGGTCTTCTGGTGTTGTTACTGCACAACTGATGGGCACTTCTGGTTCTCACTCCCAGTCATTCTATAGTGATAATGGCTATCACTTATTGAGCCAGACAACGTAGATGAATCTCTGTGTACCCTGTTCCAGACAGTATCCAAATTCCATCTCACTTAAATCTCACAACACTGTCAAGTTGGCGTTATTCTTCTTTCCATTTGACAGAGGTGGAAATTAAGGCACTTGCCCCAAATGTAACAGCTAGTAAGTGCCCAAGCCAATGCTAGCTCTTTCCCTGCATCGGTACCTCACCGCCTCTCCTGCAGGTGTGACTCCGTGAACACCAAAGCCCTCATTCCCAGATTCCCCTTCTACTTGGTCTTCAAGTAGTGGAAATGCACCTCTCAAAGTTCCCATACCCAGCAGTTACACATCTTCATACTCAGAAGACCTCTTCCCATTTCTCTCCCTCTTTACTCAAAGTTAAAAGATAAAGCCATGTAAAATAATAATCATTTAAAGCGTGCTCAATCACATTAGTCAAGCGGGAAATGCAAATGTAAACCAAACCATAATGAGATACAATCACACTCTCACCAGACAGAATAGCTCAAATGAAAAGCACTGAGAATAGCAAGTTTTGACAAGAATATGGAGCAAGTGGAACTCAGAACGGTAGGGATGTAAATTGGTATAACCTCTTTGGATACTGTTCAACAGTGTCTGCTAAAACTAAACATATACCTTCCAGATATAGATCCAACAGAATTGGGTACATGTTCAAAATGCTCAAAGTAGCACTATTTCTGATAGCTAAAAACTAGGAATTACTCAAAATATCCATCAACAGTAAAATGGATAACTAGACTATATTCACAAAATGGAATACTATACAGCAATGAGAACAAATGAACCACAACTCACATAACAACATGAGTGAGTATCAAACACAATATTGAACAAAGACTTTACACACAACTGTATATACCATATGGTTTCATTTATAGGAAATACCAAAACAGCCCAAACTGTTGGGTTCATTTATAGGAAATACCAAAACAGCCCAAACTGTTTTGATCAGGATAATGGTTACCCTTGGCAGGGTGGATACAAAGGCTGGAAGGGGACAAGAAGAGGGCTTCTGAGGTACTGGGTGCTGAACACAAGTGTGTTCCCTTTACGAAGATTAATTGAGCTCTACTCATACTTTGTACCCTATTCTGAACATATATTATACTTAAACTAAGACCTCGAAGAAGATGAAGGCATATAGCCTCTTCTTTTCATCCCACTCCATCCAGCTCCACCCAATAAAGTCCGTTTTCAAGGGGAAGGAGTTACAAACCCAGAGGGCATGTTTCTGAAGTGCTATACTCATCGGTCCCTAGGACGGAGGTTCCAAAGTTCTGACTACCCGACCCAGACTCGCACACTCTACAGTGCACATCCTGGTCTTGCACCATGAAGGTGACACACTGGAAGTAAAGGGGTTTTAGAACCAGAGAGACCCCAGCTCTGCTACTTACCTACTGTGGGGCATTGGGCAAGTCCTTTGTCTCTCCAAGTCCGTATTCCCTTATCTTCAAACAGAACAGCAGCACATGCTGTTCACTGTCTACCCCCAAATCATTCCTTCCCACCTGTTTGCTTCCCACTACAGCTGAGCGGCCCAGCTGTGTGGCTTCCCAGCCTCTCAGGCTGCTAGATCAAGAGCATGTGACCCTTCAAAATGCAGCCTGGGAGGGCCCTTGTGTTCTTGGTTGGCACACTATTGTGCCAACCCTGGAACCCTGACTCTGGACAACTGAAGGGAGACAGAGGCCCTGGGTGGCCTCTCCTGAGGGACTTGAGAGGCTCAATTTCCTCCATTATGGTTGAGTGATGAGAGAGCTTTTTCCAGGCTGCAGGGCAAGTCCCAGAGAAGGATAAGGAATCAGGCATATTGAATCCAACTGTGAGTTGTTCAGGATTGCCTTCTGTCATTTTTTAAGATATTTATTTATTTATTTATTTGTTTATTTTAGGGGGGCTGCAATGGGTCTTCCTTGCTGTGCACCGGCTTTCTCTAGTTGCAGCAAGTGGGGGCTACTCTTCGTTACGGTGCGTGGCCTTCTCATTGTGGTGGCTTCTCTTGTTGTGGAGCACAGGCTCTAGGCATGCGTGCTTCAGTAGTTGTGGCACTCAGGCTCAATAGTTGTGGCACACAGGCTTAGCTGCTCCACGGCATGTGGGCTCTTCCCAGCCCAGGGATTGAACCCGTGTCCCCTGCATTGGCAGGTGTATTCTTAACCACTGTGCCACCAGGGAAGTCCCTGTCATTTTTAATAAGTATTTGTCCAATGCCTGTGAGTGCCAGGTACCCTACTGTGTGCTGGGTACACGGTGGTGGACAAGACAAATAGGATCCCTGCTTATCAAATGGCCACAGCAGTTCAAATGAACACAGACTTTCCAACTTCACAACTTCCTAAATCACTGTGAGTGTAACTGTGAGCATATTCCCACCTCTGTGCTTTGAAATCCATCAATAATCCAAGAACACTCCCAGGGCCCCTGGCTTAAGGTTGCTCAAGATGAAATGTTCTGCAGTAAAGTGAATATTTATTGAGCATCTTCTATGTGTAAGACTTGGGTCTATAAACATGAGGTCCATTTTCACCCCTCAGGGAGCTTAAATTCTGGGGTGGCTGGTACAGGACAAATGTTTGATCTGAGGAACACAAGTTATTATGCCTGAAGGAACCATAGGGAAGGTCCAGAGCAGCTGAGTCAGCTTTGGGGATGAGGTGACATCAGGCAGAAAAGGACAGGAGATGAGCCACGAGAGCAAGTTAAGGGGCAATGCCCAAATGGGGAAAAAAGCGAGCTAAGGATGGGGACTGGAAACGAATTGGGCCAGAGACATGGTTTGCAGCCTGACCAGAAGATACTAAGCCAAAGAATTTGGACTGCATCCTATGGGCAAAGGGACATTTCAGGTCAGGAAGTAATGTGACAGAGCCGGTGCTGTGGGAAGATTACTTTGACATCTGTGAGGGAGATGATTAAGAAGGAAGAGACCCTGGAAGCAGCAAGTTGAGGCCTGAGCAGCTTCAGAGCTTTCAGAGTGGGGCTCACACCCTCTCGGTTTGATTCCGGGCTCAGCTGCGCTGCTAAGCCTATGCAAATCCTGCTGTGGAAGACTGCTGGTTGCCTCCCAACATCCATTCCCCTCTCTCTCCTTTCTAACAAAATCTTGAGTTTGACTGGGGCAGCAAAATTCCCTGTTAAAAATATTCACCTCCTCCAAATCTAGCTGAAGACGTCCATATTTCTGGCCAATGCAGCACAGAAAGAATTTTATAGTGGGCCTTCTGGAAAGGTTTTGTTTTCTTTTTCTTTTTTTTAATATAAATTTATGTATTTATTTAATGGCTGCATTGGGTCTTCATTGCTGCATGCGGGCTTTCTCTAGTTGCGGAGAGCGCGGGCTGCTCTTCGTTGTGGTGGGCGGGCTTCTCATTAAGGTGGCTTCTCCTGTTGTGGAGCACAGGCTCTAGGCACACGGGCTTCAGGAGTTGTGGAACATGGGCTTAGTTGCTCCAGGGCATGTGGGATCTTCCCAGACCAGGGCTCGAAACTGTGTCCCCTGCATTGGCAGGCAGATTCTTAACCACTGCGCCACCAGGGAAGCCCTTGTTTTCTTGATAAAAAGACATCAGTCCAGCCAGCACAATTTTTTTCCCTACCCCTTCTTCCAGCCTGGAATTCAGTTGTGATGCCTGGAAGTGGTGCAGCCATTTGTAACAATGAGGATAAAAGCTACAAGTCAAGGATGGCAGAGCAGGAAGTTAGCAGGAATCTTGATTCTTAATGACTCTCTTGAACAGCTGTACCAACCTGGACTGCCCATCCACAGACTTCCTATTATGTAAGAAAAATAACTGTTTAACTTGTTTAAGGTTTATCTTCAGCAGCCAAGTGTAATTCCTAACTGATATACATGGCTATGCTGAACGCCTCACATTCTTCCTCTTTCCATGATCTCACAGCCTGGCAGGGGAATGGACTATTCATCTGCCATGTGCATTTCAGAAGCTGCCCACAAGAACAGCTGAAGAGGCCCTCAGTCTATGCTGCCCCCTTGGTCTCAACTCTCTCAGCAGTGCAGGGTCTCCCGAGCTTGCCCGGATCCTCCAGAGACCAGAAGGCAATGCCAGCTGGGACAGCCCCAGGAGACCAGATCTCCAGCTGTGAATCCGAGACAAGAGTCCTAGATGAGTAGTCAGAAGTCCTTAGATGCCAGACCACCTCTGCTACTAATCAGGGCACAACCCTGACGTAGTCATTCCCAATTCCCTTGCACCTCAGTGGTGACTGAGCTAGGTCAAAGTTTTCCAAGTATACACCAATTAGTTTGCATTTGACTGTAAATAATAAAATCAAGCAAACAAATAAACAACAAAAATCAAAAACAAAAAGATAGTGTATTCAAACAGGCTTAAACAATGAAGAAAGTTATCATCTGATAAAGTCCAGAGACGGGACCACACCAGGGTTGGTATGGTCAGCTGCTTACCAATGTTGTCAGGCACCCTGCAGTTCTCCATGGATCAGCTTTCTCCTTGATCTGGCTTCCTTCTAGGGCACAGGATGGCCACCACAGTACCAGGCATCACAACCAGGCACATCCCCAGCCAAGAATGAGGAGAATCCATCTTTCTTGTGTTTGATTTTTAGGAGCAAGAAACTTTTACCATAAGGCCCTATCAGACTTCCTTTTACCCCTCATTGGCCAAAAGTGCCTCTTTCCAACTAATCACAGAAAAGGAAAGTGGGATCGCCACCTGGTCTAAACGTATTCTGGAGATCCAACTCTGACCAGCACAGAAAGAGAGCCCTCCTTTCTAAAGAAATACCCCAAGACTCCATGGTACAGAGCAGATAAAAGCAGAGTCCCTTGGAATGAAGCTAGGAATGGGAGAAGGCTGGCCCGCACGCCTACTGTCCTCGGAGTCTCAGTCACAGAGCCCTGGAGCCCTGAACACCAGTTTGAAAGCCACTGGCCTTGATCTCTAAGGCAGCTTCCTACTCCAACACCGCATAGGTCTCTGCTTCTAAGATTAAAGGCTCTGGCAGAATGGGGTCAATACGAAAGGGGAAGCTCCCCAAAACCTCCGAGGTTACCCTGAAGATGGGGCCAGTCTAAGGGCCTGGGGGCTTCTTCTAGCCTGGCTACAGCTAGGAAAACCCTGTGGATTGTTTTGTACACTCATCATAGCGACACACATTCATACAACCTTTTCCTGGTTACAGGCACACATAATCTCATCCAGTCTAAGAAGCTGCTCTATAAGTAGTGTAAGGCCCAGATGCCTCTACGCTAGAGCCACAGAGGTGGGGAAACCAAGGCACCAAACAAGGAGGCCTTGGCTCTGCAAAGCCCGGGTCTGGAAGACTAGCGGGAATCACAGGCTGCCAATTTGGCCGAAGGGTGAGTGACACTTCTGGGAAACCAGGGGTACAAGCAAGAAGACGTAGGTTTGACATCAAGGCCCCAAATCACTAAGGCACAGGCTTGCCGGCTGGGCGACTCGGGTCTCTCAGTCTCCCTGAGCCCCACTCCCCTCATCTATAGAGTGTACCCCCTCAGGGTCACTGGGAGCCCTGTGAAGGGTTGTTTAAAAGAGATGTGGGGTCTTCAGGGCTGAGGCTGCAGAAAGCTTGGGGAGGACAAGCCCTGTTTCCTTACACCAGGCTATACCTGAAGAAAGGCTGGGCCCAAACCACAGACTGCCACCCCGTGCCTGGCCACCACCTCCTCCTGGGCCCAGCACCTCCCCCACTCCCTGGAGGCAGGCGGCTGCTAAGGGCTCTTCCCACAAGCTGGTTCATTAAAGATTTGTTCTGTCGAGCTGCAATCAAAATAAACAGACCAGCCTGAAAGCCAGGGAACTGAAAACCAATTAAGAGGGAATGGAGATGGGAGGAGGGGTGGGGGCAGGAGGAGAAAAGAGGCCGGGGCTTTCCAAAGACTCAGTTCCCATGGCAGCCAGCTTCCAAAATAGTCTGGGAATGAAAAATAATGAAAACCACAGTGGAGAGAAAAGCGATCCTGGCAGGAGAGTCCCGACCTCGGGATTGGCTAAATCCCCTTGCTCCTGGCTCCCAGAGGGCGCCTCGGTGGGTCAGCGCACCGGTGACCTGTCCCTCCCCCCACCCCACCCCCATTCCTCTTTCCCTCTCAAGGTCGGCAATGGTGCAGACCCTCTGCGGGGCCTGCTGCCCCGTGGGGAAACCGTGATGGAGGCGGGGAGGGCTAGGGACAAGACTGGGAGGGGAAGTGCAGGGCACCGCGAGGTCCGCCAGCATCATGGGGGTTTCAGAGGGCTGGTTTCAGAGGGCTTCTTGGAGGAAGTGACATTCAGACTGAGATCTGAAGTAAAAGCTGGCCAAGAAATGAACAGAAGGAAGAGCGCCTCAGGAAGAGAGAAGAGGGATTGCAAAGGCTCAGGGGGGGCAGAGCAGGAGAGAGAAAAACCAGAAGTTGGGTAGGGCTGGCAATTATTGAGCTGTGCCAAGCAGAGGGCTTTTTTATGCACGGAATCCTGAGAGGTAAGAACCCCAGCAGGGCTGTGACTCCCAGATTTTGAAAAGGTGGTGGAGCCAGAGTCCCAGCCCACCACTGTGGACGCTGCACCTGCCTTCTTTCCCCTCTGCCTGGAGCCGGGCCTTCCGGGGAGCCCCCAGTTCCCTGCCCCTTCCCCTGCCCGGGTGACAGGGGAGCCCAGCGTGGCGTTTCTAGCATCATTTCCTAATGATATCTCCGAGGAGGCCCTGCAGCCCACCAGGAGGCATCACCAGGGTATCACCGTTTAACCATCTCCAGACCCCCTTGTGGTCTGGTTTTTGTTTCATTGGTGAGGCAACAGGAAAGCTGAGATCCTATTAAGCTGACGTGCAGATGCCAAAAAGGAATAACAGCCAAACTTAAGTTAACCCTTTCACACTCCCTCGTCCACCCTCTCTTCCTGAGCCACAGAAATAAGAGCCCTGAACCATATTACTATCAAGGGAAGCGACACCTGGCCCCCAGGGGAATGGGCTCTCAGGCCCAGAGGGACAGCTGGCTCCCCAGGCAGGCCAGGCAGGTCGGGAACCTGTTCTGCACGGGCGTAAGCAACAGGGTGATAACCGGCAGGGCCCTGCCCGCCAGCACTTACTCAGCGGACGGGCTCCTAGTCGGGAAGCAGGGCTGGGCTCACGGGATGTGGGGCTTCCAAACAGGAGGAGGTAAGGCGAAGGCCGTGGAGTTCAGCAGCAGCTCTTAGGCGCTGACTTTCCACTCTCTTTCCAAGAAGCCAAGCCAGCGCTGAGTGGGAGCCCACTGGAAATGGGATGCGCCTGAGAAGGCAGAAGCACAGCCGTCAGCACCCAGCTTGGTGCCCTCTGAAGTCTCTGAGCAGAACAAGGGGAATGTGGGCCAAGGAGAGAGCACTGGGCTGAATGTCCAGAAAGCTGGCCTTGGGCAGGGTGCCTGTCTCGTCCTCACGGTGCATGAAGCATAGATTTTGTAATCAGAGCAGCCCCCTCCCCTCCCCCCGCACCCCATATCAATCCTGATTCCATCATCTGGTAGCTCTGTGACCACGAGCCTCGGTCTCCTCCACAGTAAATGGGCACGATAATGCTGACCTCATAGGGTCTCTATAAGGGTGGCAAAAGGTGCCAGAGTGCCCAGGGCCAGCTGGGCATGGAGTAGGAACTCAGGGGCATTCCTTCCTCGCCTAGGCCTCCGTTTCGTCAACTACAGAATGGGGTACCGACTCTCTCAGGTTAAGTGCGCAAAGCACCCGGAAAACTGCAGAGGCCTGCAGCTGTGTGCAAGAGGCCTCTGGCTGGGGAAGATGCTGTTACTCTCTCTTCAGTCCCCACTACCCTCAGTGTTGCTCTCACCTGCCATCGGCCATAAGGCCTTCCTTACCCTGCACAGCCTTTTCCTGGGTGGCCTTGAGGAGTCTCTGTGGCCACGGAGTTAAGAGAATGTTTCTGGAGCAAGTATAAGAAATCAATGACGCAGCCCCGTTCCCTGGCGCCCCACTTACTGCTAAAGGAAACGAGGCCCCGGCACAGAAGGTGGCCCTCCTGAACTCACGGCTCGCAAGTGCCTGGGGGCTTGGAACCGCAGGGCTGCCCCACTCCGAGGCCGGTGCTCCTGCCCCATCCATGCCCCCAGGTCACTGGCTGAAGGACTCCCAGGCCTGAGGGGGCCCGTCCGGGGCCAGCACGAGGATCCTCCTGAGATGCGGCGTGGGTCCCTCCCCTGCGGGTGCTAAGAGGGGTCACCCCTCCACCAGTGGAAAAGAGTGACACACTGAGTTACCATAGGCTCCCCTGCTGGCCAAGGGCTGCCTGGAAGGAGCCCACAATGTGACGGAAAGGACAGCCTGCCCAGACGGTGGTGACACTCAGCCCTGGGTTTGAATCGACACTCAGTTGTGCAAACTTGCACAACTCTGAACCTCTCTGGCTCTCAGTCACCTCAGCAGTACATCTGTAAATCCAGGAAGAAGGCTCGCCCCATCTCACAGGCAGTGGGGAGACTGGAATGAGATGGCTGACAGGTGTTGAAAACCGGCAAATCGTGTTGTCACTCATAATTAGCACACATTGTTTGTGTTTCTAAGCCGCAGATTCGCTAGGTGGGTTAAACAGCCTCTCAGTCCCCACCCCTTGGGCCCCCCCATTCTGCTGACACCAGTCCCGCTGCCACAGTGAGAAGGTGAACCCATGCCCACGTCAGAACATCCTGGGTGAAGAGTTGCTGAGCGTCCACTGCTTATCTCGCGTGCTGGCTGTGCTGGCCCTGAGACAAACTGAGCCAAGAGACGCAGTGTAGCTCCTCCACTCAGTGCTCATAAATGAGTAAGCTGGCATGTTAGATCAATAGCCACCTGACACGTCTGTGTGGAGCACTTACACGTGTGCCAGGCACCGTGCTCGCCCTTTACAGACAGAATCCTAGGAGCATCATATCACAGCCTTGTGGTGGAGCAGTGACTGCCTCCCTCCCTTCCTCCTTCCCTTCCTTCCTTCCTTTCTTCCTTCCTTCCTCCTTTCCTTCCGGCCCTCATTTTCCAGCTTTGATCCCCAAAGCCACATTTCCAGGCAGTCCCGGGATCGTGCCAGGGGAGGGGGTACCACTGGCCTCAGGGCCCCTCCTGAGCAGGCAAAAGGGGCCCAGCCATCTGAGAGGACCCGGGGGCACTGCCCCAGTCAGAGCAGCAAAGGGAATGGAACAGGGGCAGAGGCCCTGGGCCCCGGGAAGGCGTTTGCTTGGAGATTTGGGGCACCAGCCCAAGCAGGGAAGCCCCTCTGCCTGGATGTCCAAGAAAGGAGGTTTCCCACCAGCCCCCCAGATCGACACCTCTAAAGCTAATGCCGGAGGCTCCCACGGTAAGGCCTGGGCCACCACAGGCACACAATCAAGCAGTAACAAATCAGACTAACCAGGAAATCAGGTGAAATGGCAGCTTCCTTCAGCATCAGAGGAAAGCAGGAGAAGCCCCCAGACAGCTGGGCCAGGTCTTGAGGAAGAAGCAAGGAGTCAGAGAGAGCTGAGAGCAGCTGAGAGGGGGCTCTGGCCCCAAGAAGTGGGGTTCAGGGGCTGAGGAGAAGCTCCTCATCCTGGGGGGCTCTGAGCGACGTATGTCCCCTAGGTGGTAGGTGGCTGCACTCCCATGTCCCTGGGGGCCACAGAGAGGTACGCTCAGCCACTGGACTCAGGGGGACTCTGTGTTTCTCACGGGTCATCCATTCAACCCTCAGAGTCACCCCCAAGAGGCAGGAATCCTCGTGCCCAGGTAAATCTAAAGAACCTGCAGCTCAGAGAGGTTACATAACTCACTCTAAGTCACACAGTGTCCTTGTCAGGGTCATCCGGCCACAAAGAGCCTAGATACTTACTGTCTGACGGGATAAAATCATTGTTCCAAGCCTCCCCCTTCCCCTCTCTTGCTAAGAGGACTCCCGCGGACCCACTTCCTCACCTCTCCTTCCCACCCTTGAAGACAGCCCTGCCCGGAAAGGTGGTTCTCTGGGCCTCTGACAAGCAGAACTGGAAGTAAAGGGGAAAGGAGAGAAAGACCTGCGATGCACTGGGTAGCTCTGAGGTGGAGTTATGGGAAGAGGAGAAAGCTGTGCTCTGGGGAGTCACAGAGGCAGAGAGAGAAACGGACGTGTGGGCTCAGAAGTATCCGCTTTTGTGACTGAGAACTCCAAGGGCAGAACTCAAGTTCTAATGACATCACGTTTGGCTTCTGAACGCTGTTCTCTTGCACCAACACCGCGAGGCTGGACCCCGTGAATCACAGATGTGGAAGTATTTCATTTGCAAGGAGACAGGAGGAAAGGAAAGGGAACTGGGACTGAGGCAAGGCAGAGACCAGCCTCCTCTCACAGCATCTTTGCTTTCCTTTGTGTGGTGCTCCTCTCCGTGCACTCACCACTTGCTTTGCTCACTTTTAGTTTCTGCTCCGGTATGACTCTGGTTAGCACACGGCCCACCGTGGCCACCTGAAGCATCTCTTCAGTCCTTTTCTAGAATGATGACAATTCTGTCTGAGTTCCCACTGTAAACTATCTCATTGTACTCATGTTTCCTGGTTCAAAAATAATTTTCCCACAATTAAGTCTCTTTTTGGAGGTTTTGTTTATCTTTAAAGCTTAACCTTCAGCTGTTCTTGATGTTTCACTGTGGTCTCATGTTTTGTAGCTCCATTATCAAGGCTGGGGCTTGTGAATCTATAGAACTGTATGTTGATTCTTCAAGAATTCACAAATACAACTGGTTTACTGAAGAGCCTCAACTTAGTAGGAAATAAACACAAAAATGGTTCTATATTTTCTATCTTCCCCTACCTACACTATGACAAATTCCTTTTCTCATTGGTTAAAGGCTCCCTGAACTATAACTTGGTCCGACCCATATGTTTTAATCTCCTTGAGTTTCCAGGACAATTTGGTCCTGTTCATTACGATGCATTTCTGCTTGTTGGTTTGTTTGTTCTCCTTCTTTTCCCCGGAGAGACCAGATCTATAGCCCCAGTTACTTGCGATGGTGAAGGGATCTGATCTGATTCTCACACACACTTTCCCCCATCTCCTCTGAGGTCCAGGTCATCTAGCGTTTGGGACAAAGAGAAGGAGATGGAAAAGGGCACACAGCTTCTAACTCAGGATGAAGTCCTCTCCAGGTTGGTTGCCTCTGCTAATTATTTAGTTAAGCCAAACATGACCTCTAGGGCCCCCAGTGAGGCAGGCATCCACAGGCTGGCTTTCCCATGGGATGCATGTCTGGGCTCTTCAGAAGGTCCTGCAAGAAGCAAAGGGCTGGGTTTCCTAGGTGGCGCAGTGGTTAAGAATCCTCCTGCCAATGCAGGGGACACAGGTTCAAGCCCTGCTCCAGGAAGATCTCACATGCCACAGAGCAACTAAGCCCGTGCGCCACAACTATTGAGCCTGTGCTTTAGAGCCCGTGAGCCACAACTATTGAGCCCATGTGCTGCAACTACTGAAGCCCAAGTGCCTAGATTCTGTGTTCCACAACAAGAGAAGCCACAGCAATGAGGAGCCTGCGCACCACAACGAAGAGTAACCTCCACTCACCACAACTAGAAGAAAGCACGCACACAGCAAAAAAGACCCAACACAGCCAATAAAATAAATTAATTAATTAATTAAAAAAAAAAGAAGCAAAGGGCCGTTTGCTGCTGGTACTTCTCACTCAACAGGCAGCCTGCTGGGGGGAAGGAGGAGGCATGTGGGGGTGGGGTGGGGAGGAGATAGGAGGAAGGGAGAAAGGGAAAGACAGGAGGGAGTAACAGTAAAGAACTCAAGACCAGCTGCCTTATCCTTATCTGGCATCCACTAAACCCACAGCAAACTGGGGAATCCTGGCTTTGCCAAATAGCAGGAGAGCGGCTGCACCACCTCCACTTGGCCAGCCACCTCAGGTCCCACAGGGGCAGACCAGAAATTCCCTTCTCCCATTTTGTGGACCCCTTCAAAATATAAAAAGGCTTTTGCAAGCACCTCCAAAAGATTTTTTTTTTTAACTTTCGGAAAAGAGATTTAAATGTGGGCAAATGATTTTTGAACCATTTTGAACCACCCAGGAGACACAGATAGTGGGTCCTTTAAGAATGAGTCTCCTGAGACTTCCCTGGTGGTGCAGTGGATAAGACTCTTGCTCCCAAGGCAGAGGGCCCAATCCCTGGTGGGGGAACTAGATCCCACATGCATGCCAAAACTGAGTTCACATGCCACAACTAAGGAGCCCGCCTCCCACAACTAAGACCAAATGCAACCAAATAAATAAATAAATATTAAAAAAAAAAAAAAAAAAGAATGGGTCTCTTGCATAGAGAACAGATGGGGGCGGGTGGGAGGGATGGAGAACAGATGGGGGCGGGTGGGAGGGATGGATTGGGAGTTTGGCATTAGCAGATGCAAACTATTATATACAGAATGGTTAAACAACAAGGTCCTACTGTACAGCACAGGGAACTATATCCTGTGATTAACCATAATGGAAAAGAATATGAAAAGGAAGGTATATATGTATAAATCATTTTTGCTGTGCAGCAGAAATGAACCCAACATTGTAAATCAACTATACTTCAACTTAAAAAAAAATGGGTCTCTTGGTGTCCCCCTTCTTGGGCTTTAAGGAAGAGAAAGGACTCCTTTTCCCTCTCCATTGGAAGGGGAAGAATAGCCTCTCTCTTTATGGGAGTTGCGTACTCCCCCAAAAGCCACCAACTCTCAACTTTCTCCCAGTCCTCTTCTATCGATTGAGGGGTTGGGACTTCTACCCAGGGATGCAGGCAACTGCAGGAGTTCCATCTGTACAAGGTGAATGTGCCTGCGCACAGGAAACTCTGCACGAGACAAGACTGCCAACCAAGTGTGCAGAGCAGATGGCTCTGCCCAAGGACGTATGCGCTGAATCCTGTTGGCATTTTAAACCGGTAGGCCAATTATTTGTTTCTGTCTGGGCAGAATGTGCCTTCATGAGGGGCTGTGGATAACTGTGATCACATGAAACTGTCAGACAAGCTCATCTGGACAACCTAGGGGCAGGTCAGAGTGAATTATTGTGCCTCACTGTACTTTTGAAGAAAGGCAGCTTTACTGCTTTTATGTAGATACAGTCATGGGAACCAGGTGTGACCAGGAGCGGTACTTGGAGAACTGCTTCAAGGACCAGCTAAGAATGAGTTGCAGCCAGCAAAGCAGTTGTTTATATGTGAATGATGTGATTTTAAATGTCTTGTTTGTATGTCTCTCCTAATATTGTTTTCTCACTATCTTTTTGTACTTCCATGAAGAAAGGCTGGCCAAGCAAAGGTTAACTTCTTCCCAGCAACATCCAAATGATTTCAAACCTCAGATGACCACCTCCCCACAATCAAAGATGTTTGCCTGAGTGGGCAGCTCATGAGGAAGCTTGCGTTTCACAGCAGGAAGAGGAGGTTAGCCAAAATGTCCACATGAGACAACCCTGATCCCAGCCCCAACCCATCTCCAAATGAGTATCTCCAGACGTAGGTACTCAGGAATACGGGGTGAATTTAGCTGAGTTGAAATATCAAAGGGAGAAAAAGGCAAAGCTGAAGGCTCCCCTATGGGCCCAAACCTGCATCCGGAAAAAGGGATTGAAATCATGAATCATCCAATTCAGTGACTACTCTGTATCTGACTCTTTTGAGGGGGATGCTCTGATGAACAAGCCATGGTCCATGTCCTCCAGGAAAATTGAATCTTGTAGTTGAGAAGAGACGTGCATATTAACAATGGCACAAGGCAAAGCGAGGGAAATGCAACAGGACAGAAATAAACAGCTTCCAGGGTGGGGCAGGAGAACCACAAGAGGCCCTATGAAGGAGAAAATTTTTGAGGTCAGCTTTAAAGCAAAGTTAAAAAAAATAGATAGATAGATAGATAGATAGATAGATAGATAGATAGATAGATAGATAACGGACACAGAAGTGAGTGTAATTAGAGTGCAATTATTTGGAGAACAGTTTGGCAATATCTCCTACGGCAGAGGATATGCATTCCATCACCCAGCAATTACACATCCGGGTATATGTGGTAGAAAACTCTCACACGTGAACTAGAGGAGACACACACAAAGATATTCAATGCCACTTTCTATGTAATGTCAAAAAACTAGAAATAACCTAAATGTCCACTAATAGATAAAAGGATGACTAAAGGGAGGTATAGTCATAAAATGGAATACTATACAGAGGTTGAAGTGAATGTTCTAGAGCTTCATGTATCAACATGGAAAAATCTAGAAAATTTTGCTCAAAGCATTTAAAGATGTCTCTGATCAATCATTAGTTGGTAACTAGGCTGACCCAGCACAGACTTCAATGGCTGCATATATGGGAAATACAGCTTCTATAGAATTAGTCCAGCAAAGTCACTAAGCAAGCCAATAGCAACAGCAAACAACAAACCCTTCGAGGAGAGGAGAATCTGATTTCCAGACTTGCCATATTATATCACCTACACCTAGACACATCATAGCCAAACTGTCAAAAGAAGAGAAGCTTGAATGAAGCAAGAGAAAAAATAAATAAATAAATAAATAAATAAAATACTCATCATATACTAGTGACTGTCGATCAAGAATTTTCTATCCAGCAGGACCATCCTCCAGAAATGAAGCAGAAATTAATGCATTCTCAGATAAACAAACACAACAGAAGTCACAATAAATGAACATGAACCAACCTAGCCAGAAATTGTTAAATTGAATGTTTTTAATCTAGCTATATGCTATTTACAAGAGACACTCTAAAATATATAGACCCAGAAAGTGTGAAGTAAAGGGATGAAATTAAAATATAACAGAAAAAATAATTACTGGAAAAAGGCTGGTATAGTAATATCAATATCACACAAAATAGATTTCAAGGCAAAAGGCATCATGAGGAATAAAGAGGGTCAATACGTAATAATGAAAGGAAATTCACTAGGAAAGATATAAAATTTTTAAATGTGTAGACACTTAACAACATGACTTCAAAATATATAAAGTTTGACAGAATTACAAAAAAGAAACCAACATTTCCATAATCATAGCAGATCTCTCTATAACTGAGAGGGCAAAGAGATACTATTGGTTATGATTTAAATTAACAATCTTAGTCTAATGGACAAATATAGAACACTTCACTCAAATCATTATATTCTTTATTTTTTCTTGGAATATTTATAAAGATGGACCATGTATTATGCACAAACTAGAAATTAGAAATCAATAGCAAGAAATAACTTTTAAGACATTATTTTGTAAATTGATAAACACATTCCTAAATAACTCGTTTTTTTGTTTTTTTATCTTTTAATTTTTTTAAATTTATTTATTTATTCATTTATTCACTTATTGGCTGTGTTGGGTCTTTGCTGCTGTGTGCAGGCTTTCTCTTGTTGTGGCCAGTGGGGGCTACTCTGTTGTGGTACGCAGGCTTTTCACTGCAGTGGCTTCTCTTGTTGCAGAGCACGGGCTCTAGGTGTACGGGCTTCAGTAGTTGTGGCACATGGGCTCAACAGTTGTGGCTCTCGGGCTCTAGAGGACAGGCTCAGTAGTTGTGGCACATGGGCTTAGTTGCTCCACGGCACATGGGATCTTCCTGGACCAGGGCTCGAACCTGTGTCCCCTGCATTGGCAGGTGGATTCTTAACCACTGCACCACCAGGGAAGTCCCTTGGGTTTTTTTTTAATCAATTTATTTATTTATTATTTATTTATTTATTGGCTGTGTTGGGTCTTCGTTGCTGTGCACGGGCTTTCTCTAGTTGCGGAGAGTGGGGGCTACTCTGTTGCAATGTGCTGGCTTATTGTGGTGGCTTCTCTTTTTGCGGAGCATGGGCTCTCAGTGCCTGGGCTTCAGTAGTTGTGGCACATGGGCTCAGTAGTTATGGTGCACAAGCTTGGTTGCTCCGTGACATGTGGGATCTTCCTGGAAAAGGGATCGAACCCATGTCCCTTGCACTGGCAGGCAGATTCTTAACCACTGCACCGCCAGGGAAGCCCAACTCAAGTGTTAAAGAAGAAATTATAATGGAAATGAGAAAATCTTTAGAACCTTACAATTAAAATTAAATTTTTTAAAATTAATTAAAATAACAACATTTCTAAATTTCTTGATGCAGCTGTAGGGATGTTAGAAAGAAAATTTGCATTTTCACTTATGGCTTATGTAAGAAAAGTAAAGGCTACAACTTAGAGTTAATTGTCCAGCTCATGTTAGGGAGGAGAGAAACGACAAAGTAAACCCAAATAATGTAGAAGGAAAGAAAGAAAAAGATGAGGACAGAGATTGATGAAATAGAAAATGGGCATAGCCAGCATCAACAAAACCAAAAAGCTGGTTTTCTGAAAAGACTGATAAAGTAGACAAATCTCTGGCAAGGCTGATCAATGTAAAAACAATGAAAGTACAAATGAACACTCTGGTGGAGCCAAGTTGCCACACCAACCATGAACCCCCATGTCTGGAATGTTACGTGCTTTCTGTTAAAGTACCTTTCTATCTTGTTTAATCATTGTCACTTTGTCTGTTTCTTGCAATCAAACCTAATCCTAACCAACACTGTCGGGCCTGGGCTAACTCTGGGTACCCCAACTAGGCTGGGCAGGATGGAGCATGGTGGGAGATGGTGAGCAGAGCCTGTACCATGGGTGATCAGGTAGAGGTGGCAGGTGAGGCAGTAGCCAAGTTGCGTTGAAGTGGGATAGTGGCCAGGAGAACAAGTGGAAACCACAGTATGTGGCAGACTGCCATGCCTGCTTCCAACAGCCTCCTGGCTTCCCAGGTGGGCTCACCCCACAGCTAACTCTTGGAGCCCAGACCACTGGGCAGGTCTGGTTCCTCTGGGATAGGGGCATGAACCAGACTTTTATTTGCAAGTCTCAGGAAGCCCAACTCAAACTGGTTTAAACAATAAAGATAATGTGTTCACTTATTTAGCTTAGCTCAGTTCAATAGCTCAAACTACGATTCCAAAGACCCATCATGTTGGCCCCCCATGGTCCCATGCTACGCACCCTCCAACAGCTCCAGATTCTTCTCTGATGAGAGAAAAATAGCTTCAGCAGTTCCAGACCTCCCATCCATACCCCACACCATCCAGGGAGAAAGAATTCCTTTCCCAGGACCTCCCTTAAAATCTAATGATTACAATGTTCATTGCAACACTATTTACAATAGCCAGGACATGGAAGCAACCTAAGTGTCCATCAACAGATGAATGGATAAAGAAGATGTGGCACATATATACGATGGGATATTACTCAGCCATAAAAAGGAATGAAATTGAGTTATTTGTAGTGAGGTAGATGGACCTAGAGTCTGTCATACAGAGGGAAGTAAGTCAGAAAGAGAAAAACAAATACCGTATGCTAATGCATACATATGGAATCCAAAGAAACGGTACTGATGAACCTAGCAGCAGGACAAGAATAAAGATGCAGATGTAGAGAATGGACTTGAGGACACGGAGGGGGAGAGGGAAGCTGGGATGAAGTGAGAGAGTAGCACTGACATATGTACACCACCAAATGTAAAATAGAAGGCTAGTGGGAAGCTGCTGCATAGCATAGGGAGATCAACTTGATGCTTGGTGATGACCTAGAGGGATGGGATAGGGAGGGTGGGAGGGAGGCTCAAAAGGGAGGGGACATGGGGATATATGTATACATACAGCTGATTCACTTTGTTGTACAGCAGAAACTGGCACAACAGTGTAAAGCAATTATACTCCAATAAAGATCTGAAGAAAAAAAATTTAGTTTAATTTAAATATATATATAAATAAAAATTTTTAAAAATCTAGTGATTAGTGCTCTCTCATTGGCCAAAATTAGGTCATGTGTCTTTCTCTAAACCAATCAATTTGTTGATTGACTTCAGCCAATCAGGACCTACCACTGGAGCTGTTGAGTGCCTTGCGCAATTTACTGAGCCTTGCTCTCTTCATGTTATCATAGAAGATGTTAATAATACCTAACTTGTAGTGTTTTCAGACAGTATAAATAGAATCAGAATTCAGTCAGCACAGTGCACGACACTCTGCCTTTGACCAGTGGTGGCCATTAACAGCTATTAGCACTAATACTAAAAACTGGGGCTCCATCCTCAAACCTGGAGTGAGAAAGTTGGGCTGGGGTTTTCAGTTTGAAATTAGTGTCAGTCTGGGGCTTGTTCCTGAGAAGAAGGAGTGGTAGCAACATTAAACTTGACCCCCAGCCCTAGGAGGTAAACTGAGGTAGTACGCCCATAGTACGGCTGAAAGCACAGGGATCCAGGGAGGTCCACAGTTCCCCCCCGAACCCTCAGCAGCAACCCCAGGAATAAAGAGGCAGAGGTGACTCTGCCCAAACATGACTTTCCTCCCGTTCTGTGACCTCCCCAGGGATCACGCGGGCCCCCGGGGTAGGGCTGTCCCATTAAATGGCCACATTCAAAGTAAGAGGAGCAGAAAGGCTGCAGATGCCCCCTCTGGCTCGGCTCATGGTGGGTGACAGGGTCATATGCCCTGACAGGCCTTTACCCAGGGAGAAAAATCTTTCTAATAGCCCAGAAGAATGCCCTAATCTGACATCTCGTTTAGCAGATTATTGGGCCTGGCTTTGATCTCTACTGGGCATGATGAGTGCGCCTCTCGGGCCAATCAGCGGTCATTAATTAGCAGAGCGGCCTGCAGCTGGGCCTGCCCAGGAATGGGGCCCTCGGCTTGCGAATTGGGAGTCGAGGGTCATGTTTGTGAGCAAGTCAGACCCAGACTGAAGCGACGGGATAGAGCAGGGTCAGCAGGATCAGCCCCAGGGTCTCTCTGGGAAAGTGCCCTAAGCCCGGCCTTCACATGACACATGTGACACACCAGGGACTGGGCAGCAAGCGATGGCTCCCACTCTGAGGACATCACCCGACAGTGAGAACAGAGCACCGACTCAGCACAGAGCCGACAGGGTGTGACAGCACGACACAGAGCACCACGACGTGCAGGCAGATAGCAGAACCCCCCCTCCAACCCCCACCCCTTGGTTCTTCATCTAGACTGGAAGGTCAGACCCTGCCTCTCTGACATATGGACTCTTAACTCCCATTTCCATCTCTTCTCGGGTCCCCGGCATCACCCATGTGGCCTCTTGGGTCCCTGGGAGCTGATAGGCAAGAGAGAGTGAGTTCTGAGTCCTATGGTTTCATCATCTCGAAGAGCAGGGGGACCCAGCCTTGCAGTCCTGCATTAGGGTTGGGGTTTCACCAAGGACGTGAGCAGGAACACAGATGAGGAAGAGCCGCACGGATGTTCCTGGATCAGAGCACCTAGAGGCAGTGCAGGGTGGGGACACATGCTGTAGGCTTAGCATAGGAAGAGCTGGATTTATATGCCCTCCTCTGCCATTCACTAAATAGCCAGGTGACCGTCGGGTAAGACCTTAACTTCCCTGAGCTTTGTCCTTTGTGTCAGGACAGGGTTATTTTTCCACATAGTGACTGCAATACCGGCTGTACATAGTTTTTGTATAAAAACACAGAATTACTTCATACGTGTATTTTAAGTGTTCAGAATTATTAATAAATTTTTAAATCAAACTAAACATTACATTTAATTTCAAAAATTAATAAACAGATAAAACTAAGTAAAACATTCATTTACAGACGTATAAACATTAAACATTCAGAACAAATCATTAGCAGACAAACATTTTTAAATAAATAATTATTCAAATAATTATTCATGTGAATTATTATCCAAAGGATAACAAGAAATGCAATTAAGTATGAAAATTAAATGTTATTTGATCTTTTTAATACAATCTTGGAAAAAATTAAGGTGTCATTGTTAACCCAAGCACATTTGTGTGCAAATTTTCCCTATTGCTGAGAAAGCTCTTTCTGACTACACCATTCAGGGGAACTGCATGGAGAGAGTTATAAACTAACACCAAATTCTTCTTTTGATACCATCATAATGGGAAAAAATATCTATCTCTCGTTTAATAAATGTTTAAATTATTAATAGCTTTTTAAGTTTTTTTCTGGAAGAAGTGGGCAGAGACAGACCTTTTTATTGACAGTAAGCATTTGCTTTGTTCATTTTAACAAAAGCCTCCTTTCCTCTCATCAGGTATAGGAGACTCCTACACTATGGGTTGTATCCCTTTCAATGCTCTTGTGTTCTTTGAAGTAGAGCTAGAGCTTCAGAAGAAGCTTTGCTGCGTTGATTAGCGTTTTCTTTCTCCTCTTGAGAATTATGGAAATGTAAAAACAAAAAAAAAAGCTTTCTAAATGAGTGTCCCTTTGTTCTATTTGGAATTTTAATGTAGCATAGAACTCTCTGGGTGGTTTCAAGACAAATTACTCTGATTTTAGATTTTTAAAAAATATGAACTAATAATATTACACTAAAAAACAACTGGTGTGTGATACATTAAAAATCCACACAGAGAGACTAATAAAAACTGGCTTTGCAATGGCTTGTTCCAAGTAGGTCATTTCCAAATCTTTTCTACTGTCAGAATCCTTTATTGAGGGACCTGAATGTAGAAAACCCACAAAAGCAGGGGTCCTGGAACCAAGTGGATGCAAGGGCTCAGAGCCCTTCCTCCTCCCTCACACTCACCTATATACACTCACACACATTAGCATGGCACAGTGGGATGATGGCCAAAACGCCCCAGTGGACAGTAGCCCAACATTTTCGAGGGTCTCTGGGCCTCTATTTAGGCCTTTTCCACGCCCGAACCTCGATGAGGCAGGCATGGCCTGTCTCGTTCACTCCAGCCAGGTGGCTGGTATCATATTCTTCCAGGCCTCACAGCCCTTCCTAGTTCCTGGGGTTTGGGTTCAGATTTTATAAGAATCATTGGTTCTCTCATCATCCTCATCACCTAATCCCCTCCTATTTCCTCTCCCATTGTCATCACCTCCATCACTCCTTCCCCTTCGCCCCAACTCCTGCAGCCTTCCAGGTCCGTGATGGCACAGATGGCCCTAAGAAGGCACATGCATGGACACGGACACACACACACACACACACACACCCCCCATCCACAAGTCTGCAAAGGACCTCCTGGAGCTCATGACCTAGGGAGATAAGAGAAGGGCTTGGCAGCCCTGCCTGGCTGACTCCATCTGCCCTCGTGCATTTATTTATTTATTCAAATCATTCTTTTGATAAAAGTTTATTAAATACCACTCTATACCAGCTGCTGTGCTACATTCTGGGATTACAGTGGTGAGAGAGACAAACAAGGTTCCTGTCCTCACAGAGCTTACAGTCTACTCAGGGAGATGAATATTAAAGAAATAATCACTCAACAGAAATACTTGAAAACAATGATGTAAAAATGTCTTCCACTGTCTGTGGTTCTCCTGCACTGCCTACAGACACACATGGAGAGAGATCTAAGGGCCTTTAGGATACCAGCTCACTCAGCTCCTACCTTCAGGAAGTTCTGACAGCCTGAGGAGCCTTGCAAAGGAGTCCAGCTGACCCAGCAGGTCCTCCTGGGCCACTGGGTCACTGGCCACTGGGAAGACATGGACAGTGGCCAAGTCCACTAGGCCCTCCCCAGTCCTGCCTCCTGACTCGGGGCATCCTCGGGACTGGGGGAGTGGGGGTGGGGGGCAGGGGTTCGCAAGGCAACTTCCTCTCCCTCACCCCATCCCCACAGACAAATGGCAGCAGCAGCAAAATGGATCCAAGTTTTGTGGGGCTGAAACTTATACAACGTAGAGGGCTGTCTTTAAGAAATCAAAAACAAAATACAAAAGTAGGGTAAAAGTGAATATTCATTTCTTTGAAAAGCTTCTCATTCTTTTCTAGAAGTCCCATCACTCACTCATTTTTTTAAAAAGCTGACAAATACACAACAACCAGAAAAATAATATTTTGATAAATTCACTCACTGACATCCTCTGCGTTTTGGGCTGCCTGTTCTTTTTGACTGCCTCATCACACGGCAGTGGTTTCATGATATGGCATTTTCTATCCAGAATATCGAATGGTCCTTCCTCCTATTAGTTGATCAAACTATGCGCTTTGTTACTCAGAATTTAGAAACGTTTATTTCAGCTTCTCAACCAACGTCATGTGAATTTTTAGGACTGTTGTCAGTTGGCAAATCCTTAGCAAGTTTCATACATGAGCTGTAAGATTAGAACTTTCCACAGACTAGCCTCTGGCTCGGTACACTTCAAATCTTGTTTCTCTACCACTTCCCACAGCTTCCTGTCCTGAGAGCCATAGGACACGTTCTCACTGCATCACACCAGGTGAGTCAACAACATGGAAAGTAGGTGAATTCCTGGAAACCCTTCCTCCCCCAGTAACTGTCACGAGACACAGAAGTGACCAAGAGCCACATTCATGAGACACTACATACGCACACTGCGTCCCACATAAACAGTCGCCCATTCGCCCACACTAAGTGCATCCTCAACTCAAGTTTCCCTGACCTGGACCCCAAGATGCCCACGGCTATTCCAGTACCACCTGACAGAAGGGAAAATGTGACAGAGGGCAAGCCAGGGGAAAAGAAACAGCAGCCTTCGATGATTATGGTCGAAATAACGTACTTTCACAAGTCTTTACAAAAACATGAGACCATGTGAAAGCATTGCCAGGGCCCGTCTTAAGGCCTTGGGAGCACCCAACAAATGAGGGGCCCTGTAAGTCTCTGCAAAGGGGGGGCAGCCCTTGGAGATGAAAGAGGTGAGGAGAAGGGTAATTACTAAGGCTGCTGGCACAATTATCTCAACAAGTTAAATTAGCCCCAGATAAACCTGTACCTAATAAACCCGGGCTGCTATGCCCGGAGCCTCCAGGAGGAAGGAGAACTCCAAAGCCCCAAGGCCGGGTCGTCACAGGTGGTTGCCTTGCCCAAGGCCCCAGGCCGTGGGCTGCAGGCCAAAGCAGGGCCCGAAACTCACCCTCACCTGCCCAGCACCCAGCTCGCACAGGAGCACCCACACAGACTTCTGTACCCAGAAACACCTTGCCGCCCCTCCCCCAAACATTCACCTACCCAGCACCTCATCTGACAGGACACACAGACCCCGAGGAGCCATTCCCAAAGCCAGGACTGGGGTTCTCCTCGGGGCCTCCTTATGGGGGTCGGACGGGGCAGGTGAGGAAATGGAGAAGGTCCCTCCTTCTCCACTCACAGGGTGGGAGTCACAGTGGGGGCACTGGCTGCCACCTTCCTTTTTTTCCTTTTAACTTCATTGAGGAATAACTGACACAGAATTGTATATATTTAAAGTGCACAATGCGATGATCTGATATACATATACATTAGGAATGATTATTAAGATTAAGATAATTAACACATCCATCACCTCACATTTAAGAGTTAACTCTTTTGTGTGTGTGTGTGTGGTGAGAATGCTTAAGATCTAATTACTCTGCAACGTTCAAGTCTCTAATACCATATTATTAACTACAGTCACGAGGCTGTACATAGATCCTCAGAACTTACTCTTCTTACAACTGAAAGTTTGTACTCTTTGACCTTATCACTCCATTTTCCCCTCCCCCCAAGAGAACGGCAACCACCATTCTATTCTCGCTGCTGTGAAATCCTGCCTTTCTTCTTTAATGCCCACGTCAGCACCAGGGTCCGAGGCTCTGCAGACCTGGAATGCTCTCCTGCCCTTCCTCTTCTTTCAGTCCATGTGTCTGTTCCATCTGAGGAGCAGGGACTGGACAGCGGACAAGATGCTGACTCCGTGGTCCACAGCAGAGTTACTTACTGAGCCCCAGATCACGCCAACCTCATGTGATCCAGGCTGGAAAGGGGGGTGATGTCACCCACTGGCCCCAGCCTCCACCCCAGGACCAGTGGGAAACGATGGGGGTGACAGGTTCGGAACCTCCCAGGACTGAAGTGCTGGCCAAAGTCCTGACTTGCCTCACACAGGCCCTGGGGCCCAGGGACCTGCCCCACAGCCCTGGCTTCTAGGCTCCAGGGCAGCACAAAGCCCCAGGTTTTGCCAAGGAGCCTGGCTCATCAGCAAAGGGTCTTCAAAGAACACCAAGTTGGGAGTCAAGGCTGTGGGTTCGAATTCCAGGTCTCAGGAGTTTGGGGAGAGTGAGGGGAGATCATGGCCACGAAGGTCCTTGGATGGCTGGGTGGGGGGTTCCTCATCCTGAGGAACGAGAGCAGTGAGCAGGCAGATCGGCCAGGACTAGCTGGGAGCGGGCCAGGGCTTTGAGGCTCTTCCGCTCAGGAAAACCCAGGTCTCCATCTGGAGCCAGAGGGGGAAGGAAAACAGGAAACACATGTTCTGTAGGGGAGGCTGAGCACTCAGCCCTGAGAAGCCCACAGGGAGGACCTGCCCCCTGGATGAGAGTTTCCCAGCCCCACCTGGGGACCCCGTCCTGACCAGGCTTGAGGGAGAAACACGCTCATCAAGCTTCTATTGATACAAAAAGCCCAGAGGTGCTAGGCAGACATCTGCATTCTCACTCAAAAACTCCTGTGCAGCCCTGGGCTAGAAGCTCCGCCACTCTGGTCCTCTCCTTCTTCCCCATCACACGGGGGTGACTGTCCCTGTCTTCCTCTCTGCCTTGCCTGCCTAGCTGGCTTTGGATATGACAAAGCACCACACACACGGGAATACTGTTAGGAATCCCAGAGGGCTTCCTCCCTACTTATCCTTCAAGCCTCAGCCTCCAGGAAGCCTTCCCCGATTGCCCCAAAGGGAAGGACTGACTCGCTCACGTGATCCCATCTGACCTTCACCATTTACCCTCTTCGAGGGGCCTGACACATACTCTGCATCAGACAAAAGTACTGACATCTGGTCATCTTATCCACAAAATCACGAGCAACTCGAAGCCCAGCCAGACTTGTTATCCTTCATGTCCTCCCTGGGGGCCAGCAGGCGTGTAAGAAACCCTGGTTGGAGGCACAAGGCCTGGGTCAGATGACAAGTCATCCCTGCCCTCCATCCCACCCACGCCTCTCCCCCCTGATCCAGGCTTGACCAAAGGGGGACCTGGGATTTTACCAGCGCAGTAACCAGGGCACCCAGGGAGAACAGCCCAGAAAATCCCAGGTGATCCCCGTGAGACTCCTCCCAGCTGTCTTTGGCCCAGACAGGAGGAGCCCCAGGAAGCCATGTACCCACTCCCTTCTCAGACCCACATTGCAGGCCTGGCTCGCAGCAGTCCGTGTCTCTAAAGGCCAGAGCCTGGTGTGGTTTGAGGGGCTCTGAGAAGGAGGAGGCAGCCTGAAGTGCAAGGCCACGGTGTGAGCATGGAGTGCGTCCGCCTGTGTCCTGCCCGAGTGCGTGTCCACGTGTGTTCCCTCTATTCCTCTTCAGGAGCCCCCTCAGGACCTGGCCTGGCCACAGTGACCAGCAGGCGGCTTGGGGAAGGGTGGGGGCCTGGTGGGGAGGAGGCCAGGTTGCTGGGTAAGCTCTCCCTTGAGAGTGGGAGCGGGCAGAGATGGCCACCGCGAACCAGTGCTCTCCCTTGCACCGTGCAGAGCCAGCATCTCCCGGCCACTCTCGCACCTGGGGAGACCATACGACTGGTCCTCCGGGCAGGAATGTGAGCTATCGCATCCAGGCCAAGGTGGTTAAGAGCGTCGCCTTCTCTACTTCCTCCCTGTCTGCCTGCTGGACGCAGAGAACTCCGAGGCCATGAGAGAGGGCGGAGCATTGATGCAAGGAGATTGGACCCCTGAATCACCACATAGAAGGCCTCCTGCTGCCAGGAACATCCACCTTGAATGGTTATGAGTGAGAATTGTGCTCGGCTATTGACATTTTGGGATTTATTTGTTTCATCAACAAACATTATCCTAATTCAATTGCCTTAGAGGAGCAAGACTGCATGGAAAAAAATGAGCTCAACACCCCAGATCTGCCTACCTAGATCCCATTTAGACTTGGAACGTGATCGGAGCCCACCCCCTCAGCCTTACCCATTGGTTCAGCTCCAGTTGGGGAGAACATTTTTTGAGTTCAAACAACTGAAAACACAACTGTCCAGTCCTCACGCATCTTCTGGCTCCCGTCATCAAGCTGGCCTCTCTCCAGCCCCGCCTGTCCCAGGCCCTCCAATTGGGCATCCCAACTGGACCCTCTCTGGCTTCCAATCTCTGGCACTGTGCCTGGCTAGCACAAGGTCTATCCACTCACCTTGGAGCCTCCCCAGCTTCACAATTCCTACACTTACTTGGTGGCCTCAGCCTGGCCACTTCCTTGCTCAGAGGCTGCTGTGAAAGTCAGAGGCCAGATCAGACCCATGATATCTACAGCAGGCTCGTGGTACAGAGAATGCCTCTGTGCTAAGGGCTTTTTGCGCCTCGTCCTAATCAATCTTCACAAGAAGCCTGTAACGTGCACAAACACCTAGATCACCATCCTGATTCTGCACTAGGGTGTTACAATTCCCATTCTACAGATGAGAAAACCAAGCCATGAAGTGGTAAGTCACTCATTCAAGGGTACATAACTCATACATGGTAGAGCCAGGCCTAGAATCCAGGTCATCTAGACTCTGGAGCCCACACTCTGACATCACCAGAGGCCAAACCAAAGCCCCTGGGTTGGTAATGTGACATGGCCCTGGGACATTCTGCAGAGTCTTCCTAGAGAAGGTGGCATTCAGGGTTGAGTCATACAAGCTCACTGGGGCTGGTTTTCCTTCCAAGGTTCTGCCGGTCGCTCGGGGGTGTGTGTGTGTGTGTGTGTGTGTGTGTGTGTGTGTGTGTGTGTGTGTGTGTGTGAGAAATCTACATAGGCTTGGACATGGAAATACAACAAAGAGGGGATTTAGAGCAGTGCTTGCCAATAGAAATATGACATAAGCCCAGGTGCAGGCCATATATATCATTTAAAATTTTCTAGTTGCTACATTAGGAAAAGAAAAGAAACACGAAATTAAGTTTAATAAATTATTTTATTCACTATAGAATATTGTCATTTTAATATGCAATCAACATGGAAAATTATGAATGAGATCTCTTGCGCTCTTCTGTGCTAAGCCTTCAAAGTCCAGTGTGTAATTCGCCGTCAATAAGGCATCTCAGCTCAATCTAGCTACATCTCAAGCGGTCAAGAGTCGCACGTGGCTGGTGGCCGCTTGGACAGCACAGCTCTGGAGAGGATCTAGGGCTTGGGAGGTCAAGTTGACCCTGGGAATAAGGCTCTGAGACATCGTGGGCCCTGAAGGCCGCACATGCTTAGGCGCGGTTTAGCAGAAAGCTGCACAAGTCTGGAAGTAGCACGCAAGGCATCAACGCAAACTGCTATGTGTCAGGATTCAGGGAGAGCAGCGGGTGGTTTCAATTTGCTGCAAAATCGGCATGTGTTTGTACTTTCCTATTTACAGTAGGCCCTCTAAGGAGGCTTGTGAACAACTCAAGGAGCGTCAAGGAGTCCAGCACTCCGTGCAGCTGTTCTGCGTTCCCTGATTACCCCAGACCCCCAGGTTACAAGCAGGCACAGATTAAACCCAGAATGTTTTCACGACCAAGGAGCATGGTCTATGAAATGTGATGGGAAAGAAATCTGAGCGAAAAGCCAGGTTGGGAAATTGTTGCCAGCTGTGGTACATGAGAGCTGGGGATGGGGATGGGACCCCAAAATGAAGCCCTGGGTTCTGCCCTGTATCACCTGGGGTCTGTGTCTAGCCCCGAAGGTACCACCCAAGAGAGAAGTTTCAAAAAGTCAAGGCAGCCTGCAGAATGAGTGGGAAATTATCTGTCGTGATCCGTGGCAGCCAGGCCTGGGACCTGTGTGGTCATACAGGTTCCCTCACTTACGAAGGCCTGTGCCCAGAAGGGCCCTACGCTTGGTTGAATGCTCTGCTGTCGCCATCTTGAAATTCTTACTAGTTTTGGAACCAGGGTATTTTCATTTTGCACTGGGCCCACAAATTATGCAGCTGGTCCTGAATGGAGGCCACTGCAGGAAACAAGAAGGCCCTTCTGCCCAAGGTCCCCCGCTGGAGAGGGGCTCAGCATTCTCGTGAGCCCTCCAGGGACCAGTCCCCTGGTTCAGCCCCTTCAACCATGCATGGAGAGACCATCTGGAGGAAAGGCAGAGCCGGCCTGACAAGGGCTGCCTGAGACCGCCCTGGAGAACAGCACCAGGATGTTGTGTATTTTCCAAAGTTTGATTCACAATGGTCTCTTTTCATTTAAAGAAAATACCGCAACCATTTCCTAGCAAAGGTTAAGTCTTTACACTTTAAAAAAAAAAAAATGTTTTTTAACCTGCCAAAGGAATGTGCTTTTTTAAGCTTGCTTCCTGCCCTTCCTGAAGTTGAGGCTCCCTCCCCCTGCTCACAGGGAAAGCCTAGGGGTCCTATAAGAGTGGTGAGTGGCCGAGTGGTCACTGCCCTCAAAAGCAGGTCAGGGAAGGGGCAGAGGGCAGAAGCACGGGGAGCCAGTGCTGGGTGGCCATCCCCTGATTTACCCAGAGCCAGTCAATCAGGACAGGAGCCCCTGCTGCCCAAAGTCCATCAAAGTCTCTTATTGCAGAATCTGTAGGATTTGTATTAAAATCTTTTTTCATTGTTGATATCAATTAGTTTCTCTCTCTCTTTCTCCGTGATTAATTTGACCAGGGGCTTATTAATTTTAGTGGTCTTTTCATAATATCAACTTTGTGGCTTCTTCCTATTGTTTGTTTGTTTTAAATTTCATTAATTTATGCTCATGTCTTCATTATTTCTATCATCCTACTTTCTTTGGATTTAGTTTGCTTTGGGTTTAGTTTATTTTTCTAACTTCTTGAGCTGGATTTTGATTTTCAGCCTTTCCTTTCTAATATAAGCACTGGAGGCTGCACATCTTCGAAGTCTGGCTTTAACTGCATCCTACATGTTTTGCAATGTAGTCTTTTTTATCATCATTCAGTCCAAAATTCTTCTAATTTCTATTGTGTTTTCTCCTTTGTCCATCAGTTATATAGAAAAATATTGTTTAATTTCCAAACATTTGAGGATTTTCTAATTGTGTCTTCTGTTGCTGGTTTTAAGCTTAATTCCAATGTAGTTCGTGAGTATATTCATTTCAGTGCTTTGAAATTTGTTGAGATGTGCATACGGCCTCAGAAAGGGTCAATTTTTGTAAATGTTCCATCTGCACTTGCGAAAAATGTATATTTGAAGGTGTTAGAAACTGTGTTCTATATATATCAATTAATTCAAGTTTGTTAATCATCTTGCTTAAGTCTGTATCCTTACTGGGTACTTTTTCTGCTTGACTTATATACCTCTCACTGAAAGAGGTATATAAAGTCTCCCACATACACGATTGTGGATTTTCTATTTCTCCTTTTAGTTCTGTCATTTTTGCTTTGTTTACTTTGAGGTAATATTATTAGCTTCATACAACTTTACAATTGTTTTAGCTTCCTGGTGAGCTGAACCTTGTATTATTGTGAAATACCACTAACTCTAGCAATGGTTTTTTGTCTTAAAATCTATTTCATTTGACATAAATATAGCTACCCCAACTTTCTTTGTACAGTATATTTTAACATTTTTTTTCTTCCAATCTTTCTCTATACTTATATTTAAAACCTCTCTTGTAAGCAGGATATAGTTATGTTTTGTTATTTGCTCTTACAATTACATATTTTAAGTGGAGTATTTAATCCTCCTCTGTTTACTTTAATTACTGTTATATTGGGTTTTAATCTACCATGTTATTTGCTTTATACTCATCCTGCCTGTTCTGTGATACTTTCTTAACTCCTTTTGGATTGATTCAATGTTTTCATAGTGCCATTTGATTCATTGTTTTGGGAGTAATACACTTTCTGTTTTTGCTATTATTTTTTTAATGTGATGTGGTTGCAACATCTACCTTTGACTAATCAAAGTCTGCTACAAATAAGTATGCCTACCACTTCTTGGACAATGCAAGGACCTCAGAGTGCTTCGACTCTACCACCATCCTCCAACAGATGCTATTATCATATGTTATTTCAGATATTTTAATTCGCCATACATTTAAAACCCCGCAAGATATCATCGTTGTTGTAAATATAGTCAACATTCATTTACATGTATTCATTACACGTATTTACCTTTTCTATTGTTCTTCCTTTCTTCTGGCATCTCCAGATTACATTCGAGTTTATTGTCCATCTGCCTGAAGAACACCCTTTAGTATTTTCTTTGGTGCAGTTCAGCTGGTGATGAGATTTACTAAGTGTTGTTTTTTTAAAAGTATATTTATTTCCTCTTTATTTTGGAAGGATATCTGTGCTTCCATAGACTTCCACTTGGTAGTTATTCTCTTTCAGGGCTTTGAAGGTATTACAGTATTTTCTTTGGGCTTCCATTGTTTCACTTGAGAAGTCAGTTGCCAGTCTTCTGTGTCTTTTCTCTCGGTCTGCTTTTTTTTTTTTTTTTTTTTTTTATAAATTTATTTATTTATTTTATTGGCTGTGTTGGGTCTTTTTTGCTGTGTGTGGGCTTTCTTTCTTTTTAGTTGCGGTGAGTGGGGGGGCTACTCTTCGTTGTGGTGCATGGGCTCCTCATTGCCTTGGCTTCTCTTATTGCGGAGCATGGGCTCTAGGTGCGTGGGCTTCAGTAGTTGCAGCACATGGGCTCAATAGTTGCGGCACATGGGCTTAGTTGCTCCATGGCATGTGAGATCTTCCTGGAGCAGGGATCGAAACCCGTGTCCCCTGCCTTGGCAGGCGGATTCTTAACCACTGCGCCACCTAGGAAGCCCTCTTGGTCTGCTTTTAAAACTGTCTTTGTTGTTTGCTCTTCAGAACACAGTCAGTGTCCCTGGAAGGGGTGAGAAGAAATCTAGGAGGTGGGTAGAAAGGGGTGCTTCTGTGACTTCAGATCCTTCATACAGGTCAAGGGAAGCCCTAAGAGACAGTCACCACATACCTGGAGGCCCTAGGATGGTGGCCCCCAGAACTTGGGTCTTCCCCAAGGTAGGTCTTGGGTCTGATCACTGAAGAGCAGGATAATAACTCCAGGGTTGTATAGAAGAGGATGGAAAAAAGGAGAGAGGAGGGGAGGGAAGATGCCACATGAGCCATTTAAAACCAACCACAATGTTGAGTGAGGAACTTGACACCTAAGCCCCACAGACAATGAATGAAGTCACATCACAGCACTAGAAATTCAGCCTCATGAGGGCAGTGATTTTTACCCCTCAAACAAAACCCCTAACTACATGATCAGCCTTTCTGGATCCTCCCTGGCAACCCCCTACCCAGCCCTTACAACACAGATTAGGAGAGAAGCCTGTAGCCTCTGCTTTCACCTCATGCCTGGTCTTTGGGTGAGTATGTTGCAATACCACGTGTGGGTATGTATTCAGATGGCTGACAGTGACTAGCCATATCATAATTAATTTAGAAAATGTTTTTATTGTAAAGGAAAGGACAACTCTTTGACATAACATCCAGAAGTTGAGCCTTTCCTATCGTATCAAATCCCAAGGCTGCCAGCAGAACGACACCAACCACAGCAGTGGCAGAAAGAAGGCTCTCGGCACAGCCAGCTTCTTCGCAGAATGTTCACGGGCTGAGAGTCCCACGCATTATTTCCAGTCTCCAGACAAGACTGCGCTATAGCAAACAGCAACAAAATAGAGCTATGAAACCATGCCTACTAAACAACGTATTCTAAGTCTAACCTTGGAAAATTAGAGAAACTGAGAGCGCCTAGGCTGCATGCCCTAAGAAGACAGGGAGCAGCTGCTGTAGAACCACACGGGACTGAGAATGGTTTGGAACAAGAGGAGGACCAGAAGAAAAGTACTGCCTGAAACTTGGGCTAGAACATGGACTGAAACATTCCTTTCTCAGTCCCTTGTTGAGGAGGGATTGGAAATTCACATCACACACATACCGTATATTGTCTGAGATTGCTGTGGATGTGGCTGCCTACCTGTGTAGAAAACCATATATAGTTTACCTGTACTATAGGTTTTCTCAACAAGTCCCTTTTGCTACCATTACTAAGTTGTGAGTAAAGACCCCCTTTCCCCCAGACATGGTTTAGGAGACACCGGTGGGCCCGCCTAACCCTCTAAGGTGAAGACCCCGGGTCTGGAGTGGGAAGCCACGCCAGCAGCCACCACCCAGGGTAGAGGGCCAGGATCCTGCCAGCTCCCATCTGGGGTCACCCGGCTGTGCCACACAACACATGGGCCCTAGGTTTTGTTTCTCCTCTTAAACTCCTCTTGTTTCTAGAAAAAGATAAACACACCCTGAAAACTCATCTGCTGATTGTTACAGGGGAAAAAGACTCACAGGATCCTAAACTCCATTTTGCAAATGGCCAGAAAGTTGTCAGTTGAAATGAATAATTACTTCTGATTGAGAGGACAGGCTACATTTCTTTGGCTTGTCCAGGCAATTCTGGTGCTCTCAGGCCATGATAGCCTGGCGTGGAAAAGCTGGGCTCCTCTCCTGCCTGCCCCATCTCCCAAGGAAGATCAGGGTCCCACACCTCAGAGCACTACCAGCGTTGGCCTCTAAACACATGACAAATACCATCCAGGCCTCTCCTGGTGGCCCTCGCAGGGCAGCAAGCACTCTGAAAGGCCCCCAGCCAAACCCTGACCTCCGGCAACATCCTCTCCTCTTGGCCCCAGAGAGCAGAAGGGCAGTCGAGGGGAAGCAGAAATGAACTGTTGGTTTTTCTGCAACTGCTTTGATTTTTTGTTTTTTCAAGAAGAAAACACTCAGCCCCAATCCCGGGGGAAGCAGGGAGGACAGAAGTGAAGGCTATTTCTGAGCCTTCTGCCTCCCCCAAAGGAAGGGTGTGAACAGTGCAAAAAGAGTCCAGCCCTGGCTTCCTGGAATCGAGCATGTGGGCAGCCTTTCACAGTCTGCAAGTATGCTTCAATCACTTTATCTCATTTGGGGGCCTCACGGTAACCCTGGCAGGTGAGAGTGGAAAGTGAGGAAACCCAGGCTCTGAAGTGGTAACTACCTTCTGAGAAAGAGACGAAGCTTGAATCTTAAGGCAGGTCCTCTGCTGGCAAATCTCCCGCCTCATCCACGACCTGCATATGCCTCTCTGGACTTTGCCCCTTCCACACCCCTGTGTCCAGGCCCTGCAGGCCAGCATCCTGGAAAAGACCTCACTTAGAGTAAAAAGAATCAATTCCCTGTCCCAGCCCTGCCACCTTCTGGCTGTGTGGCCTTGGACACATCCCTGAGCCCTCTGGGCCCCAGTTTCTTCATCTGCCAGTGGGCATAATAGTCCTCTCCTTGCCCACTGCTATCAAGTGATGGGAGGATCAAGTGAGGTATCCTATGTGAAATGGCTTTGCAAATTCTAGCATATTCTATCAATATGGGGACTGACAAGTATAACCTTCACGATGGGAGTGAGCAGAAAGGCTCCCGGCCTCAAATTACCTCCTTCTCCTCCCTTGATGGGAAATCAGCTTCCAGTAAGTCCTTTCTCTTATTAAAGTGCAGATCCACCAGGGAAGGCACACACGCTAACCATTATCAGTCACGAGTTCTGCAGAGTAAATGAGTTTATCAGCCACTCAGGGCTCAGGGGGAAAGCTACAGCAGAGGGTGTACAGTGCCTGTCTTGATAACAACCACACAGGAGATGGTCACAATGGTGTCCCCAGGCCTGGGGAGCTTTTTTTTTTTTTTCAGTTCTGCATGCTGAGCATTCTGAAAAGGGGGTGGACTGAGAATAGAAAAGAGCTCTCCTCCTCAACACCCCCACCCCACTCACATACCCCATGCAGAGATGCCCAGGCCTCAGCCGGGGCAGGAAGTATTCCTGGGACCAGGGCCCTCCTCCCTGACCACTCAGCCTCTAACAAGCACACCCTATGCAGGCAGGGCAGTGTGTGACCCCTCAGACCCGCCCTTCCACAGGAGACCGGCTGGGAGCAAGGAGGCCCAGCTCATCCCCCAGGTGCTCCCATTACTGTCCTCCATCTGCCCAGGGACACAAGCCGGATGGACTCATCCCTGTGCCTATTCTGGGCTGCACCCTTTTCTGCTGCAACTGTAGGGGGTGACCCAGGCCCGCTAGAGACAAAAGCAGTGGGTGGCAGGGTTTGTCTCCCTCCTGGGTCACTCTCCCCACCTCTTTCTGTCCCACCTCCAGGAACCTCTCCTCACTTCCCAAAGTCTCCAGTGTCTTCCTGCAGCCCTGGCTCTAGAGTCACAAGGGACTCATTATACCAAGGTCTTCTCAGCTAAATGTGTCAATGCTGAGTCCAAAGGCGTGGGGTTCTAACGGTGGGATATCAGGTATCTTGGAAACGGGGTAAAATGAAGTGATGGGAAAGAGGCCTTCCTACTCCCCGCATGTCCACTGGGTGTGACCACCTGCACCTGTTGTGAAATCAGCCCAGCCCGGTAGCCCCAGCATCTGAGAACTGAGTGCTTTGCAGCCTGTAAATGAAAAAAATGTGGCTGAGCAAGAATGTGCCCAAAGGGTTGGGGGAGGGGGTGTCCCAGCTCATGTACATGTAGGGTGAATGCAGGCATCTTGTCAGATGGCCCCTCACTAATTCACAGCTCCTTCACCCAGGATCATCCACTGAGACCTCACCAAGCCCCACCCACCTGAAAGAGGAAGAAATAAAAGAAGGCAAGGGTGAGGAAACCATTTTATAGCTCTTTAATAACTGTTTTGCTGGGTTCTGTTTATTCTGTTCAAAGTATGTTATAAAAATATTCTGTAATTAAGGAAAGAAAAAAAACAGGAAAGTCCTTTTAAAAACAGGTTTGAGGTAAAGAACAGGTTGATCCTATCAGCTTGGGGAAAACACCTCCTGCAGCAAGAGACATCCGTGAATGTCTGTGTGTGCGCTCACTGGGAGAGGGCGGATGACAGTGAGGCTGAGGGGACACAGAGCCCCTGGTCTGAGGGCAGCTCTCTGTCCTGCCTTCAGTGCTGGAGCAGGGTTCCTCACACCAAGGTCAACCTATGACACAGCTTTTCTCCCCGGGATCTGGTCTTTAAAAGCACTTCATCCCACAGCTCATCCAGCCCTGAAAATGGAGCCTGGGTCCATTCAGACTCTGCAGGAAACCCTCCGTCTTTCAGGTCCCACCACTCTCTCCAAAATGTCTGAGGATTCAAGGAGAGGGGAGGGGCTGCTGATGTGAACTCATGTTGATGGAAAAGCAGCTAGTCCTGTGGTAGATTCTACTCTTATCTTCAACTCCCCTCTCTCCCTTCCTGAAACAGGGTGATACATCCCTGCTCATGACCACGGGACTTGCAGCAACTTCTATGGGAGGACCATCCTTCCTCACTCCACTGATATGGCGACCCTGTGACTTGCCATAGCCAGTGGCACATGAGGGCAGAGGACGTGTGCCATGTCCAAGGAGATGTGTTAAGAGCCAATGTTGAGTAAGAGCCAGACCTCTTCCTCTTTTCCCCTCCCTTGAGAAGGGCATGTCCCACCTTGGGGTCACAGACTGAGAAGACATGTGGGACAGAGCCCAGCCAACTGCAGCCTCTAACAAGTAACACGAATGGAAAACAAACAAACAAACAAACAAAACACTTTGTTTTAAGACATGGAGATGTGGGGCGTTTGTTACAGAGGCCTTATCTAGCCATAGCTGACTGATACAAGTCTTGTCCTCCTCCAGATCCTCCAAAGTAACATCTCTGGTCCACTTGCCTAAAGTCCGTGGCCAGAGAATCCTACTCTGCTTTCTTTGTCTTGGGTAGAGTCCTCACCACACCCATGATCCCTGAAGTCCAACTATGACTCTCATCTGATGCCCAGCACAGGTGGTCTGCCCTGTAACCCTCAGCTTTAGGACACTTTACTCTTGTTGCCGCAACCCCTCTGGGAAACTTCCCAGTCACACTCTCAGCTAATTTCCAGCCTCCTTTGGGCTCACATGGACATTTCAAGAGCCCATCCACACAGCACAGACACCAGAGCAGCTGGAGAAAGCTGACCTCAGGCTCTCCCTCTGCCTAACCACACCGTGCCTCCACATTTACTCTGATGTGGCCATCCACAGCTTGGTGCAGGGGGCAGACCTCTTCTAACACCCCATGAGGCAGAGTAATGCCTCTACCCTCAGCATCCCCCAAGCCAGACCAGAAGTGGGCCAGGGTAGAAGAAATCAGAGTACACACCTCTCACCCACTGCCACATTCTTACAAAGCTTCCTCCATAATCCCTGGGCTTGAAGGAGTGGCCCTCCACTTCCTCTTTATCCTCACCTGGGCCTTCCCCACCTGGGGAGAGGTAAACTCTATTATCTAATCCACCGAGCCTGACCTGAATACGCTAAAGGAGGATTTGTTAGCCATCCCTCTATTTCCGCAAAGCCTGGATTTCCACACCATTGTCTCAATAATGAAAGTCAGCTTGCGCCCCAAAGATGCCCATTCTCTGGCCCCTTCCCTATGTCAGTGTCTCATGGCTCATCTTCTGAAGTGAAAGCTGAAAGAACAATATGACTGAAAGGGTGACATTTAAAAGAAATCAGTTTTTGTACTATGTGTTTTAACCAAAAAAATTTTTTTAAGAAATCAGTTCAAACTCAATATATTTTGCCAATTACTTTTCCCCCTTACATCACCTAGACCCATTTGCAGAGGAGATAAGAAGTAAGATCAGTACCTAAATATCCACTTCTCTTAAATGTTGCTCCTTGTGGTATTCCTGTTTTCTCCTTCTTTGGGATTCTTAGAGCTATTATTGCTCACATTCTTCTGAGGAGGGCACAGAGCCTTCACCACCACCCAGCCCACTGGGTTAGTGCTTAAGAGTGGTTCTATCCATCTCGTGTGACTCTCTGGCCCCAGACCCCAATAAAATCCCCTAGAGTCTCCTTGCCACAGACACACAGAACTCAAGAGACTTGATATATACACTAATATGCTTGGCGTCATTCAGGAATTGGGTTGGCTGCATAGAACAGATAACCCAAATAACAGTGGCTTAAACAACAAGGGCTCATTTTTCTCTCACATAATGAGAAGATCAAAGGTTGAAAATTCAGGACAGTCTAGCATCCCCACATTGTTGTCCGGGTTCCAGACTCATTCCAGCTTTCTCCTCTGCTACTGTAGGTTGTGACTTTTACATTAATGATCACAAAATGGTTGCTGGAGTCACCATCATCACACCCACCCTCCAGGCAAGGGGGAAGGTCAAGGGCTCTTGTGTGCACACTGGCTGAATGTCTCCCACCTTTTAAGGAGCTTTCAGGGAAGCCCAATCCAACTTCTGCTTCTATCTCACTGCATATGTGGCTACGCCTGGCTTCAAATGAGGCTGAAAAATGTAGTATTTTAGCTGGGCTAATTGCCAACTCCAGATGCTATAAAATAAGGAAGAAGAGGAGGAAAGGGGAGAGTTGGTCGGGAACTGGCAGCCCCTGTCACTCATTCCTAACACCCATGTTTCGTTGAGAGGTCCTGAGGCTGGCATATCATTTGTGTCTCCTTTCCACCCCCTCAGATGACAAACCTCTTTGCAAACAGAGACAAAATGTTATTCTTTTTTGGAACTGTCTCTTCCCCCACTCCAACCTTTCAATCCTATTGTCCCAGCTCAACAAACGCAAATTTTTAAAAAGAAAAAGAAATGACTCACTATTAACTAGATGCGCCTTGTGGCACTTCCCATTACTGACTTGAATCACTATTCTTTTGTCATGTTACATTTTCTAAGTGTGTATAGCAACTCCCTAATTCAGTTGTAAACTCCTAAGAGTCGGGAAATGCCCAATCCATTGACCTCTGTGCCAGGAGTGCTTTCAAGAACTGTGAGACTATAGGACCTGGGTTTTAGTGATTATCAGTAACCACAACAATAGTAATTTGATCTCTTTGTGATGTTTTAGAGTTTATACAAGCTCCTTCCGCCACAGTATCTCACAGGTCTTTTAAATAACTCTTTCAAGTGAGTAGGGTTGTTGTAATTATGCCTTCTTTATAGATGATGAAACAGAGGCTAAGTGAAGGTACACGACTTGCCCAAGGGCATGCAGTCTGTATTTAGTCTAGAACTTAAGTGGAGGTCTTTTGACTTCAAGTCTGGCACTTTTCCAACAAACTTTAGAGCTTAATTTCCTCTCTTTCAAAATGAATAAATTAATTTCAGTGATTTTTTTCATACACTGCTGTCCAACAGAAATGGAGTGTGTGCCACATATGTAATTTTATATTTTCTAGAATTTTTTTAAAAATAAGAAGAAATGGGGGGGCCTCCCTGGTGGTGCAGTCATTAAGAATCCACCTGCCAATGCAGGGGACACGGGTTCGAGCCCTGGTCAGGGAAGATCCCACATGCCTTGGGGCAACTAATCCCGGGCACCAAAACTACCAAGTCTGTGCTCTAGAGCCCGAGAGCCACAACTATTGAGCCCACGTGCCACAACTACTGAAGCCCATACGCCTAGAGCCTGTGCTCTGCAACGAGAAGCCACCATGATGAGAAGCTTGAGCGCCACAACTAGAGAAAGCCTTGTGCAGCAATGAAGACCCAACACAGCCAATAAATTAATTAATTTATTTATTTATTAAAAAGAAAAAAAAGAAATGGGGACTTCCCTGGTTGTCCAGTGGTTAAGACTCCACACTTTCAATGCAGGGGGCACGGGTTTGATCCCTGGTCAGGGAACTAAGATCCCACATGCCATGAGGCGTGGCCAGAAAAAAAAAAAGTAAAAAGAAATGATGAAATTAATTTTAAATAATAAAACTTTAACCCCAGATATTACAATTTCAATATGAAATCATGATAAAATTATTAACTAGATATTTTACATTCCTTTTTTTCCCCTGTCTTTTAAATTCAGTGTGTTTATGACATTTTCAGCACATCTCAGTTCATACTAACCACATTTCAGGTGCTCAAAAGCCACACGTGTCCAGTAGCAACCATATGGGAAAGTTCAGCTTTAATGTTTGAAAGGTAAATTTAAAATTAAGCTCTGAACATTCATATTTCATTACCAATAATTTTAGAAATTATCTAAAATAATTATTTTCTATATATTCTTGCAATAAAGAACTGTGTCTGCAGCAAACATGGGGGGCGGTCGGGAACCCACTCTGCTTAGATCCATCACAAAGCACCACTGCCATCTGGTGGCAGCCTCCTGAATTGCAAGCAAATTCCCCAAGACAAAATAGTTAGTTCAGGTTCTAGGAATGTGCTTTTCAAAGCATGTTTTACAGACTGAATCTTATTTACCATGGAAGCTTCTTAAAAATGCACATTGCTGGACCCCACTGACTCAGAATCTCCAGGACAGATCCCAAACACCACACTGATACTGAAACTTGAGAATTATTGATCTAAAGAACATGCCTACTTAATGCAACCACAGAAAATTCACTGGCAACAAATGTCATAGGGGAACTCACTTTTCCATGATGTTACTCTTACACTTTGAAGACCACTACTTTCTCTTTTCAGGCTGCTGGGTTCTAAGGAGTTGTGTTGTTGTTTCTAAATAGAAAAAAACAATACCCTATTCACCCAACACACACAGGAAGATGAAAAGAACCCATAATCTAATCACTTTAAAAAGACTGAAGAAAAGAAGTTTATACGCCAACAGGATTGCCCGCCCGCATGCAATCCTGTCAATGTGTGTATATATATACACATCAAGGCTGCATAGAAGCCAGCCTCTGCCTCTCCTCTTGCCCCTGCTCCACTCACACCCTGTGATGCAGTGTAAGGCCCTCCCCTGCCTGAAACTTTGCACCTGCCATTCCCTCCATCTGGAACAGCATTTCCCCATCTCCCCGTCTCAATGACAATTCACACCTCAGGATGCAGCCTGGGTGGGCGTCACCTACTGAGGAGCCCCCCTGGGCTAAGTGCACCCCACTTTTCCTCCCAAAGTTTCCTGCACAGTCATTGTCTGCAGTGTCTGACTTCCCCACAGGACTATCAGTTTCTAGAGCGTGAGGGTGTGTCTCTTTTCTCTGTATCCCCACAACTAGCAAAAACTGCCACAAAGCAGCATTTAAAAATACATTTGCTGAGTAAATCAATGTTTTCTAAGGCAACAAGGAGTTAGTTTGATTTTTAAAATAATAACCCTGGTGCTAATATGTCTGGAAGAGACTAACAAGGTAGCCCTCCCTCAGGAAACGCATTTCACAGGCACCTTCTGAAGGTGTTACGGTGACCAGTGGCCACAGTGGAACTTGGGGCCTGTGACTAACTGAGCAGAAGATTGTGTCTGGGGGTGGAGGTGGACACCCATGAGGCAGTGAGACAGGGAGGGGCACAGGGAGAGGATAGGAACAGCGTAATCTGGGAAGGTCCTCACCACCTCCCAGGAAGGGAGCCATTTCCCCAGAGGACAGAGGCCTGTCACAACTCGCCCAGCTAATCTGACAGAAGCCAGCTGCATGGCTGGCCGGGCCTGCCCCCGGGTAGGCGTGCTCAGGCTGGGAACCACATGCCGCTGTTTGCCTCTAGGGACAAGGGCACAGAGGGAGGGTAATTGACTTGTCTCCCAAATTTATTTATTAATTCCTAGCTGCACCATTTGATGTGGTTTCCAAGAGGCACGCTGTGGAAATCTGCCCCCTTCCTCTGCCTCCCCGCCCCCCCCGAACTTCACTACGCTTGCAAAGCATTCTCCCCCATGGAGCTGGGTGAGGCTCAAAGCCAGCCCCACAGAGAGGACTGCGTGTAGGCAGGGGGCTGGAAAAGGTGACTACCGTGCAGAGGGGCTCCCAGCCCCCAGCTCAGGCTTATGAGCCGATTTGAGAAGCCAGTGGGACGGCGTGCTCAGGAGACCTGGGTGGGACGAGGCAGGGTACACATCAGGACAGGTCTCACCTTGCTTTTTCTTTTTTTTTGAAAGTCTCACCCTTCTGCTTCAACTTCCCAGCTACAAAAAAGACAAAACGGTGACTGCGGATGGCCTTTCATAAGGCTGTGCAAGAAGACTGAACGTGATGAGGACAGGAAAGTGCCGTGACAAGTAAAGGGCACCCATAACCAACGGGAACCCAAACGTGGTGGGCATTCCAAATGGGCAAGGGTGTCGATCTCCAAGAGTCGGGTTTAAGCCACTGAGATGATCTACTTTATGCTTTCCCAATTTTCTACATTTCCTACAATTAGCATAAGTGAGTTTTATAACCAGGGAAATACCAGAATAAATAAAAGATGGGGAGCGTGTGGACCAGGGAGGGAGCACGTGCCTAAACTTGTATCATGCAGGAGGCAAGCCGCTGCAGCTGAATCCCAGCAAGCAGGGTGGTTACAGGCTGGAGGGAGCAGTGGGTCCTCCCTGCACCTCTGCTGAGCCAGGAAGGAGCTCCCACGTGGAGGGAGAGGGTGGAGACTTCAGGGTAAGGGGTAGGGTTGCTTTCTTAGGTAAATGCAGCCACAGACCCCAGCCAGAGGGAACAGGAGTCAGGCCCCCAGAATTCTCCACTATTAACCCACCTTCAGGCTGTGTAGGACCTGCACAGGAGCCCTCTATTTAGCTGGTGTGTGAGGAGCTGTGTAGCTCCCAACGCCCCAGACCCTCTCCAAGGAGAGACTCTACTCCTTTCCAAGATGGAGGAGGGTGTGACAGTCCAAGACAAGGGGGGTTGACTGCAGGGGTCAGGCGGCCTTGATGCTCTTCACACACACTTACCCTGGCCCTAGGACCCTAGGAGAGTGTGTGTGTGTGTGCGCGCGCACGCGCGTGTGTGCGCGTGCTGCCCAGGTAGGGTCATGAGCTGAAAATGCAGGCTGGGTCCAGCACGCCCTGATCGCCAGGAGGCAGGAAGGGCTGCTGCAGAGCACACACGCCCATCCCCAGCCCCAGGCCAGCGGCCCTGGCCCCTCACACAGCCTGCGGATCCCCTCCTCACACCCATCAACCCTCTGGAGAAGGAGCTAACGAGAAAGAAAGTGTTCAAAGATCTCAAAGTGGGCAGCAAGCCAGGGGCCTGGCAATCCTCAAACTAAGACAGACACACACGCCGAGGTGCCTGCCCTTGGAGATTCCAAGAGAACGGCCCAGATCCCGTCGCTCATACCTGCGCGATACGGCACTGGCTTCCACCAGTGGGCAGACAGCACCCCTGCCCCATGCTCTCAGCCCCATTTCCACATGGACGGGCTCAAACCCCGCAATCCACCCCTTTCCTTTACTCCCCCACCAAAAACACAGCACTCATGCAAGGCACGTGTTTGTGGGACAAACCCCACTGAAGGTCGGGTGAGGGAGGGCTTAACAAGCCCCTGTGGCTCTGCAAAGGCCTCCCAGCTTTTACATTTTGCAGTCTCATCCCCTCAAACCCACCTCCGTAGAAATGAATCCTTTTCACTTTGTCTCACTGATGATTTTTCCCCCTCCATCCCAACTCTGCTCCCTGCTTCTCTTTCCACTGCGAAGACTCATTCTTTGCTCAGTGAAACCATGAGGTGGGCCCCCTCCTCTAGGCCCTGCCCCTCAGCTCCACGGAAACAGTAGCAGAAGCTCTGAAATCTGTCAGTCGTTCTCTCCCTCCTTCCCCCACCTCCACACACACACCCACACTGTCCAGACTCCACAGGCCACTTCTGGAAAGGAAGAGTTCCAGTCAACTTCCAATCCTAGGACATTCCAGGGCCCAGACCAAGGAATCCTTTCACTGTGCATTCACCTCAGTTGCAAGCTCTTAAGGACGCCAAGAAACTCAGTAGGCAAGACAAACATATTTTAATGCGATACTTTTAAAAATCAAAACTCATGCAAAATTTCCACGATGAATGAATGAAACACCAGATTTTTCAGTAAAGACAGGATCTGTGATTACTGGTTTTGCCTTTTGCCTCAGGCTCCAACATGGCAGAGCCCAGCACTGTGTTGACTCTACGTCGAGATGAGACCGTCACAAACAGGAAGGTACTCTGCAAAGGTGCCAAGAGGATGACAGAACACTGAGCTCAGAGTGGATTTAAGGAGACTCTGCAACCAGCCAGATGATGAGTTTTGCAGAGGCTTGAGCAGCCTGAGCAGCAGCACCCATGAAGGGAAAGAGCCCCCTAACTGGAAAAGCTGGAAAAGCCAGCTGGCCAGAGGAGGGCTACACACTCCAGCGTCCTGGGAAAGGAGAGGCAGAGAGGTAAGGGAACAGAAATGAGGCTGAGGAAGGGGACAGTCAGGGAGAAAGGCAGGAAGCAGGGCAGAACCTCCGCTCTCCTCCCTGCAGCACCGTGAACCTGCTCAGGCCTGCCTGCATAACTCGGGCTGGGCTGGGCCTGACAAGACACTAAGTGCTCCTGTCAAACACCACTGCCACCTCCGTCTCCCCCAGGGCCACCAGGACGCCTCCGGGAAAGAACACCTGGCTCTGGAGACCGCTTTACAGAAGGGGCAGGCACCAGAGGCTGGCAGGCCATCAGTCCAGGGCACCGTGGCCTAAGAGCCCCCGCAGTCTGGCCCATGTGGTAGGCCAGGGCCCAGGAGTACAGGAGCCTGAGGCCCTTGCACGCACAATGACCCCGTCACCATGCCTGCCAGAGAGGTTCACTTTTCCCAGCTCAGAAAAATTCAAACCAACTCACGCCTCTGCCTTTTGAAGACTGAAGCCATCTTCATCTCCAGAAGGGAGCCTGTGTTGGCTCAGCCAGACCAGAGAAGAGAGTGGACTCCTGCCCCTGGCACCCCAGGACCTACCCAAGGACAGGCACTGTCCCCACCTCTAGGCCAGGGCCACCTTCCAGGATGTCCTCACTGCTTTGCCTCACAATTATAGGAAGCACCGGGTTCAGAACAGCTGAAGGAGACTGTAGTTCAGTTTTCAGAGGCAGGGAAACCGTGGGGAGGGACAGGGTGGAGTCCCGGCCCCAGCCCGACCAGGCACCACCAAGCCTGCACTGGGTGGATGTGGGGGGCGGGGGTAGAGACAGCTGAGCCGGCGTCCACCCACTGAGGAGGCCAAGCAGCCCCACCCCAGGTGATGCGGGCCTCTGCTGAGGACAGGTTCAGCCGCTGCTGCTGGAGTTCTGTCTGCCCCAGGGGACGGCGCTGTGCCTACATTCACACTTATTCACTCAACAAACACAGGTACCCACTGCGTGCTAGGCCCCGGGCCCCTGCAGGCCAGGCTGTGTACACTCTCACGCTGAGTTGTACGCGTACGAACTCAGGCTGGACGGTGTCCCGCACCCCCTGTAATGACTGGACGGAGTCACACTCACGTCCAAGCCCAACCTGGACCAAACGGACAGTCACATGGCCATGTTCATGCTCAAGGGCTCCCTTGGTCTCCTGCCTCTGCCCCCCTGGGGTGACAGCTGCCCCAGCGACAGAGGCCACTTTCTGGTTGCAGGTGGATGAGACACCCAGAGGCCCGTTGCAAGGGTCAGGACCACGATAGGCAGGGTGGCGAAGGAGGGGCTGGGGCCTGGGTTGGGTTGGGGCCTGGCTTCTGCCTCCCAGGCCCATTTGGTTCCGTTGGTCTGCTGGGCAGGAGCTGTCCCAGGCGGACGGTGTTCTCGGGTCAGGGGAATCCAGACACAGAAGCAAGACCTCAGATGTGTCCAAGAGTCACAAAATGTGACGTGGGTTCAGTTCTGACACCTTTGACCCAACTCTCAGCCCCAGGCTTCTTCCCCCCAAGCACCCCTGCCTCTACTCTCCTCTGCTCTCACAGCCCCCATTCCCACCTACCACGTGACCCCATCATACGGCCAGGCTTTCAGCAGGCGCTGCCCCCCTCAAGAATCTTCAACAGCTCCCCGTTGCCTAAGCATGAACTCTGGCCGGCATTCAAAGCCCTCTGTGGACAGGAGCTTCAACCCCCTCTTCTCTCTTCCCAAACTCCCTCTAGACCAGTATCAGCACTGTCACTCCACAAAGGCCTTGCCCTTTTCCATCTCTGCATCTTTTGCAGAGGCCTCTCCTTCTCCTGGAATGGCCTCTTTCGCTCCAAATCCTCCCCACCCTTCAGGGCCCAGCCAAACCCCCACCCCGAGAAGCCTTCCCTGATGACCACAGTCTCCAGGGACCACGCCTCTGCCTCCTCTCTGTACCATATGCTACCCTCCCAGGCACCGCGGGCCTCTCTCACCCTTAGCCCACTCCAGCCACACAAGTTTGTGTGACTGTCTGTCCCTGGAAGGTGTGTCCCTGGCCCGCCAAGCTCCCCCCTCCAAAGGCAGCCACTGCGGCCAGTGCTCCGCACTCCCGGTCACGCCACGGCTGCCCTGCCGGCTGGGAACCCACACGCATTCCTTCAGAATCAAACAAGGCCTCGCTGGCTCCAGGCTCCCCAGCATGACCTTGAAGCTGTCTGCTTTTGGGAGTAGCGTTTCACCCTCCCCAGGCAGTGAGGCCCACTGGGTTCCGAGAGAACGTTCTCCAGCCTCCAGGGGCAGAGACCCCACAGCCACAGGGGAGAGGGAAGGGTCACACGTGGGGCTATTTGGAAACCTGAGTCAAGACCTAAGACTCCACCCTCAGCTGCCTGGTGTACATCCTGCCATTCATCTGGAGAGCACACACGTGTGTGCAAACACACACAGATGCACACACAAACACACAGGTGAGCAAGCACACGGTCTCAGACACAGGCATGCATGTCACCACACACCCACACACACACACATGCATGTATATACACATATGCAGACAGGAATACATGTAAACACAGACAGATGTGCTCACACACACACACACGTAAACACAGACCCTCACAGACACACACGTACACAAGCACCCCCCCACACACATCCTGCTGCTGGTGGGCTGGGTGAACCAGCCACCTCTGACAGGGCTGAATCTCTGGCAAAAAGCCCATCTGTCCTCTCCCCAGGGCAGGTCAGGAAGGGCTGAAAGCTGATTTGAAGCATGGCCAGATCATCTTTCACAGCTCACCTTCACACAACCTCAGCCCCAAGAGATAGCACACTTTAGCAGAGACAAAATAAAAGCTTTTCAATCACGCGGCCCCCACCTATGGCCCAGCGCAGGGACAGAGACAGACCTGGGGGGAGGGACGGAGTGGGCAGGCCAGATGCCACACATCTCTGGGCTTCCGGAACACGGTGGCTGCAGCAGCCCGCGTCTGCCCATCGGAGAGCAACACGGGAAGGGCCTCACTGTCCCCTTGGGAAGATCTGCTCAGTACTTGGGTGCCGACTGCCTACCAGTCTTGGAACTGATAACGTGGGGATCCTGACGCCTGGAACAGCAGGAGGGGCAGAACCAGAGGAGACGCTGGGGGAAACGCGCATCTACGACGCCACCGCCCAGCAGGGCCAGGCACGGGCCAGGGCACCAGGAAAGTAGCCGCAGGGCAGCAGTGACACGTGCAGTACAGGCTCTGTAGTATAGGCCTCACTCTCAGCTGGGGAGTCAGAGGGGCCCGGGTCCCAGTCTTGCTCTGGCACTGACTGGCCGTGGGACGAGGGGCAGGCCACCCGACCTCAGCCTGTGTTTGCACATTTGTGAAATGAGGATGATAGCATCCACCTCACAAGCAGGCTGGAGGAGGGAGCACGGTGGGCTGGGGGAGAGAGGGCAGCACAGTCTGACCCGCGATTTGACTGAGCCATACCTTTGGCATTTGGGGAGCGAAGACTTGGGAGTTGAAAACTCAGCTTGGAGAGAATGCAGGGGAGTGGGGGTCTCTCTGTCTCTGGGTCATGGATGCTAAATGATTCGTGCACTTTTCTGGTAGAACGTGAGGTGGCTGAGGAGCTTCACCCTCTCTGCTCTCCCCCCCAGAGGCCTAGTTCTCAGAAGCCCCCAGGGCCTCACAGGGGAAACCGGCAGAGAGGAGAACAGACAGGCCATGAGGACACCACCCTGCTCCTAGCTCACAGAACTCACCCAAGGCCTGCAGGTCACCTCGGGAGGAAAGGGAGAGCTCCCCTTCCCTCAGCCCCCAGCCAGCCACCCTGGTCCCCACGGGGGCCTCTATGCCTCTGGGCTTCCCTGACTCCTCTCCCTCTTCCTTCTCTTCTCCCGACCTCCCCCGCAAAGCTAGCCCCTGAATGGGGATATCGGGAACCAGACGCCCTGTGCACAGGGCAATGAGATGTGCAAGGAGTAGAGCTTTCTAGCAGAGGTAGGCGGGCTCCAGAAGCCCCTGGGGCCGTGAGGAGGATCGGGTGGTCATGCCAGCTTTGGCCGCGGGGCTCCCAGACAGTTCCTGGATGGTCAGAACACAGATGATTCAAGACCACCCCTCCTCTTCCCCTCTACAGACTGGAGAGGCTTTGAGAGCAGATTCTATCAATGTTGGAAGGAATACAGTTATTATAAGACCAAGAGAAGCCACAGCCACAGGACCAGCCCAGTCTAAAGGGTTGTTGCCGTCACATGACACCCCCTCTGTCCAACTTAGTCCATGAAAGTGTGACAATCACACAACCTTGCTCAGACTCAGTCAATATGGCTAACCAAGGTCTCCAAGCCAGTCCTGAGTTCTGGACAGTCTCGTGGCCCATTGTGGGTCACAAAATACGGTGACTGTGTTGAAAAAGATGCTCCTCTTTCAAGAGACGTTATCGCCATTAGTCAGGAAATTATCAAAATACACTGCGAGTGTGGGAACAAGCACCATCTGCCGTGAGAACGACACAAACTGCCCACCTTTGGAGTCAATAAAATTATGATAACAATACGAAAACGATTTTCAAATATACAAGTGTCTATGCTATGAACAGAGCCCCTTAGGTGGGGTGCCCTTGTGCGACCCTGTGGCAGCCCCACCTGTGGCCTCCATCACCCCCGTTATGGGTTGAATTGTGCCCCCAAGTTCTTATATTGAAGCCCTAACCCCCGGTACCTCAGAATGTGATTGGTTTTGAATTAACGGCCTTTAAAGAGGTGAGTAAGTAACCGTGAGGCTCTTAGGGTGGGACCTAACCCAATCTGACTGGTGTCGTCATAAGAGGAGGAGATCTGGACACACAGAAGGACACCCGGGGGGCCTGCACAGAGTAAAGGCTGTGTGAAGAGGCCTCCAGAGGGGTGGCCACCTGCAAGACACCTGTCGACACCTTGATCTAGGACTTCCAGCCTCTAGAACCATGGGAAAATACATTTCTGTTGTGCTGGCCCCCCAGTCGGTGGCATTTTGTTATGGCAACCCAAGCTGACTAAAACATCCTCTTTCTTAGTTACTGTAACCATCCCATGCCCCATCCCCAATACAGAATCAGGGTTTCCCTCAAAATAAACCCCTTGGGATGGCGAACCATCCAATGGCCCTGATAACGCAGAATAACACACCCTTGTCCTGGACACAGAACATCACACCCTCCCCTTGGACAACCCCTAGGGTGGACTCCCCACCAGAGGCTACAGACTTTAACGATCCCAGTACAGGGTGCTCTGGAAACGCCACGCACCCATCACTAAACAAAGGCACCAAGAAGGAGCTGCCCCATGGCCCTGGGTAGAGAACTCAGGCTGCCCGCTGCCTCCCCGAGGCAGGCCACGCACAAAGCCCCCTGTTCATGTGGTACCCAAGCCCCCGTGACGGAAGGAGAGGCCTGGGGAGGTTGGGGCTGAGGGAAGCCACGTCCACCTCCCCTCCAGCCATGCAGGGAACGTGTCCTGGGGAAGAGAAGGGTTGCAGTCTCCACAGAGGAAGGGTGTTGGAGGCTCCCCAGCAGCCATCGGGGTCGACTTCTGCCTTAGCAGGCCCAGGCCCAGGGCCCACGATTCTTTTAGGGGCCCCCAAAATGTTTTCACTTGTTTTAAAACCAGGAATAAAAAAGCACATATAATAACAATGAATATATAATAATGAATCCAGCCTCGATTATAGTCACCTGTATACCAGCGCAGTCTGAATATTATTTATTTAAAATAAAATACAATTTTAAATATTTTTTACGGAGGAAGAATCCCACAAAAGCAAAGGAGCTCTGCGTGCGGCAGGTGCCTAGGGCTGGAGTCTGGACTAGCGTGGGGGCTTGTTGCCTCTCTCCTCCTCATTTTACTTTTTAAAAAATATTTTATTTATTATTTATTTACTTTTGTCTGTGTCGGGTCTTAGTTGCAGCACAGGGGAGCTTCGTTAAGGCACGCAGTATCTTTCGTTGCGGGCTCTCTAGTTGCGTTGTGTGGGTTTTCTCTCTAGTTGTGGTGCACAGGCTCCAGGGCGTGTGGGCTCTGTAGCTGTGGTGCATGGGTTCCAGAGCACATGGGCTCTGTCGTTGGTGGCACACGGGCTCTCTCGTTGAAGCACGCAAGCTCAGTAGTGGTGGCTCGTGGGTTTAATTGTCCCACAGCATGTGAGATCTTAGTTCCCTGACCAGGGATCGAACCCACATCCCCTGCACTGGAAAGCGGATTCTTTACCACTGGACCACCAGGGAAGTCCCTCTTCCTCATTTTCTATTGCTCCTGTAACAAGTCACCATACACTTAGTGACTTAAAGCCACAGAGATTAATTATTTTACAGGTCTGGAGGTCAGAAGTCTAAAATGCATTTCATACAGCTTAAATTAAGGTGTCAGCTGCAATGTGCTCCCTCTGGAGGCTCTCGGGGGGACCCTGTTTCATTGCCTCCTCCAGCTTCTAGAGGCTGCTGCCATTGCTTGATTCGAGGGCCTCTCCCCTCATCTTTCAAGCCAGCAAGGGTGGGCTGAGTCCTCACATGTAATCACTCTGACTCAGAATCTCCTGCCCACTCTTCTACTTATGAAGACCCAGTAGTCACCTTGCGTCTCACCCAGATAATCCAGAATAACCCCCCATCTCAAGATCCTTAACTTAATCACATCTGCAATGTAAGGTGACATAGTCCCAGGTTCCGGGGAGTAGGACACAGACACCTCTGAGGGCCATGACTGTGCCTACTACGGTCTTTACAGCAAGGCAATCATAAAATGTAATTTATAGGGGACTTCCCTGGTGGTTCAGTGGTTAAGAATCTGCCTGCCAATGCAGGGGACATGGGTTTGATCCCTGGTCCAGGAAGATCCCACATGCCGAGGAATAACTAAGCCTGTGCACCACAACGACAGAGCCTGTGCTCTAGAGCCCTAGAGCCACAACTACTGAACCCGAGCACCACAACTACCGAAGCCCGTGTGCCTAGAGCCCGTGCTCTGCAACAAGAGAAGCCACCACAATGAGAAGCCTGAGCACTGCACTGAAGAGTAGCCCCCGCTCACCACAACTAGAGAAAGCCTACGTGCAGCAATGAGGACCCAACAGAGCCAAAAAAAAAGAAAAAAATATATATATATAGTTTATAATATTCTTTTATGGAAGAAAGGGTCCACAACGGCAGAAGTATGTAGGTTCGTGGAAGTCATTGTGTGGCTTTGGGAGCTCTGGGTGCTACAGGTGTTAAGGGCTGGGGGTCTGAACTAGAGTGGGGACTTGCTCTCTCTCCCTCTCAAGGGTCTAAAATGTAAGCCCCTCAGGTCAGGCTACCCCCAGCAGGCCCCAGAACCTCACTCTCCCTCCCCAAAGCTGGTACAACAACATCCATCCTCACACCCACATGGCCAAACCCACCCTGAAGGCCACTGGGCAAAGCAAGCGTGGTCATGGCAGAGAGGAGGGCGGGCCTTGAGCCAAGGTCAACACAGGGGCTCCGCTGGGGGCTGCGGCTGCACCAGCGTCTCCCTGTGTGCGGGAGAAGGGCTTGCCAACATGTCCCGGTCAAAACCCTGTGCATGTGGAGCACACAACTCCTTCCATCCAGGTTCAAATCAGCCCGCCCAGCTGCACTCAGCTCACTCAGCTGGTTGCAACGGCAGCCCCACTGGGCTGGGGTTTCACCTTCCACATTGATTTATGGCAACACAAGGGTGCCTGAAGTCCACTCAAACTCCTCCTCCTTGTAGCAATGGTTCCGGGAGGGAGGGAAGGGCCCTGGCACCCTAGAGTGGGGTGGGGGAGATGGAGGTGGGGAGCGTCCACAGAACTGGCGCTCCCTGCACAAGGAAGCGCCCGCAGGGAGCACAGCCACCCCTCGGGGGCTGGGACGAGGCCTCCTTGGAGAAATGACATAATCACGCGGTGGAATTCTACACAGCGTAGAAGATACGTGAGCCAGAGTCACACGTGTCCGCATGCTGGAATCCCTAAACACACTGACAAAAAAAAAACTGATTACACAAGAATACACATTAGAATGACATTATTTATACAGAGGTTCAGAGCATGCAAAACAATGCTGTAAATACTTCAAGAAAATATGCATATGTAGCAAAAAGTGAAAGAAACTGTGATGCCAAATACCGGATAGTAATTACTTCTTGGGGAGGAGGGGGCGCAGTGGAAGGGAGGTGTGTTTGGGAGGCGCTCACAGAGGCCTTCAACTGAGTTTGTAACTGTCCTTCTGAGACGGGTCTGGGGCCACATGGGTGTGCCTTATACCACTATTCATTCTGGTATTTGCAGGAGAACGAGGCCTGAAGAAGGTGGAAGATGAAAGAAAAACTTCCAGTTTCACATCCAGTATCCCCCAGATCCAAAGTCCCCAAGGAGCTTTCCTGATGACTCGGTAACTCTTGAAGCAACACCTACGGGGAGAGAAAACGCACCCACAGCCCAACCCAGGTCCCTCACTTCTCTCGTCTATCACCCAGGGATGAGGGCAGGAGCGGCTGGTGGGACACTCAGGAGAGACCTCTGGCTGCCCCAGAGGGGCGCCTGGGCACTCACAGGAGGCGGCAGCAAGCTACCTGAAGTCCCCAGGGTGCCCGAGGCTGGGCTGAGGAGGCTGGGCTGACGAAATGCACACCAGGACCCCTGCCTGTGGCCCCAGAGCCCCACTGTTGCCCTATAAGCCAGTTCTCCCAGATGGCCCCACCCTCACACCCCTAGACGTTCCCCTCCCTCCTCACAGGCCTCAGAAGAAAAGCAGGGACCCATGTAGCTGTTCAGGCCCAGAACACAGCCCCGGGGCACAGCTGTGGCCGCAAACCCCCAGCCGCCCAGAGGGTCCAGGGCACAGCCATCTCCTGCTCCTGCTCCTCCACGAACCAGGAGACTAGGCCTGCGCCTGCTCCTTCCTGTCTCCAGCAGCGGAGCTGGCAGGTCAGCGCGGCTCACCAGTCTGGCCTGGCCCGCGGCCCAGCTGCTCCCTGTGATGTCCCCAAGGGGTGCATTTTAGGGACTTCCCTGGTGGTCCAGTGGTTAAGACTCCATGCTTCCAATGCAGGGGACACAGGTCCAATCCCTGGTTGGGGAACGAAGATCCCACATCTTACATCCCAAATGCTGCGTGGCATGGCATGGCCAAAAAAAAAAAGGAAAAGAAACTAAAGGGTTTCATTTGAAAACTTTAAACATTCAGAAACACGATGTGGGACAGTTCTGGGGGAGGGTGGGGCAGGGCCAGGGGCAGGGCAGGACTCCACCAGCTAGGCTGTAGAAGATGCTGGTCTGGGAGATGGGCTCCAGCCACCAGGCCACAGCAGCCCTCAGCCTGCAGCACCCTCGTCCCCAAGACGAAGCCGCAGCAAGACTGTCCCCTTGCCTCAGGGCTCTCCTGCCTGCCTTGCTCTCTGCTTGTGGCCCACTCCCTGCTACCAGGGAGCTGGTCTTGCTCATTTATTCAACAAACACATACTAAGCACCTAGATGTGCCTGTGCCTTGCCGGGAGTCAGGGGTGAAGCAACAATCCCATCCACGCTCTGAAAGATGCACCAAACGGAGCTATGACAGCAGCTGGCAGCAGAGTCACTGTCAGAGAACTTGGAGGCTGGATGGAGGCTACAGACCACCTAGACAGATCCATCTACAGACAAGGGACTAACTCCCAGGAGGTGACACCACTGCCTAAGGTCACAGGCTAACAAAGTGCAGAGCTGGGACCTGAGCTCTTTCCCTGCCACTAGGTGATCCCAGAGGTCTCAGTGGCCCTGGAACCAACATAAGTGTCCCTCCCAAGTTTGGTGTGACGGCCAGGCTGTCCCTGGGGACCCAGGCTGAGCCCAAGAACAGCGTCTGGGGACAAGACTGGGGCTCTGGACCCTGTTTCCCTCCCCTGGAGTCTACACATGGGGTGAAGCAGAGGCCACACTAGCAACGCCCCATCTCAGCCCCAAAGCCACCCTCCCCCTTCCTCCCAACCTAGGAAAATGGGGCAAAACCTACAGGTGTCCAGCTCTTCCTCCCAAACCCAATGATTCTCCAGTATTCCCCCTCTCTGGAGGAGGTACCACATCCCCCCATTGCACAAACCAGAACCCCGGAAGCCATCCTTGACATCCATCTGTCACCTGCATGGAAAAGGCACCCTGACCCAGGATGGCCACTGCCCGCCCTCCCTGCCCAGGCTCCCCAGAGGGGCCTCCCACAGGACAATGATCAACAAAAGTAACAGGGGTCTGTATGTCCCCCTAGAGACCAAGCAAACCTGTGCTACCCCAGGACAGCGTAGGCTAAACATCCAGCTCTCAGCAAAAGGGCTGCGTCCAGCTTTTAGCCAAGGGTGTGAGTCTTCACAGCACCTGATGCGGGGATTCCCCAGTTAGCTCAGGGCCAAGGGCCTGGACATCGCCATTTACATCCCCGAACATCCACAACGCGAGCCGCACAGCATTTCACACCAGCAGAGAGGCGACCGAGCCACGACCGGCCAGGAGACGTGTTTTCCTTGGCCCCCACCACGTTTTAAGTTGGACTTGGTTGCCAGCATGTAATATTAGAAGAGTCCACATAAAAGTCCAGATTCTAAAATAGAAGAACTGGCTTCACTGGGCTGGCATTCCAAAATTCCTGCTGCAAAGGGGTCACCCCAGTGGACAGAGCACGTGCTCCAGGGAGCCTCCGTGCCACCCCCGCTCCCCACACTGCTCCCCCAGCCTAGGTCCTGCCCCTCCTCTCCTTACATCACCTCCCAGGTCCCTGTGGGCAGTGGGGCTTGTGGATCCCCATTTTAGGACCTGAGAACAATCTTGCTGGTGGGAAAACATGGCTCCACGATGTGTGTGTTCCGCGGGATGGCCCTGTCCCTGGCCTGCAGCGGCCAAGGAAGGAGGCAAGCCCATGGGTTAGGAACAAGAGCCTGGGTGGCAGGGCAAGCCCTAAGGCCACCGCGAGAAAGGACAGCTTTGCCACACAGCCTACAGGCAAGCAGGGAGGAGAGGCAAGTGAGCCCAACAGCCAGACAGCCGTGCTGGTTCGAGCCAGAAAGGCTGTGGATGCTTGAACCTGGTGAGGGCTGTGAGCTGGCGTTTTTCTTCTTAGACTCTAAAGAAAGCCTATTTCCAGAGTATATCCCCTGCGTCCTTCCACCCCCACCCTCAGACTCAAAGTTCCCCAATTCTCCCTGGTCACAGGCCCACAGGAGAGGGAAGGAAGGGCTGGGACTTAGGGCTGAGGCTGCCCTAGAGATTTCCAAGACAGAGGTGGCTGAGGGGCTCACGCAACACGGAGGGATGGCCACTAACCTAGGGACGAACTCAACTGCAAGAAGGAGTTTAAATTCCCAGGGTGACCTGAAGGAGGGACAAAAGCGGAAGCAGGAAGAAGGGAGGGGCTCGGAGGGTTGAGGCCAAGGAAAGAGGCACTCCCAGGGCACGAGGAAGCAGCAGGGAAGCCTGCTCTGAGGACAGGGCATCCCATGGAGACCCTGAGATCAAAAGGGCAACTCCCGACTTTTCAAATGCCTCCCCACTATCCTACCCCCAAGTCTGTCCCATTTGCATTCTGTTACTGGAAACCAGAGTACAGAGTTGACCGACACCCTTCTGCTCCTCGCCTTCCTCCTACGTGTACACATCCCAGCCAAGGGGAAGAGCAGGCCCCGAAGTCAAATTCGCTCAGGTCACATGGAGACAAAGGGATGAGCGTGGATGTCACCTGGCCAGAGAAACCATGAGACAAACGGACAGCTTCCCCTGGCCACCCCAATTCACAGCCAGCTTACGGATACCAGACAAAATCACCACCGGTACAGCCCTGGTCCATGAAACAAGCTTTCGGGCAAAGCACAATTGTCCATTTCTCTATGTTTACACAAATAACGACTGACATCATTGGGCAGGCACCAAAGATTTAATGAAGTCTTACTGGAGGAAAACTCAAGAGGGAAGAACTCCAAACTGTTGATGTTTTCCTGCAGATCGGGATAAGGCAGCCAAGATCTGGTCTGAGCTGTGAGAAGACATCTGTTTCGGGCAATGAGTGTGAAGCTCACTCAGGCACGTGGTTTTGGAACCACCTAATATGCCATTGCTACTGCTGGGTCATTTAAGTATGACATGAAGGACATCTGCCATCCGGGCCACCCCATCCACACCAGTTGGCCATGGGCATCCAGGCGCCCTCCCAGCAGTGGGAGGGGTCCACATGGAGCCTTCTGGACTATGCTGCCCAACCCAGACTGGTTCATGGACTGGCCAGGGTCAGAGTGACAAACGATGGGATGAGATTGAGGACCACAGAGTCCACCAGGCCCTTCTCCAGCCCAAGTCAGCGCCTCTTGCCCCTCTCGCAGACCCCATGCACTCTGCCTGGCTCCTGACCCCCACCCTGGTGGGGACGTGCCCCTCTCATCCTCACCCCCACTGTTTGGCTCCTTTTCCCAGAAATCTGCTTGTGCAGCAGGAAATGACTTCTCAAGCTCCCTCCCTTCTTACAGCGTCCCCCAAACAAGCCCACAGAGCATCCCTTTCACTCTGAAGGTTTACTGCCAATACTGAAGGAAAACAGAGTGGGAACGATAAAATTAACAGCTACGGGAAGGGATAAAACTCCTCCGCAGTTTTATCGTTACCGTCCTTGGCCGGCCAGTGTTAATGCTCCTTTTGCCCTGAAGCCAATCATCCTCCCTTTTAACCTTCGCCCTCCTCCCCTCTTTCCTCAAACCTCCTTCCTCCTCCAGGCGTTTTAACTGCCAACAACTTACTTTCCCAACTTTGATTTATCTCTACCAGAGGGAACGCAAAGTTAGATCCAACCCCACCCCCAATACCTTTTAAAAAAGTAAGCCAAACACACCGGGGCAGAATTCTTAGATTCAGAGGGAAACACTCAAAGCTACTCAGTCCCAGACAGACAGAGGCACAAAGACACACACGCATATACTCAGAGACAAAGCACGGGCCCACGCAGACACCCCCCACACTCCCTCACACTCAGGACAGACCCACAGACGCAGTCAGCCACACACACCGGAAGCCTGCCCTGCCCTGAGAGTGTTTGGAATATCTTTTGAGGAAAAACACTCTGCTCCAAAGAAGGCTCCTGACAGGGTCCTTTTTTTTTCTCTCCAGAGCGGCTGGATAAATTGCTTTTGTGCAAAAATAAACACAAGTGAACTGCATTAGCTGAGCGAGTGACACATTAGTTACAGATGCGGGACCTGTCAGAACGTTGAGGGAACAGCTTTTATTGGGGAAGGGCTGAGAGACTCATAAATAACAGGCTGGCGATCTCCCATAAACATTCGTGTGTTCACGTAAACACCGCCCGCCACAAATGCTGGCCTGGCTGCCAGCTCAGCCTGGAAGAGCCCTCTCCCCCGTCCTCGGAGCAAAACCAGGCCGGAAGGCGGGAGAAGCGCCACAGGCGCCTTTTCTCCAATAGTCCCACGTCAGAGGGAGGGATCCCAGCTCCATCCTAAACATCTGCCAGAGAACGAGGGTTGAGGCCCAGCCACAATAGGAAAACAGGTCTGCTTTCCTCCCTCTACACAGAAGGACAGGACAGAATACAGGATGTTATTACACTGGGGGCTGTGCTATTAAATAAAGCCAAGTAAAGAATTTAAAAAGAAAGTGCCTTGGAAATGCCTCCTGGATACAACTCCAGTGGTTCCCATCGAAATCACAGAGAAAGTGGAATGAGGGCAGCGCCACCCTTGCTTGAAGGACAAAGTCCGCAGAAGGTGGCCCCAGCCCTGTCCATTCATCCAGGGTGCAGGGAGCCTGGGCTTCCTCCCATTGGCTCTTGGGGATGCCCTTGCCTTGGGCCCTGGGGTTCTACACTCTGAGTCGAACACCTCAGAGCCACATCAAGCTGATCCCATAAAGAAGGCAAAGCAGGCCGTGTGAGCTGACACAAGGCTGTCCTCTCTGCTTCTCCTGATCAGGTACCTGCTAATCCAACCTGAAACCCTCACACGCCACCCTGCCCTGCCAAGCAAAATCCACTCTCTAAAAAGCACTGGATGCACTTATTTGCCTGGTGGTATGAGTAATAGTCAGTGGCTGTGTGTTTCATTCTTACCCCTTGCCCTCCTCTGCCACAAATGCGTAAGGCAAAGGGGCAAAGTATGAAGTGGTAGGATTTAAAGCAAATGGCTAACACTCAACATTTTTTGTTAAATTGTTGAATCGGCCAAGAGGGGAGAAGAGCTGGGATCTTTTCAGGGAAGAGAAAGGAGAGAACCCTCACTAGCCCCAAGATCACATCACAATGATTAGCTTCAAAACCAGCTCCACCTTCCCACAGCTCAATAACGTTCCACGGGTCCTTAACTTCCCACCATATAAAAGGTCAAAATCCTTGCACTAAACGGCCTTTTCTTTTATCCAGCCTATTTTTTTTTTAAGTCTGTATTGCATTTGTTACAACATTGCTTCTGTTTTAAGTTTGGGCTCCTTGGCCACCAGGCATGTGGTATCTTAGTTCCCCTACCAGGGATCAAACCTGCACCCCCTGCATTGGAAGGCGAAGTCTTAACCACTGGACCACCAGGGAAGTCCCATATCCAGCCTATTTCTTGATCTACTCCCATCCCACGCTTCAACCTGATTTCCCTCACTGCCCTTAAGGCACCTTGGGGTCCAGCCAGCCCAACTGAGTTCAGTCCTCTCCTCTTCATCCACGTGCTACCATTTTGCACTTTCCGTTACATCAATCCCTCTTCCAAGAAGGCCTTTCCTTCCAGTTCTAGGGGTCTAGATCCAACCCATCCTCCAGACTCAATTCAAAAGCCGCTTCATCCCTCCCTCCTTTGAACTCTGGGAGAACTTTTCGGTACTTTGTTGTTGGCTTTCCTTCTTGTTCTAAGCTATTTGTACGTCTGGCCCATCCCTCAGGAGATTTTTAAATCTCAGATCTGTGTCATATTAATTTCCCAGGTTTCCCACCCTCCCAAACGGTGTGTTGCATCCATGAAGGGTGATCATGACGGTGTCTGGACTCACGGTCGTGACAGTGGTGGGGATGTGGTGGTAGGGCTGGGAGAAGGGAGATGGCAGTCGTGATGGAAACTGGCCAACAGACCTTCCCCTGGGCAGCCTCCCTTTGGGCTTTCATTTTGCAGTTGCACAACAAGTGGAACTCTCGTTGCTTTGGAAGAGAAATTAAGATGCCAGGCAGGTACAGACAGCCAAGCACCATAGCTCTATTGAATCAACCTCAGCCATCTAGGCCCTTTCTTCCCATCAACAAATGGAATGCTTTATGAGAAAATACAAAGCACAGCCCTAGATAGAAATATCGAAGGCTCTTTGGCCAGAACACCCCTCAGGAGGGAACACAATGTAACCATAATTTATTGCATTCGATATTTTCGCTTCCAATCTTATTTTTATAGATATTATTTCATAGGCTGCAGCTTAAACACAGATGGAGAAGATTCTGGCTTTGTAATAAGAGAAGGTTTACAGCACGCCAGCCCGCTGCCCTGTGTTTGTGTGTGGGTAAACGCACATTATCATGTCCTTAGGTGGGGCAGGGAGATGCCTTTATTATGTGTTTGGACTTTGATCCAACAATTCTGCCTTCATCTCTCCCCTTGGCCAGGGCCTCCGGATGCTCCCAAGGGGAGGAAGTGACAAACACCACAGTGGGGCAAGGGGGAGGAGGAATGGCCCAGCCTTTGAAATGCATTCCCGGCTCTGGCTGCATCTGCTATTCCTTGGGTCTTCAAGGGGCCTTGCCTCAGGGACGGGGCCTAGGCCCCAAAGAGCAGAGTTGAAAGGAAGCGAACACTATGGTGCTGTACATAGGACTGTGTTGTATGATTTGCATTGCCTTTGGCATTTGGGGGTGGGGGCGTTGGCATTCAGAAAACTGAGCTCATACTGCGGGTAATGTCTTCCCTCCACAATATATCACAGGTAGGCTCATGTCGATGAACATTCTTAAAAACGTGCCTTGGCTTACGATGTTCATAGACCGGATGTACTAACGTTTGTTTAACCGACGTCATTTGGGTGGGGAAGAGGGAGAGAGAGCAGGAGAGGAGGGAAGGGGGAGGGCTATGGCGAGATCTAAGGAGGGAAAAGGAGGAAGAAAGAGGGAGACAGAGAAGAAGGGTGGGAGGAAGCATTGCGCAGACCAGAGCAGGGGGTCAGACATGTGCTGGCCCAAGGTGTGGCCCCCACACATCCACAGACTCACTGCCGGCGGGCAGCAGGACTCATGCAGCTTGGGCAGGCAGCCTGGAAGACGTGCCATCCTGCCCCTCCTTCTCTCCTCCCAGGGTTCGTTTTCAGCAGGCTCTGAGGAACCTTGGTAGCGCGTGTCAGGACACACTGGGGACATTGGGCTGCTGGGAGAGAGGGGAGGAAGGAGTAGGGGCTCCATTCAGCTGGGAGGGTCAGTGGAAAGAGAATAAGGGAGGGGAGGACGAGGGAGGGAACCTGTGGGGCCTTGGGAAGGGTAACCTGTCCTACCCGCCAGGCTCCTGGGGGAGTCCACGTGGAGTAGCAGCCGTGTGAAGTGAAACGTTACGAGAGGCTGTCCACAAGGGTCTCGGTCCACAGAGCTCTGGGGGAGGTGAAGACCCCCTCGTTGCCTAGCAAAATGGTGTCTCTGTTGTTCACTGTACAGACGTGTCTGTTGTGCACAATTGCAGTGGTGTGATTCTGCGGGAGTCATCCTTGGAGAACCTCTGAGTGTTCAAATAGGTCAGAGGAAATGGTAACTCACACCCAGAAAGCCTTCTGCCTTCACTGGGCTCAGTCATTTCTGCTCTGCTGGTGACTGTCACACCTGGCCCAGGAGCTTAGCCAGAGATTGAGAGCTTTGAGACAGGAGTGGGTGAAGAATCTGCTTCGGGAAGCCACCAGCTTCAGGAAGATAATGCCTACTACCTGGGCTGCTTGAGAAATCTGGCCCAGGTGCCCCACACAACAGACCAAGAAACCGTTTCGCAAAGGGTTATACGTGGGCATGGAGGGCATGCTGAGTTGCGGCTGCCTCCCTTCCTGGGGGTAACCACGCACGCTTGCCCCACCCTCTAACTCTAGGAGTTTTGGTGAGCCATGTGTCACTCACAGGGCTCCCCAACCTCCACCCCTAAAAACAAAGTGGAGCACTGTATCTCCGCCCTTGGACTCCCCAGCTGTGGGAAGTAACGTATTCCCTTTCTGCTTAAGCCTGTTTGCCTGTTTGAATTGGTCTTTTGTCACCTGCAGCTACCAATGTCTCAACTGATACCACAGGCTAATGACTAGGAAATGTTTCAAACCAAGGAACTAAACCAGAGTGAGAATGGGTCTTCCAAGGGTCAGGGTTCCGCAGAACTTCAGGAGAGAGGCACGCCTCTGCCAGACCTGTACAGGATGGCTGGAAGCAGGACTCACTCACACGCACACACACAATTAAAGAACACACGGATGCCTCTGACTTTGGCATCCAGCACTCAGCACTAGCACAGGTGATCTCTAACCCCAAACATCCACTCTCCTGGCTAACACCATTCAGGCCCCAGGGAAATGCTTCTCCATATCATTCACGTTACGTCCTTGAATCAAAAGGAGACTGTGCCTAATTGCTATAACGGTGTGGGTTGTGCCGCTGCTGACATCAGAGATGGACCCTGCTCTAGAGTGTAGGGAGAACTGAATGGTAGAAGCACTTAGGTAAGAGAAAAGACAGATTGATTTATCAAATCCTTCCTCTCAGATAGCAAGAATGCAATAGAAGCAGCACGTCTCAATAGCGGCAAACATGCATTTTCTTGCTTCTCTTTGTGGTTGCAGAGGTACTCATAAATTAGCACAGTAGTTGTCACAATTGTACGTGGCAGCTGAGGAACATTTTCCAGTATAAACAATTCATATTTCTCCTACCTTTGTACATATTCAGGTCAAGATGTAACATGCATGCAGTGTGATACTCTTTACACTGGCAACTAGACACACATGGAACAACCCTACAACTGTGAATGATTTTATCTTTATAAAACTATTTAATAAGATTTAACTGAATTTTCAAAATTTAAGTTAAAATTCAGCTTCAGGAACTTCCTAGGTGGCGCAGTGGTTAAGAATCCACCTGCTAATGCAGGGGACACGGGTTCGAGCCCTGCTCCAGGAAGATACCACATGCTGCAGGGCAACAAAGCCCGTGCACCACAACTACTGAGCCTGAGCTCTAGAGCCCGTGAGCCACAATTATTGAGCCTGAGCTCTAGAGCCCATGAGCCACAATTATTGAGCCCATGTGCTGCAACTACTGAAGCCCACACGCCTAGAGGCTGAGCTCCACAACAAGAGAAGCCACTGCAATGAGAAGCCTACACACTGCAAAAGAGTAGCCCCTGCTCACCACAATTAGAGAAAGCCCACGTGCAGCAACAAAGACCCAACGCAGCCAAGAAATAAATAAATAAATAAATAAATAAATAAATTTATTTTAAAAAACTCAGCTTCAAATATTTTATTAAAATTTTTGCATTAGATAAAATGTAATAGCTATACTATTAGTTATATTTGCCTTTTAATTTTAATAGATAAATTTGAATATTAAAAGTTCAAAACTTATGCAAAAAGGAATTTGAAGCTTTGATCTCTTACAATGTAATTTGCATTTTTTAAAATATCCATAATTTTCTTTCACAGTTTCAGTTTTCTATTGCTGTATAACAAATCCTAAAACTTAGTAGCTTAAAATAAATTATTTTTCTCTCTCACAGTTCTGTGGATTGACTGGCTCAGTGGTCACTTGGAGGGGGGCGTCTCTTGTCTGGTTGCAAATGGTGAGAAGGTCTAAAGTCAAACACAGCTTCAGCTGGACTGTACGTCCAAGGTGGCAGCATCTTTACTCTCATATCCGGTGCTAACTATACTGCTTTCTCCTGTGACCTGTCCACATGGCTAGCTTGGCATCCTCAGCACAGCAGTCTCAGAGGAATCAGACTTCTTACATGATGGTTGGCTTATCCCAGAACAAGCATCCTAAGAGACCCAGGCAGAGAAGCCAAAAGGCTTCCTGTGACCTGTCCTCAGAAGTCACACAGCATCACTGTTGCTGCTTTCCATTGGCCAAAAGTAAGTCAGAGGGACAGCTCAAATTCAAGACAGAGGACTACACAGGGTCATGAATACTGGAGATGTGGTTCACTGGAGGCTAGCTTTGAAGACTAGCTACCACAGTCTGCCCTATGACCCCAAATGAATCACGTCCCTCACACTTGCAAAAGACACTCACTGTCCCAGACCCCCAAAGTCTCATTCATGAATGAGACTAATCAGGCTTAGGCTCCAAATCCAGGACCTCGACATCTACTTCAAGTCCTCTGTAGAGGAAGCCCTGCAGGTGTGGGTGCTTTGGGATGCTTCCTCTTGATTTGAGGAGCTGTGAACTAAAGAGACAAATTATCTTCCTCCTTAAACCCAACACACAACAAGGAGGTTGGCATAGGACAACGGCAATAGACACTCTCATTCAAAAAGGAAGAGAAAGTTACACAGAGCGATTCTGAAATCAAGCCAGTTCTTTTCTTAGGGCCTGGTCCTGCTCTCTGGGAGTGCTTGTGGCTCTCGGCTCCACACTCTGAGTTATCCTTCCTTTTCCAGAAGAAATGGTCAGTGTCTGCAAGCAAATCGACTTCTCAGCCTGCTTCCTGCCCATAAAAAGTCTCTTCATTTGGAACTGTCTCTGTCCCTTTCAATCCAAGCTGAAAAAATTCATTTAAAGATCTGTGGGTTTCTTATATATCAAATTATAAGCTACTCCTTTAGACAAAAAACACACCCCCAATCATCTCCAAAAAGGGCCCTCCTGGCTTCCTAGGTGGCGCAATGGTTGAGAATCCGCCTGCCAATGCAGGGGACACGGGTTCGATCCCTGCTCCAGGAAGATACCACATGCCGCAGAACAACTAAGCCTGTGCGCCACAACTATTGAGCCTGTGCTTTAGAGCCCGTGAGCCACAACTATTGAGCCCATGTGCTGCAACTACTGAAGCCCACACGCCTAGAGCCCATGCTCCGCAACAAGAGAAGCCACGGCAATGAGGAGCCTGTGCACCACAACAAAGAGTAGCCCCCACTCACTGCAACTAAAAAAAAAAAGAAAAAGAAAAGAAAAGAAATAAAAACATTAATACACTTTAAAAAAAAAGGGGGGGGCTTCCTACCTTAAACCCCCTGTGAGGTTGCTGTGGGACTCTTAGTCCTGCTCTCCAGCAGAGAGGACTTAAGAGGTACACCCTTGGCATTCTTAGAAGCCCTTTTGTCTATCCAAGGGATCTAAAAACATGCCCTTAAATATTTTTAAAGGGTCTGTCTAAAAAAATATTTATTTATTTGGCTGTGTCAGGTCTTAGTCATCGCACGTAGGCTCTTCGTTGCAGCGCACAGGGTTCTCTCTAGTCGTGGCACGTGGGCTCCAGAGCGTGCAGGCTCAGTAGTTGTGGTGTGCAGGCTCAGTAGTTGCAGCACACAGGCTCAGTAGCTGCAATGCACAGGCTCAGTAGTTGCAGCACGCAGGCTCATTTGCCCTGTGGCATGTGGGATCTTAGTTCCTTGACCAGGGATCAAACCTGCATCACCTGCATTGGAAGGCAGATTCTTAACCAGTGGACCACCAGGGAAGTCCCACTAAAGGGTCTTACAGCCACACCCATGACTCTGCCTGAGATCACATTTTACTGGCAGCACCCTGGATGTTCTCTGTGCCCTAAGACCATTTCTTACTTTTCCAGCCTTTTGCTGGCTGGAACGATAGATCTGGCTCCTTAGATGTCCTATATTCTGCTCCAAAGCTTCTTTAGTTCATCTCTCCCTTTTCCTGTTTTATCAGACTCAGCTGGAAGAAGCCAATGAGCACGTTCAACATTCTGATTGGAAATCGCCTCAGCCAGATCACAGGTTCATCAGGCACCCTTTCTATTTTTCCCATTCTCACGTAATCCTGAGTGACTGTCTCAGGTCCCCTCTTCTCCAGCTTCCAATAACAGCTTCCCTACTGTTTGAAGCCTTTAGGAACTCCTCCACACTCCAACTGCTTCTCCCCTCCCACTGTCCCAAAGTAAACCACCAGCTTTAGAGTTTCTGTTACATCACTTACAGCACTGAGGTACCTAGTCTCTAAAGAAGGCCCCAGTGAACAAGACCTCCTGGTATGTATGCCCTGTGTGGTCCCCCCACACTGAATCCTGCCTGACCTGTGACTCACGCTAACACATGGAATGAACTGGATATACACTGCGTAAGTTTTGGACGTAGTCTTTAAGAGGACTGGCAGTTTCCTCTTCCTCTTTTTTGAAATACTTCCTTCTGGGAGTCCTGAGCTGCCATCATTCAAACATCACTGGCCCATCAACAGAACCCCTGATGTGCTCAATAATAATTCAATTCAGTGGCCTTCGCTATTTCGCAAACTTCCAGTCATATAAAAATCATAACTTTATATGTCTTTTCAGTTTTATCCTTTTGAAGGCAAACTTGTCAAGGCTGAAGGATAGAACAGATTTTAATCAAGTCTGTCAGTTGCACTTAGAACTTTGAAATATTTAGACATACGGTCTGTGGGCCACCATTTTACCCTTCCCCAGGAGTGGATATCACTAGAACCAATGAAATAGGTGCCTGACCAAGGTGAGGGCCAGAAGAGAAGCTGGGCACTTTCAGGGCTAGAAGGGACACCTGAGCCACCACATCAGCAAAGACCGGAGTGTAGGGATGGGGTGGGATGCGGCAAAGCTCCCCCGCCCCCCCCACCACTCCTCTGGCCATATTCAAATGGCCTGGCCTGGCCCAGGACCAGGTGTGGGAACATCCCCAGAGTCATCCTAAAACCTGACCTGGGCTGGAGAGCATCAGATCCTCTGAGGCCCCCAGGTCTGGGCCCAGGGCCTAGTGCTATGTGCAGAGGGGACTATAGTCAAACCGAGTCAGAGTTCGCTACTGGTGAGTAAATGAGATTTATGTTTTCCACATTCTCCTATTTCTACAGTTCCAAATGTGCTTCTTTTCCCCCATAGTCTCCTTCTAAGTATAATTTTTGAAAAGCCCTAATATTTTCTTTGCGTAATTAAGATGAAAAGGATTTGTCCATATTTAGTCAAAACTATAGAGTGGGAAGAAGAGAAAGGGGGATGAGGAGGTTGGATGGAGATGGTAACAGTGCAGCTTCTTGAAGGCCAGGAAAGCCAGGACATGTGTGTGGCCAGGCTCACGTGTGTGGCCAGGCTCACGTGTAGGTCTCAGTTCTGCAAGGCCATGCAGGTAGCTGATCTGGATCCTAAGATGATACATGTCTGGGGCTCGTGTGCAGCCCTCTGCCTGCCTGAGCTCTCTTCTTACTGGTTCAGGGGGGTCACTGGCAGTGAGACTCTCAGAATTGTCTAGGGGAACAGCTGGGGATGATGGCTGACCCTTCCACTGGAGGTCCAGGCACACAGCTCTGAGCTGGAGGGGGCACTGTCTGGGGGCCTCAGGCAAATTAATTAATCCCTTTGTATCACAGTCCCTAATGGATAAAATGGGGAGGAGGAGGAGGAGGATGATAATAGTTCTTGGATTAAATGAGTAACTGGTAAAGTGCCAAGAACAGAGCCTGGCTCACAGGAAGTGCCTATGTTAACATCTGCCAATAGAGAGAACAGTCCAGGAGAAAGATGGGGTAAATGCAGATTTGCATGAAGGCTGTCTCTCAGTTAAATGCAAATTCATTAAGGAGGGGTGTTCAGATCTTTTCAGGCCAGAAGTCTTCATGTGGCTCAGAGCAGGAGCAGAGGTGTCTCCCATGTCACAGCCAAGCGACAAAGTTCATTTAAAAAGGTGTCCTTTGCAGATATAGAGAATGGACTTGAGGACACAGCAGCGGGAGGGAAGCTGGGACAGAGTGAGAGAGCGGCACTGACATATACACACCACCAGATGTAAAATAGACAGCTAGTGGGAAGCTGCTGCATAGCACAGGGAGATCAGCTCGATGCTTGATGACAACCTAGAGGGATGGGATAGGGAGGGTGGGAGGGAGGCTCAAGAGGGAGAGGATATGGGGATATATGTAAACATATAGCTGATTAACTACGTGGTACAGCAGAAACTAACACAACATTGTAAAGCGATTATACTCCAATAAAGATGTATTTATTAAATAAATAAATAGTAAAAAATGTGTCCTTGGGTCTGGATGAAAATTGTAGTCAGTCACCCAGAGCAAGGACCTATCACTTTAGATGCCCGCGTCTCTGGTTTGTCCTGAATTTCCGTAACTTGCGCACTTAGGAAGCTTTCGCCTTCCCCCCATGGAGCCTCACCCCGTGACACGCTGAACATCAGAATCAGAGTTAAGACTTGAGGTTGAAGATTCACAGGGTGACTTCAGGCACACCTCTTCCCATCTCAGAGACTCAAGTTTTTTAGCCTATAAAATGAAGGGGCTGAACTAGATGATTTCAAAGCCCTCAGTTCACTCTAACATTCCAGGACAATGGCGCCTCACTGCCTGCCCAAGCCTGGCCCTGTGCCGAAGCCCACATCGGGCCCAATGCCCACTCAGCCAGGGGCCGTGGAAGGCCATCGAGGTGGCCCCTTGGGCTTGGCTGAGCCGCTTTGCCCTCCCCTTCGTGCAGGACCTCACCCAGCTCCCAGGACACCCAAGGGACTTCCCAGTTGGGTCCACCTCAAAGCCTGGTCCAACTGGGGGACACCTGGCCCTGGGATGGAGATGAGGAACAAGGGCCAGGCTTGGACAAACACAGAGAAATTGAGACCATCACCCAGGGCAGCATCCTGCACCCACAAAGGAGAAGGGGATGGGAAGAGGCCGGGGTGCTGAGATCTCAGGCAAGGCCAAAACTTGACTTAGCTCCTGGAGGTGAAGGCAAGTCTGGCCTCCTCCCCAAAGCATGCTGAGCCCCCAAAAGAGTGGTGGTGTAAACCCAACATTCGCTACAGCAGGCGGCAAGATCGGAGCCATTTGAAAGTCCACTTACCAAGAACAAACACCACCACATTAGGCCAGTTAGTCAGAGGGCTAGACAGTTCTGCAAGGTTCAGCATGCGTGTGCTGGGGATTCCACGCCTCATGACGTGTCCTATGGAGGTGCATCCACTTGTATGTAGGAGGTTTCTTCACACCTGTAGGAAAGTCTGTGATGGGCCTGGGGTGTCTGTGAGAAAAACAACAGAATAGCTTGTGGTTACCTGTGTAGCCTCTGAGGCCAGACTGACTGGGCTTGAATCCCAAGTTTACCAATTACTAGCTCTGTGACCTTGAGCTGTCACCTTTATGTGACTCAATTCACCCATCTGTTAATTGGGATATAAATAACAATACCTACTTCATGAAGTTGTAAGGATTCAACTGCATAATCCTCTTGTACAGAGTTAGAACAATGCCTACTGTGTAGGAAATTTCCAGTACATAATAATTACTTTGTGTGATGTACACTACATCTACAACTATAGAGTCAAGCACTTCTACATAAACGTTTAAGGGTGTCAGCACATCTCTGAGTATGAGAAGGTACACATCTGGGTGACTGTCTCTCTATATTTGCTTAGGTGTACGAGACCTTTTTGTGCATCCAGTGACAATAACGGCTGGCGTTTATTTCGTGCTTACTGTGTCAGGCACTACCCCAAGAGTTCTACAGGTATTCACGTGGAAATACACGTGAACGTGAACAGCTGAGCACGTTCCCAGACACGTGTCGGTGAGTACCTGTGAGTGTGGCCTGTCAGCCCTGCCTGGTGAGACCCCCTTCCTGAGAGAGCTGTGTGAGAGATGAAGATTCCCACCATGGCATGCCTGCCCACGGCACTGAGCTGGGGGGGGAGGGGGGGGGGCAGTAAATTACACCCACCAACCCACCACCCCTTTCCCAGGCTCCTAGTTAGCCTGAGTTGCCTGCGTCTTCTTTCCTCCAATAGGAGAGGGTAAATGACGAGCCTGGAGAGAAGCCCACCAATCACAGCCTTCCTTTTAGCCTATGCCTGCCTTGGTCTTTTCTTGGCCCCAGGGAGCTCAGGAACGATTCCCGTCGGGCTGGGCCATCTTTTCACTGTGTGTGCCGTTTTTTGCTGAGTGGCATCTACTTCTGACTCACTGTGTATCCTCCCTGAAAGGACAGAGTCTAACACGAGCAAGAGAGTGAATTATCCACGCAGAGAAAGCCTTCACATTTTACCTGTTATGTTTCCTTTGGTTCCATTATCCAATGTTGGTAACATTTCAAGCATAAAAGCATATTTGAAAATTTATGAATGTGCTTTTCGTTCTTGCCTTTATGAATACATGACCTTCATCTTCCTTGGCCCGAGGCACCCACCTCTGCCTGAGGAAAGACTAGGGTGAAGGTTTGACATAGAAAGCACAGACGAAAAATGCTGTAATGTTTGGCATCTGACATGCAAAATATGATTATGCAGTAGGGTCAAAAGTCTTCTAAACTGGGCTATTCTCTTGAGAGCATATTTTCTGGATGTCTTCATCTCTCTCCTTGGGTGTGATCATGACATTTTATATAACGGATGCCCAGGCAAGAAGAGCAAGTCCCTTGGCTTTGCTCTAGACAGGGAACCCCAGTGAGGCCCCTGTCCCAGTCTCCCAGGCTGCTCTGAACCCACCTGGCCTCTGCCTCCAACACCAAGGCTCCGAGTGAGGCAGAGGAGCCTCAGAAGTTCAGCTTCACAGGCCGACTTCAGTTCCCACAGGCCTGGCTACTAAGCTGTGAGCCCGCAGGTCGGCCAGGGTCACGGCCACACAACAAGGAGATGCCACAGGAAGGGAGCGGGCACTGCTGGGTCAGTGGGAGGCCCTGTGGGAGGCAGCCAGGAGAGTCCAGGTGCAGTGGGCTGGGCAGCCGGGGGCACCACAGGGACTCTGGCCAGACCAGGAGGGACCAGACCACGAGTTACAAACTCAGCTTCAAGTACAACCCGTGGCCAGCAGGGATGAAGGACCTTGCTGGGAAACCAGAGGACACCATACTTCAGGATCCCAACACCCGGCTCCTGCCAGATGTCACATAAGCTGCCCTTGTCTGTCCACATACCTCGACCTCATCTTAGTGGAAGAAGCTTAGGAAAGCAATCTGAAAACTGAACATTTTTTTCTAAGAGAAACAAACATCACTTAACAGGACAGGCTAAACTGCTGGGTCCCATGACGTTTAAATCATTGTTTTTCTCACTACTCATCGGGTAGGGGTTGGGGGAAAGGCCAGATTAGTTATATAATGCATAAAGAAATTACATTTTATTCTGCACAGATAAACTGAAGTGTGAGTGAAGTTTTCAACCCTACTGCACACACAGAAATACAGGACCCTCCACTGCCCCACTGAAATGCCAGCTAGCCTGTCCAACTAAAGACAATGACCCCAGCAGAAGACAAGTCCTGGCCTCCTCTAGGTGGTGTGGGACAGGTCGTGGCAGAAGCATCCCTTCCGCCCAAGTGCTCACATCAGCCTCCCTGGACTCACACACAACGGGTCCTATCTGTGCTTTTTATACGGCAAGAACAAGGTTTTAATTCTCTTTCCAGGCCCTTTCCATTCAGGGCATTTGGGCTCCTAGCCCTGGCCGCTGTCTTAGAGCCTGTTCCGATCCCTCCTTCTTCCCCTGGAGGTGGGAATGTGCGGTGTGAACTGAGTGAGGTCCAAGGTCCTACACACTGGGTGTCGGGGAGGAGGGGCGGGGGTGGAGAGCAGCACATGCAGAGGGCGATGCTGCCACCTGCTGGAGCCCCAGGGAGAGACAGCCCAGCTGGAGAACCATGTTCCACTGGCCCAGGGTGGACCACCTCAGAATCTTGCCTTCAAATGACTCACTTTCCTTTTTCCAGAACAGTGTCTCCCCTATTCCTCCACTTGGTCATCTGGTTTTCCGGTTGGACCAATATTATTCATCCCATTTTATGAATGAGTAAACTGATACCCAAGAAAGAGCAGAATGCTCTCTGACGTCACATGACCGGGGATGGCTTGACGGCAACATTTAATTTCCAGCCTCCCAGCCAAAAGCTGTGTCCCCGACTCAGTGCTCAGACTAGGGTGCCCTGGGAAATGAGAGGGACTCCCTTAGTAACAAGGTTGATAGGGTCATCCCCAACATCCAGGGAGACGGTGGCGGAAAGAGGGGCATCTACATCCTACTGGGACTAAGGCACCAGGCGGCAATAACAACCCTGGAGCAGCTCAGGGCCTGATGTATGTCCATAGTGACTTTGTTTTCTAAGGATTCACACACACATTAGCACACAGATCATTTCAGCTGCTCCAGCACCATGTTCTGAAATGCCACAGAGCAGGCTGGCTGCCGGGACGGATGTCTGTCTTGATTAACTGGGCTCCTCCATATCTCAGAGGGACCAACCAACCTGCATGGGCCCGTTCAGAGTTCTCAGTCTTATGGCCTCCCTGGCTCCCCAGTCCCCAGGATCTGGAGATGGTGGGCAGGACTCCCGAAGTCCCAGGCTGTCCACCAGAATTGCCAACACTTGGCTCCCCTATGCCCAGGGACACCTGCACCTCAAACCAGCAGACAAGGGCACCCAGACTGTGACCAGAACTGGCCCTACCACGTCCCAGGTCCCCATGGCAGGGTCAGTTCCCCCAGGCCCTCTGCTCCAGCAAGAAGGACGCTGGCCCTGCTCAGCCTTGTCCTGCTGTGAGTAACTGCCAAGTGGAGAGATGGTATACGGTTCAGAGCCACGGCTAGAGTCTGAGCCCAAATGGCCTTCAAAGGCAGCACCCTCAGGGAGCTACACCAGCTGTCGGCTCCATCTCAAAACCACAGCACTAATAGAAACTTCTCTGAGGTGGCTTAGAGAGCAAATTATGAAGCCGTGAAAACACAGCTGAAGAAAAAGACTGCTGAACTGATCTCAGGCTGGGCGATGACTTTCCAGGCAAAGAAGAGATCATATAGGGAAAGACATGGCTTAACAAACATTGAAACTTCTGTACACCAAAAACACCTCAAAATAAAAGGCAAGCAGGCCTCAGGGGAAGAGTTTTCAACACCCTTAACACGTTTTCTCCACCTATGTCTTTTAATGTCCTTGCTTGTTTTTTTGTTGGGAACATTAGGTTGTGCTTTTATATATTAAACAGGAAAAGTTTACTTTTTTTGAATGCTTTGAATTTTGAAATTTTGAGTATATTATCTATTGACTAAAAAAGAAAAAGATAGCATTTTAAATATAAATCAAACAAAATATTTTAATTGAGTCTATGTGAACAGTTGATGAATGAAAATTTAATATAAAAAAAATTCTTGGTGGGATTTCCCTGGTGGCGCAGTGGTTAAGGCTCCGCGCTCCCAATGCAGGGGGCCCAGGTTTGATCCCTGGTCGGGGAACTAGATGCCAAGTGCATGCCACAACTAAGAGCCTGCCGGCTGCAACTAAGACCCGGTGCAAGCAAATTAATAGATAAATAAATATTTTAAAAATAAATTTAAAAAAAATTCCTGGGAATTCCCTGGCAGTCCGATGGTAAGGACTCTGCGCTTTGACTTCCAGGGCCCAGGTTCCATCCCTGGTCAGGGAACTAAGATCCCATAAGCCACGCAGTCAGCCCCCCCCAAAAAAATTCCTAAGGGAACTTCTGGCCCAGCCCTCCACCCAGACAACAGGGAAAGGCAGGACTGTATAAGTGACTAAGGTTTTCTCCAGCAGCCCCCACTCTTTGCTTTCTGCTCCCCTGTCCCACTTCCAAGCACCCCACTTTCCCAAAGTCCCCCACAACCTCCTTCCCTCTCCTTTCCCACCCTCACAATCTGCTCTCACATGGGCTTTGCTAAACTCACACACACAGAGGGCCTAGGAGGGCCTGACAGGCCGCCCGCTCAACAAAACATAAAGGAGCAGAAGGAAAGCTGTAGCCACTGAGGTCGGACATTATTCTGTCCACACTGCAGGCCAAGCACACTGTTAAGCAGCTGATACATAGCAAATCTCCACTTTTTGGTGCTGGCGTGGGCTTTGAAGAAGAGTTAAAAGTTTGTCACAGTGATGTTGTTTTTTGATGAGAATCTCAAAGGCCTGAGATCTACAGCCTTGCATGAGTCCTTTTATGAAACAGAGCATAAGAGATCCAGCTCCCAAGGGCCAGTATCGTACGAGCCATTTTCCCAAACAAGAGGGGCAGCCAGAGGACGAATGGGGACCTTTTCTGTGGCCTGGCTACAGCTGGGGGCTGACAGGCAGATGACTGGGGGCCATCCCTCCCCCTAGCCCAGGCCTTCACTGGACAAAACAGTCTGTAGAATAGGAAACATACCTCTTCTCTGCCCAAGTCCCACCCTCCCTGCACCCACCACGGGGGAGCAAGGCCACTTTTCCCTGTGTGTTTTGTGCACACTGGGAGATGATTTGGGCCAGTGTCCCACTAGTCCTGGGACAGCAGTCCCTGCCCCTCCTGACAGTTCTGCTGGACAGTCGTCACCCTCACTGCCAGGACAGTCACCCTCACTGCCAAGACTCTGCTTTGGCCCAAGCCTCCTCCTCTCCAGACCTCCTACCCCTCTCTCTCCTCTCTTCTTGGACTACCAGACTCCAGGAAAGGCAGAAAGCTCTGGACAGTGCCCAGGTTGCCTTGCAGACTGCAGATAAAATAAGGCTCAGTGGCTGGACCTGTGGCTGGATCTCTGGCTGGTCCTGTGGCTGGCCCTGCTTGGGTGCCACTACCAGGGGGAGCCCTCTATGGCAGAGCCACAGCGCCACCTGGTGGCGCAACACAGCAGGCCATCTGCACAGATAGGCCAGAGCCAGCCCAAAGATAGACATCTCCTGGGTGCCTCTTCCTTTACTCTTTCACCGTCTAGTTGCTGGGGGTCTTCCCTAGATCCCAGGAGAGCCCCACCCCGAGGGCTGATGGACGACCAACAAGCTGAGGTCCCAGCCACATCTCTGACACACACACCCCCATACACATAGCAAAACACACAGAAAGGGCCTGGGCTTCTGTGTCAGGTGGACTGGACCACTCCCATCTTCTCTGGTTGGCATATGACTGAGCTCAGGCAATTCCATAACCTCATGAGCCTCAGTGTCCTGCCTCTAAAATGGGAGCAATAAAAAGGCTGCTGAGGAACAGATGAGGTAATAAAGGTCCTACAGCAGCGGCTGGCTCGTTGCAATTCAAGAAATCATGGTTTCCTTTCCTTTCTGTCTGGGCTTAGTGCCTGGGAAACCTAGATTTACCCAAAGGCAGGGCCAAGAGGACAGCCAACACCAAAGTCTAGGATGAGAAACATTTCTGTCTTAGCTCCTTCAAGAGGCCATTCCAAGCTACTCCATCAATTGCTATTTGCCTCTCTCTGAACACCTTCAGTGGAGGGTGACCGACCCACCTGGTTTGCCAGAGACCGAGCGATTTTCAGGAAGTAAGAGACTTTTGGTGCTAAAAGTGGGGTGTCCCAGGCCAGCCTGGATGCACTGATCACGTAGTCCTTAACTCTCCACACAGTCCTGTTCTAGGGCTTCACAGAATCATGGGCTGTAGCCCAGGAATCTGCACTGCAACATTCCCCAGGTGATTCTTACAAACACCAAGTCGCTGCCCCTACACTCTCTGTGTTTCCTCATTAGCTTCTGATGGGAACACTACTCTTCAACTAGATGGGAAGCCACCTGAGGCACAGCACACACTCAGTGACAACACCTTGGTAAGACTCCAAAAAATTTCTAAAAACCAGGCTCCGGACCTGAATCTGCAAAGTAAACCAGCAACGATAAAGCCCATGTTCTCTACTCAGCTTTAGCGTTTGCACCCACGTGTTGCTCCTCTATTACCTTCCATTCATTCATTATGTGTTGAGTGCCTATTAGCTCAGCACAGGAGGAAGTAATATCCTAATGGTGACAGATAAGCAATTGCCACTTATAAACACAATAATTTTAAATAGTAGTAAATACTACTATACTATAGTCACTATATCACCTGAGGAGGTGATATCTGACTGAGCCTTGAAGGTTAAGGCAACAGCCCCCTAAGATTTGGGTAAAGATGTTCCAGGAGCAGGAATGGCGGTTACAAAGGCCCTGAGGCAGAAACAAGGAATAGAAAGACTAGAGTGGCTGGAGCATAAGTGGGGACAGAATGACAGGAGCTGAGGTTGAAGAGATGGGCAGGGGCTGGCGCAGACACCTGGGGCCTTCTGGACCACTGCAGGCCTGTGCATTTTATTCTGCATGCAATGCAAATCAGTCAGTGGTTTTAAGCATGGAAATGACAGGATCTGATCTGTGTTATTAAAGGTCCATTTGGGCTTCTGTGTGGAGAAGAGACAGGAGAGGGATGAGAAGGGGAGGCAGGGAGTCAGTTAAGAGGCTACTGCAAAGGCCAAGCAGGAGGTGACAGAAACTGCTGATAGAGAGAAGGGCAGGGTCCAGAATACCTACGGGAGAGAGACTCGGGACATGCTGATGGATTAGATCTAGCGGGGAGCAAAAGGGGACCATGAAGGCTGCCGCCTAAGCTTTTCACTTAGAATCCAGGTGAATGGACAAAAGGGCCATTTGTGGGATGGGAAAGACTAGGAGAGAAGCAGGTCTGGGAAGGAAAAAAAATCAAGTGTTGTGCTTTGGACGAGTCATTCAAGTGGAGATGGCAAGTGCACTGATGAAGAAGGTTGGGCTTTGTACAAAGGCACGGGGAAGTATCTACTAACTTTATCCCCAGGCCAGTTTAATAGTTTGAATGATTGGATGCTGCCTTTTCCTTCTGAAAGGAATTCTCATTAAGAAATTCGAAAAAATCAGTCATCAAAGTAAAATGATGTTTTGTACAATAACAGTTGCACCAGTCAAAACCCCTTTTTGGTTACAAGTGAGAAACCCATTAACTGGCCAAATGCAAAGGGGCACTTTTTCAGCTCGAAAATCAAACCACAGAAAGAGAACTGATGAAGCTAGTCTTGAGAATCAGAGACTCAAACACTTGCCAACCTCTTTATCTCCCTGCTTCACATTAAATGTAGCCTTCATCCTCCCAGGCCAAATAGCTCAACTAAAAAGATACCTGCTGGGAGCTGCAGGAAGCTCTGGAATTTATTCTTTATGTTAAAACAGAAAGGAAAAAAAGACTCTTCCCAGATAGCTCAAGATAGAAACAAGCCATGGAAGGACTCTGATTGGTTTGTTTTGAGTCACATGCCCATCTCTGAAAGGCGAAATAGGAGCTGGGAAGATAAAATCTACTATACAATGTGTCTTTTCTGAACACAGAACTAAGCATCCTAGAGTTAAAAGAGATCTTAGAGGGCTTCCCAGGTGGTGCAGTGGTTAAGAATCTGCCTGCCAATGCAGGGCACACGGGTTCAATGCTCTAGGAAGATTCCCACATGCATGGAGCAACTAAGCCTGTGTGCCACAACTATTGAGCCTGCACTTTAGAGCCCGTAAGCCATGCCCATGAGCCACAACTATTGAGCCCATGTGCTGCAACTACTGAAGCCCATGCACCTAGAGCCTGTGCTCTGCAACAAGAGAAGCCACAGCAATGAGGAGCCCACGCACCACAACAAAGAGTAGCCCCCACTCACCGCAACTAAAAGAAAGCCCACGCACAGCAAAAAAAGACCCAACACAGCCAATAAAATAAATAAGTAAATAATTAAAAAAAAGAGAGAGAGATCTTAGAAGCCTCATCAACTCCCTCAACCAATGCAAGATTCTCTTCTACTGCGTTCTAGCTTTGGCTCAATCACTTTTAAAGCTGGGAAACACGCTTTTTCGCCAGTCAAGCCATCCCATTTCTCAACAGTGCTAATCATTTTAAAAATAAATGTGCTTCCTTGTCATCAACTACACCCATGGGCTGTAGTTCTAAGTTCATGTTCTTTCCTCCAGGTCAACACTGAGTACGTCTGCTTCTTTCACGAACTGTAGTCACCATGGATGGCTTATTGGTATGGGAAGTAAAAGGGGCATCTAGTCCCCTGGATCATTAAGGTCAGGGGTTGTCAGGGACCTTGTGGGGAAAGGCAGGAAACCAAAAGGGGGAGGGGAGGAGATTCTCGCCCCACAGGCTTTCCCACAGCGTGAACTCTACCCCAGCTGCCTGCCTCTGCTCCCAGCCTGCCACCCTTCAGGGAGCACAGAAACACTTAAAAAGAATTCAGTTTTACAGTGTATGTTAAAAAAGAAGAAAAACAATATAGACAGGAGAAGATAAAAATAAATTTAGGAGAAAAAGTTGAAAGAAGGCTAAGAGGAAATGAATGAAAAGACTACATACAGAGGGAACAGTGTAATGAAAGTTTTAGAGAAGGAATCTACTCATTAACCAGAGTATTTAAAAGAATGAAACTGTGAGGACAGAACACAATATTTTTCAAGATAAGAATAATTAGGAAATATACAGAGAATAAAATAATAATTGGTTAAATGAAATAAAAAGATTTTTTAAATGACTATAAATATTACGATACTAAAAGATGAAACAGAAATGGGTTAAGCTGAAGGCAGCAGGACAGAGTCCAAGGGCTGAAAGCACCAGGCAGCGCTGAGTGTGGAATCTCATGGGCTTTGGCTGAGCCTCGGTTTTCTGAAGGGCACCCCTGTGAGCTGGGCTCCTCAGCCATGCATGCCTTACGTCAGAGCCTCCAGTAAGTGCCCCTTCCTTAAATATCGGTTGGGGAAAGGAATTCAGTGGTGCCTCCCCTGGAACTGGAGGACACGAGCACGTCCCATCTAGCATCAGTCGGCCCAGGCCCTTCAACCACTGCTCTTATGATGCGAATTCTAGGGGCCTCACATTCATGGACCATCACATCAGAAACCCTCTTAAAGGTGATTGTGCACATCTGGAAAATTTTATATATATAATATATATTATGTATTTGATGTATATGTTATATATAATATATATAACACATTTTGTACATAGTATAAATTACTATATACAAAATTATATATAATATATATATATTTTATAGATAGATGTCTATCCCTCAGACCAGCAATCCCACATATAGAATCTATCTCAAAGATATAATAGCAAAATATGCAAAACCATATGAACAAACCTCTTCATTGCAGCATCATCTACAAAACCAGAAGACTGAAAACAATCCAAATGTTCGTGAGTAGAGGACTGGCTGAATAAACAGTGGTACATCTATAGGAACAGAATACTACGAAGCTGTGATCAAGAGTGAGGAAGAGTTCCAACTGCAAATTTGAAATAATCAGAATATACTGTCAGTGAAATCAGTAAGGAATAGAGGAGCTTTTGAAAAAGGAGAGGAGGTGAAATACAAACATAAATGTGTATCTGCTTACATTTTCTAAGATACACAATGGAAAGATAAATCAAAAAAGTAATTTTTAAGTTATTACCTATATAGAGAAAGAGGAAACAGGATTAGGGGACAAGAAAAGAAGCTAGACTTCTTAGAATAAACCCTGTTTTATAGTTTTGACTTTGAAAGCATGTAAATATCTTAAATAAATCAAAAAGAAAAAAAGGAATTCCTAAAAATATAAAAACTCCATCAAATGGCATTCATTGTGTATCAAGTTGATAGCATAGCCACACACAGAAAAATCACTTTGACTTTTAAACAAAGAACTTCAAATACTGCCTTTTGAATATAAACTAAGGACAAAAGAAATCACAAAGGAATCTTAAACTGTAATCAATAATATTATTATTAGAAATAATATTGATAATATTTTTAAACTATTGCATGTGTGTAGTAGGATAAAGCAAATAAATAATTAATTATGTAAGAGTTGTAAAGAATTAATATTTTTAGAGCAAGAGAAATGAAATCCAAATATAAAATTGAAGGGTACAGGAGAGACCGCCACCTGAGTTCTGGGTGAGAATCTTCGGAGTTTCTTTGGGACTAGAGGAATCCTGAAACCATGGATCACCTATGTATGCTTTGGGACATGCTTTAGATGTTTTTTCTAGAAGCCATGCAAGTACCCTAAAAATTGAATGTATTGTTGAAAAGACTTATGGCCAATGGTGGCAGAGTCTGCATAGAACTATGCTTCGTGGTGTTCTGGGGAAAACCTTTCGGCTTGTTGGCTATACTATTCAGTATGGCTGTATAGCTCATTGTGCTTTTGAATACGTTGGTGGTGTTGTCATGTGTTCTGGACCATCAATGGAGCCTACAATTCAAAATTCAGATATTGTCTTTGCAGAAAATCTTAGTCGACATTTTTATGGTATCCAAAGAGGTGACATTGTGATTGCAAAAAGCCCAAGTGATCCAAAATCAAATATTTGTAAAAGAGTAATTGGTTTGGAAGGAGACAAAATTCTCACCAATAGTCCATCAGGTTTCTTTAAAAGCCATAGTTATGAATTCCTCAGTTTGCTGCTAGAAGACACTAATTTGCCAAAAATAATTTAGTTGGAAGAAGCATTTAGCAGGTTCCAGCGGGTCACGTTTGGTTAGAAGGTGATAATCTACAGAATTCTACAGATTCCAGGTACTATGGACCTGTTCCATATGGACTAATAAGAGGACGTATCTTCTTTAAGATTTGGCCTCTGAATGATTTTGGATTTCTACGTGACAGCCCTAATGGCCACAGATTTTCTGATGATTAGCAAGCATTTATTCTTTTGATTTGATTATTGTCTTCTGTTCAAGTGAATTTATTATTGTCACAAACCATGTACTTACTAATAAACTATGTGCTATTCAGTTTTAATTATTTTTAATTGTTAAATGTAAAGAATAAACAACACACACTCTGCAAGTTATATTTGTTCAAAATATATGGATAGAAATTTAATCCAAAATAAGTCATCAAAATTTTATGATATAAAAATATTTTTAGGGAAACTGTGGGACAACCTCACTTTTAAATTTTGGGTTGCATTGGCATAATGAAAGTAATTTACTCCTCTTGAATATGCCTCATACTTTAGCTACATTTACAAGGCAGAGTGGTAACTAGTCTTACAAGTCCAAACCAATAATAAATACCAAGAGTTTGACTTAATAAAAAGTTGCTAAGTCAAAAAAAAAAAAAATTGAAGGGTACAAATTCTGTAATCTTACATTTGAATTGGAAACATCACTATAAACTCAGGCTTTATTTTTCTCTTTAAAAAAAAAAATGCACTTCCTAGTTTTGTCCACTGAAAAGGCTTGAAAATATGACAACCATAGAGCAGCAGTAGGGAACTTTAGCACGCAGATTGTGGTCTCTTAAATAACTTTTTTCACCAAAAAAGAAGCAGGCTCTTGGGAGAAATGGCCAATTCCAGGACTGAAGGAAGACAACTACAAAACACATTTTGAAAAATCCTGTCATGCCAGGAACATATATCTTAGATTTAAGATTACTCAAAAAAGATCCAGGAGCCAACTTAATGGGACTTCCCCTGGCCAACCATGGGACAAATCAAGCATCAACAATGGTAACAGGGTCAGTGAATCAAGGGAACAAATAATAGTCCTAAACACTTACACAGCCAGTAACAGAGTTTCCGACAACATGAAGGAGAAAAAGGTAGAACTAAAAGGTGAAATAGAAAACCTATCATTGTGGTAGGTTATTTTCATGCCCTTCTCTCAATGATAGATAAAACAAGCAGGCAGAAAAATCAAAGATACAGAAGGCTTGAAGAGCCCCATGGACCAACTTGATATAATTGACACTGGCAGGACACACTGCCCAACAACAGCACAGCATACATTCTCTTCACGTGCACCAGAATCAGATGAAAAGCAGGAAAACGAGAGAAAAATCACAAAACTCAAAACCGGATATTTGAAAACATAAATAAAAGTGGAAAACATTTTCTGAGACTGATCAGGAAAAACAAACAAACAAACAAACACAAATTACCAATATCAGAAACTAGAGGGGACATCACTACAGATCCTAAAGACAAGAAGGGATACTATAAATAAATTAACGCCAATAAATCTAACAACTTTAATGAAATAGACAAATTTCTTGAGAGACACAAAGTACCAAAGCTCACTCTAGAATAAATAGGTAACCTGCATTACCCCCTTATCTGTTAAATAAATTGAATTTGTGGGGTTTTAAAGAAAAAAAACTTCCTACAAAGAAAACTGCAGGCCCATAGTGCTTCACTAGTGAGTTCTGCCAAATATTTAAGGAAGAAATAATACAACATTTCAAAACTGAAAACTACAAAACATTGCTTAAAGAAATTAAAGGCCTAAATAAGTGCAGATATGTACCTTGTTTATGGAATCAGAAGACTCAATATTGTTAAGGAGGTAATTCTCCTCAAATTGATTAATACATTCAACAGAATTCTTATAAAAATCCCAGGATATTTTCATAGAAATTGGCAAACTGACCCTACAGTTTACGTGTGCGTGTGTATATTTTATATATAATATGTATATATTTATATGATTACAGTAATCAACACATAACACCACAACGACAGATAGCTCCATAGAATAGAATGAGAGTCCAGCAAAAGACCAACACAGTTAAGGTCAATTTATTTTTGACAAAGTGTCAGGGCAATTCAATCAGGAAAGGATAGGCTTTTCAACAAATGCTGCCAGAATTGGATATCCATATACAAAAAAAAAGAAAAATTTAGATCTCTAACTCACATCATACACAAAAGTTAACTCCTAAATTTAAGAACTAAAACACAGAAAAAAATCTTGGTGACTTTGCGTTAGTCAAAAATTTCTTAGATGTAACACCAAAAGTACCATCCATAATAGAAAAAAATGGATAAACTGAACTTTATCAAAATTTAAAAGTTGCCTTTTCAAGAGACACCATCAAGACAATGAAAACTCAAAACACAAATGGGAGAAATGATTTACAAAACATATATCCAACAAAGGAATTATATCTAGAATATACAAAAACTCCTATAACTCAATAATGAAAAGATAAACAACCCAATAAAAAAAAAAAGGCAAAAGATTTGAATGGATAATTCACCAACGAAAATATCTGAATGTCTAATAAGCACTAGAAAAGCTACTCAACATCACTCATGTAGTTCATTGTACATCAAATATATCTTTTAAAAAAGCTGTAAAGGGCTTCCTAGGTGGTGCAGTGGTTGAGAATCCACCTGCCAATGCAAGGGACACAGGTTCGATCCCTGCTCCAGGAAGATCCCATATGCCACGGAGCAACTAAGCCTGTGTGCCACAACTATTGAGACTGTGCTTTAGGGCCCGTGAGCCACAACTATTGAGCCCATGTGCTGCAACTAGCAAAGCCCACATGCCTAGAGCCTGAGCTCTGAAACAAGAGAAGCCATCGCAATGAGAAGCCCGCGCACCACAGCGAAGAGTAGCCCCCACTCACTGCAACTAAAAAGAAAGCCCGCACACAGCAAAAAAGACCCAACACAGCCAATAAAATAAATTTATTAAAAATAAATAAATAAAATAAAAAAGCTGTAAAATAAAAAAACTAATCGGTTACCTTTGGGAGTTGTTAGAGCATCCATTCCTTATTCTAAAGATTAGTAGAAAAAGGAAAAGAGTCCAGCAATATTATCTGGCCTTTTCTATATGAATTGTGCTTTAGGAAAACCAAATAGGTGACCAAAAAAAAGTTTTTTTTGTTTTATTTTAAGAATCACAGTCACACATGGAAGCAGCTGAAATGCCCATCAACAGACGAATGGATAAAGAAGATGTAGCACATATATACAATGGAATATTACTCAGCCATAAAAAAGAATGAAATTGAGTTATTTGTAGTGAGGTGAATGGACCTAGAGTCTGTCATAGAGAGCAAAGTAAGCCAGAAAGATAAAAACAAATACAGTATGCTAACTCACATGTATGGAATCTAAATAAATGGTACTGATGAACCCAGTGATAGGTCAAGAATAAAGATGCAGATGTAGAGAACGGACTTGAGGACACAGGGTGGGGGGCAAAGTGAGAGAGTAGCATTGACATATATACACTACCAAATGTACAATAGATAGCTAATGGGAAGCTGCTGCATAACACAGGGAGATCAACTCGATGATGGGTGATGACTTAGAGGGCTGGGATAGGGAGGGTGGGAAGCAGTCGCAGGAGGGAGGGGACATGGGGATATATGTATGAATACAGCTGATTCACTTTGCTGTACAGAAAAATCTGGCACAACAGTGTAAAGCAATTATATTCCAATATAGAGCTTAAAAAAAAAGAATCACAGTCATAAATACAGAAGGAATAATAGAATTAGAAAACCATTATTGAGTAATCCTTAATACAATAATAAATCTAGACAAAGAGTATCAACAGCTGCTAAAACCATTAGGTTAGAGGTTGATGTGGCAATTTATAATGGATGGATCAGGCTGACCACATCTGAAATCATGAGTAAAATTAACATCAGTAAAAATGGAACAACCGGACATTATGTACTTTCTCTCTTGTGATACAATAGTATATAGTACCACCTATAATCTATTTTTGCCAAAAAAAAACCCCTGAATCTTAATATTACCAAGCTTCTAGATCTAATTCTCAGAGGGGATTGAAGAACTTGTGAAAGGATGCCTTGAGGATGGAATTAGCCAAATTCTATAGGGAAATTCTATAGATCAACAAATAAATATCATAAAAGGGAGTGGGTAATTGGTATAAATGAAAAGAAATTTAAAAGATATATTGATTACATGTAATGTGTGGACCTTGTTTGGATCTTGATTCAAACAACCCAATCATAAAAATATTTTTCAGAGATAAGTGTGGACATTTGAACACAGACAAGGTGTTAAATGGTAAAGAGGCACTACTGTTACTCTTGTTAGGTGTAATAATGATACTGCAGTTACGCTCTTTTTAAAAGCGATTACCTGTTGGATATACACACTGAGGTATTTACAAGTTAAATTAAACCACACCTGGGGTTTCCTTTAAAATATTCTGGTGACAGTGTTACTAGGGTAGGGGAGAATGTTGTGGGAACAAGATAGATGAAATAACATTGACAATTCTTCAAAGTAGTGATGGATGGATACAGGGTGGTTAAATATACTGTTTTCTCTACTTTGGGTATGTTTGAAATTTTCCATAATAAAGAACTGGGGTTTTGTTTTGTTGAATTTTAAATGGGCTGTATTCATACAGACCACAGCCCTCAGGCCAAGTTCAACATGTGTATTCCCTACCTTCATCTACACACTCAATGTCTGTAGGTCACAAATGAGAGAAATGAGTCAGGGGTTAAGAAAACAGAAAAGCAAGTAAGGGAGCAGTGGCAGCTGGTACCCACCTCTGTGCTGGGGATTAATGGAGAGTGGTAGGACCACAGTGAACGGAAGATCACATGCCCATGCAAAGGGGGCAGCCAATGTTGCCACGTGGGAATAAGGACCCGAGATGGCCAAGTCTTCTCATTTTTCATTAGAAACTTGAAATCTAGGCATTTCAGTAAAATTTCCCAATATGTAGTCAAATGATTAAAAAATTTTTAAACACTTTGCAAGTCAGTGCTAGAAAGCAAACAAAACCTGTCTGGAGGCTAGATTTGTTCCACAGACTGCTGTTTTGTGATGTCTGACACCACATCATGTAATGCATTATACAATAATGCATTACTAATCGGTTGACGTTCTTAACAGTTGAATCACACCGCCAGGACAACTGAGTTTGTACATATCCAAAATGCCCAGATCCTTTACATGCAAACAGCTGTCAAGCCAGGCACTCCCCCACCCCCAACTATGAACTGAACACAGGCTTACAATTATCTCTATCAAATTGCATCTTGTCATTTGTCAGAAATATTTGTCTCTGGATTGGCTCTTACTCTTACTCCAAATTCTACTGAATTTGCTCTCCCTCCCAGCTTTGTATCACACACAGTTTTAATAAGCCCATGCAAAGCCATCTACAAAGCTAATGTCAACCTGTGTGTACAGTTCAATGGATTTCAATGGGTAGGTCAGACTTCTCTCCTGCCAGTCATCTACAGCTGTTCAGTATAACTTCAACCTACCTTCTGGGTTCATCCACCTCATATTTACCCATCTTCCTCCTTGAAGCCACTATATAGTGCATACAGGCCTAATCCACTATTTTTGTGGTGACAGGAATGGAACCTCCTTACACCTGTATATGTAGTACTTTAGGGTTTTTACAGCATTTCCCCATCATTTTCTGACGATCTATATCACCCATCACAGCCTTTAAAAATCCTATCAGCCTCACATTAAGACACTGACCTACAAATCTGCCAGTGGTCTACCTGTTTGTGATCCACTAATAATCTCTATGGTGATTTCTAGGTTAAACAGAGCAAGGACAACTAATTTAGCTTCTTATCGTCCCACTTCACCATATTGCCAGAAAAAGAGTTCCCCAAACCACCACCATTCCAACAATAACCTATAGGGACAGAAACAACATATTAAGAGGAAGAATGTTCTAACCATGAGACGTGACAGAAAGTGGAACGTGTTGCCTTGTGAACCAATGACATTTTGATGCTAGATCTTCTGAAATAGGAGCTACCGTTCTGAAGAAGGGATTCCGACGTTGATAGGGAGTTGGGCAGAATGATCTCTCATTCATTTACTTCTGTTCACCTGGGAAACCTGCTCTGAGAGCAGCTCTTGGAAGTATCTTACCAATTCTCGCAGTGATAACTTCTAAAGGTTAAACATATACACTTGGCAAGTGAAACCGTTTTTACGCTTCGTACATTTGAAAATTAATTCCCTTTTAAAAAGCAGTTTTCAGCAAATGTTTTTAAAATGCCAACCTTTTCTCCATTGCTCGAAATTGGAAAGCATCCATACACTGGAATATTATTCAGCCATAAAAAAAGAAATGAAGTACTGATACAAGGTAGGATGGGGATGAATCTTGAAAACAGTAGGGTAAATGAAAGAAGCCAGTCACAAAAGACCACATACTATATGATTCCATTCATATCAAAGTCCAGAAGAGGAAAAGGTAGAGACAGAAAGTAGATTAGTGGTTATTTAGGGGTGGGGTGGGGTGACAGCTAAAGGATACGGGATTTTCTACTGAGTTGATGAAAATGTTCTAAAATTGACTGTGGTGATGGTTGCACATATCTGTGAATGTACTAAAACCCATTGAATTGTACACGTTAAATGAGTGAACTGTAGGTTATGTGAATTATATTTTGATAAAGCTGTTTTTAAAAAAATTAAGCAAATCTTTTCTCGGGGGGGGGGGGTTAGATATTTGTTTCCAGGCTGGCTAGATTTCTAAAGAGGGGCACTCAGCATCTGCTGAGGATGAGCCTGTGAGCGAAAGGATCTGGTCCAGCGAGAAAACGACAGCCAGGTGAGGTGGGCGGACTTTCTCACATTTCAGGTGGTATGGGGCTCCCCTTTCGGAATCTGGGGCCGGGGTTAGTAGCCGAGGAGACAGACAAGAGCTCCACCTTCCACCCACTTTCTCAGAGCTTTCTAGGTCTTGCTTCTCACCACTCCTGGCAGTATTTCCATCCCAGGAGTTAACTACCCGCACTCCCATAAAAACAGCTGAAACCATTCTCTTGGGAGAACGCGTCCAGGAGGTTTATCTTTCCAACTAAGCTTGTTCCCTACTTCGCCCCACCTCCTGGGCACGTGGGGCACCGCCCCTCCCCCCCCCCCCCCCCCCCCCCCCCCGGTCCCTGGCAAAGCGGTCCCCGTGCCTCAGAGGAGTTTTCGCGTGCTGGGAACATTTCAAAAACCAGCTGGCAGGTTTCCTGCTCCCCGGTGGCACGTCTGAACCTGGGGTGTGTGGCAGGCAGGAAAGGATATCCCTAGAAAACGTCTGTTCCCCGTTCTGCCAGCGAATTCCACCACTCCTGACTGACACCGGGGAGAAGGGGGCACAGATGGGGGGAGGGAAACGCCCAGGCGCTTTTGCCAAACTCTGCACATCCGCCCAGGGAGGCCTGGAGGCCTGGGTAGGGGAGAAGGGCCCGCGGTCTAGGGGCTCTGCAGGTCGGAGGGAGGGGGCAACGACTAGTTAGTAGTAGTTAAAAAGGAGGAGAGCGACCGCTGCACTTGAGCCCCTGCTCTGGGCCTCCGGCCCCAACTCTCGGGAGTGGTCGCCCGGCTCAGGCCCCGACACCCAGCGCGCACCACGCGGCTCCAGGCCCTGGGTGAGGGGCAGCGCCCGGGAACCCGCGCCGGGAACTTGGGCACGCCCCATAGAGAGGGCGCCTGGAATTTTCGATGACGAGGCCCAGGTAGGGCCCCATGGCCGGTGCAGCGCCCAGGGATTTTTCGTCCGCATCCGCGGTACCGGGAGCTGGGACCGGCTGCCGTTAAAGGAAACGTCTAGGAAGAGGGAGCAGCAGGTAAACGTCAGGGTGCGAGCGGCTGGATGGTGCGCGGGGGCAACAGGCAGCTTGGAAAGCGAGTCACAGGCACCAAGGCGACCGCTTCCTGACTGCAGCGGAGCAGGACGTGCACGCAGAGCAGTCAAAGACAGGAACTGAGGAGACTGAGGCGAGAGTGACTCGTTCCCTTGAGCCAGGGGGTAAAAGGGGGGTGCGGGTACCCAAAAGGATCGTGCTCCAGGTGAGGCTCGAACTCACAACCTCGGCATCGCTCTGCATGTACTGCTGTATAAGTACCGCGCGCTAACCGATTGCGCCACTGGAGCTCCGCTTACCCCGCCTCGCGATGGCTCTATCAGGGTTCACCCGGGCCCCGTGCGGGCCTCCGCGGAGCATGCGCACCCGCGGCTCGCGGCTCGGCGGGAACGAGCCGGGGCCCCGGGAGCCCGCAGCTTCCGGCGCGGCGGTCCCCAGGTGGAGTGAAGGCGGGGAGGCTGCGAAGGGCTCCCTCGGGTTGGCAGGGCGGTGCGGCAGGACCTTGAGAAGAGTACAGCCCGCCTCCCTGGGTAGCGCGGGAGGAGGAGCCGGGCGCTGCGGTCTGAAACCACCTCCGCGTCCTCCGTGTGGAGCTTCGCTTCCCGGGAGCAGACCCCGCGAAGAGCAGGCCTAGCCCAGGAGCCGGGCTGCGGCCGGCGGGCGGGCCTCGTCGCGAGGGGTGGGGCCGCAGATGCCCCGGGCGGCCGCCCCTGCCCCGCGCCCCCGCGAGACCCGTGGGCCGGAGGACCCCACCTCCCTAACCCCCCGCCCGCGCCGCCCTGGACCTGGGCCGGAGCGGGAAGCCCCGTGAATGAGCAGAGCCCGTGCCTGCCGGTGGGGCAGCCGGGGAACGCCTAGGCCGCGGTGGCGACCGAGCTTCCAAGGCCCGGCTGGGCGGAGGTTTAACTATCAGACCCTTGTCCTGCCCGAAATCGTGTCAGGCCGCGGGCATTCCGGGGACACGATGATAGCCCGGACCTTCGAGAGGCGGCAGGCTAAGCCCCACGTGTTTTGTTGGCCCACAACGTGTATGTTTTGTTCCTGATATTTAAAATCAAGAGGTCTCATACAAATATCTGGATATCCATTTCCTTCTTTAACACCAGAAAGTGTAAACCGTACCCCAAGGCCGAATTGTGACTGTCCTGTGCCCTACGCACTTTTGTCTTCATGGGCCCTTTCAACATCAAAAAAAAAAATTTTTTTTATTACATTCTGCTGCTACAAAACACAAATATAATCCAGGTTGAATTTATTGTTGTATGTGTTACTATATTTTTTCCGATGCCAAAAAATTTCAAATGTAAACATTTTGGAGGGTTCTAGGCACTGGGCCTCCTATCCTTGATTGATGACTGCTGGGAACCTGCATCCCTCTGGGAGGGTAGCTGCAGCCTCCTCCGCAAAGGGCCCCCCACCCCTCCCTCTCTTTCTCTGGGGCAACCTCAGTCGATTGTCTCCTGGGCCTCTGTTGACATGCTGGTCACCCTGTTCGGTGACCTCTGCTTTCCTGGGAGAGCCAGAAAAGCAAACAACCGAGCGCTATGTCAATAGATTTTGGAACCAGCATGAGCTAGTGATGGGGGCAGAATAAAGAGCAGGCAGAATCACTTTGACTTGCCCACATTAACAGGTTGTGTTCCGTGATGAAGTAGGATTGTAGAAAAGCCTTGAAATTGGAGAAGAGATTAGAGTGATCAGACAGATGATGAGAAGACAGGCAGAGGTTCTGTGTAAGGCAGGAGCCTCCTGAAGGGGGTTTTCAGGAAGTTCAATGCTTTGTGCAGACTGGGTTGTGCACCCAGAGAAAGGAGAGAGGTGAGCCTCTCCAGACCGTTTGTAAACTTTGGGAGACACACATCCAGAGCAAGAGCTCAGAAAGGGGATGGTCAACACCCCTGCAAGATCCCATCAGGTACCAGGCAGATGGTGGGATGCAAGGCTGTTTACAACACGCCAGGATTAGGGCTCCTTGGAGCATCCTTTGGCAAGTCCATGGTAAATCAAGGGCAGCCAAGAGTGAGCCTTTGAAATAAGTCCCTCCCAAAAGATGGAACAAGTTCTAAAGGTAAACGCATGATTCACCCCCAGGTGGGAATAATTGAAAGGGGTTAATTTCCTGAAAAACAAGTAAGTTGTGGACTCATATACAGCATCTTCTCAAATGCTATTGGATTTGCTATCGATAGAATTTGCAGAGTCTGCTCTTCCTCCCTCTTCGTCCCTCAGGTGGAATCTACCTGGTGAACTGTGAGCAGCAGAGATGGCCACTGGTGGTCCAGCTTCCCTCCCGACTCCCCACTTTGATGAATCTACTTCTTTATTGGTTCAGCAGATATTGACTGACCCCAGTTGCAGGGAAAGGGAAGGCAGCGCCTGATACAGCCTTTGGGAACTAAAATAACTTAGTCCCTAAGGAAACTGGGGCTCCAAGGAGGAACCTAGTGAGGGCAATGCTGAACTTACAGGGGGCAGTGTCAGAACCTCTGCTACCAGAGAGATTTTTCAGCAAGAACAAGTATACTGAGACCTTCCATTCACTTAACCTCATACACGTTTGCCCTGGAGAGCACTGAACTAAGTAAGAGTCATGAGTGTGGCCCCTCCCTGGCTGTGTGACCTTAGGTAAATCTCTTACCCTTTCTGGGCCTCAGTTGCCTCATTTAAAAATGGAGGGATCTAGACCAGATAAGAGCTTTCTAACCTATCCTGACTAGAGAATTCCTTTTACCATGTACACTCTTGACAACAACGTGCGGTTATTTAATCATTTAATAATTTGTGTGATGTGTAATAAAGAAGTAATTTTTAAAATAAAACTTATTTTAGATATATGTATGATGTTAAAATAATCGAGTAATACCCATACTATAAGACTTGTCTCAACCTTCTTCCATTTACCATGTAATGCAAAATGTTTAATTGACTTTATGTAAGGGAAAAGCATGCTTTGTTAAATAACTTTTAAAAAGAACATATATCAGATTGGTCTTAGGACAAATGTATATTAAAATGTATGAAATTTAATGACTCATTGTAGCATCAAAAATAGACACAAACTGCTTTCCTAAATGAATGTTTAGAATTTATGCTTTTTTGCACTTTAAAAACTGGTTTATTTTTATTACTTTCATGTTTTTTGTGTCTAAATGGTGAGCTAAAACAGAAGGGTTCTGGCTGTTACATGTAAGCACCATTCTGCAAATAACAGGCAGTGGGTGTGGCTGGTCTTCATTCCTAATAATGAAAGACCAAATTGGATATAATGATCACTATATTTTCTCTTTTCGGTTTTTGCTTCTGACAGACAAGATAAACATTTTGATCAGCTGAATGCAATTTGCACATCTAGCAAATGAAGATCATCTTGAACCAAACTTGTAGAATTTTAATTTTATGGTCTTCTTTTACTTTATTTCAAGCGAACTTTTTATATTTTATGTTTTTAGCCAGCATTCCATTGTGGTTATATATGAAGCAGTATATGACTTTTAAAAAGTTAAAGGTTAAAAGTTGCTGTAGAGGAGTCAAAACCCATCTAGGACACACGTCTGCAGCTGAGTCATACGCACACATCTAGTATTCAGGGACCACTGCAGGTGCTGGTCAACAGGCATTCAGTTGCTCCCAAAGTGATCCCATGTTTAAGGGGTAAAAGGTTGTGTGAAGAGTTATTTTAATTATTACTTTTCTAAGTAGAAATTGAAAAAATACTCTGCCACCTATAACAGTGAGGACCATCTTGAACATTTTTCAGAACCGCTAGGAGTTGGTAGCGTCTAAGAGCCCTTCCTATCCTAATAGTGCACGATCCTCACTAGCAGCACGTGGAGAAATGACCCTTTATTTTCCCTTAGGAGGAGAAAGATGTGTAGGTCTTAAGGCGAAGCTCTAGGGAAGTGTGGTGCAGGTTTGAACCAGTTACACATAGGAGTGGAACATGGTGATACTTCGGGGAAGCACAGATTCTCTTCACTCTGCAAGGAAGACATGGTGAGAGCCCGTCAGAGGAGAAAAATAAAGATTGGTAACATTCAGTGCTGGGAAATGGACACAGTTCAGTTTTTTTGATTGTTTGTTTTTAAGACAGTTTAGCAGAATCTATCAAATAGATCCTTTGACCCAGCAGTTCCACTTCTAGGAATCTCTCCTATAGAGACATGTGAACAAATATACCATAGTTCATCAAATCTAAGTTGCCCTAACCTGTAAAATGCACCATTATTTTATGTAGCATTAAAGAAAGAAAAATGCTGCCGTTTTAACAAGTGATATTGTGCTTTCACTTCAGACTTTTTATTTTATTCTTATTAAAAGAGTTCTTTTACGCAGATTCAGTCGTACAATTTTAAAATCATATATTACTCTTGAGAACTATTGCTCTCGGCTCAGCTTTTCAGCCTTTTTAGCTCCTCCCACCTACAAACCAGCCAATGCTTCAAGGAGGAAAGCAGCTCAGGCTGCCGCGCTCACCTCAGCGCACTTCTCTCCTCCCCGAACCTTGGCCTCTCGACACCTGGGCCGCCTTCAAGCAGATTTGTGTGTATTTACTGTGTTTCTAGCTACTGTCAGTGAGAATAGTTTGATAGAAAATGATACATCAAGAGTTCACGTGACCACATCCTTTATCCTCCAAACAGGGACATTTCTGAGAGCCAAAGGGGGCTCACCGAGCATGACTCGTGACGACAGCAGACCACCAGGAGCATAGGACTGCCCTAACCATAGCCCCCTTTCTACCGCTATAAATACATGAAACATAGGTAGGAACCATTCCCTGTGAAATGTCGTTTAATTAAGAGAACGTTGATGGGGTGTGTGCCAACTGTTAACTTAGTGCTTCTCTGCTCCAAATACCCCGTCTCTGCCCTGCGCTGCGATCCTGCCAGCCAGCGCCGGGCTTGGGCCGCGTCAGTGGAAGGTGCCAAAGGGACACTGAAGGGCCTTCTCTTCCTCGTTCCAGCGCTTTTCTTCTGGCTCCTACAGCACAGCTGCCGGTGGGCGGCTTCCAGTCAGATTTTGCCATCGCCCAGCACACAGTTTCCCACTTGCCAACCCCAGCCTGCAGCACCTCAGCAAACTTCTCTGCCATCCAGCGGGCCCCCACCACGCCCCCACCAGTAAGTTCTGAGGCTCAGCTTTGGCGGGGAGGGAGGGCCCTTTCCAAGTTTATCCTTCCGTGGGTTTTCTGTGTCATCTCTGGAGGTAGTGGCTGCTCCCTTTATCCGTTATTCCTGTATCCTTCAGAGTTCCGTTTACCCCTCTGAGTAGTTAATCCCTGTTTACAAGTTAACAATTCTTTATATTGAATTTTCCCTGTTCAAATTACTGCTGTGGTTTCTGCCTCCTGACTGGATCCAGGCTGGATTTTAATTATTTCACTTGTCATCTGAGAACAAAATCTTTCAAAGAATATGGAGGACATGGGGGTAGGAGGGTAAAAAATAACACACAGTGCTTACCATGTGCCAGGCACTGTTCTAAGAACTTTACACCTTCTTAACTAATTTAATCCTCATGCCAACCCTGTGAAGTAAGTACTAGTATTATTTTCTTTTACAGATGAAGAAACTGAGGCACACAGAGGTTACCTAAGTAAGTGGTAGAGCCAGTATTCAAATACAGATTGTATTCCTCAGGAGTCCATGCCCTCAACACGCTACAGAGTACAGTGCTATGTTTGCTGGAGAAAGAGACCCATGAGGGATCACCCTCAACAGAGGCACTAATCAGGGCTCACAGAGGCCCCACGTGATGGTGGCCAAAGCGTTCTAACTTGAAATATGGGAAAGACCGCATAGAACTATAACCCCTAGAGAGATGAAAACTGGGATCCAGGTATGCTGGGGCACCCACATAAATGCCCAAAGCCCTCCTGCTGAGAAGATGGGGTAGTTCCTTTGGCAGTTCTGGCAACAGTTGAATCCAAACCTACTGGGCCAGGTACAGGATGGCAGGTCTTAGAGACTAAGCACAGATAATGATGGGGTCTTCCCTTTGAGACGGGGAAGGAAGAGTCTTAGCAGAATCAGCCTTGGAACTCTGGGGTTTCTCTAACATTCAGGGCTGTCCTTAGGTCAAAACTTTGGAGTGAATAGGAAAACTCACCCTGTGTAGTTGAAGAAAGATAAGGAACTGGAGTAAAACAACCTTTGTGCATATCTCTGTTTAGCCAACAATTGACTGTCTTCAGTAATATTTCTTTACACGTATACACCACAGTTGGTTAGCCATTCTCCTATTAATGGACATCTTGGGTTATTTCCTGTTTGGAACTATTATTTTAAAAAAAGCTGCTAGGAGCACTCTTGTACAAGTCCTTTTGTTTTAATTTCTTTTCAGTAAATACAGGAGTGGGGTTGCTGGGTCATAAGATAGGTTTTTTTATAGCTTTTTTTTTTTAAACTATTTATTGGCTGCATTGGGTCTTCATTGCTGCGCATGGGCTTTCTCTAGTTGTGGTGAGTGGGGGCTACTCTTCGTTGTGGTGCGCTGCCTTCTCATTGCAGTAGCTTCTCTTGCTGCAGAGCATGGGCTCTAGGCAGGTGGGCTTCAGTAGTTGTGGCATGTGGGCTCAATAGTTGTGGCTCACGGGCTTAGTTGCTCTGTGGCATGTGGGATCTTCCCGGACCAGGGATCAAACCCGTGTGCCCTGTATTGGCAGGCGGATTCTTAACCACTGCACCACCAGGGAAGCCCTGTATAGCTTTTTTAAAGCATTTTTAAATTGTGTAATATACATAACGTAAAATTTGCCATCTTAACCATTTTAAGTGTACAATTCGGAGAGTTCCCTGGTGGTCCAGTGGTTAGGGCTCGGAGCTTTCACTGTTATGGCCCAGGTTCAATCCCTGGTTGTGGATCCCGCAAGCCATGCAGTGCAGCCACAAAAAAAGAGTACAGTTCAGTGGCATTAAGTACATTTTTATTGTTGTGCAACTATTAGCACTACCCATCTCCAGAACTTTTTCATCATCCCAACCTGAAAATTGGTACCAATGAAACAGCAAACTCTCCATCCCCCTCCCCTCAGCTCCTGGTAACCTTTGTTCTACTTTCTGTCTCTACAAGTTTGACTATCCTATCATATAAGTGGAATCATACAACATTTATCCTTTTGTGTCTGGCTTATTTCAGTTAGCATAATGTTTTCAAGATTTATCCATGTTGCAGCATGTGTCAACATTTCATTCCTTTTCTATGGTATGTATATACCACATTTTGCTTGTTCATTCATCAGTCAATAGACACTTAGGTTGCTCCCATCTTTTGGCTATTGTGAATTATGCTGCTGTGAAGATGAGTATACAGATATCTGTTCAAGGTCCTGCTTTCACTTCTTTTGGATATATATACCCGAAAGTGGATTGCCGGATCATATGGTAATTCTGTTTAATTTTTTGAGGAACCATCATACTGTATTTCACAGCAGCTGCACCATTTTACACTCCCACCAGTAATGCACGAGGACTCCAATTTGTCCACATCTTTACCAACACTTATTTTCTTTCTTTCTAGTAATAGTCATCCTAACAGGTATGAAGGAGTATCTCATTGTACTTTTTATCTTCATTTTCTTAATAGTGATGTTGAACATCTTTTCATGTGCTTATTGACCATTTGTGTATCTTCTTTGGGTAAATGTCTATTCAAAATCCTTTGCCCATTTTTAATTAGGTTGTTTTTTTGTTGTTGTTGAGTTTTATGCATTCTTTTATATATTCTGAATACTAATCCCTTACTAGATATATTATTTACAAATATTCTGTCCCATTTTGTGGGTTGCCTTTTCAGTCTCTTGTAAGGTCCTTTGAAGCACAAAAGTTTTTAATTTGTTAAAGTTCTATATTTAGTTTTATAAGAAACTGCAAGACCTTATTTCCAAAGTAGTCATGCCATTTTATACTCCCACCAGCAGTGTTGAGCATTCCAATTGCTCTGCATCCTGGTCAACACTTGATATTGGCAGGTTTTTAATTTTAGCCATTCTACTGGGTGTATAATAGTATCTCGTAGATTTAATTTGTATATCCTTGATGACTAATGATACTGAACATTTTTTTGACATGCTTATTGGCTATTTGTGAATCTTTGTGAAATGTTTGTTCAAATCTTTCACCCATCATTTTGTTGTTTTTTTGTTTTGTTTTGCTTTTGTCTTTTTCATTTTTTGGGTTTTGATAATTTTTTTGAATTAAGTTGTAGGAGTGGCTGATATTTCTCAGTTTCCTCATCTCTAGGTAGCAGGTATGAATTCCTCCATGACACCTGGGCTACAAGAAATGCCAAGCTCAGCCACTGTCCACAGGGCCCTGGACTCATAAGACCCCGTATGTCCACTCCTGTCCAAGGCATGTGGGATCCATGCCAGGAAGAATGAGGGGGAAGCCACAGGATGTTGGGGGGGTGGGGGAAGAGGGCAGTGGGAGTGTCTAACACAGAGTAATGTGAAAGGAGGTAGCATTCATGGCCCCTGGCAAAAAGGGAAAATAGGACCAGCTAGCTGTAGAATATTATCTCCACGGGAGGAAGGATAGAGGAAAGGGAGGGGGGGAAGAGCTCACTGGCCCTGGAGCCAGAAAAAATGGAAATGTAGCAGATATATACGCCAAACTGAAAGCTCATAGCAGAGCTGGCCTGTGAATGCCTCCCTGAGGACTTTCTGCCTGTGAGATGACAGGGAGACATAAACTTCCTGCTCTATTTGCAGAGAGCCCTGAAAAGCTGACAGTGACCACCATGTAGATGAAGGGATTTCTCCTCAGCTGCCCTGCCCTGTCCAGTGGGGTCATAGGTGCAGCTGCAGGCTCCATCCCAGGGCCAACAGCCAACTTTGATTACATTAGAGAAGCAGTATATTGGTGGGTCAACCCCTTTTATTACTTGATGCCCCGATCTTAGAATCTAACCATCCCTGAGTTGCAAATCACAACCATCAAGAAATCTTTTAATACAGAGAATTAAGCTTATAAAAGTATATCAGTCAGGGACTTCCCTGATGGTCCAGTGGTAAAGAATCCACCTTCCAATGAAAGGGGACACAGGTTCGATCCCTGGTCAGGGATATAAGATCCCACATGCCGCAGGGCAACTAATCTCGCACATTCTAAACAAGAGCCCATATGCCGCAACTAAGACCTGATGCAGCCATTAAAAAAAAAAAAGTATATCAGTCAGGAAACAGAAATCATGCCAGTTATTTAACAAAGAGAATGTAATACAGAGAATTGTTAACTAGGTTTACAGTTGTTAACTAGTAACTGAAAAGTTAAAGCAGTATCACAGAAGTAGCAACTGTAAGAAGCAGTTACTACCTCCTAGGGCTGAGGCAACCAAAGAAGAAGTTGAATTACTAAAACTTGGAAAGTGGAGGAGGCCTTCTGCAGAATTGAAACTCAGACCTCTGAGAGGGCATGCCAGCTTCTGGAACTGGTATCGCTGATGGGGTCACCTTAAAGCTGATTCTTTGAGAACTGCAAATTGGATTTAGAACCTGCCAAGGGAAGAAGCCAAGGTGATAAGCACAGGAGCCACAGGCAGACAGGAGACAGACAGGAAGCAATCAGGAAAAGTCCCCTCTCCCTCCTCCATCCCTACAGTCTCCCTCTATTACCTCCACTGTGCAGGGCCTAACAGAACCAGCTGGCAAAGCACAAATGGAGTTTGCAGAATCCCAGACCCTGCATTATAATGCAGAGTACAGAAAGTGAGTTTGGAGCTGAGAGACAATAGCTTAATAACTGGTTAATACATTAGGAAACCTATTAAGACATCTAACTATTGACTGTATAAAACTTCTAAATAATAATCTAAACAATATCAACATAGAAGTTGCCAGTAGGGAATTCCAGGAGGAAGTTAAATCTTGTCCAGATTCCTTTATTCCTGACTTGTTCTAGGGGTGGATACAGATGCTTATTAACAATACACATTAGAAATTACAAGTCTACATACAGGCATGTGCTTGAAGAATAACTACTAGACACCCAGGAATAGAAGGTAGAGCAGAGAATGGGTCAATGAAAACTTAGTCAAAAGTCTGTGTAGTGGACATGGTTCACTACCCTCCAAGCCTTACTTCCCACCTCCCAGTCATGAGCCAGAGTTTTCTGTAAATATCCCACCTCTCCCCCACGGCCACACACCTTGGGGGACGCCAACTCCGCCTCCAACTTCAAGTACAAATCTTAATTTGAATCAATCAATCAATCAGAATATCATTCCCTTCATGCCAGTAAATGGTTCAGGTTGGGGCATGTGAACCTTGTATTGCCAGTAAACACATCTGCTTCACTTGGGGGTAATTTTGCCCCCCAGGGGCATTTGGCAGTGTCTGGAGACATTTTCGGTTGTCCCCATTGGGGCAGAGATACTGGCATCTAGTGGAGAGAAGCCATGCATGTGCTAATCATCCTTCAATGCAAAGGACAGCCCCCCCACAACAATTATCCATCCAAAATGTCAATGGTGCCAAGGTTCAGAACCCCTTGTCTAAAGGAAAAGCTATGGATAATTTAGATCCCTTTAGCCCTCGGGGAACCAGCCTTGGGATGAAGCTGATACTGCAGGTAGCAGATCTGAGGAATGGAAAGAACCAGTGTCTTTGATGACACCACTAGGTCACAGGCTTATCCTCCCTCTGGGTATCCAGTTACATAAGTCTTTAACTTTCTCTTGGATAAGCCACTGTTTAACTGGGGTCTCTGTTATTTGCACCAATGAGTACTTTGATAAACTAGAAAAGAGATAATTTGTATAACACAACAGGTCAGGCTAATATAAACCTTTAGAACTACATTCTAAGCAGAGAATACACATTCACAAAGATTGACCACAGACTAGCGGCAAAGGAAATCTTAACACATCCCCCACCCAAAAATAATACACAGACCATCTTCATTCACCACAATGCAATAAAATTAGAAACAATAAACAAAACAAAATGATAGCCGAACAAAAAACAAAACAAAACAAAACCCCTCAAGCCAACCATATGTCTAGAAAATTTAAAACAGACTTGTAAATAACACAAGTTAAAGAGACAGCAGGGCCAGAACACAGATTTCCAAATAACCAGTACAGTTCATGATCTAGCCCTTTTATTCATGTTTGTTCTTTAAACAGTTGCTGAATTATATGAAAGGGAGGGAAAGTGCGAGAGAGGGACAGACAGAGACAGACCAAGGTGAGCTGGGATAGGGATCTGCTGGAGAAACTAGTTCTGTCCACTGACAGAGTGAAGAGATCAGAATGTTATCAACAGCCACATTCAGCAAAGCCTAGAAGCATCTACTGGCTTTAGTGACCTGGGCAGGCAGCCACCATCCAGAGGAGACCAGAGCCAGGCACCAGCAACCAGGACAGGTTCTGATGAGCTCTGGTCTTAGGGCAGAGACTGCTTTCTGACTCCATGGTGCAAATGAGCTCCTGTGTGCAGAGGGGAGAGCTCGCTGCTGTGAGCTGCTAAGATCCAGAAACTAGAAGGAAGCCATGGGTCAATAACTGGAAGGAGTCCAGATGGCTGTGACTAAACAATGCCGGAACACCCAGATAGAATTCGAAGTGTTGATTTTTTGAACATTGGAGTCAAATGGTGCCCAACATCTTTTCATGTGCCTCTTGGCCATCCATCTGTATGTCTTCTTTGGAGAAATGTCTATTTAGGTCTTCTGCCCATTTTTGGATTGTGCTGTTTGTTTTGATGATATTAAGCTGCAGGAGCTCTTTGTAAATTTTGGAGATGGTTACCAGGGAGGAAGGGGTGGGGGGAGGGATAGTTAGGGAGTCTGAGATTAACATGTACACACTGCTATATTTAAAATGGAGAACCAAACAACCCAATCAAAAAATGGGGGGCAGGGCGATCTAAATAGACATTTCTCCAAAGAAGACATACAGATGGCCAACACACACATGAAAAGATGCTCAACGTCACTCATCATCAGAGAAATGCAAGTCAAAACTACAGTGAGGAACCACTTCACACTGGTCATAATGGCCATCATCAAAAATCTACAAAGAATAAATGCTGGAGAGGGTGTAGAGAAAAGGGAACCCTCCTACAGTACTGGTGGGAATGTAAATTGGTACAGCCACTGTGAAAAACAGTATGGAGGTTCCTTAAAAAACTAAAATTAGAGCCACCGTATGACCAGCAATCCCACTCCTAGGCATATATCTGGAGAAAACCATAATTCGTAAGGATGCATGCACCCTGATGTTCATTGCATCACCATTTACAATAGCCAGAACATGGAAGCAACCTAAATGTCTATTGACAGAGGAATGGATAAAGAAGATGTGGTACAGGGACTTCCTAGGTGGTGCAGTGGTTAAGAATCCACCTGCCAATGCAGGGGACACGGGTTCAATCCCTGCCCCAGAAAGATACCACATGCCACAGAGCAACTAAGCCATGACTATCGAGCCTGAGCTCTAGAGCCTGTGGGCCACAACTATTGAGCCCGTGTGCCACAACTATTGAGCCCATGTGCCACAACTACCAAAGCCCACATGCCTAGAGCCTGTGCTCCGCAACAAGAGAAGCCACCACAATGAGGAGCCCACACACCACAATGAAGAGTAGCCCCCACTCATCTCTGCAACTAGAGAAAGCCTGTGTGCAGCAACAAAGACCCAATGCAGCCAATAAATAAATAAATAAAAAAGATGTGGTACATATATGGAATGGAATATTTCTCGGCCATAAAAAGGAACAAAGTTGTGCCATTTGCAGAGAAGTGGATGGACCTAGAGGTTGTCATACAAAGTGAAGTAAGTCAGAAAGAGAAAAACAAAGATTGTATAATATTGCTTATATGTGGAATCCAGAAAAATGGTACAGATGAATTTATTGGCAACACAGAAATAGAGTCACAGATGTAGAGAACAAACTTATGGTTACCAAGGGGGGAAGGGGGAGGGGGTGAGACGAATTGGGAGACTGGGATTGACATAGATACACTAATATGGAAAAAACAGGCAACTAATGAGAACTTATTGTTTAACACTGGGAACCCTACTCAAAGATCCACAGTGACCTAAATGGGAAGGAAATCTAAAAAAGAGTGGATATATGTATACATATAGCTGATTCATTTTGCTGCACAGCAGAAACTAATACAATATTGTAAAGCAACTATTCTCCAATAAAAATTAATTTAAAAAAATAAAAATAAAATGGATAACCAACAAGGACCTACTGTATAGCCCAGGGAACTCTGCTCAATATCATGTAACAACCTAAACGGGAAAAGACTTTGAAAAAGAATAGATACGTCTACGTATAACTGAATCACTTTGCTGTACACCTGAAACTAACACATTATTAATCAACTATTCTCCAATATAAACATAAAAAGTTAAAAATAAAAAAATAAAATGCAGGGTAACTGTCATTCTTTTCTTTGAACTACATATCAGAACATCTGTTGGGCTGCAATCATGGAGGATTTTTTTGCTTTTTAGTGGGAATTCATTCATGCCTTTATCCACCCACCCGACCGACTATTTAACAAACATCCAAAGCAAACCTCACACATCATGGATCCTTGGTGTTTCATGTGTCACTGTTTACATCTCCTCTGATTGCTTGTAGATGAGAAAGATAAAGAATATGGTTTGAGTTATTCTGGGCCGAAACAAGATTCTAGAAAGAAATGCTCAGCAAAAAGAAAGTTCTAAATAAATAACTGAAAAGACAAAGGAGGGAGAAAGGGGGGAAAGGGGGTGGGGGTGCGTGGAGAGGAAGCCGGAGGATCCCTGCGGGGGAGGGCAGGAATCTGTCTGCTATCTGACTGGGTTTTGATTTGCACAGGGAGCCCCTGTGTCTGAGCGTGCTGAGAAAACCCTCCCACCCCAGGCAGCAGGGAGAGGCCAAGATGCGATGGGGGACAGGAGTCGGAGGAGTTTCGAATGTCTTAAACTCTGCAGTCTGGATTCTGGTGTCTGAGCTCGGTTCCTTCTCCCCCATCCACCACCTCCCCACCACGCCCTCCTCCAACACACACGCACAATCTTCCTAAGAACTCTGAGTCGGGAAGAAAGAGAAGAAAGCAAGTGTCCAATTGTCCGTCCCTCCTCCTCCGCCCCCACACAGGCAAGCATCCTTTCTGGCCCACCCCCACCACCCCCGCGCGGATCCCGGGTCAGTGCCTCTCACCCCAGGCTGGAACCATTAGCCCGTTAGCTTTGTCCGCCATGCCCACCCCGGGGAGGTCCAAGTGTCCGTTTCTTCATCTGTAAAACTCCTCATAAATTGTGGTATGACTTGAGTATGCGCCCAAGACACGAAAGGAACTGGGAACACTGCCAGGCACCTTGTCGGTGCTCCACCTGCCCCCTGTGAACGTGGGCGAGGGGACGCCCTCCCCCCACCTGCCCCCCAGGAGCCCAGCCTGGCGAGTCCCTGGCTTGCGTCCGGGTTCCCAGCTCTGCGCCCACCGTGCTTCCTCCCGTCCTCTCCCGAGCCAGCCACAGGCAGGGCCCAGCAAGCCTCACCGAGCACATCTGCGGACTCTGGCCTGACCTCTGTCCTTGTGGAAGGACGGGGGGCTAACGTCAGTGGGGCCCCATGGTGGCCGCTATGCAACCCTGAGATGGCTGTGCAGACATTCCCAGTTTTCAGATGAGGAAGCTAGGGTCTCAAGCCAGTGCGAGCACCCCCTGTACTCAGGCGCTCGGCTTTCCAAACCAGCCTTCGCCCCCTTACAGGACTTCTTCGGGGGTATCCCTGGGGGCCCAAGCGGAAAGTCTGGGGACAAGGGATAGGGAAGGTTTTCGATCCTGCGTCTCGCGTCAGGATGGGGAGGGGTGGGCGGCGCGTCGGGGCTGTGTTGCAGGGCTGGGCGGGGCCGCGCGGAGCGTCCCGGGCTCCAGACCCAAGTCCAAGAGGGGCCCCTGCGCGTCCAGGGTTGTTGCCCCGCCCTTTGACCCTTGGGATGCTGATTAACCAGGCCGCCGATAGGTGGGCGGGCGGAGGGGCGCCCCTCCGACGGCGCCGAGGACGCGGCTCAGGAGCGCGGCTCCCGGGAGGCCATGGAGCGCCCGGTGAGAGTGAAGACTTGGCTGGAGGAGAACCGGGCCTCCTTCCTGCCCCCGGTCTGCAACAAGCTCCTGTGAGTCCCACGCACGCCCCCATCCTCCCGCCCTGTCCTCACCTCCTCCTCCTCCTCCTCCTCCATCTGCACCCCTCAACCTCCAGCTCCGAGTTCCTCCACCTAGAAGCTTGCAGAAAGGGGGATGCCATCCTCATGGTGCTGAGGGGAGGGTGAGGACGGGCTGTTCCGGGTTTCACCACCCTCATCTGTTCCTCTTTCTGGTGATTACGTGAGGTCTTGCTGTCTGAGGACGGCTGGGTGACTGGGACTAGAGAGATGTAGATGCTAGATGGCCGCCCTGTCCCCCAGGGCTGAGAAACATCGCTCCAACCCCCCACTGACTCTCAGAAATGGGGGGGGAGGGCGTGGGGAGGGGGGCGGGAAGGTCCATACCCCAGAATTTTAGTGGAACCGAGGTCTGGGGACAGCCCAATCCTACACTCACACTCTGTCCAGGAAGCTGCAGGCAGAGGGTGAAGTCAGAGGGTCAGCTCCTGTGGGAGGATCTCTATTTGGTGCTCTTCCCAGGCCCCCCTTTGCAGCTGGGCCCACACACAGACTTCCACCAGGCGCTCGCTAGCCACCTCTGCCCCCAGTACCCAACAGGGCTCCCGGTGGTCCAGCACAGTCTTCCTCCAGCAGACCTCTCAGCCCTGCCCTGTGGTCCCTTCACCTCCTTCCCCTTCATTTGCCTGGGTGGCCTGGCTTCCTACACTTCCCAGCTCCGGGTTCACAGTCCTGTCTTTGCTGTATCCCCAGAACATCTCCAACAGGGCAGCTCCTCAAACCACACAGCTGCAATCACTAACACTTAGACAAGCCGGACACTGCCAAGTGTTTTCACATCATCTCATTTAATTCTCCTAGTAGCCCTACACGGTGGGGTTTTAACAAGTAACTTTCCCAGTGTCACAGAGCTAGTGCGGGACAGGGTCCAGACCACACAAGGATCCAAGCCCACGCAAGAGTTTGACGCCGAAGTCCACACTCTTGTCACTGCACGATACTACAATGGTCAACATCTCCCCCAAAATCTCGTCTCTTCTACTATTTTTGTCGCCCCCAGCTCTTTCCTCCACTTCATCCCGGTCTACAGTCTTAGTCTCAGCCCTCCATTTTCTTCCCCTAATAGTGTCACACATCCGTCTGCTCCTCTCCAGCCCCACGGCCACTGCTCTGGTTCCACCCGCGTCACCCTGGGCCCTTCCAGGCTGCCCCAGCCTCCAGGGCTGCCCCAATATTAGTAATCGCAGAAGGCAGGCCTTCCCTTTACTCATTCAGCAGATGCTCGCTGAGCACCCAGCACTGTTCCGGACCCTGGAGATTCACAGGACGCAAACTGACAGAAGTCCCTTCCCGGTGGAGCTGCCATTCTGGTGGGAGGAGGCAGCCGATAAATCTAACCAGACAAGGGGTGCAGGCCGGCAGGCACGGGTGGGCACAGGGCAGCACAGGGGCTGCGCCGGCTGTGAGCGAGAAGTTGCTCCAGGCCTCTCCTAGCCCCTGGAGGTTTGGCTGCAATCTTTGCATTCCTTGGCTTCTGCGGGGTCCCCCCCGTCTCCGCCTTTATCTTCACGTGGCATCCTCCTCATGAGTGTCTGTGTCTAATAAGGGCACCAGCCCTGTTGGATTGGAAGCCCCCCTACCCCACGCCAGAATGACCTCATCGTAGCTTCACGCGTTACACCTGCGACGACCCTGTTTCCAAATTAGGTCATATTCTGAGGTACTGGGGTTAGGACTTCAACATATGAATATAAGGCAGGGGAACGTAGGAAGCTGCTGGAGGGTTTTGGGCAGAGGAAGGGCACAGGCCCACACACAGTGGCAGATACACACACAGACGCTTGGGTGCACAGGGGCACACCGGGATGAGGGTGCACGGCAGTGATGCAGAAACAGCCCTCTCCCTCTTCCAGTGTACCCAGGCTCCCTCCAGCCACCCCCCCCCCCCACACACAGGCCCCTGCACCCCTCCTGCCCTTCCCCACGAGCTAACTCAGGACCCCTTCCCCCTCATCCATTGCAGGCATCAGAAGCAGCTCAAAATCATGTTCGTCGGGGGCCCCAACGTGAGGAAGGACTACCACGTGGAGGAGGGTGAGGAGGTAGGCCTGCAGAGCGCCCCCTCCCTGACCCAGCCCTGGGGGAGGAGACAGTCCCCCTGCCGGGGCCAGAGCCTGCGGATGGGAGAGGGGGTGATCAGATGACTGGTGGGGGACGGGGGCACAGCTGAAACCACAGGGCAGAACTGCTGCCTGAAAGTTGTAGGCACCTAGTGACACCCTTGACAGCTCCATCCTCAAAGGAACCCTGCTGGGGAAGCCCTGGGAGATAGCCCAGCCTCTTCAGGTGTGAGAGGCTCCAACCGTTGGTCATCCGCTCCCAGCCACAGGGGCCGTCCATGCTCGGGGCAGGGGAGGATACCCTGGTCCCCTTGTCGCAACCTGAATGATGCAAGATTGGCCTCCAAAATGAGGCCCAAATGCTGAGAAGGACCTAGGTGCTCCACTCGGGTCCCAGGAGCCACGTTCTCCGGGAAGAGCTGGGGCTGGGAGGCCCCCTCCTCGCCTGGAGGGCACAAGGCACATCAGTTGCTAGGAGCTATTGGACGGAGGGCGGGCAGGGGGGAGGGGGAATTTGTACTGAACACCCTTTTGTACCTTGAATTTTGAACTGCATTTCTGTACTACCTACCCCAAAGTAAATAAACAAAAGTAAACACAAAGAAAAAAGACGGACCCTCTTGAGAGACGCAGATGGGTTCCCAGCTATCAGAGTCTCTGGTGGCAAAGGATCAGTGTGGGGGCCCCCCACCTATCACCCCAGGGGCCCTGATGCTGGGGTTCAAGGTCCAGGGTTCAGCTTGGTCGCCAGCCTCCTCCCCCAGCACGGGTGTCGCGGCCGTAGCCTGGGGCTGGAGGAAACAGGAGACTCGCTCACTCAACAAGTATTCGCTGAGCACTTCACGCGGGGGTGGGGACAGAGAGGGGAGGACCCTGGGCCAGCAGGAAGCAGCCTGGGCCAGAGTGGGGCCAGAGCCAGCCAAGCCCGCACCTCTCCTGCCTCCCAGGCCCCGCACCTCTCCTGCCTCCCACTTCGCACAACACACCTCAGTCACTGGAGACCGTTTTCCTCTGTGGAAAAAATCAAGAGGAAAATCAAAACTACTGAGAGAAGATGGGATTGGATTAGGAGTGGCCCCGGTGGGGGACGGGGCCAGTTACAGGGTCTTTCCTGCCTGCCTCAGGCAGCCTCGGGCCCCCCATCTTGTCTTCCAGAGGCTTCCACTCTGTTAGCCCAGGTCTCAGTGCCCATCTCTCCCATCTCCCTCCCTCCTTCCTCCCCTTCTCAGCCCCACCATCTCTGTCCCAGCCCCACCTTGGGGTCGCCTCACGTGGGTGAGTATCCACTGAGGGGCCCCAGCCAAGCCCTGACTCAGCTGGGTCTCTGGCAGGTGAGGAGGGCTGGCCTGAGCAGGGGTCCCCACGGTGGAGGGACCCTCGGGGGTCTGGGAGGAATTTGGCTAGAGGTGGGTTGGTGATGGCTTGGTCCCACCTGAGGCGGGGGAGAGTGCCAGCCACAGGCCCCGGCAGCCACAGGGCTGAGGGTCAGCCCCCTCTCTGTCCCTGCCTGTCCTCACCCAGTGGGAACCCGAGAAGATGGTGGGGGCCAAGCGCTACCCGCCACACAGACTCCACTTACCCGACTCCTTACCTTTGGGCGCACAGACGCGAGGGAGCCTGGGCTGGGAGTCGGCTCGACCTGGAGTCTGCCTCTTACCAACCCTGTGATTTGGACAGGGCCCCTCACATCACCTCTCTGAGCCTGTTTCCTCGCAGCTCGTGGGGGACACTGGCTCCTGCCTGGTGGAAGGATGCAGTGTGTGGAGGGGATGTGCACAGAGCCTGGCACAGAGTTTAGGTGCTTAACACACAGGGGTTCTCTGCACCCACAGCCCCTCTCTGGCCTCACCTGCCTGTTCGGCCTTCCCAGGCTGCAGAGGCCAGAATCGATTCAACAGCTGCCTGCGCGGTGCAGTTAATCTTCTAGTTAGCCCCAGGCCCCAAACATCATTTACTTGCAAACAGAGCCTCATTCCTTCTGGATTGCCCAGGGCTGCTTGGGATTTTCTGCTGTTCAGAATCTGCACCTCTGCTCCAAGCTAGGCCTCTCCCTCATCACAGGACAGGGCTCTAAAATTCCACTTCCTTTCTAAGTTTTCTTTCTAAATTGTTTAATGGCTACTAACACCTTGTAGCCTGCCCAGAAAGGGCTTAGACTTTGGCCCAGACCATCACTCCAACTCCACCCCGCACTCCAGACTTCCCTGATATTTGCAGGGCCTAAGGGCTTATGGCTCCCTCCCTAGAACTCTCTAGGCTCTTTCTCTTCTCCCTGCCCCCCACCATGGAAGGACACCCCCCACAAACACGGGCTTCTTCCCAGCTGAGGGGGGTTTGGGGCAGTTTGCTCCCTAAGAAAGCCTGAGAGGTTTTTTTGTATTTGTTTTCAATAACGTGCACGAATTATTTTTAATAATAAAAGTAAACACTGTTTATTGTAGAAAACGTGCAGAATAGAGAAAAGACAAATGTAAACGTATACCTCATGCATAATCCCACCACTCAGGGGAGCCACTGTGAAGCTGCCTGGTTTCTTCGTGTATCGCTACATAATTACAATCCTGGGTGTAGTTTTGAATCTTGCTTTAACATGATGATTTTAACCCTTTCCCATTTTATGAACAGTTATCCAAAAATATAGTTTTTAATGGCTGCATAATGTTCCATATTTTGTCTCTATCGTAAAATAGTGCCATTTCCCCTATTGTTATTATTGGCATTATTTTTGCTATTCCTTCCATCACCAATAGCTAGAGGTGATTGAATGCTATGTGTTGAGTACCTTCGTGTACAGCGTCCTGGGCAGATATCACAGCAATATTCTGAGTAGATGCTGTCATGTTATTTTTTTATTTTTTAAAAATTTATTTATTTTTATTTATTGCCTGCGTTGGGTCTTCGTTGCTGCGCATGGGCTTTCTGTGATTGTGGAGAGCGGGGGCTACTCTTTGTCGCATTGCTCGGGCTTCTCATTGTGTTGGCTTCTCTTGTTGCAGAGCACAGGCTCTAGGCACATGGGCTTCAGTAGTTGTGGCTTGCGGGCTCTAGAGCGCAGGCTCAGTAGTTGTGGCGCACGGGCTTAGTTGCTCCACAGCATGCGGGATCTTCCCAGACCAGGGCTGGAACCTGTGCCCCTGCATTGGCAGGCGGATTCTTAACCACTGTGCTACCAGGGAAGCCCAATACTGTCATTTTATAGATGAGGAAACGGAGGCACAGAAAGGCTAACTGAATTGTCCAAAGGTACACAGTGACCTGGCCGAGCCATGTATGTCCTCCATGAGGCAGGTACTTTTCTGATTCACTGCAGCCACTTTCCTAGAGATGGAATGACTAGGTCAAGCTGTAAGGTGGCCAACTGTCCTGGTTTTCCTTGGACTTTCCTGGTTTCAGCACAGAAGGTCCCGCATCCCAAGAAACCCTTACTGGCGTGTGAGCTGTGAAGGCTCTTCCTGCCCTTTGCCAAAATTGCCCTTCGGAGGGGTTGTGTCAGCTTGCCCTCGTGTCAGACTATGAAGCTACATTTCTCTAGTTTCCCTGAGCTCACTTGATTTCTCTTAGTAGACTCTGGGACAAGAACCTATGTCTCCTCTAACTCCTTACATGATAATAGCAATTATTATTATTAATAACACCCCTTCAACTATTTGGCTGGGGTTTTTAACACCCATGCAATGTGCGACTACTAGAGAGAAAATGTGTCTTCCTCCTCCTCCTCCTCCTAGTGCCATGGGTGATCTCAGTAAACACATTAATTAGGGGTTTAGGATGGAACAGGAAAAATGCACTAGGAGCCCTGCAGCACACCACCCCCATCCGCCCCAGGGAGACGGCAGGAGGAGAGTGCGTCCATCCCCAAAGCCCCCCATTCATCCCAGCTTCCAGCGTCGAGTGCACCATTTACATGGCCAGCCGACCTCCGGAGGGATTTGGACCAGCAGATCCCCATTCCAGGGCATCACTGTGGCCGGAGGAGCCAGCACTGGCTCCAGAGCTGCACTCAGACTCAGGTCCAAACTGCTGCTCCAGGACTAACTTTGGGCAAGTTGCTTCACTCTCTGAGTCTCTTTTTTTCTTTTCTGCGGAATGGGGCTAATAATATTTTTGGAGGTTGTTACAAAGATTTCTGATAATGTACAGGCATACCTCAGAGATATTGCAGGTTCGGTTCCAGACCACTGAAAGGGAGCAAATGTTGCAATAAAGTGAGTGGCCTGAATTTTTTGGTTTCCCACCACATGTAAAAGTTATGTTTACACTATACTGTAGTCTATTAAGTGTGCAATAGCATTACATCTAAAAAAAACAATACACATACCTTAATTTAGAAATAATACTGTGGGGAAAATGGCACCAATAGATTTGCTCAATGTAGGGTTGCCACAAACCTTCAGTTTAAAAAAAAAAAAACAGCGCATATCTGGGAAGTGCCATAAAGTGAAGCACAATAAAACAAGGTCTGTCTGTATAGGAAAGTGCTTGCCCAGCCCCTGGGATACAGTAAATGGGTGTTTCTCCTAACTTGGCTGATGGGTCCCTGAATTGTCCAGTAAGCAGCTCAGCCAGCCTCCTACCCTCAAGCCAGACATCAAGTGTTGTGCCCTGGGTACTTTTTGTTTGTTTGTTTGTTTTAAAGGAACCTTTAAAAAAATATTTATTTTTGGCTGCATTGGGTCTTCGTTGCAGTGTGCGGGCTTCTCAGTGCAGTGGCTTCTCTGGTTGTGGAGCAAGGGCTCTAGATGTGCAGGCTTCAGTAGTTGTGGCACATGGGCTCCGTAGTTGTGGCACACAGGCTTAGTTGCTCCACCGCACGTGGGATCTTCCCTAACCAAGGATCGAACCCATGTCACCTGCATTGGCAGGCAGATTCTTAACCACTGCGCCACCAGGGAACTCTGTGCCCTGGGTACTTTGTTCATCACTTTAATGTGTCCCCAGCAGTTTTATCTGTGGACTGTGTCAGGGGATGCTGGGGCCTCAGGCAGGAGTGACCGAGCTGCTCATAAACTCTGATGCCTTCAGGAAGTTTCTCAGGTTTCCTGGTAAGAACTCAGGCCAAAGTCTTGGAAGAGGGAGTGAGGAGGGTCCGCGCCTGTCTGCTGTCCTATCCCACAGGTGTTTTACCAGCTGGAGGGCGACATGCTTCTCCGAGTCCTGGAGCGAGGGAAACACCGGGATGTGGTCATTCAGCAGGGAGAGGTGAGGCTGGGCCCCAGAACAGGAACCCCCAGGGTCTACTCTCCTGGCTTTGGTGGAATCTTGTGCTCTCAGCCTCTTCCTGCCCTCCTCCCTGCCTGCCCTGCCCTGCGCTGGCCCCAGCCCTGTCCTCACCCTCAGGCGCTTCCTCCTCAAGGCTGCCCATCTCAGCACAACCTGACATCCTCTCTGGTTCCCTGGGTAGAGGCTGGGCAGAGAGGAGGCTGACTGGACTGTGGTCAGCTGGGGAGGCCCGGGACGCTGCGGCACTGAGGTCTCCGTGGGGGACTGGCACCTTGTCCCCACCCCTGCAGATCTTCCTCCTGCCCGCTGGGGTCCCCCACTCTCCACAGAGGTTTGCCAACACCATGGGGCTGGTGATTGAGCGGCGGCGGCTGAAAACGGAGCTAGACGGGCTCAGGTAAATGGGCCTGGTCTGGGGGTCTGGGGCAGAGATGGGGCGGGGGCAAGCAGTAGGGTAAACGACCCTAGACCCAAGAAGGCCACTCAGCCACCACTAAGAGGGTTGGCGGCAGTGGAGAGCCTGCATTTGCTGGCTGATGGGGAGGGGTTGGGGTGGCTGGCAGGGTAGGTCTGATGATGCGGGGGAGGGGGGTGTTCTCTGCGACCCCCCTGGGAGCCCATCAGCCTGACACCCTCTGGCTGGGCCCAGAACATGCAGGATCTTAGTTCCCCGACCAGGGATCGAACCCCCTGCAGTGGGAGCGTGGCGTCTTAACCACTGGACCACCATGGAAGTCCCAGAACCTGTGTTTTCTGCACTGAGGTCTGCTGGAGAAGGGCAGGGGGATGGATGCCAAGGTCAGACCCACCTGGCCCAGGGCAGCCCGGAGCACTGCTGCTCCTCCCAGCCTCCCACCCGAGTTGAGTCTTGGTCAGTGCACCCCTCTGCTTGTTTCTCTTCCCGGCTCATTCCACACCCAGCGCTGACATTTGTATAACACTTGCTGTGTGCCGGGCACCGCTTTGTGTGTATTTATTCGTTTAATCCTCACAGTGGTCCTGTCTGGCGGGTACGTTTACCATCTGTACTTTACAGATGAAGTAACTGGGCCCAGGGAAGTTGAGTTTGCTAGAAAGTGGCCAAGCTGGTGTTATAGAGAAATCTGAAGTTAGGGCTGGGATGGCCTAGGTGGCAGTGTGAGTCAGCACCAAGGAGGGGACGAACGTGGGTGCAGAGAGGGGCGCGCTGTTTGTGTAGCCGATTTCTAGAGCAGAGTTCCCCTCTGGGTCCATTCAGTCACCCGATTATTATCCTCCGAAAGGAGGACTCAGCCTGTGGTTTGGGGGACCCAGATTTTGCCAAAAGCTAAGCTGCTTTTTCTATTTTTTAACTAAAACAATTAAATTTTCCCAACAAGGTCCTGAAATCAGGATACTTTGCCCCACATCTTCTGTTATAATGAACATCTAAAAAATTCTTCCCTTTTTTCTAATTACCAAAGTCATACACATTCAATCTTGAAATCTGGAAAAATACAAGGGAGCAAAATGAACAAAATTAAAATGACTTGTCAAGAAAAGGGTAAATTTGATAGTAATTGAATGATATCTCAATAAAACAAAATAAAAGAAAATATAGAGAAAACAGAAAATGTCATCCCACCAATTAAAGCTAACAAAGCACGTAAACTGCCATCTCGTCTTTTTTCTATACGTATCTACACCTTACAACGTTGCAGTCTTATTGCAAGCATAGGCTTGAGTTTTGCTTTTTTTACATAAAAAAACTCATGAGTGTTTCTCATACTATCAAATGCTTTGCAAAAAAACCACAACGTTAATGGCTGCAAACTAATCTACTGCAGAATAGTCTGTTGTAGAAATAGCTGCCTGGCCTTACATTTGAAAATAAAATTTTTACACGGGGCTTTATATGGGGAGTCTTTAGTGATGGAGAGGACGGCGTCTTCAGTAACATTTTTACAGCAAATTCAATAACAGATTTCATCTGGCTGCTTTTGACCTTTAATAAAAGCCAGGGGCTCAACAATAAAATGCCACTCTGAAGGCAGTTCCTGGAGGGCATCGAGGTCCCGTTATGAGGCTTTCTGGTGGCCAGCTCCATCCCAGGATAGAACTTAGGGTGTCAGGCAGGGTGGATGAACTGTGTGTCTGTAAACCGTCTCCCATAAGCAGGACCACTTCTCTTTTTCTGGAGGAGCTGAAGAGCAGAGCTGGCCTGGCCTGGCCTGGGTGCTGAACCTGGGGGGTTAGGCATTCATTCAGTAGATGTGCTGCCCCTGCAGGGCCCTGAGGCCCAGCCCTGGTCTGCCAGGCGCTTCTTAGGCCAGGGGAGCTGCACACCAAGCCAGGCTGGGGGCCTGGGTGGGCTTCAGGGAGTCTACTAGAGGCTTTGTGTACAGGCATATGCACCTTCCTCCGGAGAAGAGGCCCAGCGCTTTGTTCCGGTTCTCAGAGGCATTCATGACCCCAAGAGGAGAAGGACCCCCTCCACTGGGGGACATCTTCAGTCCGTTGGTTCCTTAACCTGACCTAGAGTGCCAGCTGCAGGGTGTGGATCAGGCGCAGCCTCAGCTTCCTCTTTTAAAAAACATTTGTCACTGATGCTGTCTATGCTTCTAAGGCTGTCTCTAGTCTGTCCTGCTTCTGCCACGTACCGGCTGTGTAATCCCTACCAAGTTGCCCAGCTTCTCCCTGAACCTGAGAGTTCTGTCTACTTTGTAAATGGTCAAGTTTGGGGAACCAAGAAGAGCTATGGGAACGGGGGCAATGACAGCCCTCCCACTTTGGGGTCGCACAGGGGCTCCTGGGAGAGCCGGGTGTGGATGAGCTCGCATTGGCTACTAGGCTGCGCTAACAAGGTGAAGCAGGCGGTCAGCCCTGCAGGACCAGCCCGGGCCCAGCCATCCACAAGCAGAGCCAGGCTTGAGGGAGGCTGCCCTGAGGATGCACAGGTGGGGAGCTGGGTGCCCGTCCTTTGTTCTGGCAGGTACTACATAGGGGACACCACCGATGTCCTGTTTGAGAAGTGGTTCTACTGCGAGGATCTCGGCACACAGTTGGCCCCCATCATCCAGGAGTGAGCTCCCAGCCCAGCCCCTGCCCCTCCCTCTCCTGAGGCCCCCTGCTATGGCAGGGGAGAGCAGACCCAGCCCCGCAGTGCTCCTCGGCAGTACCTGCCAGCCTGGAGCCATCACGCCCAGGATTTAGGGAGAAAGTCTGCCGCTCCCCAGGCTGCGAGGGCCCCCAGGCTGGAAAGCCCCCTGGGGAGGGGAGGGAAAGGATGGCAGATAGACAGCAAATCATGGGAGGGCACCAGGAGTCTGTGTGTGTCCCACTAGCTACTCCTCCTCCCCCTTTGTCCCTGCAGGTTCTTCAGCTCTGAGCAGTACAGAACAGGAAAGCCCAACCCTGGTGAGGCCACTGGAAACCACCTTTCTCCCTCCCCTCCTCCCTCCCTCCCTCCTTTTTCCAGAGAAGGGTGAGTCTTGGCCCTGGGTACCAGGGAGTCTCCTTTTGAGTAATCTGCCCTGTACTCAAGGCACGAGAAGATGGCACCAAATAGTGCCATCTTCTTGTGCCACTGGCTGCTTGGTCCCTGCGCTGGAGCCAGAGCCCATTGCAGTGACTGGGAACTGGGCCCGCTGGGGCTGGGCGGGCGGGGCCTGAGGACCCTGACCACGGTGTGCTGTGGATGCAGACCAGCTGCTCAAGCAAACGCCCTTCCCGCTGAGCACACGATCCATCATGGAGCCCATGTCCTTGGAGACCTGGCTGGATGGTCACCGCAAGGAGCTGCAGGCGGGCACACCCCTCAGCCTGTTTGGGGACACCTATGAGACCCAGGTAATGCAGCCCTGGGCCACCCGGGGTGTCTGCCCAGCAGCCCCGGGAGATGGGAGCTAATCGCATGTGGACACGCACACTCACACGCCAGTACTGGAGGATGTGGCCACGAACGTGGGCCTTCTTCTTTCCTCCCTGACTCAGAGAATTTGCTATGAGTGGAAGCCCGTGGAGGCTATGTGGTCCCCAGCAATCTTTCTTTGCCTTCTGAATAGGGGGTTGCCTCATCCACTGAGAGGTTCCTGGGGGTCTGGGGTCATCCACCTGCCAGGACTTCCTGGGCCTTTGACCAATCATAGTCTTGGGAACAGGAAGGGAGAGAGATATATGGGAGTGAGAGTTGGGTAGAGAGTTGCACAGAGAGACCCAAACAAAGCTGGCCTCCTTGTATTCAACATGTATTGAGTGCCTATTATGTTTCAGGCTTTGTTAGGAAAATAAAATAGAGTTACTGCCTCAGAGAGTGTATGGTCTGGTAGATGGACAAGTTCATCCGCAATTGCCATGATCATGTGATACATTCTTTGGTAGAGAAGTTACAGGAAGCCATAGGAAGATAAAGGAGGAACCAGGCTATGAGGGAAGTCAGGGAAGGCTTCCTGGAAGAGGTGATGTATAAGCTCTGTTTTAAAGCTATTGTAGGAGTTTGCAAAAGAAAGAAAGGGAGATGGAGAGTGCATTCCAGATGAAGGATAAGCCTGAGCCAGGCTGACATTGCAAACAGCTGAGGTTGGGGAACCAGGACAGGGGAGTGGGGGCAGCAGCCACAGTTGCTAGATGGCCAAAGTCGCAGGCAGTGCCCGTATGCTAGCAGCTCTCCTGGGCTGGCCACGGTGCAAGGATGTAGCCTGGAGACAAGAGTTTCACCCAAGTGTTGAAGCAGGGAGTGGTGACCAGGCTAGAGAGGTGTTTCAGAAAGATCACTGTAGCCTGTGTGAGGACTAGACCAGGAGGGCAAGTGTGGCGGCAAGGAGACCTGCCAGGAGGCTCACGTTCGCTTGTGCTTTACAGTTTGCCACTGGTACCTCCCTTGGAGTTTGAATCAGACACCCCTGTGGAGGGATGCTCACTGGATGCAGACCTGCCCTAAGAGGCCTGGCCAGCAGAGCCCTACGCGTATACCAAGTGCTCCACCAAGCCCCTCCCACCCCATTCTTTCAAACCCCTCCTCCTCCCTGCTTCAGTTCACTCCAGCAAACACCTGCTGAGCCCCACGCCGGGCCGGCAGGAGCTTGGCTTGCACAGCAGCTGTGGGCGTCCAAGCTGATGCAGGTCAGAACTACTTGGCCTCCCTCTCCCTCTCACTCATCCCCTCCCATCTCCGTCCTCCTTCAGCCAGACTCCTAACATCTCATGGAGGAGGGAAGGTGGACATCCTCTGGGGAGTTCATGTGTGTGTGCTACGTGCGTCTGCAGCGTGCCGTGTACACATGTGCCTAGTGTGCCCCTGGTAGGTGTGCCTCCATACGGGTCAGCAGTAGTTGTGTTGTGCAACAGAGGGACCCGATGTGCACATGTGCGTGAAGGGCAGGCACGTGTGATCCGGGAGAGCCGGTGGCCAGGGGGGCCTGTGGCCTGGGCAGCCTTCCTCTCTAAGACCAGGTCTCTGCTCTGCACGTGGAAATGAGGCTGTGTTGTGGGCCCCACTCTTGCCCCACACAGGCCTGGTGTCTGGGGGCCAAGTTCAAGGCCATTTCCTACGTGGGGCAGGAGGCACCAGAAAGATCTGTGTCACTTCCTACCAGGTGATCGTCCACGGACAAGGCAGCAGCGAAGGCCTGAGACAGGACGTGGATGTGTGGCTGTGGCAACTGGCAAGTGGGGCCCCTGGGAGAGGGTGGCCCAGCCTGCCGTCTGCCCGTGGGGACCAGGCTGCCCCTGGGCCTTGGACGCCCACAGCCCGGACTGGCTCCCAGGGCCGCCTCATCAAGGCCGACTCAGGGACACTCAGACAGGTGCTGCAGCCTGACAGCCTCCTTTCCCTCCTCCTACTCCGTTTTCCTAGGAGGGCTCCTCGGTGGTGACGATGGAAGGACAGCGCCTGAGCCTGACCCCCGATGACAGCCTCCTGGTGCCAGCCGGGACCGCGTGAGTACTGGGGAGGACTTTCCCCCAGCTGTGGGACTGCCCCCCTTGCCCTGGGATCCCAGCCTTGTCTGACCCCCGCCCCTCTGTGACGCCACAGGTATGGCTGGGAGCGAGGCCGAGGCGCTGCGGCCCTGTCCGTGACCCAGGACCCCGCCCGCAAGAGGCCCCTGGGGTGACTGGCCCTCCTGCTGGGGGCCCAAAGCAGCCACAGGGTGTGCCCGGCGCCACCCCTGCCAAGTAGCTCCGCCAGCCCCGCCACTTCTACGTGTGCTGCTGCCGAGTGACTCAGCGTCCCCGGCCGCGCCCTGGACAGCATGGTCATCCCTCCTCCTCCTGGGCTCCTGGGGGCTGTAGCGCCCCTTCTCCCTAACAGCCCTCAGCCCCCCGCCCTGCTCCCTGAGGAGGCTCCTCTCCATCCTTCTGTCCCCAGAGGCCGCGCAGCACGTGTCTGCCGCCAAGAAGGTCCTCAGTAAAGTCTTCCTGGCAGACGAGCACCTGTGGGTCTGCACACTCACAGCCTGTGATCTCTGTCAGATACCGAGGGCTTCTGTGATTGTGTGTTGGGGGGCAGGGGGAGGTCTGGGGCACTGGGTGGCCGTGACCGTGTGGAGGGTCTCTGATCGGGTACCCCTGCTTGTAGAGGAGCGCCCGTGCCGTGTGCGTGGTCCCTTCCGTGAGCTCCTGTGCCTGTCCTGGGGCACCGCTAATGTCGTCCCTCTGCCTCTTTCTCTTTCTCACTTATTCTTTTTACATAACTTTGAAAAATAGCATCTGTTGAGGCTTTTCTCCCCAATAACTGAAGTGACGTGTGCTCCTTGTAGAAAACGCAGAGATGTTAAAAACACAGTCCCCTCAGCTGGAATGAACCACAGTTAACACACAAAGATCATGATGAGCCTTAAGAGGGGCACGAAGCTTGGCAGGAGCTTGGCGGCAGCGAGAGGGCCGTCCGGCCTCGTGGCCCTGCTCCCCCCTGCTGTGCACAGGCCCCCGTGGGGCCCAGGGGTGCTGGGGGCCCCGGACGCAGCAGTGGGTAGAGACGAATCATGCAGCCTGCAGTGGGAGGGCGGGGCTCGGTGTCCTGGGGCTTCAGTGAGAAGTCGGTGAGTGGTTGCACGTGGCGGGAACTGAAGCTGGATCAGGATGAAACAGGTCCCTGGGCAGAGTCCACGCTGCCTCGGGAAAACCTGGGCCCGAGCCCGGCCTCCCCCGCCCCAGCCTGCCGGTTCATTGCTTGATCCCCTCCACTGACGGGCAAAAGAGACCCCGACTTTGCTGAAAGGACTTGCAGCCCTGAGGGAGATTGGGACCTTCACCCACCCACCTCTCTGGAGGATTTCCTCTCCTGCAAGCAAAGAATGAACACCTCTCCCTTACTTTCCACCAGTCCAGGGCGGTGAGGGCAGAGACTGGGCTCGTGCCTGGGCTGCAGTGATGCATTGCTCTGTGCAGGAGTGGAGGAGAGAACACGCGAGTGCCCTGGGGAGGCCCCCTGGGCAGGGTGCACGTGGCCATGAGAAAGGTCCCCTAGTGCCAAGGCTGGGCCTAATCCAAGACAAAAATCATGAAAATTAGAGCTCATCTGTTTTTCTGAACTCTGTGCCAGGGAATTTGCTAGAAGTTTTTACATATATGACCTCATTTAATCCTTACAGCTCTCCAAGAAGGTGGTAACACCCCATTTTACAGATAAGGCTCAGAGAGATTTGGAAAGCAGGCAGCTCTGTTTCCAGCCCAGGCTTGTCTACATTCAAAGCTCAGGCCAGTGGTCCCACCACCCTGCGCCCTGTGGTTGCGGCCTGTCTGCCCTCAGCCTTGGCCAGTGGGAGCCCAGGGCAGGGGAAAGGCCTGGAGGATGTGTGGGAGAGGGACCAAAGGCCACTGTGTCTAAAACCCGGAGTCTCAGGCAGTTGGCAGCACGTGGCACCTTGCTGACCACAGCCATTGGGCATGGGGGCAGGGTGGGGGGAGGTGGTGGTGTCAGATCCTGGAGCCTGGAACCACAGCCTCTCTTGGTGCTGTCCCAGGTCCCCAGGAGCCCTTGGCCCTCATCTCTGCCCACAGGCCTGGCCCCACAGGCTCATGAGAACACCAGGCAGTGGGAGAGCAGGATTCGTACCTTGTCTGAAGCCAGCCCCAGCCTCCCATGCCCCTCTCTGCAGTGAATACTGGGTGATGGCCTGCCAAGTGGGGTGGACAGGGAAACTTAAGGATTCTCAAGATTGGTCTGTCTGTGGGAGAAGCCCCCAGATCCCCTAGCCATGGCAGTAGAAACTTGGCAGGCAGCTCCTCTGCCTGTGGGATGTGCTTCATCATGGATGTGGACTTGGGACCATCACAGACTTTAGAACCATCAGGAATCTGGGAATAGAGACAGCAGGCTGGCGGACCTACAGCAGGCTGTTGCCACCAGGCTGTGAGCACGACAGTCGAGGTGTTGACTGGACTCCCGCCTCGCTCTCCCAGGACAACGTCTTGTTGGATCTACATCCCTGCTGCCAGAGCTGGTGGGGGCAGGGAGGCAGCCGCCCAGTCTGTATCTATGATGGGGGTGGGAGTCCGGGGGGGCTCTGCATGATCCGGAGAGCTAGGAGCTGCCAGGACCAGCTCCTGCCTTCAGGCGAGCAAATGTCTGACCACTCAGGGCTGTGAACACGCTCCCCAGCTTCACCCCAGCTGGGCCTTCCTCCCACTCCAGGGCTTCTCTGAGCCTCCAGCCACACCTGCCAGGCCCCGCCTCCTCCTCTGCCGGGGCAATGCCGATGCCAACCCAAGGCTGGGCTCAGAGACCTCCCAGGCCGGCCACCCTGTACCTGGGGGAGGCAGGGGGGGAGGGAGGGCTGCAGGGTTCCCCTTCACCTGCAGATAGGAACCAGGGTGTGTCTTAGTGGCCGTGAGGATGCTGCTGAAAGCCCCAGGATGTTGCGTCATTGTGGTGGCCAGCTGGTAGCGAGCACTAACCCCTGAACACTCGTGCAGGGGTAGGACGACCCTAGAAACTTCTCTCAGGTCCATGGCCCAAGCAGCCCATGGAATTTCATAACCTGAGCTCTCCCTCTTCCCTTCCTTCTCTCTCTCCCTCCTCACCCCTCCCTCCCTCCCTCCCTCTCCCTCCTTCTCTCCCTCTGCCTTCACCACTGCCTTGGGGTCCCCTGGAGAGGCCTCGGCTCCCTGCCACCCGGCCCCCTCCCCTGTCGTGTCCGCCCTCCTGGCGCCAGTCCTGGGAGTGGAGTTTGTCCTGGGCCTGGTGGGGAACAGCCTGGCGTTCTTCATCTTCTGCTTCCGCGCGCGGCCCTGGACGTCCAACACCGTGTTCCTGGTCAGCCTGGTGGTCGCTGACTTTCTCCTGCTCGTCAACCTGCCCCTTCGCGTGGACTACGACTCCCTCCATGAGACCTGGTGCTTCGGGGGCACCGCCTGCAAAGTCAACCTCCTCCTGATCGCCACCAAGCGCTCAGCCGCTACCTGAAGGTGGTATGGCCCCACCATGCGCTGAGCAGGGCCTCCGCGGGGGGAGCTGCCTGGGTGGCCGGGGGACTCTGGGGGACCGTCCTGCTCCTCAATGGGCACCCGCTCCTGACCAGCGCTTCCAGCCACTCCTGCCTCAGCTACCAGCTGGGCACAAGGCCCTCGGCCTGACTCCGCTGGCACCAGGCGCTCTTCGTGCTGGGGTTCTTCCTGCCGCGGGCGCTCATCCTCTCTGCCACGGTGACCCTCACACTCGCCATCCGGCGCCGAGGCCTGGATGGGCAGGTGGGCCCCCGGAGGGCCATGCGCATGCGGGCTGCGGTGGTGGCCGTCTACACCGTCTGCTTCCTGCCCAGCATCATCTTCGGCATAGCTTCCATCCTGGCCTTCCGCCTGCGTGACTGCCGCACCCTCGACATCTGCTCGCAGCTCTTCCACGGCTCCCTGGCCTTCACCTACCTCAACGGTGCCCTGGACCCTGTGCTCTACTGCTTCTCCAGCCCCAACTTCCTCCATCAGGGCCGGGCCCTGCTGGGCTTCACCCAGAGCTGGCACGGCCCAGGTAGCGACGAGAGCACCTACCAGCCCTCTGCCTGGCACTGGGCGGCCTCTAGGAAGGTGGTGGCCACTAGGAAGCTGCAGGCAGAGGTCTCGCAGGAGGTTTCGGAGGAGGGGTGAGCAGGAAGGTCCCTCCCAGGACTGGGGCTCTGCTGTGGTGCTGCAGGAGGGAGGACTGCCAGGATCTGGCCTGGAGGGACAGGGTCACTCCCTGGACTGTTGCCAGCACAGGGTGCCTCAACCAACTGGACAAGAGACATCTGCAGGAGCCAGGTGGGTGGCAGGGAGAGAAAAGGTTTATGGCTTGGAGTGGTGTGGCCGGGATGATGTCCCTATGGCACAGAGCAGATGGGGACAGGCAGAGGCTGTGGGAGCCCCAGCTCAGACAGAGGACCACACAGCTGCCCTGTCCTGGGGCCAGAGCTGGAGGACTGTGAGAGCAGAAGTCTTGCTTTAGAAATTAGCTGCATTTCTGTGATCTCCAGTTTGTCTTTTTCAATACTAATAAACTTCCTTTTGAAAATGCAAGCCTGCCTCAGCTGTTCTAAGGAAAACCAGTAAGTTATCTTTGGGCCCATCTGGCCCTGGCGTCAGGAGGAGTCAAAGTAAGTTCCCCAAGATGAAGGGGACAGAATGGGAAAGCTGTCCAGGGCACTGTCCTTCCACAGTGATCCTGGAGCCCCAGTGTGTCCTTAAAGTCAGAGCACTTCGCTGGGAGAGGTCCTCAGGCTCACGCGATGCACAGCCCACCTGGACCCCAGGGAGGCCCTTGCCCTTCTCTCCTCTGCGACCACGTGAGGATCTTCAGCCTGGAAAGTTACCACTTGCATCCAGCTCAGGCTCCCGGCTGAGCTCAGACCCCCTCGCCTGGCTTTCCTCAGCCCCCAGTAACCTTCCCTGGCCCTGGGACCTGTGGTGGCTGCCTCCCCACCAGGACAGGACGCTGTGTGGGGGCGGGGGCCTCCATGTCACCAAGAGCCGGCTTACCGCCCTCCCCCAGCACCAAAGCCATCCTGCCCACCCCTCCCCCTTTCTGTTCTGTATAATATGCCTGTGTCAGTGTCTGAGACCACCTGGGCTAATCCATCTGTTGATCTGGGGCCCCCAGGCACAAGGCATGTACCTGGCATGAATCAGGGGTTTCTTTGCGGGGGGGAGTGGTTGGCCCTATTGTCCACAGCAGAAGTCACTGGGGGTGCATGGCCCTCAAGACTTCCAAAGGGCTACACAGAAATCACTATAAAGCCCCAAATATGCACCTCCTGAACCCCGTGTGTCCCCAGCCCTAGCCACCTCAGGAGAATGACCACCTGCCCCCAGCACACACACCCCCTCCCCACTAGGGGGGACGGAAGGGCCTGGGAAAGGTTCCCCACTCATCACCCCAGCCACAGGCCTCTGGGCCTCAGATACAGGGTCTGACGATGGGGGCCAAATCCCCTCTCCCCAGTTGTTTTCATCCTCTTAGGCTAACCCTCTGATATCATGGACAGGGAGGCCCTCCCTCAGTTAAATGTCCTCAGGAGTGATGACCAAGGCCCAGGAGAGTCATGCATGTCCCAGGAGGGAGGCATGTAGATACCAAGTGGATGTTGTGGTGGGAGACAGAACGTGTCAGGCAGAGGGAGGTGGCCTGGGGAACGAGTTGGATGGGTATTAAAACCATTCTCCCAGTGTGTCTCTCGCCACCTCCCCTCTTCCGAAAACTCACCAGCCGCTGTCAGAAACCCACACAGATACTGAGAACCCAAAACAAGTGATGGACATGGGTGTGCCACCTGTGCCCCTCCAAGGGGGCTCCGCGGGGACCTCTGCCCCCCATGGGCCCCTGCTCCATCCTCCACTCTGCTGCTGCCTTTTTCTCGCGGGTAGAGCCACTCCTAGGAGCTCCCCCACCTCGCCGCCCTCTGCCATCGCAGAGACGAGCGGGCCACGCCTGGGCCAGCCCAACCTCAGCCTGAAATTTGTCATTTCTCAGTCAGACATTTCCATGAGAGGTCCAAACCCTCCTGGTGTCTGGGGGTTGAGCACTTGCTCGTGGAGCACCGCACCCCACCCTCACCCCCCAGGGGCACTAACACGTGCGCTGCATGAACACCGGGCGCCTTCCCTCAGGTACCCTCTCTACTCACGCTTGCACCTGCCAGGCTTCGGAGCCGCTCTAGGGGCAAACGGGGCTCCACGTGCCATTGCCTTCGTGCTTCCTCCTCCGGACCCTTCCCCTCAACACCGCCACCACGTCCCCCCACCCTCCCGGAGCCGGGCTCGTTCTCCTGCCCTGGTGGCCCCGCGGCCTGCGTGCACGGCTCCCTCCCCTCCGCGAGAAGTCCCAGGTAGATGCTGCTCACGGGGTCTGGGCCCACGCTCCCAACCTGCCCTGGATCCTCCCTGCCCCTCACTTAAAGCTGAGGACTGCTCTCCCTACGGACAAGGCACTCTCTAGAGGGGGTCTGGGTGTCCCCTCATGGCAGAGAAGCAGGGCTTCCACACTCTGCATCCACACTCCCCTTGCACGGAAGGACCCCCGATCCTAACCTCGGTCCCGACCCACTGTATCCCTCTCTGGACTTAGTTCTCCATCTGTGACATGGGAACAGTGATCCTGGCCTGTGCCCAGCTCCAGGGGTTAGAGACGGAAAGAACTGATATGCCAGAGCACTGAGTGAGGAAGGCAGTTACTACGGGGTGGCAGGGGGTGGGGGCAGGGGACAAGGGGTGAGAAAGTTTGCGAGAGGAAGGGGAGGGGAGGGGAAAGAGCAAACTGTGTTGAAGTGAAAAGTTTTCTACAGATGGGAGGGTGGTAGCTGTGATGGTGCAACGTGAGCTGGAGAAAGGCTGAGTAAAGACCCTATTTCCTACCTGTGGGTACCAAATGGTATTCTGATCCCTGGGGCAGCCTGCACTATTTAGTGTACATGTTAGGCAGCACCTCTCTCCTCTTTCTAATGTGACCCACTGTCACCTTGAGGGATGAAAAAATGGCTTCCATGACTTCACCCCAGGGACTTGTGTGCAGGGGGCAGGCAGGCATGGCTGCGCTGATAAGCCTGAAGCCACTACTCATCCAGCATTTGCTGGGCACACACCATGGCGCAGACCCTAAGCCACAAAGGCAGACAATAGGTCTCTGACCTTGAGCCCCTCCAGGCCAAGCCTGGGAGAGACAGACCTGCAAACAGATGAAATGCAGTTCAAGCCAGTGGGACTGCAGGTAGTAATGCACTGATGACAGCATGGGAGCACGGGGGTTAGGGTGGGGGGTGACTCATGGGAGCTGACTCTTGGAGGATGAGGAAACTAGCAAAGGGAACAGCATCCCTGGCGTAGGGAAGGGCATGAACAAGGGCACAGAGCTGTGAGAAGACTCGGTGTGCAAGAGAAGGGGGAGATGGTTGAGGTAAGGGAGGAGGAGGCCAAGGGGCAGAGCTGGTAGGTAGGAAAGGCAGGCTGGGCCCCGCATGCCCAAGAGCCTGGGCTGGTCCTGCAGACAACCCAGGATGGTGGGAAAGGGAGTATGTGTGAGGTGTGTAAGAAGCTGAGGGTGATCAGTCTTGCATTTTGATCAGTTACCCTGGTAACAGTGTGGACAGACTGGTGAGGGATGTGGGAGAAAACCTGAGTAGGAAACAGTCTGTATTCCAAGCAAGGGCAGTGGCAGAGCGCAAAGGCGCAGACAGGGAGGCACAACCCAGGTCAAGAAGACAGATGACTTTGTGGATGATGGGGAGACAGTGACATATTGAAGAAACAGGTGGTGCAGCAGGTTCAGAGGAGAAGGTACAGAGTTAAGACAAGCTGGAGGAGCTTGGAGGACCTGCAGGTAAACAGGTACAGTAGCACACTTAGGGCTGGAGACAGGATTTCAGAATCTTTCTCTTACTGATGGGAGCTGACCTTACAGAGATGGATGGGGTCACCTGGGGGAGAGTGAAGAGGACAAAGAACCAATCTTTAAAAAATCCCCACAAGTAAGGGACACACAAAGGAAGACCCAGTGAAATGCCCAGAAGAAACCTTTAAGAAGGAAGAAAACCAGGAATGCAGCAATAAAAAGGAGCATGAAAGCGGTATTAAAAAAAAATCACTAAAAAGAATAGACTAGAACCATCTTTTATGAGAGTGAAAGCCAAACATAAAATACCCAGACAGGCTGCAAAGTGCCTCATGCAAGAATAAAGCATTTTCAAAATTCCTAATTGCATGCTGAAGAAAGCTGATGTGAGAACCAAAGTGTGTGTCTCACGCTGTCTGGTCAAGCATCTTGGACTGACACCCTGGCTTAGCACTGCATGGTCTGTGCTATTAAAAATAGCTTTTCAAGAAGTGATAGGGGCTTCCCTGGTGGCGCAGTGGTTAAAAATCTGCCTGCCCATGTAGGGAATACGGGTTCGATCCCTGGGCCGGAAAGATCCCACATACTGCGGAGCAACTAAGTCCGTGTGCCACAACTACTGAGCCTGCGTTTTAGAGCCCACGCGCTGCAACTACTGAAGCCCACACATAGAGCCTCTGCTCCGCAACAAGAGAAGCCACTGCAATGAGAAACTGACAACCCATAAGGAAGAGTAGTCCCCGCTCTCCACAACTAGAGAAACAGTGTGCATCAAAGAAGACCCAACACAGCCAAAAATAAAATAAATTAAAAAAAAATAAAATAAATTTTAAAAGAGAAAAGTGATAGATTGTATAAAATTTAATTATATGTAAACATGTTCTGTATTGGTTACGGATTCATACATTCGTATTAATTGTATAAAATCATGCATTGGGATGAGACCCAGCTAAGGCAAGTGCTTACTTCTGGAATGGAGGGACATGGAAAGGGGTACGCAGGTGACTACTACTGTATTTGGAATTTATCCTTGTTAAAAATCTGGAAGACCTATAAGTAGTATCTGAATGTTACTTAGCGTTGCTCTGGGTGGAGAATAAAGGGATCCGGGTAATGAGGACAACAGCGTCGCGTGCTCTAGCAGGCTGGAAGAGGAGGAGTGGAAGTTGTGCTGGATTTAGCGATGAGGAGGTCCCTGGTGACCTGGTGACGGCAATCTTGGTGAGCGGCTGCGGTGGTGGTAGAATGGAAGCCATGAAATACTATAACGGGTAGAGGAGTTAATGAGATTTGAAGGAATGGAGACAACTCTTCCCTCTTTCAACAAATTTGCTAGTAAAGGGAGATAGGAGAATAGCTTCAGGTGAAGCTAAGTAAAACAGATGTGGTGGTGGTTTGTTCTGTTTTGTTGACTGGATGGAGAAGTGTAGCAGTAAGAGGAGAAGGGAGAGAGGGCGTAGATGAGGGGAGAGGGGAGAAAAGGAAGACAGAGCAATAATGAACACTCTGTTCCAGGCCCCATGCTAAGCACTAATTTATTTAGTTCTGTACGGTAGATACTACAATCCCATCTTACAGATGAAAGAACTGAGGCACAGAGAGGTTGAGTAACTTGCCCGAGGTTATCCAGATACTAAGCGGCAGTCTGGATGTCAGGATACTCTAATGCAAGCCCCTTGGCAGGGGCTGGGGGTGGGGGGTGCAAATGGATCCAACATGTGGGTACCAAGAGGGTCCTCTAGAGGCCAAGGAGCACCTCCATGGGCTGGTGGAAGGTCCTGGAGTGAAGGGGAAGACAGGTGAAGGGATTCTTAGAAGGCTTGGCTCTCAGGCAGTATGGGTTTCGGGAGAAACCAAGGATTGGAACAGGTGGTTCTGGGAATAAGAAAACAAGCTCCCAAAGAACATATAAATGGGCCACTCAGCTAGCAGCCCAGAGAGGCCTGGTGAGGTGGGCTCACAGCTCTGGGATAGCAACAGTGCCTGCAGATTGAATGGTTTCCTCCAGCAACTCCCTGAAGCCCAGGAGCAAGATCAGAACAAATGGAAGACAAAACGTATCAGGAAGAACCCTCTTAAAAAGTTTGACTATAAAAATCCAGTCCTGGCGATGGATCTTAAGGATGGTACACATTGAGAGATAGGGCACATGACACTCTACAGGTGAGTTTCCAGAATAAGGGAGATATTTGAGTCAGGATAAAGAAGTCTTCCAGCCTTGCTAAGCCCCCTCTGCTGGGACTCCTATAAGCACTGGCACAGCCTTGCCTTACCTACAACCTCTTCTACTGTCCAGTCAGTTCATGTGTGCATGTCTTGCTTCTCTACTGAAACTCTTGAAAGAAACTCGGTGTATATCTTTTCTTAAAACCTCTCTCACAAATCCCAGCAAACAAGGGTTGCAAACAGGTATACTTCACAAACACAGGCTGGAGGGGTCCCAAGGGAGCCTACAATGGCCCCAGCACAGCAACTGAGCCAGAGTCTACACTGCAGTCAAAAAGGTTTGAGCCGATAAAATACTCAACAGAGAATTTTCTACCAAGCAGGTGTCAGCACTCGGGTCCCAGGAAACAGTGGAGAATGCTGGGCATGCGGATCAGGCTCCCAATACCTTTTAAGTCAACGAACAGATCTGTTCATTTCTGACTTTCAGAGCTGAGGAGGCTGGGATGCAGAAGAGGGTGCTGGGCTTCATGTGTGTCACGTTCATCTCCTGCGTCCACCTCACTGGCACGCGAGCCTTCCTGTCAAACCCCCGGATGGGAGCACAGCACATTCCCTCAGCTCACCATAGGAGCGGCCAGCACACATCCGCACAGCAGTGCAAGAGTGATGTGGAAAGGTCTGCCTGTTGCTTCTCATACCTCCAGGCCTTGGGGAGAATGTCAGAAGCCACCTACTGGGGCGGTCGGGCTCATGAAACCTCCATGTCCTCAGGATGTGGCTTATGAGACAGCAGAAGAAACTGCAGACCCTGGGGAAAGGCCTCTGAGCATCTCTGTGTGGCTGGGGGGACATCAGACTAACCAGCCTGGCCTCAGAGCCTCACAGGGGAGGAAGCAACTGATGCTGGGGGCTGGGGCCTGCCCCTGCACCCAGCCTCATAGCTGAGCCACTGTCCCAGCAAAGGGCAGCATAAAACCAGGCAGAATTTCCAGGAGTTTATTGGAAACAGGATACAAATTGATTAGTAGATGGTATCTACTTACAGACAGACGGTCCACACTGTATAATGAATTATCCTGGGGAAACACTCATGACCACTGATGCATGGTCTGGGTTGGTGTTCTCTGGCAGGGAAAACCAGAGATCAGGGAGAGAGGAATGCGGAGGAGTGGACAGAAAACTGGGACACAGCTTTCCTGAGGGGAATGGTGAGGTGGGGCTGCTCAGTGGGTAAATTCCCCCACAGGAAAACCGGGACAACTGTTAAGAATAAAGTCCCTCCCCCCACCTCCCCAGAGCACTTTCCTCCCTAGGCGGAATGAAAGAGAATCTACACAAACCCAAAAGGGCAGCTCCTCCATCTGCCCCTACCGGGGTCTCAGCACAGCATGGGGCATAGACACCAGGCTCGGACATGACGGAGAGAGGACCGAGGCCATGCGGGTACTGGGCCTGCCTGCCCTCTGACCTGTGCCCCCGCCCTCCTCTGCTCTGCTCCGCTCCGGGTGGTGAGGGGCTGACCGCTGCAGGTTGCCTGTCCCAAGCTCCCCGGTCAGCTGGCTTCCAGCTGGGTTTAGCTAACAAGAGGCAGCTGCACAAACCTGGAGGGCACGAGGAAGGGAGAAGCCAGGCTATTTCTGCTCCCTCTCTTTCCCTGGGGGGAATGTTTCTAGCAGGCACCATGACTCCCCACGGCTCCAGCTCCCACCACATAGGCCCTCCCTCTGTCATCCCAGGCCCGCCCAGTGACCCTGACCCCAGAGATCTGGGAACATGGCCTCTCCCATGTATCCCACCAGCTGTGGTTCCCCATCTCCGGGTTGCCCCTCACTCCCCTGTCTGGCATCTCAGCTCTTCTTGTTTCTGTGTTGAACGATTCCCTCTGAATTAAAACTGTTCTGTTTTAAATACATAGACTGGTTCTGTTTTCCTGGCTGGAGGCTGACTGATAGAAACCGGGCTGGGGACAAGGTACAACTGTGAGAGGCAAGCGAAAAACCAGTGTGTCCTCCTCCTGGGGGTGAAGGGGGTGATAACGGGGCAGAGGGAAGATGACCTACGGGCTCTGCGTCCTCATCCAAGGGAGCACAGACCAGGCTCAGCACAGCACCACCGGGCACGTCTGCTGGCAACTGGGCAGCCGACTTTGCGTGTCACCCCACAAGCTCACTGCTCACAGTGGTGACACGCCACTGACACAACAGTGACACTGTGGCCCCAAGAAAGGCGGCGACTGGGAAACTCTCTCCACACCAACTTCTCAGGCAGTGAAGGCAAACACGAGAGGCTCCTTGGCATCCTTCCTCCTCTCCCTGGAGGTCCGATGCTGGGGGACTTACCAGAGATGAAGTGAGAGTGAGAGATCTTAGCATCCTCCCCGTAGAACCAGGAGCTTTTACTACACAGTGAAGGAAGAGCTGTCTGGGTGTATGTGGCTCAAGATGAGCTGCAGCTGTCCCACAGCTAAACGTGATCTGGAACAGGGTTGGGCCTCCCTGCTCTTTCTTCAGACCCAGCCTGGCCCTGGACTCCAAATCCCCCGGCCTGGGGAAGGAGGGCCTCTCCCCAACAAGCTGGCAGCAAAGTCACAGGCGGCTAATTGTTTTTTTAACCACGAGTCCCTGTCTCTTGTGGGTCAGGAGAGGAAAGGGAAAGGGTGAGGGAATCATTCCACCTTCTGTGTCCATGTGCACAACAAACCCAGGGCAGGGCAAAGGGACATAGCTTTGCCGTGTCTTTTTCTTCCGAGGAGAACGTGGCACGTGGCAGGTGACGGGAGAGCCGGTTGCCTTCTCTCCCTGGGTCTTTTTAGAAAGAGCTTCTCTGTGGGCCCCTGAGGGCAATGCCTGCCACCCTGCCCAGCTCACTGAGCACCTCTGACACAGGCCCACCCATCGTGCCCCAAGCCAAGACCAAGAAGAGCTCCAAGAGCTGGCAGTGCTGAGAATGTCCCCAGGTCACCCTGCAAAAGCCTAAGATGAGAACCAGCCCCCCCTGGGAAGAGAAGCCAGGATGACTGCAAGACTGGAGAAGGAAAAGGCAGCTGACGCTCCGAGCGCTGCCCTCAGCCATCACACGTCACATCCTCTCTGCTGAGCTGAACCCACCCTCCGAGGATTAGACATCTAGAGTGTCATCGTCATTTTAGGGATACCTCACTCTGCCTGGGTGGTGGTGGGGTGTTCCGCTCAACTGGAGCCACTCTGTCCTGCAACCACCTGGCCGTCTGGGGCACCTCTATCAGCCACCCAGCTGTCTCCCAGCGGAAGACTCCAGGGAAGGCTGGGAGGCCAGACTCCAGTTGTCTTCATGCTGCTCTGTGACTGTGTACCCTGCAGCCTGTCCCTGCAAACAGAGGCAGGAGAGTGGCTGACTCACATCTGCCCGGGGAGCCGACAGAGCGCTAAGTTATTCCTGTCCCTGCGGCTGTGTACACAGAGCGCAGGGCAGTCTGCCTGTGATGCCAGCAGGGCTGGGGCCCAGGGCAGACAGTGGAAACCAGGTCGCAGACAGGTCTCCCGTGGCCTAGGCACAGGTGCTTACAGATAGGTTTGGGTTGGAAGGTGGGGGCGAGGTGGGAGGCTTACAATGTCATACACACAGATTCACCGCAAACACAGTTCTCTTACTTCACCCTTCTAGGCCACAGACTCCATCTGCTTAAAATCAACCTGGGTGAATGAGACTCACAGAAGGACCGGCCTGGCTGCAGCTGCTCGTTGCCTGGCTTGGCTGTGAAGGAACGGGGCAGGACACGACGGCTGGTCACAGGGATACACACGCTCAGCTCTTGCTGGAGCCGCACGGACCACGCAGAATGCCAGCCGCTCTCCGACAACAAAGTACAGGTGATATAAAGAGTGCACAGGCTTCCCAAAGACAATTTTCTTATGTTTTGTCAGAACCATAGATAATTCTGTACCTTGGAGAGGTGGAGGTTGGGGTGGGTGGGTCAAATACAGGATGCAGGGAGTGAAGGACAACATTTCCCCATTAAGAAAAATGGGGAATGAAGCCTACTGAGAGAAAGCTGCGTGACAGTGACAGCAGGGATGGGGGGGATATCGTGACCTGCATACACACTGGCACATTTCTTAAGAAAAATCCATTCCGAAAGCTGCCGCGTCCCTCGTGTACACACTCACACAGCGGACGACAGAGCCGAACCGGCACGTGCAGGGCAGCAGCGGCTCTGAGCCCGCAGCAGCCCCGCTGCCCCAGGTGCCGGGGTGCCTGGGGTGCAGAGCGCCGGAGAAGCGGGGATGCAGAGTGGCTCCCCCAGCCCCTCGATGCCCCAGGCGGGTCCCCCCCCCCGGGGCAGCGAGGTCTCTGAGAGGAACGCGAGGTGACGCTGATTCACACGAGGAGACGCGGCTTTGGGACATGCACTCCTGCAGTCTCTTCCCCTGCCCCATTGAGTCTCCGTGGGGCACACGTGGAGGTCTCCCACTGAAATGCACTGGGAATGGGGTTGCCTCCTTCCCAGGCATGGCTGTGAGCATCAGCAGGACAGTGTAGCAAGTCTTGGATTATAGGATTAAACAGGGATCGCTCAGTCTGACACGCAGCATGTGAGTTCTGGAAAAGGAAAGAAATAGGGCCGAAGTTAAACAGGTTCCGATGATGGAGGCAAGGTGAGAAGAAGCACGGATCAGGCCTCCCACCACCATCATCACAATCTTCAAGGAGAGGAGGTCGGGCATGGATTCAAATAAAAGCACGCAATGTCGTTTAAGGGTGGACATAAAGTTTAATTGAGGCCAAGAAAATATGTCAATGACACCGAAGTATCTTAAAAGCTGGGATTTGGATGGGCAGGTAGTGGTCACTGGCAAGGCACCGCAACACACCAGGCAAATGCTGACATGCGTATCAGAGCACCATCACGGAACCTCTCCGACCTGATGCTAAGGAATGGGGAACACAACTGGCCTACAGGACACACACTCTGATTTGAGGTAACCATAATTCATCATATCATGTGGGCACTCAGAGGCTAGGGACATATTTTTCCATAGGAGGGGTGTGACCTCAAACACCCACAGTGTCACAGCGTCCCTCATTCCCACCCCCTCCACTTGCCCCCAAACCTTCAACTCTCCTGTCCCAGAGCTGGGCATCTAGAGACTCATGAGAAACAAGTAAATGAAAAGCAAAAGTGCTGGCAAACTACACTGTCACCATCTGGCGTTACACAATAGGTTGTGAAAAATTTGCTTGGTTATTAGGAAAGCGGCTAGGAGGGAAGTGGGGGGTGTCTGCTGAGATGGGATCAGGTGCTTGGGTCAAGGCAGGGCTCAGATCCTCTCTCCCATCACACGTTCTGCAACCGGGAGAGGACGGGGTTAGGACACAGGGACGCTCACCTTCACAGCCTCCCGCCATCCTGAGGAAGGTCTGCAGGATAGAGCAGAGCTGCGCCTTCACTTCATGAGCCTTTCTAGAATAGGGGAGATATATGCACACAGCCTGGTATTTGACAGGGCTCAGCACATATGTGTTAAATTAAAACCCAGACAATTCAGTTTAGGACTGGGCTAACTTGCTTTATTGATAGGTTATGTAACTGCCTTACTTAACCTTCACCAGAACCTTGTGAGGGTCGGAAAGGTTAGGAACTTGCTCAGGTCACATGGCAAGTAAGTTGAAGAGTCAGGATTTGAACTCAGCTCTTCTTAATTCAGGTAGTTTTTCCTACTACTCCAAGCCGCCCCATTCTCCATTCATCCCAGTAAGAGCCTACTGCCCTCTCCAATGTCTAAATTCAGGGCTATGTGTGTGTCAGTGTCTCCAGTATCTCTCAGAAGCCTCTCTCTTTTTGTCCACCCCGCCCCCCCCCACCCCAGCCCATGGAATTAAGCCATCTGCCGGAAGAGTCACTTGTATATAGTTTCCCAAGTTTCTGACCTGCCATGGTAAATTGTGCTTTCTTCTATTTGCTCTAGGTTCAAAAGCAACCTTCTCCTCCCAGCAGCTTGGGATCTGGCATCTGGGTTCACACCTGCCTTCTTCCACACTGGCCATAGTTTTAAGCTGAGATATGCCACCTCTTTGCATTCTGGGCTGAAGAATCCCAGTGCTTACCACCTACCCTTGTACCACTTCACATCTTCCTGCTCAAAGCTTCCTCAGCCCCACTGTGTTTCCCTGGAGCAAGGAACCAGAGCCACGTGCAGGGTCCCAGATACAGAGGCCCGCAGCAGGGCAGAGGGCCCCAGGAAAAGATCTACGCCCATTCTTAGGTCTCCTTCCTAGATGATGTAGCCCAAATTGTTTCCCTTTACACTTATAAACTCTCAAACACATCAATCTACATATGCTGCTTTGGTCTATACTAAGCCTGATTCATAAGCACTTATTTATTTATTTACAAAATTCTCCCTTTTGGTTTGACTATTCAGAAGTACATTAAGTCCATGGACTTGGAGATTCTGCACTCTAACCAACTGATGCAATGGAAACAACTTTTTTTTTAAGGTTTCCAGCTACTGGTGTCTGAGTTAATTTCCCTCCCTTCTGAAACCCAGAGGAAAAACCACTATCAGGATTTTGGAAAGCAGATAAACTAGTGACAACAGACTCTGTACTCAAAAAAGCCAACCCTGAAGCTGGCAGTGTGAAAAGCCGATCTTCCCCTTGAGTTCCCATAAAGCAGGTAGCCAAAACGTCATCCTCTGGAAAAGAGTGCTGTGGTCTGAATGTTTGTGTCCCACAAAATTCATATGTTGAAATCCTAATGCCCAATGTGATGGTGTTAGAAGGTAGCGCCTTTGAGAAGTGCTTAGGTCATGAGGGTATAACCCTAACGAATGGGATTAATGCTCTTATAAAAGAGACCTCCATGCTTCCTGGCTCCTTTCACCACGTGATGACACAGCAAGAAGATGGCAGTCTGCAACCTGGAACAGGGTCTTCACCAGAACACAGCCATGCTGGCACCCTTATCTTGGACTTCCTTGCCTCTAGAACTGTGACAAATTTCTGTTGTTTTACAAGCCACACAACTGGAGTATCTTGTTACAGCAGCCTGAAAAGACTAAGATAGATGGGAAGAATCGTCTCTGGGAAATTTGACCAATCTGTAGAAAAAGACCTGAAGATATTGACATTTGGGCCACCCAACACACAGCCCAGCCTGATCACCATACTGTGAAGTGTGCTATAAGCTCAAGCACAGAGCTTTCATCTGATTTTAGTCCCCTACTCTTAAACATTATTACACAACCAAAGGGCACCAGGAAGCAACCTCTAACACAAATATTAGAGAGCAAGACAAACAAAGGGAAGCATGCAAATTGGATGAAATAGATTATCCATGGAGAAGAAAATTCAAAAAACAAAAAACATTATCATTAATATCCTCAAAGAAGTAAGGAAAGAATTAGACAAATCTGGTTGGAATATAAAGTTGAGTAAAGTAGTACTCTCCAGAAAGTGGAGAAAAAAGACACAGGGAAAGAAAACTGGAGAGAAACAAGAAAAAAATTAGAAGAGCAAAGCAGGAGGTACAATGTCCAATATTTTGATCCTTTCTTCTACTGACTGTCTGGTCCCAGATGCCTTAAATGTAATCAGCCCTATTTCCCCAGGACTCACTCTTGGCCTTGCTCACTGACTGCCCCAGAGGTGCTCCTGGAGGCACTCGGTGCAGCTGTAATCAGACCATCATGGAAAGGGTCTTCTCAGATATGTTCTTAGGAAGCTCCATCTAACAAAGCTGCCTTCAAGCTTGCTCTTCAGTTTTACATTAATTACTTCTCATATTCATGTATATGTAAATAGTCGCTGATAAAAATAAATATTTGGTTGAGGGAGGAAAATGCATAGATTATAACTCAGATGTTTTCTGAGCTTAAAGAGTGCTCAGTCATCTGGAAAGGAAAACAGGAGACACTGAATGCAGATAGTGAGCAAGGCTGGGAAGCTTAAAGTGAACCCAGTGGGAGTCTTCAGATCAACAAAACTGTGACAAATCTTTCCATTTTCATTGCCCCTGGGGCTCTGCAGATTCAGAAGACTTCTTCACTGGGATCCAAAGAGACTGTGCCAGGAGGATACCTAAATCAATTGGTTTTTGGAGTTGGTCTTTACTCCCCTGGGGCATCAAGATCTAACACTGATGTCCCAGTGGCTTTCTCAGACATCTGTGCCTGCTCTTTGGATGAATGAGTCAAACTTCTACTGACGAAGAGTTGTTTCTCAGGGACCCAATTCCCTCCCTCTGCTGTCTTCTTCCCTTTCCTTTCCCAAGCATCTACCTTTCTCCCCCAAAACTGGGACCCAGCTCTCAAGTCAGAGGTTCACTTTCTATCTCAGAGGTTCACCCTCTGTGTCACTGAGAATGGGAGTACACAGGGATAGGTTGGTTAAAAAGGTTTCCTGCAATGATCCTTGCAGGTAAAGAGACACTTACTGAAGAGGCCAGAGCTGGCTCTCACGGTTGACGGCCCCTGAGTAGCTACCCTGGGCTTCAGTCACTCTTCTAAGACCTCTACATTGCTGAGAGGGTCTCAAACCTAGACCTCTCACAGGCTCACACACCAGCATTTTCCTCAGGGGCAGGACAAGCGTATTCGCTGAAAGAAACTGTGATGTTTATTAGGAAACCCAGCAATGGTCCCGGGGGGTGGGCAATCTGACATCCTTCCAGAATATGCCAAAACACCAAAGTGCTGATTATTCATGCCTAAGGTACTTGAGCCTATCTTCCTCTAACACCCCCACTCCTATGGCTTCACAGTGTGAGAGAACATCCCCTTCCCTCAGAAGATGCTTCCACAGTCAAACTCTCCAGATACATTAGATAATCTTCTATAACTGCTTCACATTTGATAAACTCTGGGGCCGTAATGATCCATTATGAAAACGGAAAAACACTTGAAGGTACTTTGATGTATTTAATCAGGTTATAACATTGTACCTTGAGATAAGAGACCAGAGGTGAGTCCAGAGGAACTCGATGTTCTTCTATAAAAAAAGTTTTAGAAGACTCAAAAAAATCATAGTCTTGTGAAATGACATAAACATTTTGACAGAAGGCAGCCTGGGCCTAAGCATGCCTAGGAGTGCCATCAGCTGCTGCTGGCAGTCTATTTTTATTGGGATTTGTGAAGACAGCAGATGCAGTCCCAGAGCTCTCTCACTGGTACAATGGCCCTCACCACCACCCATTTCCCAGGGTGGGAAACAAACAGTTGGAGCTGTTGAGTCACTGATTTCAGAAACAAGTCATCAAAAGGACAGTCTTCACAGACCAGATCATAATATTATACTTAGAGGCATCCACACTAGATACCCTCTTCATGGTATAAAGACACTGAGAAATGATATGACTCAATGCAGAAAACGAATAAGAAACGTAACGATCTGCAGTATACTCACATACCCCCAGCGGAAATAAGCCAGAGGAGAGCAGATTAAAAAGAAGTTTATTGTACAATTCATCGATTTCCTTGGCGCACATGCCCTGATTCTGTCCCACTGAAAACTCACCTCTCTCCTGAGCCTCTTTCTTTGGTTTTCCTGACACACTGAATCCTGCTTCAGTAGTGCCCCTGGGACAAAAGCCATGCCACCTCAGAGAAAGGTGAAGAGCATCTCTCTGGTTGATGCTTCCTTGGTCTGTATCACTACACAGCAGAAGCTGTTCTCAAGAGTCCCCATTTGATAAAGATGGAGACATCGCAGGAAGTCCCCCGTCCCTGTGCAGTGCAATGGAAGATCTGCTGATTGACCAAAACTCAAGCATCAGACATTGGGTGGGGAGGGGATCCCAGGGCATCTCCTCAGAGGGAAAGGAGAGGGTGAGAGATGCCGGTACAGCCCCTCGGCCCCTCTTGTCTCTGGAGCCTTTTCTGAGTCAGCCTTCACTCTGAAAAAGATCTCGCTGCCTCAGGACAATGCTGTTCCCTCCCCTGTGCTGTAGGATCTCTAATCACAGGAACCTACAGATGCTGAAGGAGCCCTCTTTATCAATCTAATTTTGTTTTTAATACTCCTCTAAATAACTTAAACAAGGGCAATTTTTCTTCATAGATACTGGCCTCTTCTAATGTGCAAATATAAACTGGAACATACCCATTTACCTTCGAGCAAATCCAAGAGTCACTTTTTTGAGAATCATAGCTTTAGGTAAGAAATAAATGTAGTTATAAGGAAAATGTTGATATTTTATTTATAGTCAATTCACATAGGACCACAAAAACTTCATCAACATCTTAATTTTCAAAATAAAACATTAATAATAGCTCTTCTTTAAAGGAGGGGATGGAATCTTAACACTTAATGAACACCCACTGTGTGTCAGAGTGAATGTTGGGAATATTCTGTAATTTAATTTAAATACATCTCACCTTTAAGTGATTGTGGTTTCTCTCTATTTCTTTTTTCTCCTCTCTCTCTGACACTAATATAACTCCTCTCCCCTAAGTTCCAGTAAAGGGAGGGGATATGATATGGGCAGAGGAGCTTCACAGAGGCAGGAGGTGAAGGTGACAGCTTTTATTAGACAATAATAGCTTATACTTCACAGTCTGAGCAAAGAAAAATACCCTCTCCATTCCTCTCTATATTTACAAACACAAACCCATCTGGAATACACAGAAAACAGAAACATCTTCCAGGTACATGCTGCTGCACTTAACACACAGATCAGGGGTCCTTATTTACCCAATGGAAACAACCTTAGATTTGGAATTTAAAACCTCATCTTTGCTACTTGCTAGCAGTGTGACTTTGCAAATCCCTTCACCTCTTTCAGCTTCATTTTTTTTTTATTATTAACACATACCTCATAAAGTGTTTGGAAGATCAAGTGGTATAATGTAGGTGAACATTTTTAATCATTATAACAACTCCATTAAGGCAAATGAAATATGTACTTTACAGAAGAGGCGGGATAAAAAGGTTAAGGAAACGAAGTTATTTACCCAGAGCCACACAGGAAATAATCAGAGAAGTCAGCAATTAACCCAACCTGACTCCGAGCACCTAGATGTGCTTTTTTCCACGGCACAAATTCCATCTCCCCTGCTGGCCTCCCTTTCGGGCTCTCAGACGTAGAAAGTAATGCCTCTCCTATCCCCACTGATCTCAGGGCCTTCTCTCCTCAGAGCCACCTGCAGTTAGCCAAGTCAGCCACATGGGGTAGATACTTGGTTTGCTGGCAATAAGGATGTCATCAAAGCATCTACAAGTCAGAAGAGGAGACAGGATTTGGAAAGCACCACCATGGTACGTGGCACACCACTGGACTTACAGCCTGACAGGAAAGACGGAAGGTAGGGGGACAGATACAGGATCTGGGTAGGTCTATACTGACTCCAAAAAATGAGGCTTCTTACACATGCAGGTTTTGTTTTCAATCTTGGAATTTAAGCTCCATCAGAATAGTCACAGAGATGTGTGCGTGTGGACGGGTGCCGCAGGTTAAAAGGACAGAGTGCTGACTTCCAGCCCCCAGTCACACCAGGGCCTTCAAAGGGCCAGGGCTAGGTGAAAGACAGTGATTCTCAGAAGATAAGAAGACGTTGTCCGTCTTTCTTTCTTTCTTTTTTAATGTCAGGTAAAATCCTTTCTACCAGCAGAAATCCAGAGACTATTTTTCCCATCATGAAAAACGTCCAAGTGAAGGCGGAGGCTGAGCAAAGGGGGCAAGCCACTAAGAAGGGGACATGAAGCCCTAAAGCTGAGACACCTGGATATTTCAGTACATCAGGTTCTGCTTCCAGTGAGATGAGTTCTGCCCACCAGCATCCTGTTTGGTGTGCTCATCTGTCTGACCTGCTGATAATTACAGCAGGGCTAATTGATTTTATTATTGGATCACACAGGGCAAGGCTCTTCTATGAATTTGTACCTATCATTTCCAGTGTATAATGGTATTAACTCTCCCACGAAAACTCCCTATTAGCCTAACGTTTTTTAATTTAATTAATTAATTAATTACTTTTATCTTTTGTCTGTGTTGGGTCATCATTGCTGTGCGTGGGCTTTCTCTGGTTGCAGTGAGCAGAGACTACTCTTTGTTGCGGTGCTTGGGCTTCTCTTGTTGCAGCACATAGGCTCTAAGCACGTGGGCTTCAGTAGTGGCAGTGCGCAGGCTCAGTAGTTGTGGCACATGGGCTTAGTTGCTCCACGGCATGTGGGACCTTCCGGGACCAGGGATTGAACCTGTGTCCCCTGCATTGGCAGACAGATTCTTAACCATTGTGCCACCAGGGATGTCCCTAGCCTAACATTTTTTTATACTACTTTGAGATCACCTTGGAAACTCAGGGTAGTTAGGATCTTACATACCAAGGAAATAAGAAATAGACCCATTATCCCAAGGAAAAGGTCCACTAGGAATACACAAACAGGGACAGTTTCTAAAATATGTGTTTCCGTTACACTCTTGCCTCTCAGCTCCACATCCATCCACCTAAACTCAGCTTTGAGATGCTGGGTGGGGTTGGGACTCTGCAAATACATTTCAATTTTGCCATCCAGACCCCTGTTGCACCAGCAGGGGGTGCTAGAGGGCGCCTGTAAGGCTGGGGGACCGCAAGAGGCTTGCTCCTTCCTGTTTCTGTCAGCATCACCCAAGTAGCAGCAGCAGTGCATTTCAGTTCCCAGCTGTCCTTCACACTCCCGGAACCAGCCTCATCACACTCTGAGAGATGCCAGCACCGAAAGAGCAGCGCCCTTTCCTCAAGGGTCTGACTTCCAGCTCCTTAGGCTTCTAGCTGTGATAACCCCAACTTCTCCCTTTTGCTCTCACAGCTCTAGTGATGGTGGCTGTTTCCTGTCCCCATCCCGGCCCATGTTCCCTGTTGACCTATTCCGTCCTTCAATATCTGTCATATTGATTTCCGATATTAAATGAGCTGTTAAAATAACTTATGTAGTTTCTACTCTGCTGACTAATACAGCACATTAGAGAGCCACAACTTCATTTATAACAGTGGTTAAAAGAGCAATCTCTGAAATCAGTCACATTTGAATGGGAAACCCAACCCATTTACGCAGTACTTGGTAACTTTGGAAGGTTTAATTCACCTCTCTAGGTCTCATTTTTCTCAATCACTTTCACTTATTTAACTCACATTTATTGAGCACGCACCAAGTTCCAGGCACTGTACCAGGCAGTAGAGATACCATGTTATGCAAAACAGTTAAGTCCCCTGACCTGGAACCTTCTGTCAACGGAATCAGATGACATAATACAGATAAGGCACATACCATCAGCCTTCCTCTCTGTACCATGACAGGGGAGCAAAGACAAATGGGTCTTGAAAAAAGTGTCACAGCTAGGTCTCTGCAGAAAATGAGACAAGTGTCTTTTCCTCAATAAGGCTGAAGGTCTCAGTCAATATAACACCAGGGTTTCATTGTGTGCCCTGTCCATTCCTCCTGTTCAGAGCAGAGAAGCAAAGGCCTCACAACAGCATTCATTCATAAGGAAATAGGACAAATAGCCCTAGAGAGGGAACATTACGTAGTAGAATTTTTTTTAGAAATTCTAAAGAGACAGGTTCTTTCGATACAAGGAAAGAACAAAAGGAGCTGCAATGAAGGTATAGGACTGGGGCCCAGAATGACCACGACCATGGGGGTGTGAGTGGAGAAAGATACTAGAAAGCTGCTGTTCCAACATCAGCCACAGCAAGAGTCTTTTTACCATAAAGAATATATATCAAATGAACCAGAACTTACTTTCTGCTTTCTGCAGTAGGACTATATACCTAGACAGTCCAGGGAGATGATAAGATGGAAAAGAAAGATTCTTGATTCCATTTAAGCCTGAATCTAAAGGTCTCATGCTGTGGACAAGGAAGAGCTGGAAAGAAATCCAATCTCCACATTTTGACACAATCCTTCCTTGGACTTCTGCTGACTAGACATTAGGCATATTGAGGCAAGGATAGCCAATGTTCTCATTAGCAAGGAAGTATTTCTGCAGGACTATTGTGTAGCTAAATTCTTGAAAGCCATATTTACAACACATTGATACCCTGTAAATGCAAACTAAACTCTTCACCCTCAATTTTTTACTCATTTTGACATCACTATGACCATCAAAGTCATACTGAAGGAAAACAACCATGGGAAATTATTACTAGAAGGTCTATTCCACATCCTTGCTCTGGGGCCTTGTTATAAATAATTTACTGTCACTGAAGGAGTTTATAGTCCCACAAGGCATGAAAAGCCTGGAGAGAGTTTTATTCATAAATAAATGCCAACATTTAAACAATCAAGACAGCTTCAAACTCCAGGACTATTGAAATGAACAATATATACTGCCTGGATGATTTATTACACTTGTGTTTATAGTCTGAATGGGAAGATAATTCAATTCCACCTGAAGAGTCATTACACGGCCAAGCCCAAGAGAAGCACTTTGGATAAGAGGTGATATTTCTCAGTTTTTCCATTTCAAACAAATTATTATTTCTGTATTTAGGACATCACCCAGGCAATTCTTTTCATGACTTGTAGTACTCTTGAGCAATTAAGAAAATTTATAAGGTGAAAGAAGTCAGGGACAAATGCCAAATTCAAAATGACCGAAGAACCCCCGGAGAGCACTGCTGTCTCAGACAAAGGGCGAAATAATCCTTCCTGCTCAAGAAAACATAAATGAGCAGTGAGTGTGCATCACAGCAAGAGCATTATTACCCAGTGGAGGCAACCTGCTAAATACAGACTTCATTTCCAAACAAGCCTCCTAACAGGAAATGTGAGCAAAAAGGTGCCTTCTGAGGAGATGGAGAAATATCACTTGGCAAAATGTCTCCACGGTGGCACATGGCAGCCTTCCCTCGTATCCCCCTTTCTACACAGCTCAATCAGGGGGTGGGAGCACCTGCTTGTTCTACATTCCCGGATGTGGCAGATGACACTCCAGAGCAGGCAGGGGCAGAGAGGCCCCAGCCTATGGGATCAGCCCCCAGAATCCTTGGGCTTACATACCATCCAGGCCATTGTGATGACTGTAGTTTCTTTTCCCCAAAATGCTCAGAGACGTGTGATTTGGGGTGGTTAGCATCCGCTTGGTAGTTGGAGTGTGCAGGCTTGGTGTAGATCGAATTACATTAGGTTTCTTTGAAGGGTGGATCTCTGACAGGAGGAAGAAAGGTTTCTCAACTCAGAACATGGTATTAAAAATCTGTGTGCACTTACACTGGCTAATAGGCACACATCTTATTTCTTAATGAGCTGAGAGCCAGTTCCTTATGAACCAGCCTATTTTCCCAAGGACTTGCATAATGAATCAACTTCAAGTGCTGTTACCATGGCTTTATTTATCAAAAGAGAGCTGGTTCTGCCTCTGCTGCCTCTGAGCTTCACGCTGTGAGTACAAGGGGGGAAAAAAAAGCCACTTCAGGAGGTTACTTAAACACGAGATTTACTAAGGGAATAAGGCGTCTGACCCTTCAAGGAATCAGAAATCCAAAGGCTATCAGGAGAGGTAGCCTCAAAGAAAACCACCCTGTGGTCCATCAAACTAGGAACATAGCACGCAGCACATGTGGTGTGTGAGAGCTTTCTGAAAAAACAGGATTCCTCCTCTGGCTCTGCAACCAGGATATAGGACCAGGGTCAATCACTCCCAGCCAAAAACAGTTTGATATAGATGAAATCTGACACCAAACTCCAAATACTAGAGTTAAGAAGTAGCAGAATATGGGACTTCGATGGTAGTCCAGTGGTTAAGACTCCACGCTTCCACTGCTGGGGCGAAGGTTTGATCCCTGGTCAGGGAACTAAGGTCCCACATGGCACAGCCAAAGGAGAAAAAAAAAATGTAGCAGAAGCTGTAATGTGCATGTGGTACATGTGTGTTTATGTGAAGTAGGTTGTTGTCAGTCAGACAGCCCAGAACTATTTGTACTTTTTGGATAGAGTATATGGACAGAAATTGCAACACTATAGAAATTGGATTTAAGGACCTCAGTCTATTACTAATACCAGGCAATCTCTTCTCTAAAGCGAAACCTGCTCACTGATTCTGAGTCACCACCCAGCATGCCAACTATGCACAAGCCACCCTGTCTTCCCAGGTGAGGGCCAGGATATCAGCCTTATTTACTGAAATTTAGGAAGGGCTGTTAGGAGTATTAGAATTACTATATCTTGGTCTGGTCAAAATCCTACACTTGCCAAAATTTAGGAATGGATCGGATACTAACCAAAATACAGGGCTGGGTTTTTTTTTCAACATAATAATGAAGGCTTACCAACCTCATATTTCATTACAACCTCCATACTCTATGCTCCACCATGACCAGACAACCTGCCTTCCCTGATCCTATTTTCAGGAGGTTTTGTTCATCTAGTTCTCTTGGCCTCATAAGGGGAAAAACATTCTTTTTCTATTTTTCTATATATTCAAATACTACATATCTTTCAAGGCTGAGATCAAATATTACTTTCTTCACATAGGTTGCCCTAACTCTCATCAGAAATAACTATCCCTTCCTCAAAGTGACCAATGCTTATTACCTGTAATTCTTTTATAGGATCTAATCCTTTGCTCAGTTGTCTTTATCTGTGTGCCTTCCCCACTAGTTGAAGATTTTTGAGGGCAAGGTTGTATTCATCTTGGTGTTACCCAAATCTCTTAGTGAAGTGTCTTGCACATAGTAAATACTCAGAAATATGTTATACAGGGAAGTGGTTCAGTTAGTAAGGACAGCACAGCTTTGGGCTTATCTGGTAGAGACAGAGACCAATTTGCCCATAGGAGGAACACAAAATTACCTATGGAAATGCTGACTAATATATGCAATGTTATATTCTATTTTTTATGATCATAAACTTTCCCTTGCAAGGTGGGAGGGGCTTCTAGGATTAGGCCTTGCAAGGGAATACAGATAGCAAACTTCAAGGATTTGAGCACCATGAGTTAGATGGTGTCTGTGATAACCATGTGATATTTTCAGGGGATATCAAAGCAACTCTTTAGGCCCTAAGGAATAAAACAGGAAATAAGGTGGCAAAGTAACATCAAAGAGCCATCTGTGTACTTCTGACTCCTAGGATGCTCTGATGAGGACCAGATAATATACCAAGTTTAAGGCTACACTTTGATTTTTAAAAGACTGGATGTCTTAAGTCTGAACACTTCAAAAGTATAAATCTTTCTGACAGAGTAATGAGGTTCAATGCAACTCTGAGAACATATTTCACTTTTACTGAGAAGATGAAAAAGCAAGAATATTAGAAGCATAAAAACATGCCATTATAGCTTCTAGGTATAGTAGGAGCCATTTTAGAAACTATTATTTTGTAAATTATTTATCTTAAAATGTTCCCCCCTAAAAAGAGGTTATTGCCTAGTAATTTCATCCTATTCTTAATTACGATATTTCAAAATGTAAACGGAACCATCATCTTGGCGACTTCCAAGTTAAACAACATGATAAAAACCAGAAAGCAATACTAATGCTTCCCTTTCAAGTAACCTTAATTGGCACATCAAAACTATAAATATTGTTTAAAGGTTTTATCTCTTTAAAAAAAAAAGTAAATAAACCAATCTTTCTCTATTTAAGGGAAGGGGTGAGGTGGGTTTGAAATACTGGAAGGATCTAAATCAAAATATTAAGAATATTCACCCTTAATTTTATAATAACCTAGAATGGTGACAGATGGTAATTAGAATTACCGCAGTGATCATCCTGTAATGTGTATAAATGTTGGATCACTATGTGGTACACCTGAAAACATAACATTGTAAGTCAATTATACTTCAATTTTTAAAAAAATGAATATTCATCCTCTAATAATTTAGTGATTCTTATCATCCTCTTTTTGCTTAATCTGTATTTATATCCATAAATATACATTACATTTTTATTCAATGATATTTTTGGAAAAAAGTAAACCTACCTATAACTCTTTGTTTTGTATGTGTTTTGATAATAAATAAAAGTTTCTAAAATAAAATAAATTGACTATACATATGAAGGTATCCAATTTCAGCTACTTGAAAGGCTTGCATTTAATTTAGGTATGTCAATTTTGAAGAGTCAGTTATAAGATACAGAAATTGTTGAGTTTTTCTTCCATTAGAAAATACCCACCTAAATACCCAATGATACATGCCAAAGGTTTCCTAGTGCTTTTGCTTTTCAGTGGACTTCCAGATAGGTCCGCGTGTCTGTCTGCATCTGAGGAGAGAGAGAAACACGGAGACAACCAATGAGGCTGATTTCTCTGCCTATGCTAGACACGCTGCAGAAATAAATTGTGCAAGTGGAAAACAGTGCAAAAAGTCCAAGAGATTCCTCCATAATTTCTTTTGGGGCTTAAGAAAACCATCTTCAGTTCTGGTTTCAAATTACTGAATGGGATTTTACCTGGAGAACACTCACTTTAAAGTTCCTTATGAATGTAGCTAACATATCTCACACATACATGCTTTCTTTCTGTGTGTGTTCATCTGTAAAATAGCCATGGCATTTCTATATTATAGTAGAAAAACTTTCATAAAGTGTGAAGTGTTATCAGTCCTAATGTAAGATAAGTCTGGCATGGAAGACAAAAATGACCCTGACAAAGGCCACACACTTGACCATCCCTGATCTAGATGGAGTGGGTCTCTGTGGAGGAGTCTTTATCTACCTCAATTAAATTCAATTCCATCAGATGAGAGCTTCCCCAAAGTAAAAATGGGCGATTTGGTTTCATCACTAGTTTTCTATCTGTCATATTCTATTATGATGTCATTAGTCCTGAGATTTAAGAGGTTACCTGTATGCCAACAGGTATTTCATCCAATAGTCAGAACAGTAAAATACTGTGATGGACATTAGTTCATAACATTCACATCACATTCCTCATACCCTACCATAAAACAGTTCAGACAGAGAAAAATAAAGCACACAATACAAACACTCTTTGTGTTTTAATCAACTGTCATTAGGATGGAAGAGTAGATGTGGAAAGTGGCTGCCTCTCATACCAAAGAGTTAAGTTACAGAGTTTGAAGCGACAAAAATATGTGTATTGAAATGTTTTTTAAATCTGCAGATATTGTCATAAAGCTTAACGGAGTAGCTTTAGCAGATACGATTTTGCTGTTTATGTCTTTTCCCCACCGTCACATTCTTGACAAAAATGTCCTACAGATTTTCTGTGGCTGAGACCACATTTCTAGGCCTATATACAGGAAATTTTCCTTGACATCCACAGGGATCCTTTGCACTATTAGTGTTAAAATGTATAATTCAATCTGGAACTTTAAATAATTTAAAATTAAAAATTAACTTTTTCATAAGCTCTAGCTCTCTCATCAAGGAAACTCTTTTCCAGTAACTTTTAAACAGGAAAAGGTGGGAAAGTAGCACTTAAAAATATTGAAATAAACAAAGCGCATACTGCGGAGTTTGGAATCTGAATATGTATCCCAAGCACTGGCTAATTACTATGCAACCACTGACAACTATAAATGGCCCAATTTCTTTTCCTCCTACTCAGCTGATTTCCTTTGAGAAAAAAAATTACTAAGCTATGAAGCTTTTCACCTGTTGTTGAATAATAGTGAAGACAGGCAAAAATATAATAAGCATATTTTGGAGGAGTAATCTAAACAAACATTAAAAAGCAGCCCCAATCCTGCAAGGATCAAACACCTGTCAAATCACTGTGAGTTAATAGTAATATTTCCTTCCTAATATTACTAATTCACCTAAAATTCAAGTTCTACTTAGGAAGAGGGCAAGAGAAAAAAATTTCTTTTCTATTAATAAAGCTTGAATGAATCATCTCAGTATTTCCTCAACGTTTTGGACAAAAACCATTACTGTATTGCCAGTAATAAGATTAACTTGGCTCTTTATTCCAGTCTATAAGGCCCAAAGGAAAACTGCCAATGTGACTTCAAGCAATGAACTCCCACATGACTGTCACCTTGACAATAATCAATAAACCCATCAAAGGAGTCACTAACACAATACCCAAAGACATTTCACTTTGCATTAATCTGCTCTTCATTTCTCACTAAGTTAGTAGGATTAATTATGCAATGTTCCAAGTGACAATTTTACAGAGTACTTGAGTGGGAGATCAAAGCTCTTCAGAAGGATCCATGTTTCATCAATCTTCATTATATTTTAAAGGAAGTAGCTGGTGACAAGAATTATCAGTCTCAACTATGAATAAATTAGGATGAAAGGTGGGTGCTAAGACTACCTAGTGACTGTTTAACATAAAAAATGCATCCATTCAGCGATTATACCGAATACAAATAGAAAAAAAATAGCATCTGTCCGGAGGGAGGGACCACAAACATAGATGACCAGGGCCAAACTTGAGTTGGTTAAAAAGAATCTTGGTCAGCACCCAAGACCAGGGCAGTGGTACCTGGCTCTCACATTATTCACCTAGCTCTATTTAAAGAGATAATTAATTGGCATGCATTAAAAATACACAGGTAAAGAAAGTAACCTGAGAAATGCCCAAAGAAACCAGAAGGAATCAAAATTCGGCCAGAGGGAGAGCATCTTCATCTCACTCAAAGCACTTGACTGAGCACAAGGCATATTTTCCTGGCTTCCTAGAGGATAAGCTATGCCTCCTTGAGGTAAACCTGGAAAAAGTCACTTTTTTTTTTTTGCAACTCATGGCTATTTTTCTAAAACGTTTTGGAAATATCAGAGGGGAAAATAAAACAGAAAATTTGCAAGAAGTACAAACCGAATTAAAATTCACATAGGGACTTCCTAGGTGGCGCAGTGGTTAAGAATCCGCCTGCCAATGCAGAGGACATGGGTTCGATCCCTGCTCCAGGAAGATCCCACATGCCACGGAGCAACTAAGCCCGTGTGCCTAAATAAATAAATAAAATTCACAAAAATATCTCACATGGGCCTTCAAAATTGCTATCAAAGTAAAACCATCCATAGAATTAAAAAAAAAGAAATCTGCTTGGCAAACACGTCATCAACAAAATCAAAGACAAAATGGGGGAAATATTTACATTACAGATCAAGAGCTAATTTCCTTAAAATATGAAAAGTTCCCACAAGTCAGTAAGACTTTTAATAGAAAACAGGCCGGGGATTAAAAAGTCGACAAAAAAAGGAAATACAAGTGGTTTTCAAATAGATGCAAAATCTTCTACCTCTTTCAAAATGAGAAATGCAAGCTAATATAACTTACATGTAACCTGTCAACTAGTTAAGAGTTTCAGAGATGGATAACACTGCTGGCAAAGTTGTAGAGAAACAGGCACTCTTTGGACACTGTGGTGGGAGTGTAAATCATAGCTTTTCTGAAGGCAACTGGGTGGGTGGTGACAATCAAAATTCAAAATGGAAGTTGCGTGACCCAGATGTTTTACTTTTAGGGATCTATCCTGTAAGCTACAAGCACATTTCATACATCAGTCTTAAATGATAATCTGTATAAGGATATTTGTTGCAACATTACTCATAATAATAAAAAAAGGAGGTAGCTCTCCATGTACTGGTATGAAATGGTCTCCCAGATACATTAAGTAAAAAAGGCAAGGTGCAGAACGATGTAGACATTAATATCTGTACGAAAACAAAGACATATGCCTAATTAGTTTGTTAGAGATACACAGGAGATCTCTAGACATAGATGACAATGGTTACTTCTAATAAAGGTAGGAATGGGAATTGGTGTTAAGATTTGTAACCACACTTGTACCTAGAAAAATTTAAAGTATCCGTTCAAAGACAAATTTTTATTAAAATAAAAAACTACCAAGATAAACAAGCCAAAACTGTTCTCTCCTGTTAGAACTTCACACAAAACTTTATACAATTATACAATAGTAACTTTTGCTGAGAAACCTCTAGAAAACTCATAAAATATAGAACAAGTTTCTTCTGAATATGGGCCCTTGGGATACTTCTGAAGTTGAATTAGCAGCTTCAAACAGAAAAAAAAAAGGGGCTCCAGGTGCCCCCTGAAGATATTCATACTGGGGAGTAGCGCTGTCATTCAAGCCCGGTTTGTTATCAACTCAGAAACTACTTAATTATCCATGCAAGCTACAGAGGGGTCAGGTAAGTCACTTGGATCCAATTCTCTGGGGACTTTTGCTTCACTTATGGAATACTGCTAACATACTACTACTTAACCTCCGTCTCTGGATCTTGAGTCTCAAGTAGAAACCCTGTGGTCATCAGGTGCTGGGTGGTATTGCAGATCTTTGACAAGCCATCCAGTAACTCAGTGGTAATGCCTGATGATAGTGACAAAGGAGGAACACCATCATCACTACATATGGCTTTTTTAATGAGGCGAGAGGACGGGGTCAAGGGGGAGAAGAGGTAGGCTGTCTGAAACTTGATGCCATTACAACCATGCAGCTGGTCTGCGAATCTTGTCAAGGACATAGTACTTTTCTTTATGCAATGTTTTGGGTTTTGCTCTAGCAATCCATTTTTATTAAGCACTATGTACACGGTGGAGCTTCCTCAGGCACTGTACTGATGTTAGCCATTTTTAGCCTGGACTTACATATTCACATATAAAGGTATATTATTAAAATAAATAGGTATTTAGGGATTTGGTTTTAAGTCATTTTTAATACCTATATCTAAATGTATAACATGTGTTGGTCAAACTATACACTTATTTCAGGTTTAAAAAAAATTTTAATGGGAAATATATTCTCATGACTCAAAATTGAAAAAAATTTAGAAGGATGAACAGTGGTTAAGTCTCCTTCCCACCTTGTTCCCTCAGCCTTCCTTTCCCAAAGATGTTATTTCTTAAATGTTCCTGCTATAATTTATGGATATGCAAACAAAGATTGCCCTACTCACTATACTGTATTCCCCAACACCAGTTTCTTAATGAAAATAAAGGCCTGAGAGTGCGGCTGTAAAAAAAAAAAAATTCCTCTAAACAAGGATTAACTTGTAAGTCAAGATCTCCAAGTTATGACTATGCTCTCCCCCCTGTAACTGAGACTTAATCTCCTCAGCGTCCCGCTTCTCCACTCCTACGCAGTCTGTCGCCCCATGAACTCTGGCTATGATACTAGATGTGCTGCTGCTGCCAAGGCCAGAAACCATGGAAGGAGTCAACTTCTACAGTTCTTACAAGAGGAAGAGTCTCAAGTTCACAGGGAAAACTGTCTTCCTCTTCCAATATTATGAAGAATTAGTCTAACTGCATTAATTGGAGCTCTTGATCCATCAGTATCTTTAGAACTACAAACTTTCACCTGACCGGAAAGTACATTCATACTGCAGCACGGTGATTCTTAACTTTCTGGGGGAGATACAGGGTCACCACCGCCTTTGAGAAACCAAGGAAAGCTTACCAAAAAACAAACAAAAAACACCCAAAAAACAAAAACAAAAACAAAACAAACAGCTTTAACCTCCCACTGGACCATAAACATGGTCGTGTACAGACATCAGGTTACTAACACCTAATCTTGCTAACAAGCCAAGATCAAGGAATCCGTTAAAGAGGCTGTAACAAGGTACACATATAAGAAGGGAGACGATAAGGTAAGAAGCAATTAGATGCTAGGAAAAGAGTTCATTAGCTGCTTGCCAGGCAAGGGGACTGGGACTGAGTAGATGGCTGCTGACACTTCATAATTTTAAATTTCAAGGTAAAATTATTCTGCGAATGTGATTCTATATGTAACTTGACCAATGAAGCTAAATACAAAATAAAATACGCTCCTTGAATCTCATCACAATAAATGACTCTGTTCTTTTATTGCCATCATCACTATTATAGCTATGTTTGTAGAAATAAAATACAGGTAATTTAATCTCACCCTGTTTTTAGTAGCATGGCCTTTTAACTGAGAAAAATTAAAATAAAATGACACAAAAACATACTTCATTGAAGAATCATCAAAATAAAGACAATCTGCAAATTAACTGAGAAATTAACAGAAGCTTAATGAGAAACAGAAGCTTCCTTAGAAGCCAATTTAGTTGGTGATGGTTTCTTTTCCATTCACAGGGACAAAGATGGTCCTGGAGCCTGGCCAATTTTAATGGAAGAATTTCATTTATTTTCTTTCTCATATGTTTTTTATTCCTTATATTTAAGAAATTATATATAAAAATGTGTTTTAAATCGGCTAAGCAGTTTAGGTGGATATAAATAAAATGGTAAGAATGATAACATAAATCCATGAACTCAGAAATGCTAGCACAAAACCTCAACATATATGCCTAAGTTCTCAAATATACATAAGTCTCATGTAGCTAAGTTTCCCCTCCATGGGACGCAGAGATTATTTCCAATTTCAATTCACTTTACAAAGCACTTTCTTCTTCTTATAAAGCTTTTACCTGTAAGTTTTAAAGCCTTTCGACTGTTCTGCTGAAAATTATCTTTAGGAACAAAAAATACTTTTCAATCATCACTCCTTTTATAGATACCATCTTTAAATCAAAATGGAACATCTCATAATAAGAAATTTCTTATCTCACAGTTAAAGAAAGTTATCTCTCCTGAATGTCTTTCAGATTTCCTATCTGTTAAGCCAGACACAGCAAGTTTTCTCATCCCATAGGGGGAAAAAGTTGCATGGCTCTAACATGCTAAACAGGAATGTAACTAAAAGTAGCAAGACTAGAATCAGAGCTAACACAAATTATGCACACATTTAGGGGTACATGGTAATAACAGAACAACCTGCAATGCATGGGTACATATGACCTTTGTTCTAATAACAACAAAAAAACACAAGCAAGACTGAATGTGTTGAAAATGAGTAATAAAGTCATATGACTGTTATGTAGCAATGTATATGGTATATGATTATGAAATGGAAACCGAACTGGACAAATAGAAAGAATGCTCAACCACAAATTCAGACACTAGCTTGTAAAAATTAAATGTGTTTTTCAGAAATGTCACCCCAAAGACTTTAAAATTCATTTATAATTTGCTAAATCTTCTAATTTGTTATGAAACACTGTGAATTTCCAGAATATTGTATAATTGTAAAAGGTTTGTGGGAAATTGAGAAGTTTACAAAGATATACAATTTCTCATTAGTGTAAACTGGCAAATTTTATTCTAGCTTATAGGTAAAAATGCCTCCTCAATAAGGGCTTTCAGGCAATTCCATCACAAAACCCCACTGGACAGGATCACCTCCCACCAATCTTTTGCTGAGCACTACTTTCTCATAAAGATTGCAGAAGTTTCAATGTTTTCTTTTCAGGCTGGCATGATACAAATGGCAGCAGACAAAACAATGTTAAAAAAAAATAAACCAAATAAAAGGCTGTACACAAGAACTTATGTTTATTGCAAACAAAAACAAAAACAAAAAGAGAGAGAGGGAACGAGAGAAAATGGTCAGAAGCACAACATATAAGGTTAAGAATTTAAAAGCATCTTACATTCTGCCCTAATGGCAGCATAATTAATAGGAACAAACGGCCGTCGTGCTGCCTGCCGCAGCCGGAGGGTATTTTTGCAGACCTGACGAGCAAATTTTGTGAAATATGTCGTGTGAAGGAAGAAAGCCTGACGGGTCTTCACTGCAGACTTTGGGCTCCCAGTGTTTCGGACCGGCATCCCCTGCATGGCCTGGCGAGACATGTGACTTCTAACTCGAGGGTCCTGTAAAATCAGACACCAACAAACATGTAAAGAACAGAACCTGTCAAAATACAATACTGCTTGCATCTTGTTCAAAGAAAAGTGCAGTTTTTAAGTCTTTCAGTGAAGCATCTATAACTTATTACAGGTGGAGAGAATTTAAAAGTGTGTACTTTGGAGTAGGAGGTGGGGAGTAGGGAAGGAAACTGGATGGAAGGGGGGTATCTTTGTCCTATACTTTTTTCTCATAAATTGACCATAACAATTCAAAATCACATTCATAACAGTAAAAACCCACCAAGGGTGAGATTATTCTTTTAAAAATAATATTGAAGGGGGTCCTTTAATCCTGTTAGCTCTCAAAAAGAATAATCTCCCTCTGGTAGACACAGGTGCTTGATACCTGCCATCTATGAGAATTTTATCAAAATCATATTTTAGCTGTTGTTCACCTCAAGATTGGGTCCATGCCTTCTTGTCCCTCCTAGGATAGCTCAGGGACAGAAAGAATGCTCGATTTGTTTTTATTACTTTATGCAATAAAACACATTTTTTAACAGTACCTGAAGGTTGCAAACTGTTTCCAAAAAAGCCATTAAAACCAATATTTAATTTGTAAGCTCTCTATTCATGCTAACACCTCCCACACACATTGTTCTTCTTCTGTCTGAGTAATCTCTCAAGACCAATATTTTGAATACCTGAAAAACTTGGATTTGTCCCTGCCCCGCTCTCCACACCCACCCTAAACGTGTCAGTACTATGTTTAGCTATAATAGCTTTGTTTGTTTTTAAGTTATCCTATACTGTACTTCTGTTTCCAAGGAGTGATCCAGGCGCTGAAAAACATGACATTTCTCAACACTGAAAAGATTATTGCTTGTGTACCTCTGTAGCTGGGCTGGGAGGTAACTTCTCCTCTTCCGACTGGGTGGGCATTTTCAGGCCTCCGTATTTTTTCCAATAGAGCCAACAGGTTGCACATAACCTACACTGCATATTAGGTGGGCCCCAAGAATACCACTGATGAGACTGTGTAGCTAAAGATGGAGGAAAAATAAGAAAAAACAAAGAAGGTGATATAACTTGTAACATCAATACACATATAGTCAAGGATTTCAAAAGTATTCCAAAGTCATCTTTAGTTTATAATGTTCTTTTCTTCTCCCAGTTTACCCAGCAAACAGGAACGTCTAATACATGCATGTATTTTTCAAGTCAGAATTCATTAAACCAGTTATTTCCATATATATCAAGTGCCTGTGACCTTATTAAGAGAGGCTATTAGGTGAAGTGCCCTATATTGAAGGTTGCTCTGCTGAGGAAGTTTTTGTTGGTTCATTAAAAATATCCTCTATTGTGTACATTTCTGGAAATATGTTACCGGAAAGGTTTTCTTAAACTAAATTCAGGTTTCCAAACCTATGGTTCAGAAACGACCTCAGGGTTTAAAGTGCTTAGAGGGACCCCACAGATAAAGGTAGAAGTCTTACAGAGATGGTATCTGTTTTTCATTCCTTCATTTTAATCAATAGATAAAATAATTATTTTACTTTTTCTCTCTTTAAAAACAGAATCCTGTTCCAGACTGCAAGTCCCTACTGAGTGAGCATATGTAGCCGAGATCACAGCATGCTTAAGACTGATAGCTCGGTTGATTTATTCCTGAGCTAAACACTACAAACCTGTGTTATTTTGCTCTGTAGTTTAAATTACTGCCATATAACATTTAAAGTATTCTACACTGGATCTGAAGTTTAAGACAAAACACTGACGATGCACATTAAGTTAATGAGTTACTTAAAAATTATTATAATTCTGTAAGTTTGCCTAGGAATATTATTCCTTTGATCTGTAAAGTTACCTTTATCAGGTCAAAATATTCAAATAGCACAACAGGGTGTCAACTAACACTTCATATGTGAACCCATCATGTGTTATTTTGGGGGAACTCCTTGCAAATAGCAGCCTGAAAACCTTTCCTTTTGTAATTTAAAAACAAATAGTAAAATAGGTTGTTTTTTTTTTTAAACATAAATTTTAAGAATCCTAAACATTAGGCACGGACCTATTTTGGATTCTGAATATAAAATTTCACAGGTATTTAAAATATACATTTTTACCCAAATTAATCATGACATTTTAATGTCAACAAATGCCTTTCTCTTTATATAATTAACTCAAATTCAATTAAAGAGTGACAAATAGAAACCACCAAATTCTATCTTTCTATAAAGATAAATCTTTATAGAAATCTTACATGTATATTATATTAAGATGCATTTTATAATAGACTGTTGAATACATGGACCTAAAATATAAAATTAAAATTGCTTATTTGTCATACACGCATAAAAATGGTGGAATAATTATTTAAAGGGATACATGAGACTACATATAACATGAAAGGGGTTTGTGAGGCAAAAATAAGATGCACCAAGCCACTACGTGTCTGCAGAATTCTTCTTATTTTCATTTAAATATAAAGTTCAAAATCTAAGAATTTCCAATTCAAAAACAATTATGCAATCCATGTAAAATTCTGACCAAAAAAATTTAATTTTCCACAAAGTGTTTCCCTTTGTTCTCCCATGGTGCAAAAAATGGTTAAACATGTGCTATTTCTATGAAGACAGCAATCTGTCTGGCTCACACCTTCCTTGATTGCAGAAAAGATAATCATATGGTTTGGCTTTAAAAGCCTTTTCTAATGCTGGAGCCTGGTGTGGGGTATGCAGCAGAGTCAAAAACGTCCCTCATCCCCATGTCCCTAGGGCAGCCAGTTACCACCACACCGCCCCCGCCAAGGAGCTGCTGAGAGACAAAAACTGGGCACCAAGCAGACTTTTAATAAATATGAGTGTCCTTCCCTCTTCCACCCCAGGCCACTTTGACAGGAAGGAAACACAGATGATCATGTCACCACTGGCCCATTTAAGAGATTATATTGTTGTTTGAGGTTTTAAATAAATATAAAAAAAGTATCTGGGACTTCCCTGGCAGTCCAGTGGTTAAGACTCAGTGTTTCCACTGCAGAGGGCATGGGTCCAATCCCTGGTTGGGGAACCCCACATGCCCTGAAGCCAAAAAAAAAAAAAAAAAAAATCAACTACCTAACAGTTCATCTCACCAACCCAATTTAACATCCAGGGCAAATATAACACTGCTGGCATTGGGTAGCTTTTTTACATGGATAAATACTTGACAAATACACTGGGGCCCTGAGGCCAAAAACATCATAAAATAGCATCTCCCAAGCCAGTGCTCTAAGGGAACCTGGTCTGAGGATTATAAATAGCAGTTTATCTACATGCGGTCTTTCCTACAGAATTATCTGGAGCCTTTAATTTGTCAAAATATATTGAGAAACACCAAAAGGGGTTTGGTATATTTTGTGAGACCATGGTTTGCACAAAGCTAATAATAGCTCTGAATGCGGCTTAGCACACACTGCTGTGGAATACTTAACAAACCCAAGACACCACAGAAGCAAATCGAAGGAAACCCAATACCTTAAAATTCAGTGTCCAGGCGGAAGGTAAGGACGGGCATCTATTCACTCTGAAGTATGTTATTTTGCCCTCTGCGCAGTGCTGACCTCCCGCATCTCCCACCTGGCAGTGCCAGCACAGTTCCCTGCCCTTAACCCACAACAGGCCTCAAAGGACGGGGTGGGGGAGATCTCCAGTGAAGAAAACTTACCGTAGCAGCTCTCACAGGCTCGCCCGAGGAGTGGGTTCTGTGGTTGGAATGTGGTTCCCACGGCTCCATTCACGGCACCAGGTTTGCCATTGCTGGCAGATATTTGGTTGGGATTTGGTTTGCTGCTTTCAATGAAATATAAAGTGAAGTGATAAAAACGACTTGCATTAACAAGGCAAAAGGCTCTACATTTCATTACTGACTTAACTACACATAAATAAACATTTGAATGTTTGGTGAAGAAGAAATAAACTGGTAAAAGTAAGGTGTTAAAATGAACCCAAACCATTTATCTTTATAAACCAAGGTTATGTAAAAACCAATCTCTTAAGCCTGACACTCACAAAATAAACACACCATATCTCTTCTCCACCCAAACACAATTTCCTTAGGACACCCTCTGATAATTGTGAAAGATACAAGTTATTAAACTTTTATCACTTATCAAAAATTCTGAGAAAATAATTTTTGGATTAAATAAATTAAGGCAAAGGCAGTGTGTTATGTTTAGAGAAAACCACTGTCCCATTCCTGCTGCTGGTGTGACACCTACTGACTCCACACACTGGCTCTTAAGGGAACTGCACAAAAGCCACATGTCCAACAGAGACACCGTGGATATCAGCACGGCATATCTCAAGAGGTAAAAGTTAGCATTTCAGGAGACTGTGACCACTGGTGATTTCTATTATGTTTGAATTTTTATGAGCAAGATTGAAATCAGAAAAGCCAGTAAATGTATTTGAGGCATTTCTTTTTAAGAGGAAAAAGGTATATCTATCAGATTTCCAGAGGCCATAATTTGTCAGGAACATGTAGTCCAGACTGTCTTGGTATTTACCGTGCAAACATGGCTCACTTTTATCCATCTGGGGGAGCCTAACTCCCCAGCTTATTAGCCTTGCCCAAGAATACTGCACAGGTGTACACAGTATGTCCTCAATACACTCATGATTCATTTAACATATATTTATTCAGTGCCCAGTAAACAAAAGTGCCGATATCAAGGAGCTTTCATTCTATCAAGGAGCTTTCATTCTAGAGGAGCTTTCATGTCTATTTGCTAGGCAGAAAATAAACAAAGTAAATTAGCAAATTATTTGTTAGTAATGAATGCTGACTGACTAACTGCAGACCATACTCTATCTTCCTGTGGCTAGTAAAGTAATGAGAGTCCACGACTATTAAGACACTGGAGTTTCGGCACAGAGTAGGCTCGTGAGTTTCCTTTTTGCTATTTTTCATTCCCACACTTACATTTACCAGTGAAAGCCTAATATGTAAACTTGGCCTGATGACAAATTAAGATTTCTTTCTGGCGTTGTTACTGTAACTCTTAGCTGACACCCCATCACCACCCCAAAAGAAATCATTTAACCTTTGTGTGCATTGAGGGCCCTATTCTATAAACAGGGCTATTATTTACACTTCTAACCTGTGCCAGCAATGTATTTTGAAGACAAATTGGTTTTAAAAACACATTTTAAACCAGACAGAACGTATTTCTCCTCCTAGAGTTTTCAGTTGGAAACTACAAAACAGAATAGAAACAATTATCTGGGTTATTTGGTGAAAACTGGCTAAATGTACTTTTCCTTTGATGTGACAGCATTACAAAGTATAAGAAAGCTAGTATGCTTGTTTTTGAAAATCTAAGACACATGAATCACAACAGTGTTTTCTTTGGAGAGTTGCTCTTTTACAGATTAGTCAAATAAAACATATAATTTTCTAAAATATTAGAAGCCACTCTGCAGAAAGGACATTACAGCTCTGAATAAAAATTATGGACCCTATAAATCACATGTTATCTATCTTGAGACAAAAGATTAATAAGAAATATAACAATTCATTGTCTATGAGGCCTCCTGTATATAAAAATATGTATTAATATATCAAAATTCAGTAAACAAAAGGCTAGGTATAAAACAACTGTACTGAGCTCAAAGAGTGAAAAAGCTGGAATCAACACACAAAACTTAGTAAATGTCATTATAATCCCCAAAGAACCTAGGATAGCACTATAGACATGGTGCTCAATAAACTAAAGTTTCCTGAAGAAATGAACTGTCAAACTCATGACCTCAAAAAAGGATAATTCACTTAAAATGTAGCAAATAAAAGACAATTGGCATTCATTTTGATATGACAAGGATTTCTCAACCCAGAGGATAATAATGATAAAATGCTAGGCATCTGAAACAATCGAAATCTATTTGTTATTTACCCAATATTTACAAAGTTTGATTCTAATTACATCCCCTAACCCTTTCCCCAAGCAAACAATGTAAAATCCTCAATCAAATAAACAACATACCCCAAAAGGGCAATGTACATTACCCAAACAAAATACATTATGCAATACAGAAGTTTCAAAAGTCGCTAGCTTTCTGAAACACATTTGCTTCAAATAATATTTTCATAGGTTAGTTTTCTAACACTTTCCCTGGAGTTTTTTTTTTTTTAGTTTGTTTGTTTGTTTGTTTTTGCTGTGCTGCATGGCATGTGGGATCTTAGTTCCCTGACTAGGGATCGAACCCATGTCCCCTGCAATGGAAGCGCAGAGTCTTAACCACTGGACTGCCAGGGAAATCCCTCCCTGAAGGGATTTTGATGGCATGTTTCCTTTGGTCCTTCTGTTAGTTGACTTGGGGTTTCCCCCACCAGCCATTTTTCTTTCTAAAAAAAATCATTGCAGTGGTACTATAATGGAAAGCAAATAGTGCTTTGTAGTGGAAGAAAATAAGATACATAAAGAAATTCAAATTTGGCTGAAACTGACCAAAATGTACATATTTTGCTTTGGATAGAATTAATACCATGGCAAATATTTTAAAAGATTTCCATTACTTACTAAGTTGGGATATAGACTTGTTTCAGCTTACTCTCAGCTTCTGCTGCTTTTAGACGCTTCTAATTCAAAAGACAGATAAAATATTTTACACACAATGTCAAATAATTATTACCACTTCATCTAAAAAAATTCACAAGAAAATAAAACGTTTAAAGTATAATTCAAAAATTGCCTTTTTAAGATGAGCTTTTCTTTCATGAGCAGTTTAAGCTTTTCTTAAACTGCAGTAATTTGTGAGAAAAATCTCTAGATTCTGAGGTACAGAGCTACGAGCATTAAATACATTTTAGACACAAATTTTAAAAATAATGAACAACTCCATTTCCTATTCCTCCATAAGTAGATAAAAGGACTTATAAGCAACCATTTTTACTTTTCACATTTTGTTTCTATTTTATTTCTTTTTTGCCTTTCTGGTAGGAAAAAAAAAATGCATAATCTTTGCTTTTAGAAAATTATTCAGAGATGATTAGTTTCCAAAGTCCACGCAAAAGAAAGAGACAGTAACTAATCTAAGTCCAATTAAATAAGCATTTACCCTCAAATGTTGGGAGATATGCAGTAAACTTTAAAGCTTGGCTGAGCTCATGTCAGATTTTTAGGAACCAATTAGGAGTCAAATGCATGGAAAGGAATGGGAAGAAGATTATACAATCAAATCCAGAGACTGATCAACACAATAATAAATGCAAATAGGGAAGGAAAATAATGTATGGTAGATATTCAAAATGAAGACATCAGAATATAAGGCAATCCTCCATTTGCTCAATGACAAGGAAACAAAAATATTTAAGGAGACAACTTAAAACTTTTAAAGAAGAAGGTGAAATTTTTGGAAATAATTTTATCCAAACACTTTTCAACCATCCTTCATGCCATCATAACCACCATCTTTAGGGACACTTTTCACTTTGAATAACACAGATTTTCCAGAGCACGTGATCTTCACATTTACCTAAATTGTTTGAAATTAGCATGGGGGGTGGGAGCATGGGGGGATGACTTTATTATAGATAGGGAAGCCAAAAGATAAGATGGTGAACTAATGTCCTAAAGAACCATCCTGCCCAGATTTGGATGCTAGTTTGAAATAAGCACTTTCTGAATTATATATGATGTTGGCACTGGGAATTTTTCAACAAGTCATAGGTATCTATTCCCTATTCACAACCTCAACAACTCACTATGGTAATTTTTAAAGTGATCCTTACATTGTATTTTTATAGCATCTAATATTTGCCATTGGGTGATCACATACTTAGGAAAAATAATGTCTGTTTTAAATATACTTTCCCCTTTCTTTACCAGTTCTAACAAGTAACTAGAAGAATATAATATACTGAATGAGGTCACTTGAGGAAAATGTACCTCTCTCCCCAAAACAGTATTACTCAAAATAGGTAACTGAAAGAAATACCTCAATTTGGGACATTTGAGGAGAATTTACAAAATGAACGATTTTCCGTTGTTAGTGATAATTTTGGGAAAAAAAGTTATGTGTTTATGTTTGAAGCATCAAACTAGTAAAGACTAACTACTACAGTTAAGGTCAAACACTTAGGGGGTACAACCACAGAAATGTCCAGGGGGGTTCAGAAGATCTTTTACACATTTTAAGTCATTCCCGTCAACTATACTCTCACAGAGATGAAGCACCAGGCACCTGCAAGGAAAATAATACCTCTCTAGTGGTATCTTTCCCTGCTATCTGTCCAAAATATTTATCATAATGGAATCTGAAGTAAAGAAAATATTGAGACTAAAATCTTAAAGTAGTACGTTATAGATATGAAATCATGTAGTTTAAAATGGTCTAGAAGAGATAAAGCAAACAAAACAAATTTAAAACGAAGTACACTGCTAAGAAATATTAATGTATAAATAGAAAGTTCATTTTAACACAACTGTATTGGTAGTAAATATGGAAAAATTACCTGTTGCACATATCTGTCAGTAGTTTTCCACATGTAATAATATTCAATGATGCTAGTCAATGATTTCCAAGGGAGCTGAAAAAATATTTAACATGATAATGAAAACAAGCTACTGTAGAAACAGTTTTCCTTTAAAACCACTTCTTAAAAATAAGGAGCCAATAATCCACACGGAAGATGCATCCTAGAAGAAATCTTTGAGAAAACTGAAATTAATTCTGAACAAAGGGTCCCCAATCAACTTCTACTCAGCTAGAGATGCTGATACAACACATTCCATTTCTCAACTCCCATTTCATTAAAAAGTATAAACCTTATGACTGATAATATTTCATGAGTTCCTCAGTTTTTCTTGGGCTATAGGTAGGGTTGAAATACAATTTTTAGAAATGATATTTTAAAAAGAATCTGGACTGAGTTCTTTAACTTCCAAAGATGCCACCTATTGGGGGTCATTGGTCTCCGGTATAATATTTATCATCCTTTCCAAAACTGCTCTATTTTGATGTATTTTGTTGTAAATAAAATGAAAACCTAAATCTTTGAAAAAGAGTATAGCCAAGTGTGGTACATATGAGAAAAATAGGAAGCTTGTCTGCTATTTTCCATAATTATTCAAAAATGGCCAAATGAGCCTTTACTTAATGAGATCCACAATGAAAGAATATATTCACTATGTCCCTTTGTAAAGGGAAATCTGTTAGTTATCCAAGATGCAAATCAGGGCAGACCAAACAAAATGACTGCTAACATCCGATTTTTAGCTGTGGTGGCAGATTTTATTGATGACTCAGCACCCTCTGACTCCCCAGCTTGCCCTAATGTACCACTGGGGTTAGAGTGAAAATAGTTCTGCCCAGATCCCAGAGCAGCTAGGGCTCTGTTTATGACCCACACATACAACATCCATGCCATTCCTATCACCTCCACATTTAACTCACCTGTTTGGTCTGAAGAGAAAATAAATGGAGTTTAGAAAAAGGAAATTATTTTTAAGCTTAATTGGGTGGCAACTTCAACCAATGTGGTCTCCTTACAGGAACAGATAGGCACAGCTGGCATTTGGATTGCAGTTAAAGCAAATGCAATTTTCTCCAATTTAACAAGCAATCTAATGGAGCTGAAAGTGTCTGAGAGGTGGTGCTAAGGAGCTGACTGCGGGAAGACCTCATAGGACAGCTGAGACACAGTCTCCTAGGGTTTTAGGCAAGCCAAGACCGCTTATCTCCTAATGATTCTTCTTTTGGGAAATAGCCCTTGGCATGCAATTTACCTGGAAGCCTGAGAAAAGAAAACCAAGCGACCCTGTAACCTGAGCTTCCTCATGAACCAGATTTTATCTAAGCCATAAAGTCCTGATCAGCTGTACTCAGCACCACCACACTCTCATCAAGGAGGAGTGTAGGTCATATCTCAGTGTGTCTACTCCTGATGTAGTATCATTTCTCCTTCAACCCTCACTCAGCCTTCGCGGGAGTTCCCTACGACACGTCCACTGAGGAGGAAAAAATCCGTGTGGCAGATGGCTCTGCATGATGTACTGGCACCATTTGGGATTACTCTGTTGCAGCATGTCAGCCCCAAGCAGGAGTGATTCTGAAGCACAGTGAAGACTGGAGAGCCTTTTGGAGGACAGAACATTAGAGTGGACATCTGGTTTCCTACTCTGAGTTGCGAGAGAGATGGCCAGAGGTACAAATCCATACCCATCCGTGGACAACGGTTATTTACTTGTCACAATGGTCAGGGACTTAAAAGGAATCAGATTAGAGGACTGGTAACAATGAGGCTTAGAAAGGAGGTTTGTGGAACAGACTTCTGGTCTGAGGGTGGGCCTGGGTGTGAGGATATTTGAGCCCCCATGCTCACAAAGGCTCCTCTGCAAAGGAGCTTTCTCATTCCTCTGTTGGATAAGATGATCTCTACAGCTATCAGCCAGCCTCTTTCCCCAGCCACCCAATGACTGCTCAACGGACACATAAACAAAATGGCACACACGTGTGGATGCCACCACAGGGATGTCCTCTCATGGATTCTGATCTGATTACTCCAAGCGTCTAATCTGCAAGGAACAGAGTACACTGGGCCTCCGACATGGCACCACTGCCGGTAACATGTCAGTTAGAAGAGACTCTCAGCATCCTGGAATAGCAGTTATCTGTCTTCATTGAACGGACAATTATTCTAGATATGATTTGCCTTTTCTGCCTGAAATGCACTGGCTAGCAATACCACACACAGACTAATGAATGACTTATTCCCACAGAAAACCACTTTTAACCGGGGCCCAGAACCTGTAGGAATGAAGGTTTGGGTCACTCCACCAGACTAAGAACTCTGGCCACCTAAGATACTGAGGGGAGATACCTAAGACATCTAAGATACCGGGGCAGGGGTGGGGTGGGGTGTCGGGGTCTATTTTGAACGACAATGAAGGCCTCAGGAAGCGTTTCACAAAGGGAGAAAGAAAGACTAAAGAAGCTATCTATATTTCCTTCCTTGCTCCGTATAATTGTTTTCCTTCTGCACTCAATTCCCTTTCCATTTTTATATAAGGTCTGTTGGTGGTGGTGTTTTTACCTTTATAACAATGCAGAAGTTACAAGCTATACAGACAGGGTTGTGGCTAAAACAGAAGAAGAATAAACATCAACCAGAGATGGATGCTGTGACATTAATTAAGCCTCCCCACTTAAGGAAATAGTACCATGTTTTCTAATGATTCAGGGATAATTACTATTGTTTAAAAGTTGACGTATGGAAAGGAAGCATGTACAGAAGGCAAGGATGGATGGTAAGTAGTCAAAGAAGTGGGTGGTGGCAGAAACTGTACACTCATGTCCAACTTGCTTCCAGCTCACCTTCCTTGAAGCTCTAACTACATTTTCCCCAGATACTCTTGAACAAGGATGCAGACATACAGGCCAGGTTTGGCCAAGCTGACAAACATGAATGACATTGAGATACAGAAGTCAGCAACATGAGAATAAGGCTGCATGCAGGGAGACTGGAGAGTTTGGCAAGAACAATGGCTGAGATACCATGTTCTTCTGCGGCATCTGTGTTGACCTTTCTGTCGTCCATGCTTGACATCATGGATTCCAAGCAGCAGATGGCATGGGCCTTTCCACTGTTTCTGGAAGTGTAGCATCCAAACTTGGTTCTCTAGTCGTCCCAGAGATTTTATGAGAACCTAATATCCTATATGCCTTTTGGTTTAAATTACATATAATGAATTCTGTACTTAGCAACTAAGAACCCTGACTAATGTAACCAAAATATCTAACCTTTATTCTAAACAAGATGAGGTTGAGTTTCTCTCACTTATAATCAAAAGCACTCTAATACAAAATGGGTAAAAAGTGGGGTGTTCTAAGATTAGACCCTAGATACGGGGCACTTACTGACAGAGTCACAGCAGAACAGAAACCAAGCAAGACTGGTGGGCAGAGGCAGCAGAGGCTGTGGTGGGGCTCCTGCTAGAGCGCTGCCACTGTGGGGTTAGGTGCTGCTCCCAGCTTCACAAGTCCTGGCTGGACCAGGCATGGCAACATGGGTCCCTGGCCCTTCTGGAAGCCTGTTAGCCTTCTGACACCCTTTAATAAATTTCTTTCTCCTCAAACTAGCTCACTCAAGTGGATTCTGTTGTCTCTAACTATGACTTGCTCAGTATCCTTTGCAACTTCCTCGTCGTTCATTTTCTTATGCTGCAAAGCCTAAAATCCAAATGTTATATTTCCAAGACCTCCTTGGATTTATTTCTGCCAGTCAGATGTATAAGACAAATTCAGAAGTGAATTAAGCAGGCATCGAGTGGATGATGCACAAGGGATCCGTTTTGCTGCAGTAGAAGTAGGAGGCACAAAATTGTTCTAGAGCCAATGACTCTGTTAGAAGTTTCCTGTCTCAAGATCATGGCTAAAGTAGTGTGATCCTGGCTCAGAAGGTAACCCAGCAGCTTCTCAATTTCCAGATGGGGCAGAGGTAAGAGCTCACTTGTGGAACCATTTCTGTGGGATTATTCTAAGATCCAGCTTGAGCCTACTTCTCCAACCCTGTCAATGATTTTAAGTATCTAATTTCTAAAGGTAAATCTCATTCTGTTTAAAATAGCCCCTACATTTTCTTATCTGCAAGTGAAGTCTAAATGACACAAGAGCCAGGAAATACCCTTTGCTGAAAGGGGTTTCTATGGCAAAGGACTCCACTGTATGAAGGGAGAAGGACTGCTATTTTGTACTTTGAATTCCTCTGCATATTTCAGGTCCTGTTTAGGCTGTAGAAATCCACAAGAGAATGTCATCCCCACTCTAAAGATGAAGAAAGAAATAGATAGTTCAGAAAACCACATCAACTCTTTAGTCCATCAGAGAGCTAAGATTACAAGACAATCACCTGAACTAAATTCCCAAGCCACTCCAAGGAGAGACAGGACTCATTACCTATATTTACTTTGGCAGAGCATAAAAGAAACAGGTGATGAAGAAAAACAAAGGTAAGAACAACAAAAAATTTACCAAATTATTAAAGGTCAATAGTGGGCTAGGACAACTGTTTAGCATCTGTGGAAGCTCTAGACACAAGGGGAATCCAAACACATTTGGCAGAGATCTCCATCAGGTGTTCATCAGAAAGAACTGAGCCAGTGCCCGAGACCTGAGAAATCCCCCATTGGTGGTGGTGGAAACTGATGGTGGAAGAGAGACAGAAACGGTAAATTTTTTAAAAATAAGTAACAATAGCCCTGGTGTGATTCCATCCTGCGTGGCCGTTCTTCGGGACAGTAGTCATTTATCTCTGTCTCCTTCTCTCCCACCTAAGTGCGTGCCACCAACCCATGGAAGAGTCGATGGACATGGACATGAGTCCTCTGAGGCCCCAGAACTATCTTTTCAGTTGTGAACTAAAGGCCGACAAAGATCATCACTTTAAGGTGGATAACGATGAAAATGAGCACCAGTCATCTTTAAGAACGGTCAGTTGAGGGGCTGGGGCAAAGGATGAATCGCACACTGTTGAAGCAGAGGCGACGAATTATGAAGGCAGTCCAATTAAAGTAACACTGGCAACTTTGAAAATGTCTGTACAGCCAACGGTTTCTCTTGGGGGCTCTGAAATAACACCACCTGTGGTCTTACGGTTGAAGTGTGGTTCAGGGCCTGTGCACATTAGTGGGCAGCACTTAGTAGCTGTGGAGGAGGATGCAGAGTCAGAAGATGAAGAGGAGGAGGATGTGAAACTCCTAAATATATCTGGAAAGTGTTCTGCCCCTGGAAGTGGTAGCAGAAACAAGTAAAACTTGCTGCTGATGAAGATGAAGATGATGCTGACTTTGGTGATGAGGAAGCTGAAGAAAAAGCTCCAGTAGAGAAATCTGTACGAGATCCTCCAGACAAAAATGCACAAAAATCAAATCAGAAAGGAAAAGACTCAAAACCATCAACCCCAAGATTAAAAGGTCAAGAATCCTTCAAAAAACAAGAAAAAACTCCCAAAATGCCGAAAGGACCTAGCTCTGTAGAAGACATGAAAGCAAAAATGCAAGCAAGTATAGAAAAAGGTGGTTCCCTTCCCAAAGTGGAAGCCAAGTTCGTCAATTATATGAAGAACTGTTTCCGGATGACTGACCAGGAAGCTATTCAAGATCTCTGGCAGTGGAGGAAGTCTCTTTAAGAAAAGAGTTTACACAGTTTGTTAAAATTTTCCATCTTATTTCACTTCTGTAACAGTTGATGTGTGGCTGTCCTTTTTAGAATGCAGAGTGAGAACTTGCCCTACCGTGTTTGAAAAATGCTGTCCAGGTTCCTCTGCCAAGAATGTGGTGTCCAAAATGCCTGTTAGTTTTTAAAGATGGAACTCCACCCTTTGCTTGGTTTTAAGTATGTATGGAATGTTATGACAGGACATAGTAGTAGTGGTGGTCAGAGAAATGGAAATGGTGGGGAGACAAAAGTATATACGTGAAATAAACTCAGTATTTTAATTAAAAAAAAAAACCAAGTAACAATAAGTACATAAATATGGGGGGGGGATTAATCTCTTTAAAAGATCACTGATTGCCTAAAGCAAGAAACAGTAATAATGCACTGTGAGACTTAGAACATGCACAGCAATAAACAAAAGCACAAGAATGGGAAGGAGGAACTAGACGTGTACTGTTTCATGGTTCTTATAGTCTATGTGATCTAAGTAGTATTTCACTTGAAGGTAAATTGTGGTATGCTAAAGATGTATATTGTAACCACTAAACAAAAGTTTAATTAGTAAGCCACCAGTAGAGATGAAATGGGAGTCATAAAAATTAATCAAAAGGGGGGAAAGAACAAAGAACAATGGGACAAATGAAAAACTCATAGTAAAATGATGGATTTAAACTGATAATTATATTATTAATAATTAAAGGCAAGTGGTCTAAACACTCCAAGTAAAGGCAGAGATTGTTAGATTGGTTGGGGAAAAAAAAAGATTCAACTGTATTCTGCCTACAAAAAGCCCACTTTGGACATAAATAAAATAAAAGTAAAAGGATGGAAACAAAATAAATCTGGAGTGGTTATTTTAATAGGAGAGAAATTAGACTTTGCCACAAGGAATATTACCCATGGATAAAGAAGCATGATATAAAGATAAAAAGGTCGATTCATCACAAGAACATAACAATCCTAAATGTGTATGTGCCTACCAACAGAGATTCAACATATTTAAAGAATATTATATATATGTGTATATATATATATATATATATATATAGTATATATGTGGTACATATATACAATGGAATATTACTCAGCAAAAACCTACTACAACGGAAAGGAAAGATAGAAAAATCTACAATTACAGCTACAGACTTTTAATACTGCTCTCTCAACAAGTAAGAGAACAAATGGACAGAAAATCAGTAAGGCTCCAGAAGACTTGAACAACACTATCAATAAACTTGACCCAAGTAGCATTTATAGGATATTATACCTAACAGCAAAATATCTGTTCTTTTCAAAACAACATGGCACTTTCACCACAACAAATCATACACTAGGGCAGAATCAATCAAATCTTCAAAATGTAAAATGTGTGTGTGCATGTGTGTTTAACAAAGTATATTTTCTGAACACAACAGAATTAAACTAGAATTCTTAACCAAAAAATACATGGGAAAAAAAACAACCCTACAAATATGTGGAACTCACTTCTAAATAATCCATGGATCAAAAAGGAAACCATGCATCCCAATGTTCACTGCAGCACTACTTACAATAGCCAGGTCACGGAAGAACCTAAATGTCCACCAACAGATGAATGGATAAAGAACATGTAGTACATATATACAATGGAATATTACTCAGCTGTAAAAAAGAATGAAATTGGGACATTTGTAGAGACATGGATGGACCTAGAGACTGTCATACAGAGTGAAGTAAGTCAGAAAGAGAAAAACAAGTATTGTATATTAACGCATATATGCGGAATATAGAAAGATGGTACAGATCAACTAGTTTGCAAGGCAGAAATAGAGACACAGATGTAGAGAACAAACATATGGACACCAAAGGGGGAAAGCTGGGGCGGGGGGGGGGGGTTGTTGGGGTGGGATGGATTGGGAGGTTGGGATTGCCATATATACATTACTAATAAGAAAAAAATATCAAATTGTACACTTTAAATATATGCAGTTTATCGTATGTCAATTATATCTCAATAAAGTTCTTAAAAAAAACAGGAAACCATAAGGAAAAATGAAGGAATGAATATGAACACACAACTTACCAAACTTGGTAAGAGGATGAAGCTAAATAAAGCAGTGCACAGAGGGAACTGACACACCCCCTTCCCTCCATCAGATGTTCAGGAGAAAGAATTGGGACAGAGCAAGAAACCTGCCCGCTGGTGGTGGTACGGGTGTGCACAGTGGCAATCAGCTGCCACTGGGGACCAGGCAAGAAAACCCCTTGCTTCCCAGATCCTTCCCTTAGATCCTTCTCTCATACAAAGCAAAAGTGTCTGCCACTGGAGACAGACTAGAAACCATCCCACCCCAAGTCCCAGGCAAAGTACAGTGGCCAATGGAGGGGGACTGGAAATGTGCTCACATCCAAGAACCCCTGCTAATAAAAGGCTGCACAAGGCAGAGACCAGCTGCCACAAGGGAGCAGGAAGAAGAGCAGAATTGCTGAGGGAACTCCACTCAGGCACACAAAGCCTACTGAAGACTGGGCAGGAACAGGACAACTAAGAAACTCCCTGTGCCCTCACCATGGACCTGCAAAACCATTCTACCAAGGGGAAGGCAAAAATGTGGAGGAAGGCTATACAGTGCAAAGCCTGCTGAGGATGGGACAAGAACATGGAAAAAAACCCATCTGCCTTCCAGGCCCCACAGTAAGCACAGGTAAGACTTTGAAGTCTGTGGATGTTCAGTGCGCCTCCTATTCATCCCACCAGTGAGGGAGTGACCCGCCCCTCAAAACAGTGGAAGGTGGTCAGACATACGACACATGACACCGGAGACAAACTAGATGAGACTGACAGCAGTTTATTAGTCACGTATACTCACGGTCCGGGACACTACACACCACGCAGGGCCACACAGGGGTTGCACTTGGGAATGGTGAGCCCAGTAGGGGCTGTGGACGTGCGATTTTGTGTAACAAGAGGGTGAGGTATGCCCTGGTTCTGGAAGAAGGTTCCCATAGGAGGATGTGATTGGCTTGTGAGAATAATTCTGCCTGCTGGCAGGGAAGTGAAACCCATTAGGTTCAAGGCTGGGTCAGGTGTAGGTGAATTAGCAGAGTGGGGAGCCTTTCCTCCTGGGTGAGGGACATATCTTGCAAGAATGGGGAGATTCAGTAAGCTTCTGGGGCCCTGTGAAGCTCAAAGATATAAAGTCCATACATGAAACATCAGGCCTACCAGTACAGTCGTACACTGAAGGAAACCAGAACAACAATGAAATCCAAACCTGGCCCACTAGAGACTATATTAACATACTAAAGGATCTAGTTGAGAAGGTAGACAACGCACATGAATAGATGGGGAATTTAGAGAGAGATAAAAAAGCATAAAAATATGAATGTTAGGAAAATATGCTATCATATTTGAAGAATTCCTTTAACAAGTTTATCAGTATACTGGACACAGCCAAGAAAAGAATTAGTGCACTAAAAGACAGATCAATACAAATTATCTAAACTAACACACAAACAGCAAATCTCAGCTCTAGGAAACTCAGTGATCTACAAGTAGAGTAATTATAAAGAAAAGCCTACCAGGACACACTGTAGTAGTAAACCAAAAGTAAAGAGAAAATCTACAAAGAAACATTTACATACATAGGAACTTCTCATCAGAAACTACGTAAGCCAGATAGAGAGACTGAAAGAGGAAAAAAAAATTTTTAATGAATTCTATAAAGAATGAAATATCTTTTCAAAGGGGACAGTGAAGTTTTTCAGACAAAGCAGAAGTCATTCTCAGCCAAAAGCTGAGTTCACTGTCAGCCAAAAGTATTTTACCAATACATGGTTACATGAGAAGCCAAGTTTCAAATTAACGATCTAAGCTCCCACCTTAAAAAAATACTAGGAAAAGACAAAGCACATAAGCCCAAAGCAAGCTGAAGGAAAGAAACAATAAACATAAGAGCAGAAATCAATGAATCAGAAAACAGAAAAACCAATCAAATCAAAAACTGGTTCTTTGCAAAGGTCAATAAAATTGATAAACCCCTGGCCAGACTAATGAGGGGAAAAGGAAAGAAAAGCTAAATTACCACTATCAGGAATGTTTGAGAGGGGACATCACTAAAAATCCATCCGACAGAACTTGAAAAGATAATGAAATTATGAACAATTCTGTGATAACAAACGAGACAAAATGGACAGGGAGAGAGAGAAGCCAGCAAGAGAGAGGACATATCGGTCTTTGTAACCCCACAAAAAACAATACTTAGACAGCTATCAACAAATGAAAACTGCCCTGAGAAGATGCAAAAGTCAAAGAAGAACCTACAGCAACACAGTGCAGCAAAAAATGGAAAATGAGTGCACAGAGGGGATCACTGAGGAGATGGACTTTAGCTGAGACATCTGGAAATGGCTAAGAACAAAGAAGGGTGGAGGCTATCAGAGTATAAGCCACACACTGGATACCACTGCAGCCACCAGTGGCCTGCTCTGCAGAGGAGCCTGGCCGCCCTGGTCACTGAGGACCTTGGCTGAGCCCAAGACAGTGTGGAACCCCTACAGCTTGCACAGTAGAGGACTCTGTAGTGTTTGCTGGAGTGGACCTCAGCATTTTCCTGTGCAAAAGAAACAGGCAGCTTCTGCCACAGAGGTAACCAAGAGCCATTGCTGCTGCTGGCCTCCTAGAGAAGGCGACCCTGCTGCTGCAATCCTCCTAGAAGACGTGCACACCCCAGACCCCGGCTGCTCCACATGTGCTCACATCACCAGCGGATCACACGCTTCAGTCACTCTGTGAGCACACACACACCACTCCTGGCTCTGGGGCTTATCCAAGCATCCCCATACCTCAGGCACCACTGCCACCATGAGGGCACTCCAAAGCCAGACCCAGAGCCAAGAGATATCCCCTCACCGATGACATGCACTGTGGGAGAAAGAGCGATCAGGAGGTCCCCAGTGGCCTTTGCCACCGAAGACCCCAACAGCCCTCTCTGCTGCAGCAGACATCTGCACCCTTGGCCATTACAATCTTTACGGACACTGACCTCGGCAGATAGAGCTGAATGTGCATTATGCCAATGGGCCTTCCCGGGAGCTGGAACCAATACACTGCACTCACCTGGTGCCCTTGCACCCACCTGCAGGTGAAGGTCTTTCCCGACTAAAACCAGTCTGTAAAGTCTGTAATGTCTGCTCAATCAAATGCACAGAGATTAACACAAGGTTACGAGAAACGTGAAAAATTAAAGAAACATGACATCCCAAAGGAACACAGTAAGTTTCCAGGAACTGACCCCAAAGAAATAGAGATCTAGGATTTTTCTGACAAAGAATTCAGAATTGTCTTAACGAAGCTGAGTGAGCTACAAGAAAATGCAGACAGAAAACTCAATGAAATTAGGAAAACAATACACAAACAAAACAAGAAGTTCAACAGAGAAATTAGAAAACACAAGCATGCTGAAGAGCACAATGAATTAAATGGAGACAACCATGCAGGCCAACAGCAGCAGACTCGATCAAGCAGAAAACCTGTGGACTCAAAGACAGGTCATTAGAAATTATCCAGTCAGAGGAGGAAAAGATAAAAAAAAGAACGGAAAGAGAGTGACTCCAAATACCAGAAAAAGAAGATCACAGCAGAAATAAATGAATAAGAAACAAGGAAAACAACAGAAAAGATCTATAAACTAAGACCTGGTTTTTTGAAAAGATAAACAAAATTGACAAACCACTGTCTAGACTAAGAAAAAAAGAGAAAAGATTGAAATAAACTCAGAAGTGAAAGAGGAGACATTACAAATGATATCACAGAAATATAAAAGGATCCTAAGAGACTACTGTGAACCATTACATGCCAACAAATTGGATAATCTAGGAAAAAAATGATAAATTCCTAGAAATATACAACCTATCCAGACTGAATCATGAAGAAACAGAAAATGTGAACAGGAAACTGAATCAGTGATCAAAAAACTTCCAACAAAGAAAAGCCCAGGACCAGATGACTTCACCAACAGTCAAAGAAGAATTAATGCCAACTCTTCTCCACATCCTCACCAACATTTGCTATCTCTCGTTTTCAAAAAAATAATAGCCATCCTAACAGGTATGAGGCAATATCTCATTGTGGTTTCCCCGGATGATTAGTGATGCTGAACACCTGTGTTTGTTTGTTTTGGCCATACTATGCAGCATGGAGGATCTTAGTTCCCAACTGGGAATCAAATCCATGCCCCCTGCAGTAGAAGCACGGAGTCTTAACCACTGGACAGCCAGGGAAGTCCCTTGAACACCTTTTTATGTATCTGCTTTTCACCAATGAGGATGATGTTAGCTGTAGGCTTGTCATATATGGCCTTTAGGTTTATATATTACTTTACAAGTACAGGGTGGTAAAGGGGAGAGATAATAAGTTAAAAACACCCAAAACAGGGACTTCCCTGGTAGCACAGTGGTTAAGAATCTGCCTGCTAATGCAGGGGGGACAGGGGTTTAATTGCTGGTCCAGGAAGATCCCACATGCCTCAGAGCAACTAAGCCTGTGTACCACAACTACTAAGCCTTCGTTCTAGAGCCCATGAGCCACAACTACTGAGCCTGTGTGCCACAATTACTGAAGCCCACATGCCTAAAACTCATGCTCCACAAGAGAAGCCATGTCAGTGAGAAGCCCATGCACCACAATGAAGGGGTAGTCCCTGCTTGCTGCAACTAGAGAAAACCCGCACGCAGCAATGAAGACCCAACACAGCTAAAAAATAATAAAGTTCTTGATCCAGTAATCCCACTCCTGGGCATATACCCAAAGAAAACCATAATCCCAAAAGAAACATGTACCATAATGTTTATTGCAGCACTATTTACAATAGCCAGGACATGGAAGCAACCTAAATGCCCATCAACAAATGAATGGATAAAGAAGATGTGGCATATATATACAATGGAATATTACTCAGCTATAAAAAGGGATGAGATGGAGCTATATGTCATGAGGTGGACAGACCTACAGTCTGTCATACAGAGTGAAGTAAGTCAGAAAGAGAAAGACAAATATTGTATGCTAACTCACATATATGGAATCTAAAAATGGTACTGATGAACTCAGTGACAAGAACAAGGACGCAGGTGCAGAGAATGGACTGGAGAACTCGAGGTTTGGGAGGGGGCGGGGGGTGAAGGGGAAACTGAGACGAAGCAAGAGAGTAGCACAGACATATATATACTACCAACTATAAAATAGATAGCCAGTGGGAAGTTGTTGTATAACAAAGGGAGTTCAACTCGAGGATGGAAGATGCCTTAGAGGACTGGGATGGGGAGGGTGGGGGGGGACTCGAGGGAGGGTGGGGAGGGAGTCAAGGGAGGGAGGGAATATGGGGATATGTGTATAAATACAGATGATTGAATTTGGTGTACCCCCCCAAAAATAATAAATAAAATTAAAAATAATAATAATAATAAAGTTCTCTTAAAAAAAAAAACACCCAAAACGGGTTTAGCAAATGCAAACTATTATATATAGAATGGATAAACAAGGTCCTGCTGTATAGCACAGGGAACCATATTCAATATTCTGTGATAAATCATAATGGAAAAGAATATTTTAAAAAATCTATACATATGTATAATTGAATCACTTTGCTATACAGAAGAAATTAACACATTGTAAATCAACTATATTGCAATTAAAAAAATAAATAAAGCAAAGGCTAAAGATTTAAACAAACACCCAAAACTACAGAAAACACAAACCCTTTGAATAGTTAGCCTCCTGATGGTCTATCTTCTTTAAGGTTTTTGACACTGGGGGCCAACTCCAGTCTCCAAAATACAACAAACATAGTGTAGGCTGGCTTATCAACAAGCGTTCTTACTACCTTCAGAAAAACTAATTTATATATCATGCCACAAATTTACAAGAATTTTGTTAGATCATGAAGGTAACAAAAACCCACCTAGCAGCAGTATTGCTGTTACACTCGTTTTCACACTGTTATTTTACATCCTAGAATGCCAGCCTCTATGTCCAAGTATAATGCACCAAGCTACTGTTCAGAGTTATTTCCTAGTCCTGTATTAAGTGCCCAGGAGGGCTGTCTAAAAGTTTCACACCTCAGTGTACACCCGTCAATCTGCTGTTCTCTCCCTTTGCCTTGAGAGGTCCAGCTAAAATGCCAGTTAACTCCGTGAAGACACTCCTGAGTTGACTGGCACAACAAATAGTTCCCTTCCCACCACTTCCATAATATTTGTTCTTACTACTAATGGAAATAATTACATTATATTTTACTTGAGGGCTTTTCTTTCCATCTCTTGATCGTGACTATGAATCACTCCCTAAAGTAAGGACCACATTGCATTTCTGATGCATGCCTAGTGCACACCTGAGGGCCTGGTATTTTGCAGGTACTCAGTAAACATCTGTTGAACTGAACTGAGTCCCCAGTGATTACCAGGACATAAAATGAGCATGTCACACTCAGTGCAGGGAAAAGTAGTTTCACTTTAGTGTTTCTTGATTCTACTCCTTTATCAGACCTGCAGACTTTTTTCTTTAGGGGGTTTTGTTTTTGTGGTTTCTATTTAGTGGTGTAGATATATTATATTAGTAACATTGCACTGCTGTGTTATTCTGACCATCTGAAGCTAAATGCCACCAATGCATTTTAAATTCCCAGCTGCACATCCTATAAACTGAAACCATGACATATAACAATCTGGGTGTGAGTGAAGTTTTGCCAAAACAAATGCCCATGATACCAACAGCTTTAATTATCATGTTTAGGATTTAATAAATCAACTCATATTGATAAGTAATATTTTCCTTCAGAAATAATTAAAAATAGATGCAACAACATACAAGGCAGGATACTAGCTCATAGTTTATAGAGTCTATACTACTTCATAGTCTATAAAGAGTCTATTTTCATCATTTTTTAAAAAAGAATGGCTGCTATAGAAAGCTATTTACAAACTTCGCAAATAGAAATGTCCCCATTTCAAAGAGATCATAAGCTTAATCAAATAGAGCAATTCCATAAATACAAAGGAAGTACATAATAGTAGACAAGATTACCTAGTATTTAGAACACAAGTAAGATCCTGCATATCATCAAGAAGGGTAAAGACTGAAAACCCATAAAGCGGGGCTTCCCTGGTGGCGCAGTGGTTAAGAATCTATCTGCCAATGCAGGGGACACAGGTTCGATCCCTGCTCCAGGAAGATCCCACATGTCATGGAGCAACTAAGCCCATGAGCCACAACTACTGAGCCTGTGCTGTAGAGCCCGTGAGGCACAACTACTGAGCACGTGTGCTGCAACTACTGAAGCCGCGTGCCTAGAGCCCACGCTTGGCAACAAGAGAAGCCACCGCAAAGAGGAGCCCACATACCACAACGAAGGGTAGCCCCCACCCCACTCTCCACAACTAGAGAAAGCCCGTGTGCAGCAACGAAAACCCAACACAGCCAATAAATAAATAAATAAATAAATAAATTTAAAAGAGAGAGAAAGAAAGAAAGAAAAAAAGAAGGGAAGGAAGGAAGGAAGGAAGCCCATAAAGCAAATTCTCCTGCTCTGCTTGGTACAGGTTGTTTCTATATTAGAGGTCTGTATCAAATTCAGGCTCAACGATCAATAAGATAACTAGAGAAATATCGAAGGTCTAAAGAAGAGCAACAAGCTTAAAAAGCAGAGATCAGAAATATTTCACGCAAATGGTTAGAAAACCTGTGCATATTTTTAAACCTGGAATTCAGAGAGAGGTGAAGAGGATTCATTCATATTGCCAAGGTTTATAGCAAGAACTCGGGGCCTCCTGACCCTGGTCTTACTCACAATTACTTCTCAAGACAAATGTCAGTTTCTCCCTCCACAAAACTGGCCTGTATTCTATATTGAGAAGATAAAAATTACTAAGTCACAGGCTTGCTAGATGAATAGTTTAAGGTTTATCAAATTTTTAAAACAGATAAAATATTCCCACCCCAACATTTTATTTAATTCACAATTTTCTACTTACAAAGTCTTGACGTATGTCGTTGAAGTCTTTGCCATATTTTTCCAGTGCCTCTTCAAATAAACTAGCTTCAGAAGCCGACCATTCTTCCATTTCATCTCTGCATAAAACAGGTCCCCCGAGTGGTACTAAGACACTAATTGCGCTGCTTAAATCATAGCTGTGCCTATACAATGTATCCATAGCATGAAACTAAAAAAAAAACCCAAAGAAAATGAAAAGATGAGCCAGAAATGTAAACTTGCTAGATTGATTAAGAACAGAAATATTAAAATACATGATGCAGTTAATTAGCAACAATATACTTAGTATTTACTTTTTTAGTAACAATTAAAAAAAATTTAAACGGACTTATTCAATTATTTAAAACATCACTTATTGCTTTTAAGAAAATGTTGATTTGTATCTTTTAAGGTGTGTATTTTTTTAAAATACATTCGTTTGTTACAGCAACCTAACTATGAAGATCTAGGACCTCCAGGAATTAAAATGAGAACCCAGTAAATTTCATCATCCTTTTGGTTAAAAGTGCCAGAGTCACTTCAGCTATTATATAAGGTTGGCGCAGTCTTCCTTGACAAGGGAAAAATATGTAGACAGAGGATGTATCAGAGAGTGAGAAAAAATATTCTCAGGTTGGATTAAGAGAATGATATAGTAAGAAAGAGAGACGGAGAATGAAACAGAATGATGGTTAAGACAAAATTACACATCCATGTTAAACAAAACAAACAAAATTATATATCCACATAAAATATAGTAACTTGGTTGAAATTCTGTAAGGCCAAGAATAGATGGCCAGGCTTGCTTGGAACAGCTACCTAGGCCAGTGTGGATTTCATATATCTTTCAAGAGTAGGTGATTTGAAAGGAGAAAAGATAGATTAGGATAATACAATTGGCTTCTTTCAAAAGTACCTTGGGTCTAGCTTATTTTAAAAAGATTTGTTCATAATATGCATGCATATTTGTATGTATAGCAGAAAAACTGTAGGACAGGACAGTCAGTTCTTGTGTCTGGATAAGCATATAGGTGTGGCACAACTTTAGTTGGTGACCAAATCCTTGCCAAGTGAGAACTAGTTCTGTTTAAACTTCCTAACATGTGAAAGCCAAGTCTTAACACCTTTTACACAAAGTATCTTCTGATAAGTATTAAAAATTTCATAAATGAGGACAGAGTCACATCTACTTTTCTTAAAAATTTAGCTTATAAGTGAACCTGAAATATCTGGTAGGGGACAGTGGACAGTTCCCTACCAGTACAAAAGCATAAAATAAGCTCAAATATCAACTAACATCTATTAAAGAGAAAAAATGATTGGCTAAAATACACATTAAAAATATGTATTTACACTGTAATACATACATTAAGATACCAAATATGAATTTGTTGACAGAGCTAAAGGCAGGATTTAGGGCATGATTAGGAACAGTAACTAACTGCTTTAACAAGGGCTGACATCTCCCCTAAAATAAATCATTGGATTCCACAAAACAAAAGCAAGTAGGGATTTCATTATCAATTTCCTAATTATAATCACAGCTAAGACCATACCAACCATGCGTAGTCTTTTGCTACATGTGTCACAATCATAGAATAATAAGTTCAACTTTCAAGTGAATTTCCTGTCCCCCTTCTGCAGCAGGGGTTACAAAAATGTTAGAATTGATGTTGATTCTTCCCTTGTGCTCTGCAAACTTCAGAATCAACTGAACTCCACTTCTCTAGCTAACCTCACGTGACAGATTCAGCAGTTTAACTGTATGTACACTGTTATACACTCTGACACCATCCCCAAAACTAAAAAACTATTGTTCCTAGATAACTGATCTATGAAAATGCAAAGATCAACGGTATTTAGGATCTCTTCAATTAATAATATATCTCCATAAACGATTATTTTTAAAACTCCTAAATTTACAGTGGATAACTAAAAAAAATTTTTAATGGTATTCAACATCAATAATTACACAAATTAACTGTGCTGCTGAGATTCCTCAGGAGGTACAAGTAATTTTTATAACGAACAGGTGCTCTGAAAGTAAAAGTCACAGAATTAAATGTTTTTCTCAGCTGATATTATAACAACTACTCAAAGCATGAATGGATTTTCAGTCTTTTGTTCACGTTAGATGAATGCAAATGCCTTTCTTATGCACTTTTAAAAATGATGATGGGCTATTATCTAATAAGGCTTCAAAGTACCAAAGTAATATCCTAGTCTTTATAAGTGATTGTAACCAAAAATCCCAAGTGATAAGGTTGTTTTAAAGGTTCTGTTCTTTACAGAGTGTGTGTTACTGAACACTGAAGTAAGCATTTGCTTTTGAGGACTAGCTCCTGCACTGTGTCACAAACCAAACGGAAAGAATGAGTCAGACTAAGGCTGACCACAGCTATGAAACCTCCATATAGCCCACACATTTACACCACAGCCCAAAGGAAAGTGTAGTAATGATTAGTATGTATAGAAAATAAACATCCCATGAGACACAGGCACGGTGGAATGCCTAAGGAATAATTATGTTAAAAATCAATGACCAGCTTCACAAAGGGTAAAGGATCACATTATTTGCTAGGAGTCTATATTAACTCCATCTTTCTGACATACATAGAAGCTTCTTCTGAATGAACTTTTGTATAGTCTAATCCAAACCTAAAAAGCTAAGTAAAACACAAAATATACTTTCTAAAACAGAAGAGACAACATCCAGTGAAGACTCACAGAAATAAGCTAAGAAAACACATAGGAGTTTGACAATATAACCAACAACTTATAGTTTATCAGTTAAGATAAAAACTCACAGAGCTAGACATATAAGAGAACATACTGATTGATTCCATTTATATGAATTTTGAGAAAAATAATTTATGATGAGAGATGTCAGAATAATGATTACCTCAGAAGGGAAGATCATTGACTGGGAAGAAGCATGGGAAAACTTGTCACCTAGATCTGTGTGGTGGCTATATGGATGTAGACATATGTAAAAACTTGTAAGCTGTGCACCTAAGTGTACTTAATACACTTTATTATACGTATACCTCAAATTAAAATAAGATAAAGAACCTGAAACTGAAAATCCTCCCTCCAGATAAATACTTTGCAAAGATACCATCTTTTCAATAGCGATACAGATACACACAAATCCATTCAGATCTAAATTTTAAAAATCATAAGAACTGAGCACAAGCTGTTCTCTCTGCCAAATAGTGGTGAAGGTGTTGTCACATTTCATCTCATTCAAAACAGATGGAGATGACAAACAGAAGTATTTTAGGAGAAAGACTGACAATGAAATCTTGGCAGTGGAATTCTCATCTTTTTTGTTCATTAAGCAGAATCACACTATGGTAAACTGGACTATTGTTTGGCAAAAATTCACTCCCTCCCCTGACCTCCGAGGGAGCGTATTCGTCCATGGAGGTTGGGCCTGGCCATGTGACTTGTGTGGCCAACTAGATGTTAAGATGTGTGACTCAGCAGAGCCTTGACACGAGTCTCTGCATTTGGACTTGTGCTACTGACTTTTGTCAACAGAGGATGAGAGATACGTGGACCAGATCTGGACCCAACTTGCAGCTTCTCACCTGAATCAGCCCAGTACAGTTCAATAGAATCCTAGACAATCTGTAGAGGGGTGCACAAGAAATTAATGCTTGTTGTTTATAAGCCAATAAAATTCTGGGCAGTGTAACAGATACTGCATTTTCCCTTTTGAGAATTAAGAGCTTATTCAGCCAGTGCTAGAAGTGCTGTGAGCAAACAGCCTACAGCTGCTACTCCTCTATGGCGTACTCTCAGTTTAAGAAAGATTCATCGCCCAAGGTCATGTCCTCTTCCTGGGACAGCCAGCATCCAATGATGCAGGAGTGTAAAGGGTGAGGCCTTCATTCATACTGTATCAGAGCGCACATCCTCCCTCTGTTCAACCGTGCGTCCTTCCCTTCTCTCCCACAGGTGTTGATCCCAAGGTACACCCTAATAAATTTCCAGCATGCAAATCTCATCTCAAAATCTGTTTCCCAGGAACCCAACCTGTAAATGTAACATTATTTTGGCAATGGCTAACTGATACCCATATATATTCAGAATACTATTGATTTGCTCAGAGTTTCATAAAAAATTTTACATGTATAACTCCAGCACAAATTATAGCATTCAGACCATCAAATCTATTTTAAAATTAATGAGCATATGGTTTTTTCCAAGTAGAAATATAAATTCTCATGAGTAAACCCTAAACCACGATCAAGGCAAAAATTCTTATATATGAGAAGTATGCCAACCAATTTTCGCTTCAACGCACAGTACTCAAAGCAAAATCCCTCACTCATAATCAAATTTGTTAAGACTTGGTTGTCATTCACTCAAATAAACCTACAAGGCACCCAGAGCTATGTTCTTATATATACCCATACCTTTTGATTATTATCACGACAAAGCTCCAGGGGCAGCAGGCCATGGTAACCGTGTGGTGCTAATGTCACTTCCAAACTTACCCTGAGCATAACTGTGGGTTCTTTCCCCCAGCTCTGTTTCTAGACACAAACCAGGCAAATACAGAAAACAACTGTGTGGAAACACTGGAGAACATGCAATGCAGGCAAGGAGAGGCTAAGATAGTTCAGGAAGAGGAAGCATGAGAGATGAGCTTCCACACTGACCCAAGCTTTAACTTTGAGGTATTTTCTAAACTGCTAACAGAGAGAACAGACCAAACGGAAAGTTAGCTGTGTCCTAGGCTGAGGTGAAAGCGGGCAAGCCCTGGGGAGCAAAATCCTCTGGAGGATTATATTCAGGCCCTAAAGGAACTAACAATAAATTAAAATAATTGGTATCATACATGTTCTCTGACCACAACCCCCAAAGCAATTATGATAGATTTACGAACCTCATTTCCTTGGAAATTAACTCTCAATCAAATGCAAATTTATAAAGTAAATTAGGAAATACTTAGAACTAAGTGATAATGAAAATACTACACACCTAAAATATATGAAATATAGAGGGACATTTATAATCTTAATTACTAATAACAGAAAGGTAGATAAAATTAATGGGCTAAAAATTGGTCTTGTAAAGCTGATATAATATCAGGGTAAAGCCAAAGAAAAGTAGAAAGAAGAAAATAATAAAGAGCAAAACTAAATAGAAAACAGACATACAATAAAGAAAATCAACTAAACTAAAATGTCTAAAATTTTTAGACAATAAAAGAGAAATTTCTGGCAAAACTATCAAGGAAAAAAATGGGAAATGACACACAAACAATAACAGGAATAAAAAGCTATTTATAACTACAGGCAAAGAAAAATTTTCTAATAAAAAAATACTATCAGGGAATTCCCTGATGGTCCAGTGGTTAGGACTCAGCGCTTTCACTACTGGGGCCTGGGTTTGATCCCTGGTTGGGCAACTAAGATCCCACAAGCTGCATAGCGTAGCAAAAAAAAACCCAACAAAACCTATGAAAAATTATGTTGTTAAATTGGAAAAACCTAAGGAAAAATGGAAAATATCCTGATATAACTAACCAAAAGGGACTTAAGCAGAATAAAAACTTACTCTAATTATTAATCAAATTATAACCACAACCCAAGTGGAGAGATATTCTACAAAGTAAATGGCCTGTGCTCTTCAAAATGCCATGGTCACAAAAGACAGAAAGAATGAAGAACTGTTCAGGATTGAAGGAAATTCAAGAGATATGACAACTAAATGCAGTAAGTGATTCTCAAGTAGATCCTGGATGAGAAAAATTTTTTTTTCTCTTATTATAAAAGACATTATTACTGAGACAACTAGCAAATCTGACTAAAGCCTCTAGATTATAGTACTATAACAATGTTCATTTCCTGAATCTGAAAATTGTACTGTGTTTAAGTGAGAAAATATCCCTGTCCTCTTAGGAAATACCTCCTCAAATAATGCTTAGCAATAAGGGGACATCCATTCTGTAACTGACTCTCAAACTGTTCAGAAATAACAATAATATGTATATAGAGATAAAATGATAAAGGAAACAATAAATGTTAACACTTTAGGGAACCTGAGTGAAGGGAACACAGGAAATCTTAGTACTATTTTAGTATTATCTCAAAAATAAAAATTTTAATTAAAACAAGTCTTCATTAACTCACACTTGTAAATCCAAATCTCTTCACCATTAACTCTAGACAAAGAAGTTAAAACAATTTTCATTATATTTCCCCACAGTTCAATTCTACGGTGATTTTCTAATGTTTCTTACATTAGTTGTCAAATGCATGGGAGAAAAGTAAAGGCAACATACACCCAAACAAAAACAAATTTAAGCTTAAATTTAAAAGAAAGAGATGGATAAACAGACCTTAACACAAGCAAACAATTCCCCCTCAGTTTGCAGTGTCTCTAAGCTCATTTAGTATCATTTTAAAATTCTTCTCTGCAATACATCATCAGACAAAAAGGAAATACGCCTAATGTAGAATATTATTGCCTTAATGATGTATTCGGAAGGAAGGAAAATTTCATATTTTTCACTGCAGTTTCATATTTTTTACTGCAGTGGTAGTCCATCAGTTCACATTCTAATTTTACAGTCTTGGGAACACAGACAGTACTCATAAGTTTTAGCAAACTGACTTTTAAAAGTTATATGAATTCTCATTTAATCAATTTTATATTCATTTTTAAGACTAGATTTTTTTATGTAAGTTGATGCCTAAAATGTTAATCAAAAGATTTATATATTCTGCTGAGTACAATTTCTTTAAATGACATAATGACTATGATTTCCAAACTGTTCTCAATTCCTAGTACCCTCAAAAGCCCACAAAATTAAGTGTGTGATTTGAACAGGAATCACAAATAAAGACAGTGAAGTACGTGGTCAACAGCTGGCATTTTTACAAAGAGTATCTGAAGAATAAAACTATTGTTGGTTAATCAACCTTCTCTTACCAGAAAAATAAGTTATCTTTTCTAGGTTTTTCTTGATGGGAAAATTTCTATTGTAAAAAATATAGCTTGTTTTAAGCAGAAGATTTTAAACTGTATAATGATTTCCTTGTAACAATTACATTACAATGTATGGTTAACCATAGTCCTAATGACCATATTCAAACTTGATAACCTACCACAATGACAGTAAATATGGCATGAAAAAAACCACTTTCAGACAATCAATAATGCTATAAAATCAGAAGAAAGTAAATGAGACTCAACAAAGATGGGGGTGGGGAATGCATCATTGCCATCACCAGCTCAACAATAACAACTAATATTTATTGAGCTCTTTCATTGTGCCAGACACTGTTCTAAATGATCTACAGGACTTCCCTGACGGCACAATGGTTAAGAATCCACCTGCCAATGCAGGGGACACAGGTTCGAGCCCTGGTCTGGGAAGATCCCACATGCTGTGGAGCAACTAAGCCTGTGCACCACAACTACTAAGCCTGCGCTCTAGCGCCCGTGAGCCACTATTGAGCCCGACTGCCACAATTGCTGAAGCCCTCACGCCTAGAGCCTGTGCTCCACAACAAGAGAAGCCACCACAGTAAGAAACCCGTGCACCACAACGAAGAGTAGCCCCTGCTCTCAGCAACTACAGCAAGCTGGTGAGCAGCAATGAAGACCCAACACAGCCAATAAATAAATAATTTTTTAAAAAATCCTCTTTAAAAAAAAAAAGACTAGTCATTTAAAAATAAATAAATAAAATAAATAAATGATCTACAAGTATTATCTTGTTTAATCTTCAAGTTGATGTCCCAAGGCTAGTCAGAGATGGACTCTTCCAGAGGCTGGAGGAGGACACTGAGGCACCGCCTGCTTTCTTTCCTAGTGAGGACGGGTCCTCAAGAGCCAGAAGAGCCCAGTGTTTGTAAACATTACCTTAAATGAAGGTGCATAAACTGCTGAACATAATTTCATCTGGAATACTGATGGAAGCTCAAAAAGACTTGTGACATAGCAATAAACCAGTTGTCTTCCACCCAATCTGGACAGCCAATGGCACAGTGAGCTCTATGCCCCTCCAGAGAACCCAGGGGCCCAGCCACAAGGCAAGCTCTGAGGAGCCAATACAGTTCCATCAAGGTCTATATGCTTGGATACATGTATCAGCAACTTATAGGGGTATGTCTGCACACCCTCTGTTGTCAACCCATAACCTCAGGGCAAATAGATTTTATTATTTCCACTGCAGATGAGGAAACTCTGATACAGTGAGGTTAAGTAATTTGCAGAAGGCTATATGGATCAAAAGCTATAGATCTAGGGGGGAAAACATAGAATCATAAAAGTATACCCACTTGTACACCCATGTCCATAGCAGCATTATTCACAATGGCCAAAACATAGACGCAACCCAAGTTTCTATTGACAGATGAATGGATAAACAAAATGTAACATACACATACAGCGGATTATTATTCAGTCTTAAAATGGAAGAAAATGCTGACATATGCTACAACATGGATGAACTCTGAAGACATTACGCTAAGTGAAATAAGCAAGCCACAAAAGGGCAAATATTTTATGGTCCCACTTATATGAGGCACCTAGAGTAGTCAAACTCATAGAGATGTAAAGTAGAATGGTGACTACCAAGGCCTGGGGACTGTTTTAAGGATCTGGGTTTTTACTCTAAGTGCAACTAAAAGCCACTAATATGATATAAGATAGGGGACAACAAAATCAGAGTTGCATTTTTAGAAGATCAGATATAATATAGAAATCAGAGATGTTCCAATATGCAATTTCCTCCCTACTAAATCAACATTGCCTGACCTTTCTTAGAACCAGACTTTTTAGCATCAGGAAAGCTAAGTTTCTAGACTTATGTAAGCTACTTAACCATTATCTCTAACATAGTCTATCCTAGAAGATTTCTAAGGCCCTCCAAAACTCAAAAAGCTTTCTCTCGAATTCTACCCTCCAACTTACTTTAGTGCTCAGAGTCCAGACAAAAGAGAAATCCAGTACCTCAGCAATTACCTGTTCTCCGAGACTGAGGCTTCGCTCCAGCAATGGCTCCCTAACACTACACATGGCACTTGGCCCTTCCAGCCACAAACAGGAAGCAACAGGCTAGAATGTCCACCAATTACTACTTAACTGACCACCTCAGGGTTTACTTTGTTCTAAGGAATTTTATATCTACAATGCAGATGGACGGGGGAGTGAATGTAGGGATCGTTGTACACTAATTTGTTTTTTCTTTGTATATCGTACTAAGTATACTTTACATTTTAGTGAAACGAAGGTGAAATCTATGAAGCCTCGGTGGCGTCAATGTTTTAACAATTATAAATTTCATTATATGTCTTAGACTAGCGGTGTCTGAAATTCACAGCCTAGCTATGTTTATAACAGATCTCAAGTGAGGAAGTTAAATCCAACAATCCTGCAGGCAGCTTAATTACCTGCTCCCAAAATATTACTAGTGATCTGAGAAGTGGCATACACTGTCTTGGATAACCAGATATGTCCAACAGGAATGCTGAAAGCTAACTGCAGTCCTCATAGGACAAGCCACAGAGAAAATCACCTGAAAAGCCTACCCAGGTCGCAGCAGTTCCACAGCCCTGCCCTCTCTATGGTCTCCAGATCCATGGTCTGGTCACCTGATAGAGAAAAGATCTGTACAGCCCTGTGAACACTGAAAGAGAAATAAGAACCCAATTCTTCAAATTCAACTAAATGATGAATGCATTTTCATTTAATGGCACAAGACAACTTAGCAGCCTTTCATATGTTCTTCTTGGAAAACAATCTGCAAAACTCATATTATCAACATATTATTAATTTTTAACCACTCCCATTCATTTTTATAGAAATGCACCAAGATCTTATATTTTAACATCAAAGTAGAAGACATCGTACTACCAGGCAAACAGGATGAAAGGTGCAGGTCATGGCATCTGAAATAACAAGAGGCAATGACTTCTTCCTGCTTTCAAGACTTCTAAAAGATGTCACTTTTATGCAACCGAAAATAATATAATCTCAACAAAAGAACATATAGAAGAAAGAGTCCAAGTGAAGTTGAACCTAGACTAGTTAGAGCAAGAAACTAAGACACATAGATGTTGCAGACAAAAGAACAAATCTTGGGGACTTCCCCAGTGGTCCAGTGGTTAAGAGTCCTTGCTTCCACTGCAGGGGGCCTGGGTTCAATTCCTTGTCGGGGAACTAGATCCCACATGCATGCCGCAACTAAGAAGTCCACATGCCACAACTAAGATCCCAAACAAAAATCCTGCGTGCTGCAACTAAGACCAACCTGGCGCAGCCTAAATAAATAAATAAACAAATAATTTTTAAAAGTTAGAAAAGAACAAATCTTCAGTGTTGCCTGATCCAAGACAGACAACAACATTTAAACCCAAGTCATTTCAACAAGAATAAAACAAAAGAGGTAATCTTGTGGAGAGAACTCCTCAGCAGGAGTCAAGATCCAAATCTTGTCTCTGAAACTAGCTATACAAACAAGATAAAACACAATTTCCTAAACCTCTGAATATATTTTTGCCTAAAAAAGCATTTATAATGTAATAAATAATTAAAGATAATAATGTAACTAGGGACTTCCATGGTAGCGCAGTGGTTAACAATTCGCCTGTCGAGGTGGTGGGATGAACTGGGAGATTGGGGTTGACATATATATGCTAATATGTATAAAATAGATAACTAATTTTTAAAAAAACTTATTTTCAGGGGAAAAAAAAAAAAAAGAACCCACCTACCAATGCAGGGGACATGGGTTCGAGCCCTGGTCTGGGAAGATCCCACGTGCCGCAGAGCAACTAAGCCCGTGCGCCACAACTACTGAGCCCGAGCACCACCACTACTATAGCCTACATGCCTAGAGCCTGTGGCTCCACAAAAAGAGGAGCCACGCAATGAGAAGCCCACGTACGGCAATGAAGAGCAGCCCCCGTTCGCCCCAACCAGAGAAAGCCCACGCGCAGCAGCAACAAACACCCAATGCAGCCAAAAAATATAAATAAAATGAAAAATAAATTTAAAAAAGTGTAACTAGAAAGTGACTCCAGATTGCTAAATACCAAAGGAAATAAAACAGAAGAGATGAAAACACTGGAGGGTGTGAAAGTACCTGCCTAAAGGGGGCGTAATAGGCAAGCATTACAAAAGATGACACACAAAATGATGTTTAATTAAGGTATAAAGGTTGTATCCCCTTTAAAATGTTTTATAATGGCGTCCACTGACAAAAACAAATACTGAATCTTGAAGACTGAGCCCTCTTCCAAAAGAAATTAATCCTCTGTCCCACCAGTCACCAGCAGTGGGAAGCAGAGAGTCACTGCAGCTGTGAACCAAGAGCCAACACACCTGCTCTTCACCTGTCAGACCCATCTTCAGGCAAATCCCAGCCCTAATTGTCACAAGAGCTCTGTCCCATCTCAGGAACAGGCTTTGCACTCTCGCTCCTCAGTGTAGAGGGAATTTGCTGGACTACAACAGGGATAGCACCCCCCCTTATAATCTGGGAAGCATTATCTCTTAAAAATAATGTTAAATCACAAGACACAGGCTACGTAAGTAACAGTTTATCTATACAAGGCAAGATATGCAACATTAGAAAAAAACTTTGCAGATTCTTATATGAAAAGGTGCTTAAGTTATAGTGTTAGCAAAAACACAGGGTGGAGGGGAGACAAAGTATAAAACTCTATTTTAAATGACTCCAACTATATGTTAAAAATAAAGTCATGTGGAACTTGTCTTACCAGGTATCAGAATTTATTATAATGTGGTGCTTTCACTGGGAAAAATAGATCAATGAAACAGAAGAGAATAGATTAAGAATCCTAAGCATATCTAGGACCATGAAATAAGATAGACGTGGCATTACAAAATCATGAGGAAACAACAAATTCAATAAAAGGTGGTGGAATAATTAATTTTCCATATGGATAAAAAATTAGATCCCTACCTCACTCCATTCTAAAAAATAAAATCCAGATATATTTACAGTCTTAAACACGAATGAAAATTTAAAACTACTAGAAAAAATAGAATAATAATGTAAGTGACGATGACTAAGGATACATGAATCTAAAATACAAAGAAGAAAAAAATCTGAAGAGCCAATATAAAAACATGCCCCGCCTCATTGAGTAATCAGGGGAATACAAATTAAAATGAGATAGCATCAAGTTAGTAAAAAATTTTAGTCTGAACATGCCAAATGTCCAAGTGTTGAAGGAAATGTAAGGAAATGGATGAAGAAAGAAAACAGCCATTAACTGCTTGTGGGATTATAAATTTCTAGTATGGTGTATAGAATAATTTGGCAGCATGTGGTCAAACTGAAAATGAGCACTACCCTACGAATCGCTGTGAGTAATTATTCCAATTCTAGTAACAGCCTAGAAAGCTAGCTCACACACATGCTCAGAAAGGATGTCAGAATTTCCAAAGCAGCATTAAGGCTAATAGCAAAGGAAAAATGTTTTAAAAGCACTCCAGATGTTCACTGGTAAGAGAATACATAAATAATGTGGTGTAGTATTCTATGAAAGAATACTACAAATACTACCAAGGAGTTAAAGTGAGTGAAGGAGGTACATGCTTATTAACATGGCTACATCTCACTAATAAGCAAATAGCAAAATGTTACAAAGTAAAGTCAAACACATGTAAAACAATGTTTATGTTGTTTTTGGAAACATCAATACATAGTAAAACTAAAAAACATAGACTAGACACATAGCAAATTTGATACAGTGGCTGCCTCTTGTCAGGAGGCAGGGATGATCAGGGTCAGGGGTAGATGGAGGGCAGGGAATAGGATTAGGGAGAGAATATTAGAGATTTCCTCATTAATACAGTGGTTGAAAATTTGTTTAATCCAAAGAACTAAAATACTAACATCCGCTTCAGGTGGCAGTGCATGGTATTTTATTACATTATCCTCTGTACTATCCTGTAATTTGCTAGTATACTGTTTACCATGTACAAAAAGTGGCTGAAAGGAAACATGAAATGTTAAGAATATCTACTCTGGGTAATGAGGACAAAACTTTTTTTTTGGGGGGGGCTGCTACAGTATTTTATTTTTTAATTTTTCTATAATAAGAATACATTAATTTTAGAATTGCGAAAAAATTTTTTTAAACAAGTAGTGATTAGATTCTATATAGTTCTGGTTCACATAAATATCTGTTGACAGGATTTAAAGTTGTTACAAAGTGACATGTAGACTCTTGCATCTTCAGAAAAGTACCCTAAACCGTGCTAAACAACCAAAATACAAACCTATTTTTGAAACCCCTAAACTTTCATAAAATGTTAAAGTACCAACAGAGAGAACAAAACTTGTTTCTATAAAAAACATTTTAGTCTTTGAGAAAGGATAGAGAAAAGTGTTCCTTAAAGGCTCTAGACTATTAACACTTTCATCACTATCTATAATTGTACAAAAATACAAGAAAGCATTATAAGCAACAAATCTGTCCATTCTAGTACAAGTTTTTACATTATCATGATACATATTTTGTGGAAAACATTTCAAATTGGAATATAATGAGAAAGTAATAAAACCTATCGTTGTATTCCATTCCATCAGAAAACAAAATGCTAACTTTTATTACATGTAACAAACATCAAACAACTTAATCTTGCCAAACCTCAGTTTCCTCATTTATAAAATGAGCACCCTACCATGCCTATCTCAGAGGGAGTGGCAATCAATACAGTAAGGAACTTCAATAGGCCAGAACACGCAGGTCTGCTTTGCTGGAGAGTGCAGAGAAAGAAGCAAGTGCCAAGCCCGATGCCCGGCCACAGCAGACATCAGAGGCATAATTAAACTGAACGTGGGAAGTCTCATTTGATCACCACGGGAAGAAAGGAAACAGTCTCAAAAGATAGCAACCATAATATAATGAAATAATTTAAGAAAACAGAACCGCTTTCTAATGAACGGACAAAAAAATTTTACATATTGATAATGAATAATGACATGACAATAGAATAACTCCTATAATAATAGTTTCAAGAGATGGCCACTTTCACTTAAAAAAATTTTAAAGCACTATGTGTGAGCTACAACTATTCAGATACATAGATGAAATACACCAAAAAAGCACAAAAGTGAAAACAGGTGAATCAGAATATTGAGTTTTCTCCAAAATATTTTTTTATCATTTTGTACCCACTCCGTGAATAGTCATACTTACTTGTCCCAGCTCACAAACACAAGGGGTGACTTAGGAATGAGACACCCGAGTTAATCAACCAGCCAAGCCAAATCAATCTAATAGTCAGCAGGACTCAGAGCCAGAAAGTTCTCACATCTACAATACTGCTATACTGGTTTTTAAATTAAACAAGTAGCAGAAGAAATAATAACCCCCAAATTTCAAAAAGCATCTTACCAGGGTGATGTCTCGAGAAGCTGCAGCTGCACTCATATGCAGACTAGGCTGCCTTACAGAACTGCTGCAATCAAGGGCTCGAGCGAATGTCCCAACAGCACTGGATAAACCATACAAACAAAGAGGAAAGATTAAGGCACTGTTTTTTTTATCTTTAAAAAAACACATTTGGGTAGCAAATGATCAATTGTAAAAGTCAAGCAAGTTTTTTGATATTTAAGAATCAAACATCAGATAAAAAGTATTTTCTTTATGATTTAAGAATTGACAAGACAATTCAGTACACATATGGGTCACTGTAATTAAGAAAAAGACGCTTGTGTGGCATAGAGAAGGGAAAGCTCTATAATGAAATGCCATGGTATCCGAATGCGCTTCAAAAATGAGAAATAAATTAGATGCAGAATTTAACTATTATTGCAAAGCCAAGTTCTGACCACTTTTTTACCCCAATTGGTGGAATTCCAATAACACTTTTTCCTCGAAATGAGATATCATCAACTGTAGCAAACCGTTCCTTCAAGGACTCAATATATAACAGATTTCCATTACAAAAGACAAAAACAAAAACAACTACCACAACACTGATTTTCATTTAATGATTTAGAAGGCCTTCCCATACACAGAGAACCCTAACGTGAAGAAATAAAGCATGAAATGAAGATAAGGCTTCCAGCTTGTTGTCTGTGTTTTAAAATTGCCAGCTGAGCAAGAGATTTTTTTTAAAGGTTTTAATTAAAATATAAAACACATGCAAAAAGTATGCATTATATAGCTATTTAGTTACCATAAAGTCAATGCATCCATGTCACCAGCATCCAGGTCAAGACACAGACCATGACAGCACCCAGAAGACACTTCCTGTTCCCTCCCAATCACTACTTCCTCCCTCTTTCACAGAGGGAACCAGCATCCCAGATTCTAACATCAAAGATTAGTTTTGGTCAATTGAAAACTTTAAACAGAATCACACACCACGCACACTTTTCGTATGCAGTTTCTTCTGTTGAAACAGCCGTTTTCTAAAGCAGCTGTACCAGCTTGCACTACAACCAGCAGAATATGAGAGTGCTGATTATCCCACCTCTTCACCAGTGCTTGGCACTGTCAGAGTTTTAAATTTTAACCATTCTGGTGGCATGTGCAGTGGTACTTAACTGGGTCTTAATTTGTATATAGATTTTTTTTTTTAAACAAAAATTAAAAAAGATACTAGATGCTTCTGCTTGGTGCCTCTCACGCTGGCTTCAAGAAAAAAGAAAACATGGTCCTTGGTAATCAGGAAAAGGAAAAAACAATGAAAATCAAATCTGAAACTGCAATGTCTACTAAATAATCCAAAATCCAGAAAACCTGTTTGGAGTCTCTAGACCAGCGGTTCCACCAATGATTAATTTCTACTCCCAAATCTTCAGTCTCATTTATTCCACTGATTGGCTCCTCCCCAACAACATACATCAAGCCTCTTCATCTAATCACTTAGTGGCTAAGCATGTGGGCTCTGGAGTCTGAATGCCTAGCCACCGATATGATGAATGACTTCCATGAACAGTGCTAAGGATGGACTAAGACGCTTTTGTCCTTTGTATTATAAAAAGCATTCAACATAAAATTAGAGAATATAAGGAAGACGCTTATAATCATCGATCTACCTCATTCTAATATTTTGCCATATCTGAAGTAACAAGTATATATTGTACAGATTAGGGCAATATAGCCATTACTTTGTAATAACTTTAAATGGTGTATAATCTATAAAAATATTGAATCAATGTTGTACACCTGAAACTAATATACTATTGTAAATAAATCATATTTCAATAAAATAAAACAAAAAATTAAAAATATAATATTTTGCCATGTTTAATTCATTTTTTAAGGAAATAAATATTACAAATTTTGTTAGAGTCCCCATACACATTCCCAGAACTCATATAAATATATATATGTAAAATGCATATGTATATGCATACATATGCCCATTAATGAAATAAGACATTGTTTGCACGCTGCACAATTTTTTTGTCAGTGATCACACTATATGTATCCTTACTCAACCCTATTTTTGAGGTTTATCTCTTTGCTACATATAGCCCTAATTCATTCATTTTAATTGCTGTAAAGTAATACTCCATTACTAAATATACTTCAAACAGCTGTTTGCTGATGTACTTTTAGGTTTTTTCCAGTTTTTCTGGCATTACAATGCTATGATAGTCTCATTTACTTTCTGCTTTGCAGCAATTCCCTCATGAACATCATTTACTTTTATAATTGAAAAAATAAAAATAAAGTTCGAGAAAAGGGGTTGGGGGCTGGGGGGCTGAGCAAGGCAGCCAGGGAGCCAGGCTTAGAACTCCCAAAGGACAGCCTTACACCTAACCAACAGACCTTACTCAAGCGTAGGTACAATAGGAGGGACACATGATTACTGACACCTGAATCATCCCTGACTAGCTTAAAGGAGATCACTGCTTTAAAGACATGGGATTTCAGGTGTTGAATTTCTACACTTTTCTGTAGTGCTTACATTTTTACAAGGAATAGTTATTTTCTTAATCAGTAAAAATTAACAAATCTTTTTTCATTTAAAAACAGAAACTAATGAATCATATTATTTAGAAAGAGGTGTGATACATATTAGTCTTTCTTACACAGTTAGAAAAAGAAAATACAACCAATGGAAAAAAGTAGAACATAAAGAAAGGAAAATTCATAAATCTTCTATAGATTCTTTTATGAGAAGAAAAGACATCTCGACTCAACAGTGCCATACTCACCGTGCTACAACTAAAAACTGGTCAATCTGCCGGTCTGTAAGTGGGCTATTTGGGTCCCAAACTTTCACTTCCAATTTTGACTGTTCCCTCTCATCTGATTCTCCTGTCCAAAAACAAAGAAAATGGAGTCCTGTTACTCACAAGGCACATACACTGTCACGTATGACTGATGACTGTGGTCACCACAGCATTAAAAGTGTAAGGTAAATGTATGGTTTGCATACATTCTTTCCGAAAGAAGCTGTAGAACACTTTGTAAAGTGAATGCTGATGATAACACAACCAAACCGACCACAGGATGTCTTCACTTAGGCATTAACATGTCTTTCCTGTGTATTTGTATGTGTGAGGCCCCAAGCCTCGCCAAGGGATCAGGGACAGAAAAGAAAGCACCACTGCCACAAGATGCTCAAATTATGATAAAACTTACTCATAAATAACTATGATACAAACAAAAAGAAACAGATGTCATAGAGACGTATAGATAGGACTATAAGATCCTGAAGATTAGAGAAGTCATTTCAGGCTAGCTATGGAACAATGTCATGCAAGAGGTGGCATTCCTGCTAAGAACTGATGGGTATGAATGCACTGGCAGGGGGAGAGAACTTAAAGTAAGAGATGAGAATGTGAACAAAGTTATGGGGTTTTAAGATGTGGCAGAAAAGTAGCTAATTTTGTCAGGAGTACATCAAGGGAATGAGAAGAGATAGCTAAAAGGAGTGGGTTATGAAAATATTACTAAAAATTCTGCACAGATTTTCTGAACAGATTTTTATTTAGAGGTAATAAGAAGCCCTTGCCTTTTTAGCAGGAGAGTGACAAAACCAGAACCAAACTTCACATCTTACACTTAGCAATGGAATAATCTGCTCTACAGACGTAACGTGATAAAGACAGGGAGACCTGGTATTGATGGTGACGATAAACAGCTAAGAGAGAATATTTAGAAATGTCAGTGACAGACAGGTATAGTGGGTAGGTTTCCAGTCTTGGGAACTACACAGATAGTGGTGGCAATAACAGAAAGAAGGAAACAATCAAGAGGCTGAGGAGAAGACTGACGATAATACAGAATGCTTTGTTTTAGGAATGTCTCATGAGGAGATATAACCATCAGGCAAGAGTCAATGTTAAGATAAAGGAGAGTAATGGAGAACAGACTTGGGAGTCGACTGGATTCTAATTTACAGCTATGAATTTCCTATCAGGCTAGGGACTGGTCTGGGCTATGTTCTGGTTTTGATCACTGCATCTATAGTATCAGGCAGTGTCTTACACTGACTGACATATTACAAGGCTGAACATCCCCTGGTGACTGATGAATCCAGGCTACGGGCTTATAATGTATTCCCTCCTAGGATGGGGGCAAGCAGGTATTGAGGCTCAAGAGGAGGAAGGGAGAGAGAGCAGAATCGGCCACTCCATCTGCGGTCTTCTAAGTCAGCCACTGCTGTCAGGTGGGGGGCCTGCCCATCCCGCTCCTTGTTCAAAGGCAGGTAGGTAATCAAAAAGTCAATTGCCACGCCCAACATAAAGAAGCACAAGCAGACCAGAGTGAGTACTAGTCCAAACACATATAAAGTGTTTAAAAGGATTTCGTTTTTCATTGTTTTTGCTTACAATGCATGCTGAACGAAGACATTCAACTGGTTCATTTTTTAAAAACATTTACAAACCCAAAAGTTTGTAAATTACATGAAACTTTTGAAAGCAAAATGACACAATTATACTCCCCTGTATCTTCAATAAATACATTTTAAGTAAGATAAATAGTAATGGTAAAAAAGAAAGAAATATAATAATAAATCTACATTTGAAATCTGCACTTTTAAATAACACAAGATGAAATGATGATGCTCTTCTGTATTAGGCCCCTTCTATTATACATTCCAGAATGTAAGGGTAAAACTGATATTTACTTTTCATATTCAAGTTAGTTAAACTGATAAACTTCAATCCTATCCATACATTTGGAAGTATACAAAAGAAAGAGAATTCAGTATAAGAATTCTAAATAAATTTGCTATAAACAATAATAAAACACTCCTGAATGCATTTCTACTAACAACTAAAACATACAATACCATGGGATGAGAACAAAAATAACAAGAACAGAAAAAGAATATAGAATGTTCTACTCAGTCACTCTAGAGAATTCCCCATTTTGGATTCATCATATAATTACATTTACGTCAATCAGTTTAATCACTTTTTCACAAGGAAAACACTATTAAGAAGCTCTAGAATCTGTATAACCGAATCCTCAACTAAGCTATCAGCCATCTGTGAAATGGTCTTGGGAAATGTGGTATAAGCCAGAGACTGAATCAAGATGAATTCTATGCTCTGGTCATATTCATTCTAGTCACTGCAATAATCTCACTTTCCTCCTCCATTTATGATAATCTGGGCAATTACAATCTGCTGTAGTCCCACACCAGCCCGTGAAGATCTCTCTATCTGTGAACTCCTACCAAATGTATTTACCAACTAATTACATGATTATATATAGCATCCAATCTTTTGCTTCATATGTTCCTCTTCAAAATTTTGAAGAAATGTAGATTTAGCAGTGATTTTAAATGTGTTAGTCCTAACCCTTCAGTGATATTTTAAGATTTCTAGAAAATAATGACAAAGAACTTCTTCAGTATACCCCCCAAGAGCACAGATTGTTCAAAGACTGAAGAACTAAGGCTATACGAAGCTGTCATCCTATAGACCCTTTGTTGGACAACTAGAAATATTCTTTGTTATAAATATAATTCATTTTCTCTGCAACTACCATCAGAGTATATTATATTTAATTCAGAACTTACCTATCAGTTGGAAGGTAAGTAAAACACAGAGGATGCCATTTATCACCATTTTTATTAATGTTCTGAAAGTTCTGGGCAATGTTTTAAGTTATGCATCAAAGGAATAATAAGTTACTAGAGACAAATATGTATGATATTATTTATACATGGAATCTTAAAAATCCAAACTCATAAAAACAGAGTAGAATGGTGGTTACCAGGGGCTGGAAGGAGGGGGGGTGGGCCACGGATGGAGAGATGCTGTTTTAAGGGTACATACTTCCAACTGGTAGGTAAGTAAGTTCTGGAGATCTAATGCACAGCACAGTGATTACAGACAACAATACTGTTCTTATAAAATTCGAAGTTGGACTTCCTAGGTGGCGCAGTGGTAAAGAATCCACCTGCCAATGCAGGGGAGACATGGGTTCGAGCCCTGCCCTGGGAAGATTCCACATGCCAAGGAGCAACTAAGCCTGTGCGCCACAACTATTGAGCCTGTGTTCTGGAACCCGTGAGCCAAAACTACTGAGCCCATGTGCCACAACTATTGAAGCCCACGCGCCTAGAGCCCGTGCTCCACAACAAGAGAAGCCACTACAATGAGGGGCCTGCGCACCACAATGAAGAGTAGCCCCTGCTCACAGCAACTAGAGAAAGCCTGTGTGCAGCAACGAAGACCCAATGCAGCCAATAAATTAAATAAAAATTTATTTTAAAAAATAAAAATTTATTTAAAAAATAAATAAATTTCAAAGCTGATAAGAGATTAAGATCTTTGTTCCCACCACAGAAAAGAAGTGATATGACACGATTGATAGCTAATGCTATGATGGTAATCAAACTGCAATACATACATGTAATCAAATCAACAAATTAAACAGATACAGTGTTATGTGGCAATTGTATCTCAATAAAAATAGATTTAAAAAATAAATTACAAGAAAGGCACAATAAAAAATGAATATATAAAACTCAATGGCATTCCAAAGAGAATGAAAACAAAAATATAAAAGAAAAAAAATCGCATGGCAACAAAAACATAAAATACTAAGAAATAAAATTGGAAGTATGTTTATATAAAGAAATTACAAAACTTTCAGAGAATATAAGATGACTTGAATAAAGATTTTAAAAACTTGAGGCTATCGTTTCTGTACAAGTACTTCAGGTTAAATTTAACAAAATTTAGCTCTGAAAGCCTATAAAATAATTCAAATATTAATCTCTACAAGTCAAAGAATATTATCATTATTAGAATAATAAAAGAAAGGATTCTCTAAACTGGGTGGGATTATAATATACAGCAACAGTAATCAAACAATGTTGTACTGGCACAAAAATAAACAGAATCAAAACTACAGAAATAGACTAGGTCATATAATTCATATTTGAAAATTTAAATATTATTATAACTCTGCAAGTATTGACTAACATTTATTTAGTGCTTACTATGTCCCCAAAACCCTTTACAGTAGGGTTTCTCTGTTAATAGTGTGCACTGTTGACAGTTTGGGCCAACAACTCTTTGTTGTGGGGGGCTATCCTGTGCATTATAAGATGTTCAGCAGCAACCCTGATCTCTGCTTACTAGATGCCAGTAGCATCCCCCCCTCCCCCAGGTGTGACAGCCAAAAATGTCTATAGACATTGTCTAATGTCCTGTGGAAGATAAAATTGCCCTGGGTTATGAATTACTGGTCTTACAGGGTAGCAACCATTATCTGCTTACACTTACTTTGTTATGGTATGGTGTTTTTAAGTTGATAACATTCACCACATTGTAGAAAACATATTCTGCAAAGTTACACATGTAAAAATGACAGCGTTTATGGAAAAAATAGGACAAAAATTTTAAAACCTATGAACTTGGTAACCAGAGCACGTAAAAAAAAAAAAAAAAGTAACAATCATAATAAAAATACCAACACAGTTAAATCTCCACTGACATTTGCACCAAGCACAAAGGTCAGTCAATCCTTTATCTCCTTAAACGCTGGACTTATGCCTCCTCCACCAGGATGTAGCTCATTGTGTACAGTTTCAACAAAATTAAAAATAAAATCTAGGGTGCAGGTTTTTATAAACACTGGGGAAAACATTTTTCATCCCTTCATCTGTAACTCTAAGATACCCAATATACTTTTTTTTTCTTAAACACTCATCTGTGAGAATAACTGCTTAGAAAAGCCTCAGATGAACTGACGTAATTTCCACACTATATTGACATTTTTCTAATTGACTGACTGTAAATGAGCTAATTCAAGTTAAAAGGCATATATTTTAGCATAGGAGACTAAACTAATTTAATTCTTTAACTTTCAAGAGAGACTACACCCTAAATTCCTAAATACAGACAAGAGTTACTTAATCCGTAGCAGTAGACAGTGGTGGCCTGGGTGAAGCAACTGTAATAGCTAACATTGAGCTAAATGCTTTACAAGAAGTACCTCACTTAATTATCACAACACTATGATGTAGGCACATACATCAGTATTCCCTTTTTAAAGAGGAAGAAATGGCAACTTGGAGGGGCTAAATAATTTTCCCAAGGTATCTCAGCTAAAACATAGTACAGCCAGATTTTACCCCAAACTGTCAATCCAAAGTCATTTTCAATTAGTAATTTAATGTTATCATACTTTTAACAGTTACAAAGTTTAATTTAATATGTAAATAATTTCTTTCTTAAAATTCCAGTGTTACAATACAGCTAAATAATAATTCAAAACGTATTACCTATGACATCTTTTTTCTACGGAAAATTCTCTAGTTATTCAAACTCGAAAAAGATTTAAAATCTCAAACAAACCCTTTACCTTTCTTTGCACGCTACGTACTGATTTTTCCAGATCTCAAGAGCTTGTTAGATGGTGGGGAGCCATAAATGAATTTTAAAATTCTAAAGCCACAAAAAGAAATATTCACCAGTGAGACAAATGCCACAACAATGTCTTAAATTCATCAGGACACGTTCACAAAGAAAGCAAGCCTGTAATATATTCTGGCATGGAGCTGACGCTTCCACCTACTCAGGATATTAATTCAAGTTCTACATCTCAAGCCAATGCAAATTGGAGTGGGTACTGGTCTACACGTACCCACTCAAGAGTATCAAAAGGGTCAGTACGCACAGACTGTATCAAGTCCTAAATATCCATGCTTGAACATGATGTTTTCTACTATTTAATTTCCCTGCCAACAGGTACTAGCTGTGTATGAAAGTTTGTATGATGGCAGCTTCCGTGTTTTTCAACTTTAACTGCTGGTGTATCTATCTACCACCCCTACTCCCTCTCCCCAGAAAATACACTAATTAGAAAAAGTATATCTTTAAATCTTGCATCTAGTTAGTTTCCTGATTACAAGTGAAAAAAACATTTTGGATATGTTAAATGCTTTAAAGTTGAAATAAGAGTCCAAAATGACTTTCATTTATGATGAAAACTAGTGTTTTTCATTGTTAAAGATGAATACCTACAAATAAAGCTAACAAGTTACAAACTTTAAAATAAACAAATATATAAAATCTATATTAAAACAAACCAAGCAAACAAAAAACTTCCACAAGACCCAAAAGTAGCTTTGAACAAAGAGAAAGAATCCCTTGTATCTGGATAGGACGTTTCAAAAATCATCAAAATGTCTGTTCTCCCTAAATGAACTTAAAACTTAACTGCAACCCCAATAAAAATAAGAAGATTTCTTTTTTTCTGGTGTTAATCAAGCTTGGGAAAATAAGAGGGGAACTAGCTTCACCAGATAGTCACACATGCTACGAAGTCTCTATGATTAAAACAGTGAGTTACTTACTAGAGCACGAACAAACAGACCAGGGGAATAGACTAGAAACCTCAGAAGCAGACCCATGTACTGCTCAATATTATAAAATAATCAATCACCTCCCAAAATTATGTTAATATTAATACGATTTCAATCAGAATCCTAATGAAATCTGGAAAGGAAGAAATTGACAAATTGACGATAAACTGTGACAATTTAAGAAAAAAAAAAACTATAACATAAGAACCCCACCACAACCAAAAAATATTAAAGAACAATTGAGGGAAAATTTGAACAACCATTAAACATATAAGAAATAGATAAAATAAACTAGGATCTATCGCACAACGGAATACTGCAGAACCATCATTTCATGTGTCTCTATACAATATTTATATAACAGTCTAGGAGAACATGTTAAATTAGTAACAGTGGTTAACTGTGGGTTAGAAGGGATGACCTGAGGGATTACTACTTTTTGTTTTCCGTATGATTACATTTTCTACCACAGTCCATATTGTTGGCAATAAAATATATTTTAAGATTTAAAAAATGGAAAAAGGCAAAGCGAAAACAGTGGAGCCCCTTCATCGTAAGCACTTCTAACTGCAAAGACTGGAGGTTTTGACTATGCTATGAAGAGACAGGATTCTAAAAGATGTGGAGTACTGAACAGTGGCCTTCAAGTTGAGATTCTCTGAATCCTAGAGTTCAGTAAGGAACCTCAAGAGACTCAACAGGGCCTTCTTTCCACTTCACCCACAATAACCTGACTTCCTTAGTTAAGGTCACATTGTGTAATAAGAAAGGGTTCTATTGCCTAAATAAAGTCTGTAAACCACCCACCCAGAAGACTACCAAGAGAAACACAATGTTAAAGGCAATTAATACTCTTTAATGAATTGTAAGATCTATTATATTAATAAATATTTAGTCACAATACAGTCTGCATAGTTTGAAAAGGAGAGAGATCAGAGTTCATGGAGGAGTAACAAAGGGCTGCTTATGGGATGTAGAACTTGGGCCAGGTGACGTGCACACATGAGTACCAGGGTCACTCCTGGCTTTTGGTCTGTGCATAGGTGGACTTGCTGAAATTTTTATGAGCGCATACATTTGTCCAAAACTCAAAGAACTGTACACAAAAGAGGGCGAAATGTGCTACATATAAATTATACCTTCATTAAAACAAGGGAAAAAAAACACCTGTAAATGATTACTTGGAAGACAATTTACCATTCTGTATAAAATTTTAGAAACACATGCCTTATAACTTAGCAATTTCACTTCTGGGAACATATTTTCCAGTTATATCCAGAGTACAAAATTGTCCATTATTTAAAGGATACTCAGTGCAGCACTATTTGTTAAAGTTAAAAATCAGGTGTTTTTAAAAATAAAACAATAAAAAGTCTAAGATCAAACATTAAGGACTATAAAACACTCAAAATTATTTCTGGAAGACAAGTTGATTTGCACAGAGCAGAATGCCAAAAAATGCAATCTCTTAGCCCATAACAAACTGAGTCACTACTTACAATCTCTTCAAAAAAAAACTTCTAAACACAGATGAGTGCAGACAAGGCATTCTGTTCTCAAAGTTTAGCCGTTATTGACTGACCTTTCCTGGTACTGAGTTCATGAAAATGCAGAAGCCTGCAACCTGTTGTTATTCACAGGCACCCCATCTACCCACCACTGATAATGGCAACCCACCAGTGTATATTATGGTTCACAAACTCTATCCTGAGTTGATTTAACTTTTCTGCATACATTTCCTATAAGTAATACAAGGTAAAGGATGCAAATTATAAAAACCTTAAGGGATAAAATCTAAACTTCGGCATGAAAAAAATACAATTAAATTTAAAATCATTAACATTTTTAAAGTGAGGACGCAATATGTGCAATACTCGTAGACAAAGGGCAAATACTTTTATATTTGTTTACCTTTAATAGGCAAAATACTCTTGCCAATACATATAAATAACCAAATAGAAAATACACAAGAAATTTACAGAAAAGTAATAACAGAAAGCATAATCTCAACTTTTAAAAATTAATAACAAACAAACAAAAACAGGAACAACAACAAAATAAAAAGCCAAGACAGCAATATCACAAAATGGGGGGGGGGGGGGAGTAAGCTTTAATAACCTATTGGTGGAAGCATCTGGTTCGCTCATACAGCCTTTTTGAAGGGCAAAGAAACATAGGGAGCTATGCTTGAAAAACAGTTACACAGCATAGGTATATTTAAAGCTTTTCTACCTAACAGCATCATTTGTAATATCAAAAAATGTGAACACCTAAAAGTCTATCAATAGGGTACGGGCAAAGGAAATAAATTGTGGCACATTCATGCAGACTTAAGAACTCTATAGTCACTAAAAAGAATAAGGTCACCCTACTCAGCTGGAAAGATGCTGAAGATACACTATTAACTGAAAGAAGCAGTTGCAGAGTAACGTGCAACTTGTCACTGCACAAAGACCATTCCTGAATGGATTACAAGCCAGAGCCTGTACAAAAAACAAAACAAAATTAAAAACAAAACAAAACAAAAAACCCACCCTAAATAGTAATAATTAAATATGGGTTTAGAATGAAGGAAAGAGGGTTGTGTTCATTTTCTATATTACATGTTTCTTTATTTTGTGTTTTATTTTTTAATGGTAAGAATGTTTTACTTTTGAAATCAGAAAATAAAGGTTTTAAGTATACAGCTATGACAGAAGAAAGAAAAGTCTTGTTAGGACAATCTGTTTTTAACATGCAAAGTTTTGAATCTCTCTGGTATATAAACTACCCAAGATCAGCCAAAATCCCCACCAAAATGTAACTGTTCACTAGATTCCATGGCTACCTCAGACAGATGACGTGAAGGCACACAGGATCTCAGGGCATGAGCATGTCACATTAAAACACAAGTTCAACACTAACATTCTTAAAGCTGTATTTAAAAGAAAAACACAGGCAGAAAACTCATGAAAGTATGAAATAAAAAATGAATAACTGATCAAATAAATTATTTTTCATTGCTGTTTGTTGTATTTCTAAAACTGGAAGAGCCCATTACTTTCAAACTTTAGCCCAAAAGTTCTTTCTTCCATATGAGGACAATATTTGAGTTTCAAGGTACATGTTTTCATAGGATTTGAAAACCAAAGAAAAACATACCTTCTAAGAGCATTTCTGGAATGTCTGCTTGATATCTAGGTCCCACTCTGATTTCACCTTTGTCAGCTAACAGTGTTTTCACTGATGGATCATAGACCAATGAGTAGAAAAAGGTATCCTGGGAAAAAAATGACAGAAAATACCTAGGTAAACATAATTCCTTCTACTTCTTATAAAGCAATAAATCCAATGTCACAATAATGAAACCATAAACCTCCAGAGTATAAAATTTCATTTTGGTGAATAAATTTGTAAATCTTTAAGGAGAACAAACATGATGTTACTATCATCAGGTAAACAGTATAAAATTAAATGAAACCAAAACAAACAGATTACAATAAAGGTGGATAATAAAGTGTTATTATTTGTTTTAGTCTAACAGAAAACCATTAACTGCTCTAAAACTAAAAGCTAGCAAAGCTAAGCAAAAGTCAAAGGAAGACCCCTGAAATTACGTAATTATTTAAAGCTGTAAAGCCCACACCAAACACTAACGATGCCTCCATATAGATGCCTGGTACTCTTACTTAGAGAGTGTCCAGCCCACATTACCTATTAATTATAATTCTGCAGTTCTCCTTTAAATTCTGAAACATTCATACGTATCCGTAGGTAGGCATATAAATGTAACTATACATGCTACCACCCAAGCATACCCACCTAACTTTCCATGGACCCTTAAAGAGCAAACTCACTAGTCACTGGACCTAATGGATAAAATGACCTATAGCCACCAACCCTTAGCTGAATTCTTCATAATCACTGGAGATCATCTGAACCAGCAAAGTCTTGTCCCTGCTTCTCACCATGGTTCTGAGGGTCATCTACTGCATGACTCTCAGTATTACATCCTGAAAGGGCCTATCCCTAAGAACAGCAGATAAAGGACTAAGTGGTTAAAAAGCAAGTGGATAGGAAAAAAATCCTAAAGACCTTTGCAAATTTTCATCTACTACAGTCCTTAGCATATATTGGGTTGGCCAAAAAGTGCCTTCAGTTTTTAAGTAAAACTAAAAGACACATTTTTCATTTTCACAAAGAACTTGATTGAACAATCTATTCACCTTTTTGTTCCACTACCTTCAGCCATTTTTTCAGGCAGCTTTGTGATTTCATCTTCCCAAAACTTTTTATCTTTTTAAGCAAAGAACTGCTCCAGGTGCCTTTTACAGTCTTCTAGGGAATTGAAATTTCCTCCATTAAGAGAATTTTGTAAAGGCTGAAACCAATGGAAATCTGAAGGTGCAATTTCTGGTGAATACAGTGGACGAAGCAAAACTTCCCAGCCAAGCTCAGTTTTTGCCTGGTCATCAAAGGAACATGTGGTCTTGTGTTATCCTGGTGGAAGATTATGCATTTTCTATTGACTAAGTCTGGACTCTTTTCACTGAGTGCTGCTTTCAGTTGGTCTAACTGGTAGCAGTACTTGTTGGAATTAATCATTTGGTTTTCTGGAAGGAGATCATAAGAGAGGACTCCCTTCCAATCCCATCATATATGCAACATCACCTTCTTTGGAATGAAGACCGACCTTTGGTGTGGCTGGTGATGGCTCATTTCACTTGTCCCATGATAACTTCTGTTCCACATTACTATACAGTATCCACTTTTTATCGCCCGTCACAATTTGTTTTAAAATTGGAATGTTTTCATTAAAGTAGAGAACTGCTTGCAGAAATATGGTCAAGAAGGTTTTTTTCTCTTAATTTATGTGGAATTCAAACCATCAAAGCAATGAACATAACCAAGCTGGTGCAAATGATTTTCAAAGTTTGATTTGGATATTTTGAGTATGTCAGCTATCTCCTGAGTGGTATAACATTGATTGTTCTCAATTAATGTCTCGATTTGATCGCTATCACTTCAACTGGTCTACCCCGACCGTGGAGCATCACCCAGCGAGAAATCTCCAACACAAAACCTCACAAACCATTTTTGATACATTCAGTCAGTCACAGACCTTCTCCATACAATGCACAAATCATTTTTTGTGTTTCAGTTGAGTTTTCACTTTTCTTGAAATAATAAAGCATAATATGCTGAAAATGCTACTTTCTTCCATCTTCAATATTAAAATGGCTACACAAAAATTCACCAATTTTGATGTCTTTTGTTTAAATGCACACTGATATGACAGCTGTCACATGCAATCTAAGAAAACTGTTTCAAATGAAGTTAAAGACAAGTAAGTACTATTAGAGCCATCTTACAGGAAAACAAAAACAAAAACGAATGAAACTTTTGGCCAACCTGATACAAACTGCTAACAAATTAGAAGGCAAAAATATCACCTTTTAAAAAAATTTTCAGGGAATTTACTGGCAGCCCAGTGTTACAACTCAGAGCTTTCACTGTGGTGACCTGGGTTCAATCCCTGGTCAGGGAACTAAGAACTCGCAAGCCATGCAGCAAGGTAGGTAGGTAGGTAGGTAGGTAGGTAGGTAGGTAAATAAATAAATAATCCACTCTCTTAACAGCCAAATACAGTAAACTACACTAAAACATACTGAATATTTCCTCCTTTTCTCCCTGCTTCTGTGAGCAAAAGCTAATTTCTGAGCATCTTCATTACCCATGTTATCCATTATTCTGTTGGACAGACTGACAACAAACCTGACCTTCTTTCCCAAATTTCATGAGACTATTAACCATTTTCCTGCCTTGAATACTTATTTTCCTTTTAGTTTTCTGTATTAGTTTCTAATGTATAGTAGTTCTACATTTTGTATTAATCTTTTTCTGCCATATTTACTTCATTTGAGCACAGTAAAATATTTTTTAAAAAGAAAATATGTCCCTTTAATTCTATAAAAAAATGATATATGCAATAAAGATTTGGGGAAAACAAACACTATGAAACTATAAAGGTTAAATACAAAACATTATCAATAGTAAAATATTTTCCCCACAATCCAAATGATAAAAGTCACATAAAACTGCAAAAAGTGGAATAGTCTGCTTACAAGAATTTCCTCCCTTCAATAGAGTACATGCTCTAATTCAACTTCTTAAAAATGTTTAAAATGTTTCTTGAAGTCTACAGAAAACAATATTCTTAGTTGACAAAGCTTATTAGGATTCCAGGAAATAAAGCAGACCACCAATGGTAAAATCTCATCTGCAAAGAGTCTAAACAAAAAGCTATTTATTTAAAAAAAAAAAAAAAAAAAAAGAGGACTTCCCTGGTGGCTCAGTGGTTACAAATCCACCTGCCAATGCAGGGGACACGGGTTCAAGCCCTGGCCCAGAAGATCCCACATGCCGTGGAGCAACTAAGCCCATGTGCCACAACTACTGAGCCTACACTGTAGAGCCTGCGTGCTGCAACTACTGAAGCCCTCGTACCTTGAGCCCGTGCTCCACAACAAAGAGTAGCCCCTGCTGGCCGCAACTAGAGAAAGCCCGCGTGCAGCGACGAAGACCCAACACAGCCAATAAATAAATAAATTTATTAAAAAAAAAAAAAAAAAAAGACGGGGGGAAGAGGACCAAATATACTTAAGTCATCTATTTCATAAAGCCAAAAAATAATAATTCTTCCACTACCAACTCAACCACGCGCTACACTTAACAAGCTTTTCATTACCAAGCAAAAGAGAGACAGACACACACACAGAAAGACAGACACAGGAATTTTTGCCAACTTTTTATCTCAGTTAACCAGAAAAATTAAATTACCTGAATGCATGCCAGTCATTAGACTTTTACCATAATATTGCTATCATTGTGCAATAATTTGTTAGAAGAAAAAACAACACAAAAGTATGGGCTTCATATGAAATAAAGAGGGAAAAATACAAACAAGTATAATTCTGAATTACCTCTTTATCAAGATATGACAATACTGACTCTGTCTCATTCAGAAGAGCAACACTGCATTTCCCCCTGTTAAAAAAGGAAAAAAATGAATAAATAAAGGCCGCCTCACCTTCACAGTGATGATATATATAAAGTTAGGAATATTCAAAATGTAAAGGTGGTATTAAGAAACTACAGGGCAGTTAGGAACATCTATATATGTATATACTTGGATTCACTCTACCATCTTGATGTTGTGTAACCTAAAAAATAAGGCTGTAGACATTTATTAAGAGGCTAATCTCGGGAAGAAACAGTGTTAGGCAATAAATCCTCATAACATAAAACACTTCCTAATTTTTCAAGAAAAAAAGAGTACACTTCAATCTTCAGACTAAGAGTTAGTTTCTGAATCTGCAAAGAGTTAATATGAGGTAATTTTATATGAGGGATTTTCAAAGATATCACTATGCAAACCGGTGCCTAAAATAACCTTCAAATTTTTAAAGTAACCACTGCATATGAGAACCTAGAAATAATACACATTCACATCAGGATTAACCAACTCACCTTTATTGAAATTGTTCTAAAGACTAGTTAAAATTTAAACACAAGGAACTCCTATAGAGCAAGAGGCAAATAAGATTCATTGACCTTGAAGTCTCCTGGCATTTACCTTTGATCATAGCTGGGTGTGTGCTTGGAAATGAAATGTCTATTTAAAAAAGGCTTCTCTAGACCTGAGAAATGTTATGGTTATTCAGGTAGTTGTATTTATTACCATTTTTAAAATTATCCTCCCAGCTTGAAAAATTCAGTATAGCTACAAATTTGACAGGAGAATTTTGATAGACTATTCAAGTTACAGACACTGGTCACGGCTCACAAAATATTTCTTAAACGTCGTAATGTCATTTGATTTTCTAAACAAAAGTCACTACTTGCTCTCCACGAAATAACATGTAAAAACAAATGCATCAAATATACATTAAATAGGAAGCTTATTGTTGGAGTTCAAAGCGAAATACACTTCAAAGGAAAAAATTACCAAAAGCAAAATAAAATAGCAAAAGTAAAATATTAACACATAAGTCAAAAATTACAGTTTACTAAACAGTTTGCAAGTATATATTCCTTAAATCTAAAAAAAAAAATTTCCTCTCATCAAAACACCTTTCTCTGTTAAAACATCTTAGGTTGATATCACTTCAAAAGATTTCTCTGAGAGCATGTGGTATTTCCATATTATCCTGTCAAATCTCTCATTTGATTACTGGGAGTTAAGAAGGGTTTCTGTTTTTCTAATATATTTTATTCATGCATATTACTGCAAATTAACATTATTACTTCAATGCATATAACAACACTCAAAAGTCAGTAACTACCTGACATGCTCTTACAAAGGACAGAATTATGAGCAGGGAAATTGCTCTGTTGCTGTTAGCACATCTACAGCTGCCACAGAAGCACTTCTGTGACCTGTGAATATGTGCTCACACACGCAAGAGTGTTTAAGTAACAAACGGGATTTCCAAAAATAGTTTCATTTATTTCTCTTGCCTCAATAACAGCTGACAAAGCAGTATTCCTAACATTTAATACTTAATCACCTAGAAAAAAATCTTTTTTTTTTAAGTTCTCTAAAGTCAGGTTTTTTTTTTTAATGGGAAGGAGCAGATGCTGTAAATGTTATTTTAATATATACCACTTGAATTTAGAGGATAACAGACAGTGAAAATTCAGAAAAAGAATACAGCATGTTGTATGCCTCCATACTGTCTGAAATGACAAAAGAATTTAAACTGAATCACTAAACCATTATTTTCATATTTATATCAGGAGATAAGGAAACATTGGTTATACTGTTTTAGAGGCACAACATGATTACAAAACCAAAAGAAGCACAGATACCCCAACCAATCTAAAATTTAATTATTTTTGGAAATGCAGATTTTATGCAAAGAGGAAAGGATAACAGGTAATTTCAGTGTTTTAATTTTTCTTTAATGTAGCTATATTGTACCTTTTCCCCTATTAAAAATGAAAATGTGACACAAATTTTCATGTACATATATTAACAGCTAACAAAGAGGTTGAGTCAGAATTATTTAATGAAGTAAATATGAATATGTAATTAACACATGTACCACCACGCCAAGAGTTGTTGATAAAAGTAGTTTAAAAAGAGACTCAAATTGTTGGCTTCCTTTATGCTGAACAAATCTTGGCTCACAGGAAAAAACAAGATAAATTTCAAGCTAACTGCAAACTAAAGGAATTATTATCAAATTCTGAATACAGATAACCCAATTGTTTTACCCTGAACCTCAAGCAATGAACCTAACTGTGTCTCTTCCATGGTACTTTAAAGCTTAAGGAATAAAGATACCCAAACATAATGATATAAAACATATCAAAGATCACAACATTCAGAACAATCACTCCAGGCCCATATAATCATTCATAGTGCTTTTCGACAGGGACCCACACAGGAACACAGAATTTCTATAGAAATAACATTTTCCCACAGATCTTTCAAAAAGTTTTTAAAAATATACTCTGTTTCAGAAACTGTGCAGAGAACTGGGAGAAAAATGTGAATAATTATGACATAATACAGTCCCATGTTTAATGGCAGGTGCTGATCAGCCTGTAATCTACTATTTGCTTAACAAGATGTCCAGTATAATCCCCACAAACTCAAAAACTGCATGTAAAATATGCACACAGGTTATTTTCTCTCTTATCAAAAATGTTACCCATTTGTACAAATGAAACTCAAGGAAGTTTAAATTAGCATTCATGTCCCCCACTACCTGAGGACTTTCCTTCACTTTGACATAACTGAAGTTTGTACAATGGTCCAGGACCACCATCCCTGCCTGGAAAAATGAAAATTTCTTAATGCCACACCAGACCTCTTGAATCCAAATATCCTGGGAAGGGATCCAGGAATCTACATGGTTAACAAGCATAACCAGGTGATCCTTAGGCATACTGAACCCGGACTTTAAACTTGCCTTGTTCACAGAAAGCCTCTATTTTTCATTAAAAAAAAAAGGTATTTTTTCCATTAAAAAAAAAAAAGAAATCTTGCCATTTACATCAACATACATGGCTAGAGGGTATCATGCTAAGTGAAATGAGTCAGAGAAAGAAAAATACCATATGATCTCACTAACATGTGGCATCTAAAAATCAAAACAAACAAACAAAATAGACTCACAGATACAGAGAACAAAAGTGTGACTGCGGGGGGGGGGGGGGGCTGTGTGGGGGCAAATATGTAAAGGGGATTAAGAGATACAAGTCTCCAGTTAGAAAATAAATAAGCCATAGGGATGTAATAATACACAGCATAAGGAATATGGTCAATGATATTGTAATAACTTTGTATGGGGACAGATGGTTACTAGCCTTATTGTGATCATTTCATAATGTATGCAAATGTCAAATCACCATTTGGTACACCTGAAACTAATGTAATGATCTATGACAACTATATTTCAATTTTTTAAATATGCAAAAAAGAAAATTATTTGCCGGTATAGTGGGGGCAAGACTCTCAATATTCTTAGCCATTAGGAAAACACAAAATCAAAACCATGGTGAGATACACATCACAGAAAACCACAAGGATGGCTAAATGGAAAACACAGACAATAACAAGTGCTGACATGGATGTGGAGAAACTGGAACACATACTTTGCTGGTGAGGATATAAAACTGTGCAGTCACTTCAGAAAACAGTTTGGTAGTTCCTCAAAATGTTAAACACAGTGTTGCCATCTGACCCAGCAATTTCACTCCTAAGTGTAATACCATGAGAAAAGAAAACATACATCCACAAAAAACTGTGCATGGATGTTCACAGCAGGATTATTCATAATAGCCAAGAAGTGGAAACAATCCAAATTTCCATCTACTGATAAATGGGTAAACAAAATGTGCAGTTCTAACCCAAGTCCAAAGGCCTGAGAACCAGGAGTGCTGATGCTGTAAATCCCAGTCCGAGGGCAGGAGACCAAGAATCACGCAGAGACAGTTCTCCCTTCCTCTACCTTTTTTGCTCTTTTCAGATCCTCAACTGAGGATTTCTCCCACAATGGGGAAGACAATCTACTCAGTCTACTGATTCAAATGGACACAGAATGTTAAACCAGATATCTAGGCATCACATAGCCCCAGTCAAGCTGACACATAAAATTAACCATCACAATATCTCAATAAAGTTATTATTTAAAATATACATGTATCATTCTTCAAAACTCTCCAGGTCATGAAAAACAAGGAAAGACTGGGATACTATCACATATCAGAGGAGACTATGGAAACATGATGTCTAAATGCAATGTCAGGGTAAATCCTGGAACAGAAAAAGGACATCAGAATAAGAATGGTAATATCTAAATAAAGTCTGGAGTTCAGTTAATAGTAACATATATGTTAATTTCCTAGTTTTGATAAAGATGCAATGATTATATAAATCAGCAATATTAGGGGAAACTGAGTGAAGAGTATATGGGAACTCTGTACCATCTTTGCAGCTTTGTTTGTAAATCTATAAATATCTCAGGGACATACGCCACAATTATGGAGCTGGCTAACTGCAACTAAGGAGCCCATCTGCCACAACTAAGGAGCCTGCCTGCCACAACTAAGACCCAACACAACCAAATAAATATTTTTTTAAATTAAATAAATAAAAAATAAAAGTATCCCAGGGACTTCCTTGGTAGTGCAGTGGTTAAGACTCCATGCTCCCAATGGGCCTGGGTTCGATCCTTGGTCAGGGAACTAGATCCCACATGCATGCTGCAACTAGGAGTTCGCATGCTGCAACTAAGGAGCCCACGTGCTGCAATTAAGGAGTCAGCAAGTCGCAACTAAGGAGCCTGCCTGCCACAACGAAGACTTGGCACAACCAAATATAAATACATACATACATACATACATATTTTTAAAAATATAAATATAAAAAAAAAAGTATCCCAAAATAAAATGCTTATTTTTTAAGACCCCCCTCAAAAAAAAGGGGGGGGGGGCACTTGCATCATTGGTCTTATGAGTCTTATATTAGCCACAAAGTGAATTCTGGGCATTTTTTCATATGAAGAACCATGCCTGGTTCTGCGAGTGGAAATTCAGCAGTTTTATACAGCATCTGCTCCACCAAATACAATGAACAAATTTTTAAAAAATAATGAAGTTCAATGATCCAAAATGCTTTGAGGAGATTACATTTCTCAACAGCAGCAATGTAAGACAGGGCAAAAGAAAAGATTCAAAATTCTGAGGGAAATTATTTCCAAACCAGAATTAAATGCCTAAACAAATCATCAGTCAAGTGTGGAAAACATTGTCAGATAAGCAAGGACTAAAATTTTTTTACATTTTACAAGACGAATCAAAAAGAAAAGGCAAAACAATGATTAACTCCTAGGAAAACAAAAGGTTGTACAAGAAAGAATTACGTGAGGAATATTTGTGTTCATAAAATACAAACACTGATTATTAAGTTAAATAAAATTGTAATATACAGGAAACACAAAAGAAAGAGAATGGAGAAGAGAAAACAGAGATTTCTAAAACTGAAAACGAATAGCAGCAGTGTAAGAGTAGTAAAAGTGCCAAAGCCATTGTCGGAGAGATTGAAAATGACTGCAGAGTGGGAACCAGGTACGTGACTGCCGTGAATATTATTAGACAGTTATATACATATATACATGACTTTAAGAAATATTAAAATTTAAATTTAAAGTGAAGGGGGGGTCCTAATTAAAGTGCACAAATTTCTACGAATATCATATATACCAAGGGAGCAAGAATTATGACAACACTACATCAGGTTTTCTCGACACTGGCATTATTGACCTTTTGGCCCAGATAATTCTTGGTTGTGGAGGGCTGACCTGTATGCATGGGATGTTTAGCAGTACCTATGGCCTACAGCCCCTGGATGACAGGAGCAGCCCCATATCCAGTTGTGACAACCAAAACTGTCCAGACTGTCCCAAATGTCTCTTGGGAGACAAAACAGACCCTGGTTGAGAACACTATAGAGTTGATGAACCACGGTTTTCTTAACTGTACCTTAGTAACAAATATTTAAGGACTACCTATATAAGCAAAAGAATATAATTTTATGAATTTTTAGATTACAAAAAGAGGAGGACAAAAAGCAGAAAGAAATCTGGAAACTTTCAAATATTTCTATTCAAAGATGTATTTTCTGTTGGTAATACTACTTTAACAGATGTTAACAAATAAAAGTTAAAGGAAGCCCCCAAGAAACAAAACAAAACCTGGAACATCACTGTAACTAGGTAAGGTAGAGGCATGAAAAGCCAAGAAGAGAAGTTTCAGTTTAATGCAATAGCTCAATGGCTTTTGTGAAGAAACGTGGCAAGCAGTGTTTCGGAAAGCCCCTTCCATTTGCGGCACGTAGAGAGAACCAAAGCAACAAGACACTGACCCATGATTCTGGAGGTCTGATGACAGACATGAAAGAAACTGTCAAAGAGAAATTCAAGGGAAAAAAAATCCTCTCTTGGTGCCACTTTTCCTTTTTTGTAACTAAGAAAAAGTGGAATGTCCAAAGCAAGGCACTAGGATTACCAAGCTCCTCTTCTCCAAGACAGGATGACAAATAAATTGCTTCGATTACTAGGAAAATCTCACAAGCATTTCTTTCCACGACCATGTGGATTACCAGTACTTGAGACAATAGGTAGGCTATACCGTGATACAGGCCAATGCATTTCTGCATTATGACTTTAGTTGGAGAAGAAAACACTTCAACCCAAGGGGTTGGATCATTTCAAAGGAAAGATTATATAGTATAAACACAACATTCAAGAAAAAGTGTGCTAAATATGTAGACTTTAAAATGTTAAATTGTGATATGACTTTTCTCCAGTTTCTATGTATTTCCTCTAGTCCTCCTCCTCCTAAGCAATCCTAAGAGCCTAAACACAGTAAGTAAATAACTTCTTTATGTTACATTCATCTCTTAAGTAGCACTACTTACAGTCTCAATAGCTCTCCTTTGGCTAACTGAAATTTTGTTTACAGATACCAAGAAAATTGCAAAAAAATTAACATCTTAAAATAAAAATACTGGCACAGTGAAATGTACAGGAAGAAAACTGCCTTTATTTTAATTTCATTTTAAAGATTCCAAATAAGTTTATTTAACGTTAGTAGCCAAACTGGAGAAAGACTGCTAATCCACGGTGGAGTCCTATTTTATTATTTATATACTTAGAAATTGATCCTGGTTCCTCCTCAAGGAATATACATAATATTTTTGAGTTCTTCTGCAGGAACCAAGGCCCCCACCCAGCACAAGATTCCTGGAGCACTGCTCACCGCCAACCAATCAGAAGAAAGCCACACATCCTACAGCCCTCACCTCAAATTTTGCCTAGAAAACTTCTCCTCCCCAAACCATTAGGGAGTTTTGGGTTTTTGAGCATAAGCCGTTTATTCTCCTTGCTTGGCCCTGCAATAAACCTTTCTCTGCTCCAAACGCCAATGTTTCGGTTTATCTGGCCTCACTGTGTGTCAGGGACACAAACTTTGGTAATGAAACAGGAGGGAAGGGGGCAGGGCACAACCTTTGAAAGAAAGAGCCCAAGGACATGACATAAACTGATTAGAGCCAAATGGGTGGGGAAGATGGAGGGACAAGTCTACTTCCACTAGACCTTTAGCCTCACTATATGCTCATTTTAACAGGTCCGCAAGCTAGATAACACACCCACAGGTGCCATGACAGATCCAAGGCCAGACCACAAGGATCAAACAATGAGTGGTGGCCCAATTCCTGTAAATCCCCACCCTTTCCCCCAAATAGCTGTAATACTCCTCCCATTCATTATTATGAAATTGCCCACCCCTATAAAAACTAACAACCCCATACCCTGGTGCCCTTCTCACCTTCTGAGATGGCCCACACTCTGTCTGTGGAGAACGTTTCTCTCTTAATAAGTCCACTTCTTACCTATCTCTTTGTCGCTCACTGAATTCTTTCTGTGATGAGACATCAAGAACCTGAGCTTCATTAAGTCCTGAAATCGGGTGTGTGATCTCAGCTGGAAAACCTTGAGTTTTGGCCAGGTTTGAGTCCTGGCCGTGGGGGTTCGAGTCCCAATCTCGGATGCACGGTTTCAGTAACACTACTAGTTTTGTTTTGTGGGTTTTATTGGGGAGGGGGGTGGATAGGGGTGAGGTTTTTTTTTGGGGGGGAGGGGGTTTGTTTGGCTGTGCCACGTGGCACATGGGATCTTAGTTCCCCAACCAGGGACTGAACCCATGCCCCCTGCAGTGGAAGCACAGAGTCCTAACCACTGGACCACCCAGGGAAGTCTGCCCATTTTTTTTTGTTTTAAAAAACAATTCTGCATATAGCTAGGCATTTTCTGTTCATTTATAGTTTCAGAAATGTATGACCACCTGAAGAAAAATTCTACCTTCAAAAATTTACTCTAGGTAAAGCATGAACCAAAAAAAACTACCTTTTGAAATGGATGAAAATGTTTTTTCAAGTTACAAAAAATTTCCAAAACAATTTGGTAACTTAGTTTCACAAAGACACATATGGAGATAAATCCTAACATTGTATTTTTATTCAGAGACCTAACTAAAAGACGTTTTAACAGCATTCCAATGGGGGGAAGGGGAGGTGACATTTTTGAAGTCTCACAATAATAACGAGTTAATGACAGGCAAAACACATGTGGTTTATCACCTCTTTTCTAAGATGCCTTTAAAATTATAGCAAGAGCATTAGAAACAAAAGAATCTGGGACTTCCCTGGTGGTGCAGTGGTTAGGAATTGCCTGCCAATGCAGGAGACATGGGTTCGAGCCCTGGTCCGGGAAGATCCCACATGCCACATAGGAACTAAGCCCATGCACCACAAATACTGAGCCTCTGTTATAGAGCCCACAAGCCACAACTACTGAGCCCGAATGCTGCAACTACTGAAGCCTATGCACCACAATGAAGAGGAGCCCCTGCTCGCCACAACTAGAGAAAGCCCGTGAGCAGCAATGAAGACCCAACGTAGCCAAAAAATAAAAAAAATTTTAAAAATTAAAAAAATAAACCCCACAATATTAAAAAAAGAAGAAAAAAAAACAAAAGAACCTAAAATCACTACAATAAGGGGGTCATCAGTACATGAAAGACTTCAGAAAATTCTGGAAGACAGAGACAGATAAGATTGGGCAAATCAAAGGGTTTGCAGGGCAGAAACAGAGACACAGATGTAGAGAACAAACATATGGACACGGGGGGGGGGGGGGGGATGAACTGGGAGATAGGGATTGCCACATATACATTACTAAGAAAAAATATCAAATTGTACACTTTAAATATACAGCATACAGTTTATTGTATGTCAATTACATTTCAATAAAAGTTCTTAAAAAATTAAAAAGAGAGAGACTGAGCAGGGCAAACCAAAGTCTAGGATGAGCATTTCATTTAACAGGGAAACACTAACGATATATCCACTAACTTGGTGTACCCCCCAAAAAAATAAAAAATAAAAAAAATAAAAAAATAAAAAAAAAGATATATCCACTAAGATAAGAAAACGGCACAAATGCCCACTTTACTCATTACTATTAAACATGGCATTGGTGGTTTTACCTAACACAATCAGACAAGGGACAGCAATTAAGAGACAAAGCCCAAAACATGCAAAGTGACCTGATGCTAGGGAAAATGGAACTGATTTACCTAGCAGAGCCCTAAAGAAATTCCAGTCTTGCCATACCACCCTGAGCGCGCCCAATCTCATCTGATCTAAGCAGGACTGGACTTCGTCATTACTTGGATGAGAGAATGAAACCAAGCAGGACCGTGTGGGGCTCCTGGGCATGGAAGCCTTTCTTGCGTCCCCCATTCCTTGTTTCTAAGGAACAGACTTGAGCCTCCATAACCTTCCCTGAGTCCCAAAGGGCAGATTCAAACAGTTGCTAACTAGAGAAGGAAGGGAATACACAGACAAGGGAGGAGCAGCCAAGAAACAACAGAGCAGCCTTGAGGCAGGGTCCTGGTTCCGCCTCAAGGGATACACATTACAATATATTTTGAGCTCTTTACAGAACTGAAACACAACAAATGGAAGATGTCAGCATTCTTCGTTCCAGAGAAGACCACCTAAGGCCAGATTAAAGGTCTCATCAGCAACATCACCCTTAAACCATTGCTATAAAACTCCTGACCAAATCCTCCCGGGTTGGGACACACAGTTTTTGAGGGCAGGAACCCACTATGTCCCCCTTTGCCTGGCAAAGCAATATTGTTTTCTACTTTGCCCAAAATTCTGTCTCCAAGATTCAATGCAGTACCAGTGCACAGAGGCCAAGTTTTCAGCATCAAGACTGTCTGGGAATTCCCTGTGCTATAGGCTTTTAAAAGAGAAAGCGAGACAGAGAAAGAGACAGAAACAGAAAAAAAAAAAAATTCCAGTCTTAAGAGCACAACCTGGAAAAGCTCATTCTACATCCTAATAGAAGGAAGTCTACCAGCAGTCTGTCCACATAAATGTAGCTCCTGGTCAGCCTCACTATTTCCTTAGTTTTAAAAAAGTACAGATAGCTATGAATCATCTAATAGTTGCAGAAACATTACAGCACAAAAGATAAATTCAAAAAAATAAAAAACTGAACCTAGAGGACACAGAGGTGGCTTAAGCAACAAAGAGAACTCTGAAGATACAATCAGAATTTCTAAAAACATTTGTGAGGCAGTGCATTCATAAAACAGAAAAAGGATGCATTAAAAAGGAACATTCAGAAGACAAAAAAGAGGCTCTGACACTTTAAAATATGATTGGCAAAATCAAAATATCACTAGATAGACTAGAAGATAAAAGTCAAAGATTTAGCTCCAAACCAAAAACAAAGAAACAAAAAGGTAAAAAATGGGGGGGGGGGGGGGGGGGGGAAGGAGACAGATAATCAATCCAGGAGATCTAACATGCAAACAATAAAAAAAATGACAAAACAAATAACAATTAAAAACTGGACAGAGGAGCTGAATATAAATTTTTCCAAAGAAGACATACAGATGGCCAATAGGCACATGCAAAGATGTTTAGCATCATTAATTACTAGGCAAATGCAAATCAAAACCACAATGAGATATCACCTCACATGTGTTAGGATGACTATTATCAAAAAGGCAAAAAATAACAAGTGTTGACAAGGATGTGCAGAAAAGGGAAAAGGGAACCCATATACACTGTTTATGGCAATTTAAATTTGTGCAGCCACTGTGCAAAATAGTATGGAAATTCCTCAAAAATTAAGAACAGGATTACCATGTGATGGAACTGTTCCACTTCTGGGTATTCGACCCAGAATATGAAAACACTAATTTGAAAAGATACATGAACCCCCAGTGCTTGTTCACAACAGCATTATTTACAACAGCCAAGACATGGAAACTCTCGAAGTATCCATCACTTCAGGAATGAATGGATAAGGAAGGCGTAGGATATATATGCAACAGAATCTTAACCAGCCATAAAGAAAGATGAAATCTTGCCATTTGCAACAACACGGATGGACCATGAGGATAGCATGCTAAGTGAAATAAATTAGAGAAAGACATTTCATTCGAATGTGGGATCAAACAAGCAAACAAAAAACAAAATAAACAAACAAACCAAACACATAGATACAGAGAAGAGAACAGTGGTTACCAGAGGGGAAGGGGCCAGGGAGGATGAAACAGGTAAAGGGAATCAACTGACGGAAACTAAATTTTTTGTGGTGAGCACACTGTAGTGTAATTGAAGTAGAAATACTGTACATATGAAACTTATATACTGTTAGACCCAGTGTTACCTCAAGAAAAAAAATAAATTAAAAAAAAAACACACCACACTAAATTTAAAGAGACCAAAAATGCTGGGAAATGGAAGAAATGAAATATTAGGGGAAAATGCCCAGCTACAAATGAAGACAGGTATCTTTCAATTAAAATGATCTACCAATTATCCTCACCATTGAGGCATCATTGAAATTTCAGGATACAATAGATAAGAGATTTCTAAGACTTAAAATAAGGGGAGAAAACTGGTAATATGCAGAGTATGGAGAATCTATGTGATATAAAACTACTTTCAATGACAACATTAAAACAACATTGTTTGAGGACAATGGGGTTAGTCATCTTCAATCCAAAATTCAATTCCAAGCCAATCTATGTATCACATGTATAGTAATAAATTATCTATATATTTCATTCCAGAATAGCATAGGAAGTATTAAAAAATATGGAAAAGAGAGGTTGAGTCTGATAAAGTTTATAGCCTCTGCTGTAAGTTGTTATACACTAAAACATAAAACTAAAATTAAGAGTCATAACCAAAAAAGCCTTCCAACTAGTATATGAAAGAACATAATTAGAATATCATCACTCTATAACAACTGTGATTAATGGAACTCCAGGCAATAAGCATCAAATAAATGCCAGTGACATCCAGAGATGAGAGATTATATACCTCTTAATATACAATACCACCTATGAAGACATTTTTGTCTCGTGTACTTTGCTCTTCCCCACAGAAGGAGGAAGGGCAGGAGGAATGAAGGAAACTGCGTCCTCTATTACCAATTCACCAGAAATGTGTGGGAGAGGGAAATGTGGTTGAACACCAAGAAGATACAATCAGCAAAATGCAAACGGTGAGAAACAAAACCCAACAAAAAAAAAATTGCAAGGGTTTAGGGAGAGAGAGAGAGACAAAGACAGAGGGAGAGGGAGAGGAAAGAGACAGGGAGAGAGGGAGAGAAGCCTTCATTTGTTTTCCGCTAGGGTCACCCAATTGATTTGGCACCATATGCTGAAAAGACCACTTTCTCTCCACTACATTGCAAAGGTGCCTTCAACAAATATCAAGTTGTACCATATATTCGGGTCTGTTCTGGCTTTTCTATTCTTTTCCACTGGTTTATTTCACAATCCACTTAACCTGTACTACCCTACATTAATTACTGTAGCTATACAAGTGTCTTAATATTGAATGATATAAACCTCTAACATTTTTGTTCCTCAAGATTGACTTTACCAATGGTTCTCAAACTTTTTGGTCTCAAGATTGCTTTACGTTCCTAAAAACTATTGAGGGCCTCAAAGAACTTTTGCCTTTGTGGGTTATATCTATCAATGTTTACCATGATAGAAATTTAAACTGATTAAAAAATTTAACATTAGCTAATTATTTTAAAATAAAAATAAACATTAGATATTGGCAAATATTTGTTTTAAATAATTACCATATTTTCCCCCTCAAAATTAATGAGAACAGTGGCATTATTTTACATTTTTGCAAATCTCTTCAATGTCTGGCTTAAAAGACAACTACGTTTTCACACAAGTAACTAGTTTACTTCATTTTCAAAAAACATCCATCAAATACTCATGTCTAAATAACCATAGTTCATCTCCCAGATGTTATTTCATGCAAAAATGGTGCTCCATGAAAAAGGTAGCTAGCTCAGCTCATATTGCAAACAAGCCCATGAGTTTTTTCTCAAAATAACCATCACACTTCCATATGCACCCGAAGTGATTTATGTATACTTCCCATTTCAGCACTTGGAACATTAAAAGGATATGTAACCTCTTTTTCTGTCTCCCAGTTTTATTGAGGTATAATTGACATACAGCGCCATATAAGTTTAAGGGGTACAGCATAATGATCTGACTTACACACATCGTAAAATGAAGATGTGTAACCTCTTGAAACAAGGGAGAGGTGGTGGCTGTGTAACGTTTTCAGTATACTGAATGCCAGTGAACTGTACCCTGTATACTGTACAATGCTTAATATGTTGCTGTGTGAATTTTTCCTCAATTTAAAAAAAATGCATTTGAGATTTATTAAAATTAACAAATTGTGCTGTTTTGCCAAGAACATTCTTAAGCGGAACTTGTCTCCCCTACCCTCTTTCCTTTTTAATTGCAAATGCATACAATAGAGTGACAATTACAACACAGTTTGGTGACACTGACTTTATTCCTGCTGACTTGGTACCAGCAGTTTACCCACTATTGCTTTTGCACAAATAACATCTTACTGTTGTGACGAAAATAGTTTTGATCTCACAAAGCCCCTCCTGAATGCGTCCAGGCGGACACCCAAAAGTACACGAACCACTGTTCTTGGTCCTTTCCATCCCCATAGATTTTGGACTTAGCTGCTCAATTTATACACAAACACACACACACACACACACACACACACACACACACATCTGCTGAGCTTTTCTTTGGAATTACATTGAATCTCTGGATCAGTTTGGGAAAAACAGACATATTATCATGTATTTACTTAAGTCTTTAATTCCTTTAGCAATATTCTGTAATTTCTATGTGGAGTTTTTATATATCTTTCCCTTTTTTTAGACATCTTTCTTTAGATTTATTCCTAGGTGTTTGATACTGTAAATAATATCTTTTTAAATTTAATTTTCTGACTGACCCATCTTCACACCATAGTCATAAAACAGACCTAAATATAAAAGGTGAAACAGTAAAACTTCAAGAAAACATAGAATATCTATGTGATCTTAAAAAATTTTTGTCCATTCCAAGACGGTGACACTTGGATTGGTTTTTGAATGAGCACCCTTTCTGAGTTTTTTGTTTTTTCATTTTTTGTTTTCTGGGGTTTTTTTGTGGCTTGCGGGATCTTAAGATCCCGCCAGGCCCCAGCAGTGAAACCACCAAGTCCAAACTACTGGACTGCCAGGGAGTTCCCCAAAGTATTCTTACTGTAGATTCATTCTGCTCTTTCATATATACCAAACCTATCAGGCATGCCTGTTAATGTCTCAAGAATGGAATTCTTCCAGCCTTTATTTAACTGTCCTCCTCCCCTCCTCCTGCTGTTCCATCATTCACTTCCCAACCATATTTCTCACATTTTAAAAACAAACCAACCAACCTAGAAAGAGCAAAGATGACAATAGCAGCACTGAAGGATAAGAGAGGAAGCTGCACAACCTAACAAGAGAGGAAGCTGCACACAAGGAATATAGCTCCTCTGCCATTCGGAGTAAACTCACAAGGTGCAGCACAAATCCAATGAATGCACATAGATTAGGAAAGAAAAATGCACTGAAGATACACCAAAATAGCACTGCTGGGTGGAGGACTTACAGCAGTGTGTGTCTGGGTCTTTTCGTGTGTGTTTTCCATTTCAACAATAAAGTATAATTCTTCCATTATCATAAAATAAACAACAAACGTTTATTTTTTAATTTTAATATGCAGTGATGTTGAGGAAACAGCAAAATGGGCATATTCTTAATATACTGTGGTGGGAATATAAATTGACAGACTAAATAGAAGAAAACTTAGCATTTTGCAACAGAAATATTTGGAAAATGTACACCTAAATCAGAAACAGGTCCACTATCAAATGGTAATAGTATCTAATGTTACTACTACTACTGGGGAAGGGAGGGTAAAGAGGACTTTAGTTTTTAGTAGATTCCCATCTATTCCGTCTTCATCAAAACCAGCCAGGTTGTCAGGCAAGTAGGGGGATTAAAATGAACACAAAATGACATTTTCCCTTTCTATCTAATGTCCAAATGTGCAAATTTTTAAATAATACGTTTTTCCATTATATATCTAATGTGTTTTCGTTTCAGAAAAAGTGAAAATATAGAAAAGCATAAATATGAAAGTCGCCTGCATTTTCTGATAGTAAAACAATCCTGAAATGTTTTTATTTTCATACGATCCATATGACCCAGCAATCCCACTGCTGGGCATATACCCTGAGAAAACCATAATTCAAAAAGACACATGCACCCCAACGTTCACTGTAGCACTATTTACAACAGCCAGAACATGGAAACAATCTAAATGTCCAATGACAGACGAATGGATTAAAAAGATGTGGCACATATATACAATGGAATATTACTCAGCCATAAAACAGAACGAAATTGGGTCATTTGTAGAGATGTGGATGGACCTCGAGTCTGTTATACAGAGTGAAGTAAGTCAGAAAGAGAAAAACAAATACCGTATATTAATGCATATATGTGGAATCTAGAAAAATGGTACAGATGAGCCTACTTCCAAGGCAGGAATAGAGATGCAGACAGAGAGACACAGGTGAGGAAGAGGAGGGTGGGACAAATTGGGAGATTAGGATTGACATATATACACTGCCATGTGTAAAATAAATAGCTAGTGGGAACGTGTTGTATAGCACAGGGAACTCAGCTCAGTGCTATGTGGAGACCTAGATGGGTGGGAAGGGGGGTGTGGGGTGGGAGGGAGGTCCAAGAGGGAGGGGATATATGTATACATACAGCTGATTCACTTCATTGTACAGCAGAAACTAACACAACATTGTAAAGCAATTATACTCCAATAAAAATAAAAACTTCATTTGAGGTAAGTAGTAATTGAGAGGAGATTATTCTACCATCTGTTGATGACTTTTAAGTCCTTAAAGAACAAAAATAAAATTAAATGAAAACTATGCAAGCCTCAAAGTCTAACTGGCTAATGGGCACTGTGTTCCACAGCAGGCAGGAAAAAGAAAGGAGATACTGAGCTTCTAGAATCTTACACTCTAAGATGATGTCTGATTTGAAGTAGATTATACATAAAACCTAACATTTTTAACAGGTGCTCAAGATACTTTTTCAACTGAATTAAGAAAGCTCCTCATTTTGGATGTGAGGAGACAATGTAGAAGCAACATGGCATCACTTAAACCAAGAAAAGTTCACTATAAACTGTGGTTGCAGCCAGTCTTCTCTTTTTTTTTTTTTTTGGCGGGGAGGGAGAGGCGGGGGGGCGGGAAGAGATTGCTGTGCCATGGGGCTTGTGGGATCTTAGTTCCCCAATCAGGGATTGAACCTGGGCCCTTGGCAATGAAAGCACAAACTCCTAACCACTGGACGCCATGGAATTCCTGCAGCCAGTCTTCACTGGAGCAATAATGGTGATTACGGTGGTAGTGACCATCACATTCTGGAATCCAAACCTAAAAACTGTTTAAGAGGAAAGGAATGTAAGGCTTTCTCTGAAGCACCCTACCATTAAGAGACTGCTTGAACACTATGCGCATCTACGTCTTTAAGACCTATTCTACTACTGACACTAAATTTAGGTTCTGGAAGTTTCTCTGAACTTTTAAAAAAGTATAGTTAAGGGACTTCCCTGGTGGCGCAGTGGTTAAGAATCTGCCTGCCCATGCAGGGGACAAGGGTTTGATCTCTGGTCCAGGAAGATCTCACATGCTGTGGAGCAACTAAGCCCGTGTGCCACAACTACTGAACCCACATCCCACAACTACTGAAGCCCGACGTCCCACAACTACTGCAGCCAGAGCGCCTAAAGCCTGTGCTCTGCAACAACAGAAGCCACCACAATGAGAAGCCCACGGACCACAACGAAGAGGAGCCCTCACCAGCAGCAACTAGAGAAAGCCTGCGCACAGCAACGATGAACCAATGCAACCGGTAAATAATTAATTAATTAACTATTTTTTTTAAAGTATAGTTAAGGGAATTCCCTGCCAGTCCAGTGGTTAAGACTCGGTGCTTTCACTGCCATGCACCTGGGTTTGATCCCTGGTCACGGAACTAAGATCCCACAAGCCAAGTAGCATGGCTAAAAAAATAAAATAAAAAAATAATAACAAAAAGTCACTTAAAAATTAAAAATAAAAAAAGCATAGTCAAGCTTAAGCAACGAGATAGACAAGATCCTTACCAGTGATGCTCTGAGCAGGGCCAGGCCTAACGACATGGATATGTTTCTCTATCACCACTCACTCCTCGTAACAAGACTTGGAGAACAAATCATCCAGTCCAAAAGCTCTTACTATAGGAAACACCGAGGCCAATAATCAACGGGTACTTAAGGAAATTTAAGACACAATGAAGCATAACTTCAAAGGCTGTGATCCAGATCCCAAAGTTGGCAAGCAGGAAAAGGCTGGCTCTGTTTAAATATGACTAACTAGCTACACCAGAGGCAGGGAAGAGATTAATCACTACACATACAATGCTATAATTAGCAGCTTTTAAAAAGCCAAGTTTTGTGTGTTCAAGATGAGGAAAAATGACATTGGACCATATATAAGACACATTCATAAACTTAGGCATGCCATCAAGTAGGTAGTTCCCAGTCGCTATTTACATCTCTAACACTCTATAATAGTACAGTTTATATGCTTAACTCAGTTTTTAACTTCGTTCCGCCCATTTGACTCAAGTAAACAGAAAAATTATGTGAAAAAAATAGAAAAATCAAAGAGCCTATCTATTCAACAAGCTACTAAATAGCTTCCTTTCTGTCTCTGATGCTTTTTAACACTTAGAGTCATGTATATATCATATTATAATATTTGCAGCTGAGTGATCTGAGTTCAAGATCTGAACCCGCCATTTAAAAGCTGTGAGGCTGCCAAGTTATTTAACCTTTTTGTGCTTCAGTTTCCTCACAGGTAAAATGAGGATAATAACAGGATCTACATTACAAAGTCGTTGTGAAGATCAAATAAAATACATGTAAAGTAATTGGTATAACACCTATCATAAAGGTTCAATAAATGCTGGAATTATTAAAAGCCAAGTTCAATAAACATGGGCTCTGTACAACTGAACACAGTATTTTATACACACATACACACTCACACGCACATACACACTTTGTAAGAGGTCTAGCAGCTGGCATAACAATAAATTTTATAGTGCTTTATATCCCACGCAGCATATAATCTATTATTAATGACCTAAGGCACACGCAGGAAGCATGCTCTCTCTCCGCTCTGTCTCTCCCCTTCACCCCAAAAAAAGTTCCAAAGGGATTCTGATGTTCAAATCCCATCAAAAAAGAGATGAATCACTAACTCTACCCAGAAATGTCCTGGTCCTAGTCATTCTCTTCCAATGAAATAAGAAGGAAGGAAGAGCTGCCTCCCTGTCACTTTGGGAAGCTTATAGCATCCAGTTAGTATTACAGCTCACAAACTACAAAGGACCTCAGGAATGCCTCAGCCAGGTTTTCTCCTCTGTTCCATACAGCACCAAGGAAATTCTGGGCATTTGACAATGTCCCTGAGAATAAAAAGCCAGTATGCATCAAATTATCCCTCTTTGCTGCCAAAGAACAATGGGACTTCAGTAAATTTCCCCTGTTATAGAACAAATAGATAGGGCATGACTTCAACATTAGCAAAATGTCAAGATCACTCCAATGTGCACTTGTTCTACATCAGCATGAGGGCTGGTTAGCATGGCTTCGTGCTTTGGCTGGAGACTGCCCCTGATTCCATTCAGCTGTTTGAAAATGAGAGCCACAGATGAGAAAGTATGGCTCTGCACAATGCCCTCTCAACTTGGGAACAAAAAATAAATGAATAAACAAATGCCTCAAATGTCTATATCTCTTCTTCATAATTCAAAAGAATTGCCACTAGGTAAACTCCTTAAGTTTACAAGCTGGGGACCTTGTTCTTACTTAACAAGCAGTTAGTAAGCTCCCTAATTGAAAATATACTCAGAAATGTATTCAACATGACTGAATGATCATATATTCTATGTAATTTCTATGTTCAACAAAGGGGTGTCTTGATAATTACATTTCAATATACTCTCTGTCTATATGAAACATGAAAAATACTTTACTAGTTTTTCCATTCCAAGCAATCTGTTAAAGGAAACCAACATTACTTATAAACAGATTCCAAGCTATCAGGAGGGTAAATTAAAAATATACTTGCGTGTTTTGGATACATTTTTAAAACCATTTGTCAGATTCTTGTTCTGGCAAGAGTCTTATAGACTGGCCACATAACTTCTTGAGCTTAAAATGAATCTTTATATTCCAGCTTCTTCCAATTAAATGATAAATGCATATGGCCTTTCAGCATTTATTAGTTACCTATATCTTTAAAATAATCACAAAATATGTTTTCATGTTTCATCTCCGAGCAAAAATTAACTTACTTTCCTATTTCTTGAAATACCCCTATTTTTAAGTTAAATGACTGTTCCCACATTTTCTGGTCTGATTACCTTTTCTAACAAAGGACCTAAGTCACACAGAATATACTAACTCTAGCCATTCTACACAGTGTCCCCTAAAAAACCTAAATAAAGCAATGATATAATGTTAAGTACTGAGGAGGATCAAGTTATCTCTGAAAAGATTTAGAGAAAAGGAATTCTGGCACCTCTGTCATACATTTCCTGCCTTAGAAGATCTCTGTGTCCATTTCCGAAAAGAGAAGGATAAGTATACACAAAGGTCTGGGGAGTTGACAGGGGGTGTGTGTTATAAAGATCAAACCACAGCTTCAAGAAGTCTCCAATGTGTCTGAGCCCAAAAAAGACAGACGTAGATACAATATCGACATTCAGAGCTAAAGAAGAGGGGTCAATTTTTCAAAATAAACAGTTAATACATTTTATTTCCATGTATAAACAGTTTTTAAGACAATCACAACTAGTGAAGAGTTGAATAAAAGAAGTAAAGGTTGTGAAAAAAAGTTGAAGGAATTCCTTTAATGTGAAGGGTCAAAAACACTGCATCTCCCACACGCACCACCCTGGACACAGACTGCTCCCTTGCACACACCTATGCTCAACTGTCCCTTTACCTGAAACATGCCCCTCAATCTCTCGAAGGTTGAGTAAATGCCAACTCCTGAATTTTTCCTAACAATGAGGATCAGCAACTGCCTGTCTTTTCAGTTTAAACATTTTGTTATAATTCCAAGATGCACCTATTACAGAGAGCATTCAGAAAGAGCTCAACTATATCTGTGTTTAAATCTTATTACCACTACCAAATCAAAAAGACCACCACCATTCTCCCAAAACTACAAACCAGGGACTGAATTCACTTCTACATCCCATCATTGCACAAAGCAGATGCAAATGAGTGAGTAATAAAGAACAAAAAGTGTTCATCCCAGAGGCCTTCAAAAATAAATAAATAAAGTCTTGTATCCTACAAGGTCAAGAGACACCTGCCTGGGAACCAAATCTTGGGTTCTGGTTCTTGGATTCCAATGACTATATTATTTTCTAGGAATCTGGAGAAGACCAGCATTTCCCAAAATTGTGTCTGCTGGAGACTGTTCTGTAAGATGTTAATACATACTTGAATAAATTGGAAAAGTCTGGATTAAAACAAAGCTAACATGGTTACTTTACTATAGAACATTTGCAGGGCTTTAAAATGCTACTATACACTATAAATTTCCAAGATAAGATCGCATAATGAAGCCATTAGTGAACTAATTTGAGCAAGACTGTGGGGAGAGTTTGGAAAATACTTTCAAAAAGATTGCTTTAGTTTAGTTTTTTGGCTTTTTTTCGATTGTCACAATATTACTGAGTACTTCACATCAATTTCTAAAAAGTTCTTACCTGATATGTGTTGCAGGCAGAGATTCGTATTGGCGTGACAAAAAGAGTTCCCTATGTTTCAACTGATGTTTCTGTTTATCGGTCAAGTCGGCCTCAACTGTTGTTTCAGATTCTTCCTCAATTTCTTCTACATGAATAAAATTCAAAAAAATGCATTATTACAAAGTACATTATCTATTTGGTTAAAAAAGATTGACTCAGCCTTTCATTCAATATTTTCTTCAAACTAACTAATTTTAAATTTACATATTTAACTTGTTATTTGAATTACAACCATAAAATTAAGTTACCAAAGCCTCAAAGGAAGAACTCCAATTTTAAGATGGCAGATAGAACATATGCATATATCTCCTCTTCCCCCAAGAAACCACACCAAAATAGCAATGAAAATGTATTAATATTTCAATGACAAAAAATGAAGCAACAGTTGGAGATTTTCAACAACAACAAAAAGTTTTAGAAGATGGAAAGCAGATGAAAAGAAAAGAAAAAGATAAAGTACACACTTAGTCAAGAGAAGGAAGTGACAATCTCTGTGGTATAGAAAGGGATGCCATGGAGAAGGCAGGCACAGAGTGTGTATTGACTTAGCCCTTGAAGCTACCAAGTACTGTGAGAAAGAAAAGTACGGTGAGAGCAAAAAGGGAGGATGAAGGGGTTGAAAGTCAATCTATAACACAATAACTGAATCCCAGAATACTCCATTTAAAAGAATATAATCAGAAAACAAATAGTAAAACATCTCAAATTTGATAACACAAATAAAAAAACTAATGGGAAAAAAAAAACTAATAGAAGGATTAGAAGATAATGCTAATGAAAACCTCCCAGAAATTAAAACAAAGAGACAATTCCATGCAAATGGAAATCAAAAGAAAGCTGGAGTAGCAATACTCATATCAGATAAAATAGACTTTAAAATAAAAAATGTTACAAGAGACAAGAAAGGACACTACATAAAGATCAAGGGATCAGTCCAAGAAGAAGAGATAACAATTATAAATATATATGCACCTAATATAGGAGCACCTCAATACATAAGGCAAATGCTAACAACTATGAAAGAGGAAATCGACAGTAACACAATCATAGTGGGGGACTTTAACACCCCACTTACACCAATGGACAGATCATCCACACAGAAAATTAATAAGGAAACACAAGCTTTAATGACACAATAAATCAGGTTGATTTAATAGATACCTATAGGACATTACATCCAAAAACAGCAGATTACACATTCTTCTCAAGTGCACATGGAACATTCTCCAGGAGAGATCACATTTTGTGTCATAAATCAAGCCTTGGTAAATTCAAGAAAACTGAAATTGTATCAAGCATCTTTTCTGACCACAACACTATGAGATTAGAAATCAATTACAGGAAAAAAACTGTATAAAACACAAATACATGGAGGCTAAACAATACGCTACTAAGTAACCAACAGATCACTGAAGAAATCAAAAAGGAAATCAAAAATTACCTAGAGACAAATGACAATGAAAACACAACGATCCAAAACCTATGGGATGCAGCAAAGGCAGTTCTAAGAGGGAAGTTTCTAACTATACAATCCTACCTCAAGAAACAAGAAACATCCCAAATAAACAATCTAACCTTACACCTAAAGCAACTAGAGAAAGAAGAGCAAACAAAACCCAAAGTTAGTAGACACAGAGAAATCATAAAGATCAGAGCAGAAATGAATGAAATAGAAACAAAGAAAACAATAGCAAAAATGAATAAAACTAAAAGCTGGTTCTTTGAGAAGATAAATAAAATCGATAAACCTCTAGCAAGACTCATCAAGAAAAAGAGGGCGAGGACTCAAATCAATAAAATTAGAAATTAAACAGGAGAAGTTACAATGGACACCGCAGAAATAAAAAGCACCATAAGAGATAACTACAAGCAACTATATGCCAATAAAATGGACAACCTGGAGGAAATGGACAGATTCTTAGAAAGGTATAACCTTCCAAGACTGAACCAGGAAGACACAGAAAATATGAACAGACCAATCACAAGGAATGAAATTGAAACTGTGATTAAAAATCTCCCAACAAACAAAAGTCCAGGGCCAGATGGATTCACAGGTGAATTTTATCAAACATTTTGAGAAGAGCTAACACCCATCCTTCTCAAACTCTTTCAAAAAATTGCAGAGGAAGGAACATTCCCAAACTCACTTTATGAAGCCACCATCACCCTGATACCAAAACCAGACAAAGATACTACAAAAAAAAGAAAACTACAGACCAATATCACTGATGAATTTAGATGCAAAAATCCTCAACAAAATACTAGCCACCAGAATCCAACAACACATTAAAAGGATCATATAGCACAATCAACTGGGGTTTATCCCTGGAATGCAAGGATTCTTCAATATACGCAAATCAATCAATATGATACACCGTATTAACAAATTGAAGGATAAAACCCACATGATCATCTCAATAGATGCAGAAAAAGCTTTTGACAAAATTCAACACCCATTTATGATAAAAACTCTCCAAAAGGTGGGCATAGAGGGAACCTACCTCAACATAATAAAGGCCACATATGACAAACCCACAGCAAACATCATTCTCAATGGTGAAAAACTGGAAGCATTCCCTCTAAGATCAGGAACAAGACAAGGATGTCCACTCTCGCCACTACTATTCAACATAGTCTTGGAAGTCCTTGCCACAGCAATCAGAGAAGAAAAAGAAATAAAAGGAATCCAAATTGGAAAAGAAGAAGTAAAACTGTCACTGTTTGCAGATGACACGATACTATACATAGACAATCCTAAAGATGCCACCAGAAAACTACTTGAGCTCATCAATGAATTTGGTAAAGTTTCAGGATACAAAATTAACACACAGAAATCTCTTGCATTTCTATACACTAACAATGAAAGATCAGAAAGAGAAATTAAGGAAACAATCCCATTCACCACAGCAACAAAAAGAATAGAATACCTAGGAAGAAACCTCACCAAGGAGGTAAAAGACCTGTACTCAGAAAACTATAAGACGCTAATGAAAGAAATCAAAGAAGACACAAGCAGATGGAGGGACGTACCATGTTCTTGGATTGGAAGAATCAACATTGTGAAAATGACTATACTACCCAAAGCAATTTACAGATTCAACGCAATCCCGATCAAATTACCAATGGCATTTTTCACAGAACTAGAGCAAGAAATCTTATGATTTGTATGGAAACGCAAGAGACCCTGAATAGCCAAAGCAATCTTGAGAAGAAAAGATGGAGTTGGTGGAATCAGGCTTCCTGACTTCAGGCTATACTACAAGGCTACAGTGATCAAGACAGTATGGTACTGGCACAAAAACAGAAATATAGATCAATGGAACAGGATAGAAAGCCCAGAGATAAACTATGGTCAACTAATCTATGACAAAGGAGGCAAGGATATACAATGGAGAAAAGGCAGCCTCTTCAATAAGTGGTGCTGGGAAAACTGGACAGCTACATGTAAAAGAATGAAATTAGAACACTTCCTAACACCATACACAAAAATAAACTCAAAATGGATAAAAGACCTAAATGTAAGGCCAGACACTATGAAACTCCTAGAGGAAAACATGGGAAGAACACTCTTCGACATAAATAACAGCAGGATCTTTTTTGATCCACCCCCTAGAATAATGGAAATAAAAACAAAAATAAATAAGTGGGACCTAATGAAACGTTAAAGGTTCTGCACAGCAAAGGAACCTATAAGCAAGATGAAAAGACAACCCTCAGAATGGGAGAACATATTTGCAAACGAATCAACAGACAAAGGATTAATCTCCAAAATATATAAACAGTTTATCCAGCTCAATATCAAAAAAACAAACAACTCAATCCAAAAATGGGCAGAAGACCTAAATAGGCATTTCTCCAAAGAAGACATATGGATGGCCAAGAGGCACATGAAAAGCTGCTCAACATCACTAATTATTAGAGAAATGCAAACCAAAACGACAATGAGGTATCACCTCACACCGGTCAGAATGGGCATCATCAGAAAATCTACAAACAGTAAATGCTGGGGAGGGTGTGGAGAAAAGGGAACGCTCTTGCATTGCTGGTGGGAATGTAAATTGATACAGCCACTATGGAAAACAGTATGGAGGTTCCTTGCAAAACTAAAAATAGAACTAGCATATGACCCAGCAATCCCACAGCTGGGCATATACCCAGAACACCATCATTCAAAAAGACACATGCACTCCAATGTTCACGGCAGCACTATTTACAATAGCCAGGACATGGAAGCAACCTAAATGTCCATCAACAGATGAATGGATAAAGAAGATGTGGTACACACATACAATGGAATATTACTCAGCTGGAAAAAGCAATGAAACTGGGACATTTTTAGAGACATGGATGGACCTAGAGACTGTTATACATAGTGAAGTGAGTCAGAAAGAGAAAAACAAATATTGTATATTAACACATATATGTGGACTATAGAAAAATGGTACAAATCAACCGGTTTGCAAGGCAGAAATAGAGACACAGATGTAGAGAACAAACACATGGACACCAAATGGGGAAAGCAGGGGAGGGTTGGGGGGGGTGATGAATTGGGAGATTGGGATACCAAATTGTACACTCCAAATATATGCAGTTTATTGTAAAAAATAAAAAAATACAAAATTAAAAACAAACAAACAAACAAAGAGACAAACATCCCAGGTAGTGCAGTGGTTAAGAATCCGACTGCCAATGCAGGAAACTTGGGTTTGAGCCCTGGTCCAGGAAGATCCCACATGCTGCAGAACAACTAAGCTGTATGCCACAACTACTGAGCCTGCCCTCTAAAGCCCGTGAGCCACAGTTACTGAGCCTGTGTGCCACAACTACTGAAGCTCAAGAACCTAGAGCCCATGCTCCACAACAAGAGGAAGCCATCACACTAAGAAGCCCACACTCCACAACCAAAAGTAGCCCCGCTCGCCACAACTAGAGAAAGCCTGCGCACAGCAATGAAGACCCAACACAGCTAAAAATAAAAATAAATAAATTTACATTAAAAAAAAAAGAAGAGACAACTGACAACCAAAAGACTAAAAAATTAAAGAAGAATGCATGAGGTCCAACACCTCACTAATAAAAGTTCCAGAGAGAAACAACAGAGAAAACAGATTCCATACATTGTATTATATTGCCTCTCTCTCTAGTAACTGGAAAAACTGCTTATCAGCATATCATCACAGGTAAGTGGTTTTTTAAAACAAATGTATCAACGTTTCCAATACTGTATTATGAATATAACTGTAATACTCTGCCATAAAAATCTGTAAACAATTCATTCATTATCATATAGGCTAGGCTACTGTGAAGCAATCACATCAATTATACTAGGCTACCATAAAAAATCATGTTGCTGCTTATTTATTATCAATGCACTGACCATTATACCTATAAATATGAACTTCTTTTTCACATTTTTTCATTTAAAAAAATTTATTTATTTATTTATTCATTTATTTATTTATTTTGCTGCATTGGATCTTAGTTGCAGCATACAGGATCTTCATTGTGGCACATGGACTTCTCTCCTGTGCGCAGGCAAGTCCCTTTTTTTCATTTTTGATGTCTAGTGTTAGTAATACAGATAGCATCTACAGTGTTAAGTACTGTATAAGACAATACTGATGTAGGTACTGACAGATGATTCACCTTATGATCAGATAACAAACTTACAGTATCAATAAATACAGCATGGTACTGTAAGTGTACTTCTTATTCCTTATGATTTTCTTTTCTCTATCCTACTTTATTCTGTACAAGGGGCAGCATCCCTAATCTCTGCATTGCTCAAGGGTCAACTGTATTAGGCACCAAAAGCAGGCATTAATCAAGGTGTTAGAGGCAATCAGTGAGCCAAAAAGTTACTACTAAGAAGAAATGATTCAAAGTGTTTGCCTTTGGGAAGCAGGGTTAGAATAAAAGGATGGAAAGGAAAGGGGAGACAAAGTTTTACCTGAGATTTTTTTTTTTAAATGCTGTATTTAATACTCTTTTTTTTTTTTTCTTTTTTAAATATTTATTTATTTATTTGGTTCTGCTGGGTCTTAGTTGCAGCCGGCGAGCTCCTTAACTGCAGCTACGGGCAGGAACTCTTAGTTGCAGCAGGCATGTGGGATCTAGTTCCCTGACCAGGGATCAAACCCCGGCCCCCTGCATTGGGAGTGCGGAGTCCTAACCACTGCGCCACCAGGGGAGTCCCTAATACTCTTTTTAAAGAAAAATTACTAGATGTCATTTACATATATAATTCCAAATAATTTTAGATATAAAATTTTAAAAAATATAATACCTGCAGAGGCTCAAAGAGCCTCTGCAGCCTTACCTGGACCAGACCAGACTGTGTAGCTATGGGAATAGCAGGAGTATTGAGAACCCAGTCAGGGTGGCGGTGGCTGGATTCTCATGCAGGAAGTAAAGCCCAAAGTTAGGCTTCAGAAGCCTTAATTTTTGAACACTGACTGGCAACACACACACACACACAGAGCAACACACTTCTGTTCCTCACAATTCTTTCTTATAAATTTCTTACGTACAGACCCGGGGCCACAAAAGATTTTTATCATATGTGACCCCCTAGTTGTAGTTCTTTTGAATTGTGTGAGGGCAATGAATAGGCTAAGTATCAAATTTTTTCTACCTTCAAACTTTTAAAACTCTGAATTGAAAATGAACCTGTAAAAATTAGAAACTGATTTAGAAAAAGACCCACCTAACTCAAACACAGAATAATGTGACTTAAAATTCTTTTAATGTTCTTTATAATGAACTACTCAAACAGAAATGCAGCGCTAAAAGAGCCACTTACTCGCAAGTCTAATAACATTTCACCAGTAGAGATCAATAAAGTTATTGCTGCACTGGCATTATTAGCACCAGCAAGTATCACATATAAAATGATACTCTTTACCTAATTAGGATTTATAAATTATTGTTCCGTAAAACACAGCTAACTGAATTCTAATGTGTACCCTATGGAGCTAAAACAGCAACAAGCTCTACAAATAATGGTAACAACAGTAAAGCTAACTTTCTTATATAGCCTCTCGATACCAGGTGAAAAGGAATAATATCTCTCAAGTTCAACCTAACCAAATACAGAAATCACTACGACAGCATCTGAAACTCATTTTTTTCAAATTTACAAGTCAAATTTTATTTACATATTTGTATAAATTTATATTGGCTTCTGAACAAGAATGACTCCCATGTCATTAACATCCTAAAAACAGTAAACAACCACAATGGCAAAAAATGGCATTTAGACAATGAAAAATTTAAAAGACCAAATATGACTATCATCAAAAATCATGTCCATGGTATTATACTTATAATTTTTTAAAACTATTTTACCAAGCTTGATGGAACATCAAATTTGCTACCATTTAAAAGTTATTAAAGTAGGAGTCCCATATAAATAGTACAGTGATAGAAGAGACTAAGGCACTGGGGGCACAGACAGGAGACAGAATACAGAAGGAAACTGTACTGGGGGATTGTATGAAGTTTTAACGAGCAAAATAAAATAAACATCACTACAGTTAACTGAGATCTTCTGCTTTGGCAATATGTGCCATTTAAAGTTTTAGACCATAGGATGAGAAAAGAATCCATGGCCCTAAAGCTCAGCAAGGCCAACTACACATGCAGCCTGAGAGCGGATGGGTAAGGCTAGCACAAACAATGTCCAAAAAGCAGGGGTCACAGAAGAAATCATACTAGCTGAGTAATCCGAAGCATGAGAGCATCCAGGTACGGGACACAGATCAGTCTTGGTAGCAGGTTATAATTACGGACTCAGGCAAAGCTTTAGAGATTGGGTATGTGACATATGATTGGGCCAGAATACGCAACTGACAATTTAGGTACCTGAGCAACAAGAGACAGAACACAGGAAAGGAAAGGTCATTACTGATTTTCGGTATTTTGACCTGAACTGGGTATTTTTCAGAACTCATCAAAATCATAATTCCTACATGTCAGTTAGGGTAGGGAGGGGAGCAGACAGAAGGAGAGCTCTCCACAGGTTATTCTCAAACATCCTCAGGTCTCCATTGTAATGAACTATCAGCCCACAGTGATAAGATGTAAGCCGGTAGACCATATAGAAAAGCAAGTGGTTAAAAATTTGTCTATAGATGCATTTAAGAAGTACCCAAATGTCTGAAGGCATATTATTTGACTGAAAATAGCTCATTATTGATGCAACTCAAGCCTGCCTGGTAAGAAAAAAAAAAAAAATCCTCAAAAAAGGAATAAACAAATTGAATAAAATTAGAAGAATTTTTATGACATTTGAGATTTCAGGAAACTATGTGAATGAAGAGAAAGAAAACATTTGGCAAATGATCAATAAACAAATATCAATGATAGTTCCATCATCAATAGCAATCAACAATTCAAGACAAATTAAGAAAACAATTTCATTTACAACAGCATCAGAAGGAAAAAAATACTCAGGAATATATTTAACAAAAGACAAAACTCGAATACTAAAGAAGATAAAACATTCTTGCAAGAAATTAAAGAAGACCTAAATAAATGGATGGCAATACTCCTTAAACTGATCTACAGATTCAGTGCAACCCCTCCCAAAATTCCAATTGCCTTTTTCACAAAAATTGGCAAACTAGGGACTTCCCCAGTGATGCAGTGGTGAAGAATCCACCTGCCAAAGCAGGGTACAAGGGTTTGAGCCCTGGTCTGGGAAGATCCCACATGCCACAGAGCAACTAAGCCTGAGCACCAACTTCTGAGCCTCTCCTCTAGAGCCCACGAGCCACAACTACTGAGCCTGTGTGCCACAACTACTGAAGCCTGGGCGAAGCCTGGGCGCCTAGAGCTCATGTTTCACAATAAGAGATGCCACCACAACGAGGAGCCCACTCGCCACAACTAGAGAAAGCCCACGCGCAGCAATGAAGACCCAACACAGCCAACAAAATAAAGTAACAACAAAAAAAAAATTGGCAAACTAATCCTAAAATTCATATGGACACGTAAGCAACCCAGAAAGAATAGCCAAAATAATTCTGAAAAAGAACAACTTTAAGAGCACTCACACTTTCAGATTTGAAAGCTTACTTCAAAGCTACAACAGCCAAGAATACGTGGTACTGCCATAAGGATAGGCATAGATTAATTAGAATATGCCTGGGAATCCAGAAAGAAGCCCATACTTTTATGGTTAAATGATTTGGGACAACGGTGCCAAGACAATTCACCGGGGGAATGAACAGTCTTTTCTGCAAATGGTGCTGAGAACAACTGGACACCCACATACAATGAATAAAACTGGATCCTGATACCATATACAAAAATTAATTCAAAATGGATCAAAGACCTAAACGTAAGAGCTTAAACTTGTATAAAATGCTTAGAATAAAACACAAGTGTAGGGACTTCCCTGGTGCAGCAGTGATTAAGAATCCTCCTGCCAATGCAGGGGACACAGGTTCAGGCCCTAGTCTGGGAAGATCCCACGTGCCGTGGCGCAACTAAGCTAGTGAGCCACAACTACTGAGCCTGCGTTCTAGAGCCCATGAGCCACAACTATTGAGCCCACATGCCACAACTACTGAAGCCTACATGCCTACAGCCCATGCAACAAAAGAAGCCACCACACTGAGAAGCCTGTGCACCACAATGAAGAGTAGCCCCACTCACCGCAACTAGAGAAAGCCTGTGCACAGCAACGAAGACCCAATGCAGCCAATTAATTAATTAATTAATTAATTAATTTTTAAAAAAACACAAGTGTAAATCTTCATGTCCTTAGACTAGGCAATAGTTTCTTCACTATGGCACCCTAAATCATAAGCAACCAAAGAAAAAAACAAGTAAACTGGAATTAGTATTAAAATTTTGGTGCTTAAAAGGCTACTCTCAAGAAAGCAAAGAGACAACCCATAGAATGGGAGAAAATGTTTGCAAATCACGTAACTCATAAGGGTCTAGCATCCAGAATTTTTAAAGAACTCTCATAACAATAAAAAGAAAACCCAATTAAACAATGGGCAAAGGAATTGAATAAACAGTTCTCCAAAAAGATACACAAAGAGCCAATTAGTACATGAAAAGATGTTCAACATCATTAGTCACTAGGGAAGTGCAAATCAAAACTACCATGAGATACTTCCCATTGACTAGAATGATTATAATCAAAAAGATAATAAGCAAAAATGTGGAGAAATTGTAATCTTTGTACATTATCAGTGGGAATGTCAGTGCAGCTGCATTGTAAAAGAGTTCAACAGTTCCCTCAAATTGCTGAACAGAGTTACCATGTAACAGAGTGATTCCATTCCTGGGTATATACCCAGGAGAACTGAAAGCATGTCAACACAAAACTTCCACATGAATGTTTATAGCAGTATTATTCATAATTGCCAAAAGGTGGAAGCAACCCAAATGTCTAATAAATGGATAAACAACTGTAGAATATATCCATACAATGGGGTATTTATTATTCAACCATAAAGAAGAATGAAGTGCTGATTCATGCTACAACATGGATGAACCTTAAGACATCATACTATAAATGAAACATTACAGAAGCGAAAGACACAAAAGGTCACATATTGTATGATTCCACTTATATGAAAAATCCAGAAGAGGCAAATCCACGGAGATAAGAAAGAGACAGATTGCCAGGTGGGGGAAATACGAGCAGTGGCTACTAATGGGCACAGAGTTTCTTTTTGGAGTGATAAAAATGTCCTGGAACCAACTGTAAAATAGATAGTCAGTGGGAAGCTGTTGTATAACAAAGGGAGTCCAACTCGAGGATGGAAGATGCCTTAGAGGACTGGGACAGGGAGGGTGGGGGGCACTCAAGGGGGGGGGAGTCAAGGAAGGGAGGGAATACGGGGATATGTGTATAAAAACAGATGATTGAACTTGGTGTACCCCCCAAAAAAACAAATGTCCTGGAGTTAAATAATAGTTTTAGCTGCATAAATTTGTGACTATACTGTTTAAAAACCACTGAATTGTATGCCTTTTAAAGTGGTAAGTTACATATGGTATGTGAATTATACCAAAAAGACAACAAGCTAAACCTGGGGATATGGAGGTCAGCAAATGAAATGCAACAGGTCAAAAGAACCATGGATAAATTTCATTATAGTCATGTAATGGAATTCTACTCAATAGCTAAAAATTAGTGAGTGAATTGACATACCAACATGGATAGATCGCAAAAACTTGATATTGAGCAAAAAAGCAATCTGTAGAAGGACACATGTAAAATATCATTTTTTAAAATGCAAAAGCAATGCTCTAGATAAATACATACATATATAACTAAAGTATAAATATATGAATGGAAAAAAACACACCAAAGTTGAGACAGCAATTTACCTATGGGGAAACCAGGAAGACAACGGGGCTGGGAAGGGATGCACACAGCACTAAAAGAATCTGAAGCAAATATGCATGTCATAATAAGGGAGGGCAAAGTTGGTTGGTAGGTTCATAATTAGCACATTATTCTCTCTTTTCTGCTTCCTAAAAAATACTTGAAAATAAAAAGTGAATAGGACTCAATAGAAGGAAAACTGTAACTAAACTCTAATCCATGTTAAACTGTTTTTTTTCCTTAATGAGACAACCACCACAGTTGATAATCACTTCTTTACCTATATCCTCCTTCTCTCCATATCTCTGTATCATCTTGCCAAAATATAACTTTCAACTGACATTCTATGTAACATCAATTTCTGAAATATACACAAATAAATATACATAATTATAAATATGCAACTAAACTTTGGGTTTGAAGATTTAAAAAGGAGGGGAACAAAACAGAAAAGCAGGGGACTTCCCTCGTGGAGCAGTGGTTAAGGATCCGCCTGCCAATGCAGGGGACACGGGTTTAAGCCCTGGTCCAGGAAGATCCCACATTCTGCGGAGCAACTAAGCCTGTGCGCCACAACTACTGAGCCTGCAATCTAGAGTCCATGAGCCACAACTACTGAGCCTGCAATCTAGAGTCCATGAGCCACAACTACTGAAGTCTGTGTGCTCTAGGGCCCATGTGCCACAACTACTGAGCCCATGTGCTGCAACTACTGAAGCCCACACGCCTAGAGCCTGTACTCCACAAGAGAAGCCACAAGAAACCCATGCACCGCAACGAAGAACAGCCCCCTCCCCACAATTAGAGAAAGTACATGCGCAGCAACAAAGACCCAACGCCCCCCCATCCCCCCACCCCCCAAAAAAGCAGCCCATCTTGGAAAATCAAAAACAGGAAAGGACTAAGAGTCGACTGCTTCTATAAAGAAATGCATGAGATAAACAGGGAGAATACTAGAGTGGATGAAAGTTAATCGCAGTAAGAAGATCACATGTGAAGTCGAGAGGAGTCTCTGAGGTTTTGGTACCTAATGCATGAAACTTTCACCAACCTCCAGGTAGAATTAGTCCCCTCCTCTTTGCTACCTACAAAGCAGCACCCACATAAGCTTAAGGTACTTGTCACAGGATGCCTTGCGCAACAGTCATCTGATTCACAGAGTCCCTTGAGAACAAAGATGGGTCATTTATCTTTGTATCAATGCTGTTTTTCTCATGGAGTAAGAGATGGAACCTCAAGAAATGTTCACAGCAGACCAGGTAAGAATTATCAGTAACACTCAAATCAGCTGCTGTGAGGATAGACAACGTTATGACGTAAGAATTGTATCTCAATAGAAATTCTTAAAAAACAGTTATGACATAAAACATGGCACAGAGTAACCATCAAAAGGTTACTGTTCAAGGGCTCTGTCACATCTCTTCCCAATGCTTTCCACAATTCTTCTTCCTAGATCCAACACAGGGCGAACGGGATACTAGGCTTCAGAGTCACACCTGAAATCAAAGTCTAGTTCCACCTGTTCCTAGTTGGAAACAAAATTGTTTACTCCTCTGTAACCCTCAATTTCATCATCTGTAAAATGTGGACATAATTTCTCTCTTATGAGGTTACTGTGAGAATTAAGATGATGCATATAACCTGCTTAGCACACTGCCTAAGAGTGCTCAATTTTAAAAACTATTACTATTTTTAATGAATTAATAGAATTTTCTTTGACATTTGAAAAACAATTCTTATCTCCTAAAACAATGATTCCTAATTAAGAAAGCAAATCATATTAAAATTAAAACAAATTAAAAATTTGTTTTTACTTTTTGTAAACAACTTAAAACAGATATCCAGACCCCACCCCTGGAAATCCTGATTTTAAAACTCCGGGGTAGGGTCACACCAGTTGAGTCTCAGTTAATAATCATTATTATAAAACACTAATTTTAGAACATTTTTCTGGCAGAACACCTATGCAATTCTCAAGCTTTTTACTCTCAGGACCCCTTTACACTCTTCAGTCCTAGTAAGGACTTCAAGGAAGTTTTGTTTACCAGGGCTATATCTACTAATACTGTGTTAGAAATTAAAATGAAGAAATTTTGAAAATATAGGAAATCACAGGCACACACTGCACTATCATGAATGATAATGTCATCATGTGTCATACCGCCTGGAAAAACTCTGCCATATACTCCTGAGAGAATCAGAAAGACAATTAAATGACAGCTTAGTATTATCATGAAAACTGTTTTCACCACAGACACCCTGAAAGATATTCAAGAACAAATGACTTATGCAAAAGAAATATTAACTCAAAGTCTAACTTGAAAAGAAAAACAAGAACTGACTGAAGCAAGGGTTTTTTATTACTGGGTTTAAGAAACCTGTCACAGAAATTTTATCTTCACATTGTGAGTTACAATGACTCATAAGTTGTTCTATAGCAAGTTAGGATCCCATCAGATATTTAAGCTATTTCTGCTTTACATTTATTTATTCAAAGAACACTGCATCTGGCAAAGGCTGCCCAATCTTATAATATATTCAAAGTCCATCTGGAATTTTGTGCAGCCTTAACATGCCATCATGCATTTTTCCATTTGTTATCAATTTTAAAACTTAAACAAAAGGATTTAGAAGTAACCAAACTTTCCAGCACTATAAGACCACCATCCTCTCCCATTCATTACAAACAGAACAGCCAGTATCTTCCTACAATGCATTTCTCCCTTGCCTTGATTTTTAAAAAGTTTCATGATTTATAAATCTTCTAAGGATCTGCCCTGCCATGTTTCACCTACTCCCTCCACCCCCCACACCACACCCCATTCCCAAGGTGGAAAAAAAGGAAAATTTACTGATGTTCCTACCAACGTGTTCTGGGGATATCTGTGAGGAAGACATAAATGTCCTACCATGACAAAGATTACAGATAAGAATACATACTTTCAAATGTGGTAAGTATTTTAAGATTATATAGTGTACTCCAGAAATACCACAGAGGAAGCTAATGTAGCCTGAGAGGCCAGCTGACCCTTCTCTGAAGAAACACAGTTTAAGCTGAGATGTGAAGGATAAAAGGGGGTGGGGTGAGTGGACCCATCTTTTTTGACTAGAAAACACAACCACTGGGTGAGGTTGGCCCAGATCCTTATCTGTACTTGGACTTGACTTAAACCTTGTGAAATTCCTGCTTTTACCTTCACATCCTGCTGACTAAATCAACTGAGAGCCTCATTTAAGGTGACTGGAACTGTCCTGGTTTTAAAACTGAAAGTCTTATATTCAGAGAAATCCCTCAGTCCCGCTGGTCACTCTAACCCTCATATAACTTAACCTAAGTACTATATGCTTTGGCCCACTAAAAGAAAACTTGCGGTCCCATGATGGTTAAATTTTAAAAGACTGAAAATGCCAAGTCTCATCAAGAATATAGCCCATCGGGGCGGAAGACCTAAATAGACATTTCTCCAAAGAAGACATACAGATGGCCAACAAACACATGAAAAGATGCTCAACATCACTCATCATCAGAGAAATGCAAGTCAAAGCCACAATGAGGTATCACCTCACACCGATCAGAATGGCCATCATCACAAAATCTGGAAACAACAAATGTTGGAGAGGGTGTGGAGAAAAGGGAACTCTCCTGCACTATTGGTGGGAATGTAAGTTGGTACAGCCACTATGGAAAACAATTTGGAGGTTCCTTAAAAAACTACAAATAGAACTACCATATGATCCAGTAATCCCACTCCTGGGCATATACCCAAAGAAAACCATAACCCCAAAAGAAACATGTACCATAATGTTTATTGCAGCACTATTTACAATAGCCAGGACATGGAAGCAACCTAAATGCCCATCAACAAACGAATGGATAAAGAAGATGTGGCATATATATACAATGGAATATTACTCAGCTATAAAAAGGGATGAGATGGAGCTATATGTCATGAGGTGGATAGAACTAGAGTCTGTCATACAGAGTGAAGTAAGTCAGAAAGAGAAAGACATATCGTATGCTAACTCACATATACGGAATCTAAAAATGGTACTGATGAACTCAGTGACAAGAACAAGGACGCAGATGCAGAGAATGGACTGGAGAACTTGAGGTTTGGGAGGGGGCGGGGGGTGAAGGGGAAACTGAGACGAAGCGAGAGAGTAGCACAGACATATATATACTACCAACTGTAAAATAGATAGCCAGTGGGAAGTTGCTGTATAACAAAGGGAGTTCAACTCGAGGATGGAAGATGCCTTAGAGGACTGGGGCGGGGAGGGTGGGGGGAACTCGAGGGAGGGTGGGGGGGAGTCAAGGGAGGGAGGGAATACGGGGATATGTGTATAAAAACTGATGATTGAACTTGGTGTACCCCCCAAAAAATAATTAAAAAATATATATATATAACTATTAAATACTAAAAAAAAAAAGAATATAGCCCATCGGGGAGGGTGGGGGAGGTCGAGGGAGGGAGGGGATATGTGTATAAATACAGATGATTGACCTTGGTGTACCTCAAAAACTGGTACAAGAGTGTAAAGCAATTATATTCCAATAAAAAAAAAAAATATAGCCCAATGAGAATTCACATACATTGACAGAGGAAGTGAAAATTGGTTCAGCCACTGTGGAAACCTGTCTGCAATATTCTACTAAAGTATATTTATACCCGCCCCATAAACCAATAATTCCAATCCTCAGTATTTATCCAAGAGGAATGAGAGCTTAAGTACACCAAAAGATTGCTCATAGCAGTTTTATTCACAGGAGCCAAAACTGGAAATCAATCGAATGTCCATCAGCAGGACAATGAATACTGCTGGGCCAGAAAAAAAGAACAAGTGACACAAGCAGTAACACAGATAGATCCCACAGACACAGTGCTGAGCGAAAAAAGTCAGGCAAAAAGGGTAAATTCTACACGTACTCCATGGAGATGAAGTCAGAGACCAGGCAAAACTACCAAGTGGTAGCAGGTATCAGAGAGTGGTTATCTTGGGAGGAGGAGGGTGCTAGTGAGCACACAGGAACCTGAACCCTCCGCGGTATCAGCAAGTTTTTCTACCTTGACCTGAGTGGTAGTAATAAAAGTGTGCACATCTATGAAAATCTATTGACCTGCACACTTTATCTCTTACACTTTATTTTATACCTTTTTTTTTTTTTAATATTTATTTATTTGGCTGCACCGAGCCTTAGTTGTGGCACACAGGAATCTTCGTTGCCAAGTGTGGGATCTTTAGTTGCCACGCGGGGGATCTTTAGTTGGGATATGGGGGATCTTTTAGTTGCTGCATGAAGGCTCTTAGTTGAGGCATGTGGGATCAAGTTCCCTGACCAGGGATCAAACCGGGGCCCCCAGCACTGGGAGCGTGGCGTCTTAACCACTGGACCACCAGGGAAGTCCCTATACTGTAATTTTTAAATATTTTTTGAAAGAACTAGGATTTCTCCTTCTAGACAACGTAACAGGAACGAGATCTACACTCCCATCTGAAACAATCAAAATTTACAAATTTTGGTTTTTACAAATTTACCCCCCCCCCAAAAATCAAAACTTAATAGTTTTAAAAGCAGAAAAAAATACATGAAGCACCAGGCCACTGGCACATCAGGCAATGAAGAACAGTGATCCCCGAGAGACAGGAAACAAGGTGAGCCCTAATACAGGCCTTATTTATTGCCTTGGCAGAGTTTCCAGGCAACAGTGAAGGAGGGGAAGCTGAGGCAGAGCCTGGCAGACTTCCAGAGGTAAGGACACAAAGGTTAGAGAGCAGGGAGACCAAAGCAACTAGAGCTCACAAGATAGAGTACCAGAGTGAGAAAACCTGGAGATCACAGATGGTGATCCTTGAGCACAGCACCCATCAGTGAATGCTTGTGAGGAAAGTGCCATAAACCAGGGAAAGGATCAGCGGGAACAGTGCCCAGTGCTCATACGGGACCATGAACAATGCTTATTCACAAGCAACCACACTGGTAAAACTCGTAATTCATGGTGTGTTGGGTAGAGTACACAGAAAGGTCTTACCTAAGTAATGGGAAATAATTAAGCCCTAGACTGAGCACTGACTGCTCCGTACCCACTTAACAAATGTACATTAAGTCATAAACGCAACAGCCAAAAGGACGAAACTTTTTCTAAGTAACTTAAGTGCATCACAGAACAAAGGTCAAGAAGATTTATAGGAGCATAATCATATCCAGCACACAAGAAGGCAAAATTTACAATGACTGCCATACCTATTGGGAGGCCTAAAATTAAAATGACTGACATTATGAAATGTTGGCAACGATGTGAGGAAACCAGCACTCCCCTACACTGCAGATTAGAATGTAAAATGGTACAGGGACTTCCCTAGTGGTCCAGTGGGTAAGATTCTGCACTCCCAATGCAGGGGACCCACGTTCAATCCCTGGTCAGGGAACTAGATCCTGCATGCTGCAACTAAAGATCCTGCATGCTGCAACTTAAGACCCGACACAGCCAAATAAATACCCATACCATATGATAAAGCCACTCCACTACAAACCAAGAAAAAAACGTATGTCTGCACAAAGACCTGTACCAACTGTTGAAAGCAACTTTATCTGTAGTAGGCAAAAACTGCAAACAACTGAAATGTATGTCAACAGATGAGTGGACAGATTGTGGTACATCCATACAAAGGAATACTACTCAACAATAAAAAGGAAGAAACCATTGACCCATGTGTTCATGGATTAGAAGTCTCAGTAATGTGAAGATGTCAATTCTCCCCCAAATTGATCAATGGATTTAATGTAATCCCAATCAAAATCCCAGCAAACTTGCTGTAAAAACTGACAAGCTGATTCTAAACTTTATATAAAAATGCAAAGGATCTAAAATAGCTAAAATAACTCTAAAAAAGAGAAAGCAAAGTTGAAGGGCTAACATTACTTGATTTCAAGAAGTATCACAAAGCTACAATAATCCAAAGTGTGTTGATGGTGAAAAGAGCAACAGGTGAATCAATGGAGTAGAACAGAAAGGCCAGAAATAGAGCCACATAGAATATATGACTAACTGATTTGACAAAGGTGCAAAAGCAATGCAATGGAAAAAGGATAGCCTTGTCAACAAACAGCACTGGAGCCACTGAATGTGCATGCATCCACCCTCCCCCCCCCCCCCGCTGCCCCCGCCCCCATCCCAAAAGGAACTTAGCATGGAAACCTTGCACCATAATACAAAAATTAACTAAAAATGGGTCATATCTTAAATGTTAAATATAAAACTATAAAACATCTATAAGAAAATATAGGAGAAGACTAAATGACAGCAAAATATGAAAGTAAAATGATTCACACTTTCCGGAAGGCTCTTCAGGAACACGTCCTAAAAATCTTAAAAATTGTACATGCACTCTGATCTAATCATTCCACCAAAAAAGACTTAAATTCATGAAAATGTATATGCTAGAACAGTCACTGAAACATCTTTCTACTCCATTTTTCCTGTAAACTACTAAATAATCTAAAATAATTCCATAAAGGTACATGCTATTTAAAGTTGTGAATCATGTGATATATGAATTACCAATTGAAGAAACAACTGTCATCTCATAACTATAGGATATAATCTTTTTAAAAACTTTAAACAGTCTGGAAACCAAGGGTCAGAAGATTTATAGTCTAGCATGGACAAAACAGAACAAGAATCAATCATAGGGTACAAGATTACAACTACATTCTTACAGACATTCTCTGCAGTATCTTTCCTCTTGGGAGCCTTTCACTAATGAGTGTCATAATTTCTAAAAATTTCATATAATCCCATCAACCTTTCCTGTCCTATTTATAGTAATTTATATGAAAAGATATACAATCCTAAGCTAGTTTTTTAAAAGTCTTTTCAAATAGGGAAGAATATGGAAAACATTTCTCCAACTGTACAGAGTACTGAATCATTTAGAAACAACTTCAACGAAAGAAAAAATGGATTTACTGCCTGAACTATGAAAACCCAACAAAGGAGTCAAACACCTTACACCTTAAAGACAAAAACAATTATTTAAAAAAGGAGGAAATAAAATACTTTATTTCTTATCTCAAGAGGTTGAAATTAATTCCTCTCAGGAATTGTAGTTTCACCCGCATGAATTACCGATACGTTTACCTATACCGATAAACATAAAGCAAGTTTGGCTACCCAGCTATTTTTATAACCCTGTCACACAAAGACTCTCAAATTCCCACAATGTGAAAATATTCGTGCAGCTTTAAAGACTATTGTAAGTATTATACACTGGGTCCGAGGTGGGGGGAAACACAAGACAAAGCAAGAGATCATATGAAAAAGAACTGTGTTAAGGAAAATAAATTTAGGGACTTCCTAGGTGGTACAGTGGTTAAGAATCTGCCTGCCAATGCAGAGGACGTGGGTTTGATCCCTGCCCCAGGAAGAAACCACATGCTGTGGAGCAACTAAGCCTGTGCACCACAACTATTCAGCTTGTGCTCTGGAGCCTGCGAACCACAACTATTGAGCCCATGTGCTGCAACTACTGAAGCCCAAGCACCTAGAGCCCGTGCTCCACAACGAGAAGCCACCTCAATGAGCAGCCCGTGCACCACAATGAAGAGTAGCCCCCGCTCACCACAACTAGAGAAAGCCCGTGTGCAGCAACAAAGACCCAACACAGCCAATAAATCAATACATTAATACATTAAAAAAAGATAAATTTATAAAAATAATTACTTATGGGAATAACCTGGTGGTCCAGTGGTTAGGACTCTGCGCTTCCACTGCAGGGGGCACAGGTTCAATCCTTGGTTGGGGAACTAAGATCCTGCCTGCCATGCAGCGCAACCATAATAATAATAATAACAACAACAACAACAATAGTAATAACAATAATAATTTATGCAAAGAAACTGGTTAGAACAAAGCTATTGAATCAGAGGGTATCTGAAACTATACTTTATTCCAACATCTACAAATACTGGCCAACAGAAAGGTTTAATTTGGCTGTGGAGAAAATGAATTATTCCAGTAAACTATGGGGGGTGGGTCACACTCAAAAAGCGCAATGGTTGGAAAGTAACCCTCTAATCCAGGTAAGAACTCTAAAAACTATTCTTATTTGACCTACAGGTAAAATGCAGTTTCTTCTTTATCTTTCACTAAAGGGAATTAAAAAAAAAAAATCAAGAGTCAATCTGATATACTGCATAAAATGCAGGACACAAACAAATGAATGGATAAAGAAGATGTGGCATATATATACAATGGAATATTACTCAACTATAAAAAGGGATGAGATGGAGCTATATGTCATGAGGTGGATAGACCTAGAGTCTGTCATACAGAGTGAATTAAGTCAGAAAGAGAAAGACAAATATTGTATGCTAACTCACATATACAGAATCTAAAAATGGTACTGATGAACTCAGTGACAAGAACAAGGATGCAGATGCAGAGAATGGACTGGAGAACTCGAGGTTTGGGGGGGCGGGGGGTGAAGGGGAAGCTGAGACGAAGTGAGGAGTAGCATAGACATATATATACTACCAACTGTAAAATAGATAGCCAGTGGGAAGTTGCTGTATAACAAAGGGAGTTCAACTCGAGGATGGATGATGCCTTAGAGGACTGGGATGGGGAGGGTGGGGGGGAGTCGAGGCAGGGAGGGAATATGGGGATATGTGTATAAAAACAGATGACTGAACTTGGTGTACCCCCAAAAAACTAATAAATAAATAAATAAAATTTTTTAAAAATGCAGGACACAGAAAAACACATGATAAAAGTAAATGGTAAACTAAGCCTTTTATTTCCCTTCAAATCACATGCTAGTCTAACCCTAAAAGTTCAAGGTCTTCCACCAGTGAAGATAGGGTACATCCCTTGGAAGTTTCAAAAATTAATGCCATAAATTAATGCAAATTCCATTGTGAATTCAAAAACAAATGTTGATTAAAGTGAGCATGTAACAAAATGATATTCTGTCATTCTATTTCTATATTAGAATATGAAAGCTCATAAAAATAACACTCATATTCTACCAAAGTGGTATGAGTCCAAGGATGGTTTTATTCTCCATTCTTTCACCAATTAAAGGACAAAAGGAGAAAGGGTAGGATAAAGTCCTTTCTTTCACTAAAAACAACTCAGAAATATGCATTTTTAGAATTTAAGTACTTCTGTCTTTCTGTCCCCCCAAAATCAAACTACAAAACAATTTTACAACTAAGAAATGTTAAAAGTTTAAAAATACTACTAATAATGTTATCCCCAAAAACATTTACAAAAGGGCCTTTTAAAGGGTGCAGCACAGAGCTCAGGAACTGATTCAGAGCATCAGTTTAGAAGGTTTTCAGTATAGTAGGGGAGCTACCTAGAGGACAGAGGGCACTAGGAGGGCTTCTGAATGACCACCACCTTCCACTTAAATAGAAGCATCCTCATTAGGAAATATGTAACACATAATTGCTATATGCTAATCTCAACCAGTAACTGCTGTACATGTGAAGTATGATCTCTCCCAGCTCACCCACAGCTCTTTATTCTTGCTAGCTTGGATGGTGATGGTGATGGTGGTGGTGGTGATGGTGGTGGTGATGGTGATGGTGATGGAGGAATAGAAACAAGCTCCGGAAAGAAACGTGGTGAGGGAGAAGCACTAGGCATAACTAGTCTGTGGGGTGGTGCTTCCCAAAGCCACAAGGGTACCCTGCTGCCCTTCACAGTACACTCTCCCACCCCCCATTGCCACTTTTCTTTGTTTTACACTTTTCCTGGCATAATGGGACCTATATAATAGAACTATGGCCCTGAAAAGGCAAATATAAGCATGAAAAGGAATTTTAAGCCCAACAGCTCTCTACGTGAACTGATGGAAGAAGCACAAATATATTCAAAGCAATGCATCTTATTTACTTGCAAGTTATTACTAAAGGTTGGACTGGTATTAAAAAGGCTCCTGCACTAGAAAGGCAGAGCCTTTTGAGACTTTTGTTGCCAAATATTTAAGTGCCCAGTATGCGGAGACAATGGCAAAGGAGGAATACAAAACCAGAGGCACCACCCTCGATGAGCTCACATTCTAATTCTACTTAATAATGCTATGACTTCTGGAAGTTATCAACTCCTCTTTCTATGCTATGATTTCTGGTAAGTTACCAATTTCTACAGTGGGCCAGTGTAGAAACAGAGCTAATAACAACCTAAATTGACAAATTCTAATAGTGATGATTAAAAGAACAAAATGAGTATGTGTCTAGTATAGCATCGGAAACAGGATTCAAAATTGTTAACTCTCCTTCCTTCTCAAAGATAAAGTACTGATGGGCTGAAAGAGAAAATCTCTTTTCATTTACAATATAGATTATTATCACATTTACTGAAAAGCAAAGCCTAGGAACAAAGGCTAGATAAAATAATACTGATTTACAGCAATAGAGAAAAAATGTCTAAACTAAGCTTAAAGACTGCAAAAATTAGAACTATATTCAACATTCTGTAATAAACCATAATGGAAAAGAATATGAAAAAGAATATATACATATAAATGTATAACTGAATCATTTTGCTGTATGCCAGAAACTAACACATTACAAATCAACTATACTTCAATAAAATAAATTATAAAAAAAATTTAAAAGACTGCACAAAATTAAAGTCAAACAAAACACTGTATAAATATGTACCTGGGGGGCTTCCTAGGTGGCGCAGTGGTTAAGAATCTGCCTGCCAATGCAGGGGACATGGGTTTGATCCCTACTCCAGGAAGATCCCACATGCCACGGAGCAACTAAGCCAGTGCACCACAACTATTGAGCCTGCACTTTAGAGCCTGTGAGCCACAACTATTGAGCCCAAGTGCTGCAACTACTGAAGCCCACTTGCCTAGAGCCCATGCTCCGCAACAAGAGAAGCCACGGCAATGAGGAGCCCACGCACCACAACGAAGAGCAGCCCCCACTCACAGCAACTAAAAGAAAGCCCACGCACAGCAAAAAAGACCCAACACAGCCAATAAAATAATTAATTAAAATAAAATACTCTTTCTAAAAAAAAAAAAAAAGTACATGGGGACTTCCCTGGTGGCACAGCAGTTAGGAATCCACCTGCCAATGTAGGGGACACGGGTTTGAGACCTGGTCTGGGAAGATCCCACATGCCGCTGAGCAATTAAGCCTGTGTGCCACAACTACTGAGCCTGTGCTTTAGAGCCCTCGAGCCACAACTAATGAGCCCATGCTCCGCAACTACTGAAGCCCACGCACCTAGAGCCCGTGCTCCATAACAAGAGAAGCCACCGCGATGAGAAGCCTGTGCACCGCAACGAAGAGTAGCCTCTGCTCTCCACAACTAGAGAAAGCCCACACGCAACAATGAAGACCCAACACAGCCAATTAATTAATTATTTTAAAATGTATATGTATTAATGCTTCCAGGATTGAGAAGTCTTTTTTAAAAAATAATGATTTGTATTTGTTCTCTAAAACAGAGGCAATTTTGACACAAGCTATGATCTTTTTTTCTGTGTCCTCTAGACCTGAAGACAACAACTGTCTGCTAAGAAAAATGGAAAATGAACAAATAAGGCCCCTTTCAGTGCCTTAAAATTTTATTACCTTCTTCTATCCTGTATGTACAATAAACACATAGGATAAAAGTAAGGAGCCCTTTCTCACATCTTGGACAAAGCAAATGAAGATAACAGGCGGACTTCCCTGGTGGTCCACTGGCTAAGACTCCATGCTCCCAGTGCAGGGGGCCCAGGTTCAACCCCTGGTCAGGGAACTAGATTCTACATGCATGCCACGACTAAGAGTCCACATGTCGCAACTAAACATCCCACATGACGCAACTAAAAGATCCTGCACATAACAACAAAGATCCCACAGGCCACAACTAAGACCCATCAAAGATGCCTCCTACCTCAGCTTGACAACACAACTGCCAGATCCAAGAGGATTTTCTCCTCTTAAGTAACCTCTCCATCTCTTTACAAGAAGAATCTCCCATCTATACTGTTCTGTTCTTACCAAAAATTGTCATGAAACAGTTCTCTTTACTCTTTTAACTTTTACTTATGAATGATCACTTTCTAAAAGGATGTGGTGTCACTTTAGAAGTCCTCCTGCCAGGGGTCAGGAGTCCTTCCTGGGTATATCACCCCTACCACAGCATTTACTACACTGTGTAAAACCCACAGGACTAAAGGTTTTCTGAGAGCAGGGACCATGTCTGGTCAGTATAAACATTCAGAGCACCCAGAACAGCCACCTGCTCATACTGAGATCCTCAGTGAATTATTTATTTAATGAATAAAAAATAAGATATTAGAAGGAGCATAGCCCGCTGAAACTAACTGGATTTGGAATTTCCAGTTCTAGTTCTAGAATGGCACCCACTTGGTGTAGAATTTTTTTTTTCAAACCTCTGGTTTTATTTTTTATTTTTATTTTTATTTTTACATTTGGCTGCTTTGGGTCTTCGTTGCTGCGTGTGGGCTTTTCTCTAGTTGTGGCGAGGGGGTCTACTCTTCGCTGTGGTGCATGGGCTTCTTATGGTGGTGGCCTCTCTTGCTGCAGAGCACAAGCTCGAGGCACGCGGGCTTCTGTAGTTGTGGTGCACGGGCTCAGCAGTTGTAGCTCACAGGTTCTAGATCGCAGGTTCAGTAACTGTGGCACATAGGCTTAGCTGCTCTACGGCATGTGGGATCTTCCTGAACCAAACCCAGGCCCCCTGCATTGCCAGGCAGATTCTTAACCATTGGGTCACCAGGGAAGCCCTGGCAGGCAGATTCTTAACCCCTGGCCCACCAGGAAAGTCGTGTTGTATAATTCTGAATGACATATATTAAACACAGCAATGACAATCCTTATCCACCGCCACCGCTATCATCCGTCTTAATACCACTACAGTAAATACTCAGATTTTCTCAACCTCCTTCCCTCCCTTTGGAGAGATCAGAAACCTTAAAATTCAGTTCCCAGCTTCCCATGCACCCCGAGTTGCATGGGAACTGGCATGAGACGCACCGGGAGGCTATGAGACAAGGGCCATCTTCCTGAGACTCTTAGCCATTAGCAAAGTTAAAAAGGTGAGGCTTGGGACTTCCCTGGTGAGCCAGTGGTGAAGAATTCGCCTTCTAATGCAGGGGACACAGGTTCAATCCCTGGTCGGAGAACTAGGATCCCACATGCCTTGGGGCAACTAAAGCCTTCATGCCAGGGCTACAGGGCCCACAAGCTGCAACTGGAGAGAACCCCAAGTGCTGCAACTAAGACCCAACGCAGCTTAAAAAAAAAAAAAAGGTGAGGCTTTTAGGCAACAATGTCCATTCTCCAAGTTCCTAGGTGTCAAGAATGGGGCAGGCACCCGCAGCTTCTTGATGTGACTTCTAAGACGTTAGACTGAGGCTTCAGGTGACCATTTTCCAACTTCTTGGCTGTGAGGAACAATCAAAACAGCATGGCAGGGCTTCCTTGGTGGCTCAGTGGTTAAGAATCTGCCTGCCAACGCGGGGAACGTGGGTTTGATCCCTGGGCCGGGAAGATCCCACGTACTGTGGAGCAACTAAGCCCGTGCGCCAAATACTGAGGCTGCACTCTAGAGCCCTCAAGCCATAACTACCGAGCCCGAGTGCCACAACCACTGAAACCCACGTGCCTAGAGCCTGTGCTCTGCAAAAAGAAAAGCCACCGCAATGAGAAGGCTGCACACCACAACAAAGAGGAGCCCCCGATCACTGCAACTAGAGAAAGCCCGCACATAGCAATGAAGACCCAACACAGCCAATAAATAAACAAATAAATTAATTAATTTAAAAAAAAGCACTAGTAGAAATAGAGATAGCAGTAGGAAGCTACAGAATTCAATATGTATACTATACTTCAATGGGAAGATTTTTTTAAAAGATAACCTGTGGAAAATTTTAGATTTGCTACTCTGACTGCAAAAATGATATTCATTCAACCTGTCATATGAAAATGTAAAACATGAAGTCTATATCCTTCCAGGCCACAAATTAAGTAAAGCTAACACAAGGCCTTTAAAGAAGCTTAAGAATATCTAATTATTGGAAAGCCTCATTTAATAATAAGCAACGTGACATCAATTTTAAAGTATTAACATAGCACTCGCTTTTTAAAAAAAGATAATAGCAACCATTAACATTCAAAGTAACAGATCAATAAGAAAATGTGCATCATAAAACATAATTAACTTGTCAAATAATAAACCTCTGTAATATTTACAGTTGATAATAATCTGGTTAATGAGACACAAACTTGCCATAACTGCTAATTGTAAAATGTCATTCACAAAAACAAAAACATTATCAAACAGCAAGAAAAAAATATCCATATAAATGTTTATTACTTGTAATGCAGTGACAGAAAATAGATCTTTGTGCCAACTGCAATCAACTGGTAGTAGCTGCCTGGAAAAGACTGAGCAGGTTCTCCAGGGGCAGAGTTACGGCTCAGTGTGTCAGATTAGCTACATTTGGACCTGGATTCAAAAAGGAGAGTGTAAGGCTGAGGTCTATGCCCCTACATCCTTTATAGACTAAGCTACAACAGATCTATAAGCTATGTTCTCATAATGTCAAATTTCACAGGAATACACAACAGACATCTAGAAATCAAATATGTTTAGCATTATCTCTGCTAATAAAATATATGGTCAAAGCACAAAAATTAGAAACAAGAAAATGTTCTTCAAATATCAGCGTAACTTTCTGTTGTTTTATTTTCCCTTCTCTCTTTAGTATCACTCTTTGAAGTATTACAATTTCAATAACTGAGCTGAATGGATTAAGAATAGATACAGTTGTTGATCAAATAAGTGAGCTGGAGTATTAAATCAAAGAATTCTCCCAGTAAGCCACACAAAAGGCCTAAGAAATGAAAAGAATGAGATCAGTTAACAGAAATCACAAACTTCTGTTACTAGGAATCCTATAAAGAGAGAGAATAGAGGGACAACAAAGAAATAGAAATCCTAGAAGAAAACATCCCTGAGCTGCAAAAAAATTACAGGTCCTCCTTCACTCCAATATATTCACCAAAAACACACAGAATGGTTTACCGAAATAAGTCCAACATGCAGACATATTCTGGCAAGATTTCAAAATGCCAATCCTAAAAGAGAAAAGCTTCCAGAAGGAAAAACATGTTACCTACACAAGAATAAGAATCATACTGGGTCTCCCCTGATGGCACAGTGGTTAAGAATCTGCCTGCCAATGCAGGGGACACAGGTTCGATCCCTGGTCCAGGAAGATCCCACATGCCTCGGAGCAACTAAGCCCACGCGCCACAACTACTAAGCCCAAGTGCCACAACTACTGAAGCCCACATGCCTAGAGCCGCATTCCACAGCAAGAGAAGCCCACTGCAGTGAGAAGCCCACACACCACAACGAAGAATAACCCCCACTCGCAGCAACTAGAAAAAAGCCCACGTGCAGCAGCAAAGACCCAATGCAGCCAAAAAAATAAACTTACTAAAAAAAAAAAATCATATTAACATCAGATTTGTTATCAACAACACTGTCTTCCCGAAGACAATGAACCAAATTGTTCCCAAGTTCTGAGAGGAAACTATTTTGAAAACCTAGAATTCTATAAAGAGCCAAACTAGAATTAAGTATGATGGTGAGATAAAGACACTTTAAAGCGTGCAGATTTAGAAAGCTCACCACCCATAGACACGTTGTGAAAAAAATTTAGATAAGGGCAACGCAAAACATAAAGGTAGTTCAAAAATAGATAACTTGGATACAAAAAAAAAAACTATTGAGTTAACTGAAGATTTTTTCCACTATACATTAATTTAGCAACAGTTACTCAATATAAAAAAAGGCAAATGATATAAACAGTTCACAGAAAAGGAAATAAAGTGGCTTTTATAAGAAAGCCACATTTTCATAAGAAATGTAAAATAAAACTATACCAAGGTATCATTTTTTACCTATTAGATTAAGTAAAGATCAAAGCCTGATAGTAAACTATATTGGTAAGGGTGGGAGGGAATAGGCATTCATTTGCTTCTGGCAGGTCTAAACTGATACCCTATCTAAGGCAGGCAATTTGGCATTATCTATCAAGATTACAATGCATGGTCTTTTGATACCACAACTGCAATTCTAGGAATCTATCCTAAATATAGATGCTGTACTCATGCATGTGCTAAATGATATATGTACTTTGCAGAAGTATCTGACAGCAAAAGATGAAAAACACAATCCTCCACCAGTACAGACTGGTTAAATTATAGTAAGAACATCAAACTATAGAATACAATGCAGCCATTAAAACAAAGTACATATAAATATGGAAGGATCTCCAAGATAAGAAAAAAGCAGGACCCAAGAAAAGTTGTATAGTGTTATCAGAAGTCTTCGAAAGGTGAGCCTGAACCCCTCTAGGGGTACAGAAGACATTGTAAGGGATACACAGAAACACAGGTTTAAGGAGATCAACTTTTAGATCAACTTCCACATGTAGTTGCCTGAGAACTAGCACAGGATCCTTCTTTTCTCATCTCCTCCACTCTCCTCTTAACTTCTCCAAGAGAGTAAAAACCTCCAGGGCACCAAACAGAGAGAACATTGCGGACAAGACAGGGACACAACATAGAACTAAAAGAATCCTCTTTAGCCAAGATATGGGAAATTCACAGAATAGGGTTTTGTGACTTAACACATACTTCAGTCACAGCAAAGTGTGGTATTAGAATTGGGGTGTTGTGGCCAATTGTTAGCATGTTATGAATTCAGAAATATTTGAGACTACGGCACCAGACATCTACCATTATCCAGGAATCTATCTTAGAATTCAGAAGGAGATGGTTGCCTTGGGGATGCATGGTACTCATTTATTAAAATTGGAAAAAAGAGGGTTTCTGACAGAAAGTGTGATTTAGCTGGCTGGTTTTTGTCATTAAGGACTGGCTTTGCCATTAAAGTTTTACCGGTAGTCTTTTTCCGCTGAATAAATGAAATCCACAGTTACAACAATCTGATGAAAATATATTTAAATGCAGTTCATATTATACTGTATATATCAACTTACATGTCATATATTTAAATATAAGTGCATACATAAGATCCAAACATTTTATCAGACCTAAATTTAAAATGCAAAGGTATATTTAAATGAACATTATTTCAACTTTTCCAAACCTTTCTGAGTATATTGGTTTAAATAAGGTCCCTATGATGGTTAGTTTTGTGTGTCAAACTGGCTAGGCTATAGTCCCTAGTTATTCAAATTCTAACTAGGTATTGCTGTGAAAGTACTTCGTAGATGTGATTAACATCAGCTGACTCTGAGTAAAGGAGATTATCCTCAATAATCTGGGTGGGTCTCATCCAATCAAATGAAAGGTTGCAGGAGCAAAACTGAGATTTCCCTGAGGAAGAAGAAATTCCACCTGGCCAGCCCCACAATCATCTAAGCAAATTACTTACAATAAATCTCTTTATATATTTATATAAATCAGTTGGAGATTATGTATGTGGATAGGATATTATATATTTTTATATATATGTAAAATCTTCAACTAGTTGTTTATTGGGTAGACCCCTAAGTGATACAATCTACAGAGGTGAAGGAGTAGGAAGTGTAATTAACAATCATTTATTAGGTCTTGGTAAAGCCTTTTTATTCTGCTTCTCAGAAAATGAGACCATGAATGACTAATGACTGGGTAACAAACCTTTTCCAACTCCGGTGGTTTTAAATTCTCTGTCTTCAGCAAGACTGAAAGAGGACATAATTGAATTGTCAGCTGCTAAATCATTAAAAATCACTTTTGATGAAAAACTGCTATATGATTTTTCATATACAAGTCAGAAGAACAAAGAGACACTTGTAAACTCTGAGGGCAGGGATTTCTGCTTGTTCAGTGCTTATCACCAGCGCTTAGAAGAGTGTCCATAACATAGTAGGAGCTCAAAATATATTTGATAAATAAATAAATAAGCAAGCAAAATGCCACCATTCTCATCTACTTAGATGAAAAAATTTTGTCAGAGCATCTATAAACACAAAAATCAGGAACAGAATCAATACCAAATCCTCTCATTCTAGCAATGACTTACATTAATGCAAGGATTCTTAACTATATGAGGTGAGAGAAAGCCCCACCCATCTCATTAAGAGATGATTGCCAGTAAAAATGTATTTTTATGTTTAGTAATTATCAAAATTTTTACAGTATTTATACTGTAATTACAAGTCCAAAAGAAATTAAGACTGAGCCTTACGAACTCAAGAAATAGTGTTTTTAAATTTTAATGTATATATAATTTTTGTTGCAGAAATATCATGATAAACAAAACTTTCAAGCATAAAATATATTAGGCTAAAATTCTGCAGAGAAAACAAATGGAAATAAGCTCAAGGAGATAAAAGGATCAGGTAAAATTTCAAACTGTTAAAGAAGAGCTTGTTCATGCATTTTTTTCTAACCTGTAATGGTCAGCAAATTGTTACAATATTTCTTTTCCATCAGAATACTTAAAAATGTATATAGCCATTTATTTTTAAATGTCACTATTTACAACACACTAGATATTATATATTTACACCTATTCAACTTTTTTGATGAAAAATTTTAGATGTCAATTTTCAAATGTACAAGGGAGTAACAGTTTTTAAAATTAAGGGAAATTCTACAGTAAAAAATATGAAAACCACTATACTATGTCATCATTTTTGTAAAAAAAAAAAAAAAAGGTTGGGGGAAAATATGTATACACATATGTATGATTTCCTTCTATGCACACTGATTTTCTCTGGAAAAGACACTAAAACAATGGTGACGTGCAAAAGAGAACAGGGTCTTTGGAGATCTGATGTGGGGAGTTTTTGCACTGAATATGCTTTTGTGCCTTTTAAATGTTGACTCATATTCAAATACTACCTTTCTAAAAACAAAAAGTTTTAACAATTAAACAAAATAAATACAAATGTGAAGATAACCACTATAAGACTACAAATAGGATGAATACCTTCCTGACAAATAGAAAATCTGATAAAACCAATACAACGAAGGAAGGAGAAAACATACACACGCGCACACAGAGGAATTAAAATATAATTAAGTGTAAAAGAATTAAATATCCTTACTGAAGTTAAAGACTCTCAAAACGGGTTTAAAAAGACCAAAAGCAGGGACTTCCCTGGTGGTTCAGTGCTTAAGAATCCACCTGCCTATACAGGGGACACGGGTTCAATCCCAGACACGGGAAGATCCCACATGCTGCAGAGCAACTAAGCCCATGCACCACAACTACTGAGCCTGCCCTCTAGAGCCCATTAGCCACAACTACTGAGCCCACGTGCCGCAACTACTGAAGCCTGCGCCTAGAGCCTGTGCTCCACAAGAGAAGCCATCACAATGAAAGCCTGTGCACCGCAATGAAGAGTTGCCCCCACTCACCACAACTAGAGACAGCCCATGCGCAGCAACAAAAACCCAATGCAGCCATAAATAAATGAATACCAAAAACAAATCAACAAACAAAAAGCCCAGTTATGTGTGGCTTAAAGAGACATAACATTCTAAAGAACCTAAAAGATTAAAAAAGATTAAAAATTAAAGGGTAAAAATATGCAGAAACTAGACAAATGCTAACAAAAATGTGAAGAGCAATTATTAGAATAAAACAGAATACAAAGTGAAAATCATTAGAGAAAGCTATTTTCTACTATTTTTATAAGAATCCATCTGAAGAACAAACTTTATGCATCTGACATCTTTACTTCAAGACCAAAATCTGTTAGAAGTGCTAGGAGAGGGACCTCCCCTGTGGTCCAATGGTTAAGAATCCGCCTTCCAATGCAGGGGACACAGATTCGATCCCTGGATGAGGAACCACATCCCACATGCCATGGGGCAACGAAGCCCAAGAGCCGCAACTACAGAGAAGCCCTCGTGCCACAAGGAAAGACACCTCGTGCCACAACTAAGACCTGACTGGCCAAATAAATAAATACAAAAAAGAAAGGAAGGAAGGGAGGGAGGAAGGGAGGGAGGGGGAGGAAGGGAGGGAGGGAGAGGAAGGGAGGGAGGGAGGGAAGGAGGGAGGGAAGGAGGAAAGACAAGGAAAGAAAGAAAAGAAATACAAGGAGAAACAGACTGATAAACTTAGAAGACTTAGAAGTAATCAAGACTGGCAATCAACAGATCAAACTAAGCCTATTCATGTAAATAAATATCAGGTTTTAAAAAGGATATATTTACAAAGAAAGTATGTGCTGAGATTTGAGTTGGTATCTGAGGTGAAGAAAGCAAAATGTCAATGAAATAAACTTATGTTGGTTAATTGTTGAAGCTAAGTGATGGTTAAATGGGGGTTCATTGTGTTCTTCTGCGTTTCTGTTGTTTGAAAAACTTGGACTACTCAGAAGTGAATAACAAAGCATTACACAGCAAAACCTATGGGAGATGACCACAGGTTCTCAAAGAAAAGTATGTAAGCTTAAAAGCATTTACTAGCAAACAAGAGAGAAGACAAATGAATATCCTTTTTTTTCCCTGCTTTTATTCTTCTCCCAATGTATCATAGAATCATCCTGCCAAGTTCCATATAAAGTCCTACTGGGATTTTGATTGGAATTTCATTAAACTTAGATTAATTTGGGGGAAAACTCAAACATTTACAATATTAAATAATATTTTAAAGAATCAGCTTCTGAGCTTCCCTGGTGGCACAGTGGTTAAGAATCTACCTGCCTTTTTTGGTATTAAGCTGCATGAGCTGCTTGTATATTTTGGAGGTTAATCCTTTGTTGTTTCATAGGCAACTATTTTTTCCCATTCTGAGGGTTGCCTTCTAGTCTTGTTTACGGTTTCTTTCGCTGTGCAAAAGCTTTTAAGTTTCATGAGGTCCCATTTGTTTATTCTTGATTTTATTTCCATGATTCTAGGAGGTGGGTCCAAAAGGATCTTGCTTTGATGGATGTCATAGAGTGTTCTGCCTATGTTTTCCTCTAGGAGTTTTCTAGTGTCTGGCCTTACATGTAGGTCTTTAATCCATTTGGAGTTTATTTTTGTGTATGGTGTTAGGAAGTGTTCTAATTTCATTCTTTTACATGTTGCTGTCCAATTTTCCCAGCACCACTTATTGAAGAGGCTGTCTTTTTTCCATTGTATATTCGTGCCTCCTTTGTCAAAGATAAGTTGCCCATATGTGTTTGGGCTTACTTGTGAGTTCTCTATTCTATTCCATTGATCTTCCTTTCTATTTTTGTGCCAGTACCATACTGTCTTGATCACTATGGCCTTGTAGTATAAGTTTGAAGTCAGGAAGCCTGATTCCACCAACTCCATTTTTCCTTCTCAAGATTTCTTTGGCTATTCGGGGTCTTTTTTTAAATAATATTTTAAAGAATCAGCTTCTGAGCTTTCTTGGTGGCACAGGGGTTAAGAATCTACCTGCCAATGCAGGGAATACAGGTTCGATCCCTGGGTGGGGAAGATGCCACATGCCACGGAGCAACTAAGCCCATGTGCCACAACTATCAAGCCTGTGCTCTAGAGCATACGAGCCACAACTATTGAGCCCACGTGCCATAACTACTGAAGTCTAAGCACCCAGAGCCCATGCTCTGCGAAAAGAGAACCTGCCACAACAAGAAGCCCATGCACCACAATTAGAGAAAGCCCACACGCAGTAATGAAGACCCTACACAGCCAATAAATAAATAAATTAAAAAAAAAAAAAAACCAGCTCCTGATTTTGTAAATTCTACATTTTCCCCTATTTCATTATTTTCTCCTTTTATATTTAACTCCTTTCTTTTGCATTTATCTTATTTTTCTTTTCTATCTTTAATGCCTGGCTTTAATAATTATTTTTAGTCATTTTTTTCAAGGGTTGCTTTAAATTTTCTATTATCACTCTAGCCTCATCCTACAGATTTTTAAGACTACAATTTTTATTGTCATTCTTTTTGGAATCATTCACAATTGCAGATTTTATTTTTCCTTCAGCACAAAAGCACATATAGGCATGTTTTTTTAAACTATTAAATTGGATAGTAACACAGGTGGTTTTCCTTTTACTGTTAATGGTTTACTTCATTGCTTTGTGGACAGAATATCATTTGTGTAGCTCTTGCTTTTGGTTACCTGTTAAGGTTTTCTTTAGGTCTCATTTATACATGAATGTTATGAATTACCAGTTCTGTCTCTTAACAGGAGAGTTTATTCCATTCACATTTTTTGTCCTTGATGTGTCTGGACTCATTCTAGTCATTTTATATTTACCTTATTGTTATTTTTCCCTTTTCTATTCAGTTGGGGTCTATTTGGGACCATTTGAAACTCATCTATTAATCTAGTAATGTAGATGAAGTAAAATCAAGTAATTTATCTGTATCTTTCCACTGGTTATCTTTAAGAGATATAACTAATGTGAACTATCAACATAATAAATTGAACAGTACCTATAACCTTTCCTTTCCTCAAAATATCAGACTTTTACTTCCCTTTCCTGTTTCTAATGTTCTAATAATCTAAAATTTTATTCCTAAATTATTTATGTTATACTTCTTGTGTTGAAAACACCTTTATGTAGTCATTCATATTGTTATTGAATTCTCAACTTTAAATAATCTGCTCCTCTAGTATGTATCTAAGAAATCTGATCCTCATTCCTTCATTGATGACTTTCTCTCTAAAAAACCTTCCTCAGTGTCTCTTCAGTGTTCTGAAATGAAGTATCTGTGTCTTTTTACCACTCTAAAGATTCTTGTCCTTCATCTCTGGAGAAATATTCTTTTTAATAATTTCTCCCTTTCTCTCATTTATTTTTATTACTTAAATCAATCAGTGTCTATTATTTGGCCTTTCTATTATTTTATTTCAATAAGTATTTTTATTTCTCAAAACATTTCCTTATTCTGATTGTTCTTTATGATTGTTTTTGTTTTATAGGGTCAGTATGTACATACATGCCATGTACACATACATATATACGTAGAAATTTACACATAAATGTCTATAAAATTCTACTTTAGGAACTTGCCTGGTGGCACAGTGGTTAAGAATCTGCCTGCCAATGCAAGGGACACAGGTTCGATCCCTGTTCCAGGAAGATTCCACATGTCGCGGAGCAACTAAGCTCATGCGCCACAGCTACTGAGCCTGCGCTCTAGAGCCTGTGAGCCACAACTACTGAAGCCCACATGCCTAGAGCCCGTGCTCTGAAACAAGAGACGCTACTGCAATGAGAAGCCCGCACACCACAACCAAGAGTAGCCCCCGCTCACCGCAACTACACAAAGCTGCGTGCAACAAAGACCCAATGCAGCCAATAAATAAATAAATTTATTTAAAAAAATTTTTAACTTTATATTTGTTTATATTTGTTTCAAAGTTAGGGCTATATCTTGCATATTTACCTAATTAATTCAATTATATATTGTGCCATCTGTCTATAATGATACACACAAATCTATTTCATTCACTTAAATGGCTTGAAGACATTCCAGAATTATAAACAAAGTTTGTTTAGTTCAATATCCTATTGCTGGACACTTAGGTTTCTCTTATTTTTCTGTTATTATAAAGGCACATTTCCTTGGACACTTATCTATGATTAGTACCCAGTAATAAAAACACTGAGTTTTAATTTGCTAGGTATTGCCACATTCTCTTTTACATTCCAGGTAATTTGTACATACCAAGTAACTTCCATGTTCCCAGTGTTATGGTGAATATTAACAAATGTATTAGTCAACAAAAGAGACATAGTTTTTGTTTTATGATACTGCATTAAGTGCCGTGGTTGTACTTTTTTTTTTTTTTTTGGCTACAATGGGTCCTCATTGCTGAGCCTAGGCTTTCTCTTGCTTTGGAGCAGGGGCTACTCTTAGTTGCGGTGAGCAGGCTTCTCATTGTGGTGGCTTCTCTTGTTGCAGAGCACGGGCTCCAGGCATAGGCTTCAGTAGCTGCAGCACGCAGGCTCAGTAGTTGTGGCACACGGGCCCTAGAGCACATGGGCTCAGTAGTTCTGGATCGTGGGCTCTAGAGTGCAGGTTCAGCAGTTGTCGCTCACAGGCTTAGTTGCTTCACGGCATGTGGGATCTTCCCGCACAAGGGATTGAACCCGTGTCCCTTGCATTTCCAGGCAGATTTTTAACCACTGCACCACCAGGGAAGTCCCAGTGCCATGGTTCTTTTTTTTTTTTTTTTTTTTTTTTTTTTTTTTTTTTTTTTTTTTTTTTTGGCACACGGGCTTAGTTGCTCCGTGGCATGTGGGATCTTCCTGGAGCAGGGATCGAACCTGTGTCCCCTGCATTGGCAGGCGGATTCTTAACCACTGCGCCACCTAGGAAGCCCTGCCATGGTTCTTAAATGGGTACTAGCCCACACCCCAAGGACACCTCTGGAAAGGGTGAGGTGGGGGGCATTACTACCACAACATCTATAACACTTCACAGAGGGAAGACAAGGATGTTAGGTATCCCATAGATATATAAGTACACAGCAGAGGACAGTCCATGATTCACATGACTTTGAAATATCTCTCTGGACATTCATGTAAGTGAAAAGCATGATTCTGTTATCTGAGACTACAGCCAATTCCATTTTATGTATGAGAACACAAAATATTTGGGGTATGGTTTTAATATAACTGACTTTTCCAGCAATGTAGTCATCATATAAAAAGAGGACAGTGTTTTGTTCAGAACTGACCAACAGTATCATTTTGAAAGATCTCAGTAAATATTAGTTTCTAGTACAAAACACCAGTCTAATTTATAACTGCTGCATTGCTACTGATTCTATGCATACACGCAAACATTTCACAATTTCGTTGTATCTTCCACTATGGTCATGCCTCAGCATTTACACATATTGAAATACAGTATTTATGATCCTATTAAATTACAAAATATTCTACTGTCTTATAAATTTTTTCTTTTATATTTCAGTTAGAATATTGAATTTGTTTTGTTTTTACATTATACACATAAGTTATACTAATGATGAATTTCACTTCAGAATAATAAAGAGGGCATTTTTCCTGACTTGTGCTCAAAGTGGCCAAAAATCATTTATAAGCAGGAAGGCATTGGGGCAAGAGCTCTTCATTTAATCAATCTGTCAAAAGAAAATGAAGTTTACTTAGAGAAAACTAATAGTTCATTAAATACTTTTTTTAAAATAAATTTATTTATTTATTTATTCATTGGCTATGTTGGGTCTTTGTTGCTGCACACAGGCTTTCTCTAGTTGCAGCAAGCAGGGACCACTCTTCATCGTGGTGCACAGGCTCCTCATTTCGGTGGCTTCTCCTGTTGCAAAGCATGGGCTCCAGGCATGCAAGCTTCAATAGTTGCGGCACATGGGCTCAACAGCTATGGCTCACGATCTATACAGCACAGGCTCAATAGTTGTGGTGCATGGGCTTAGCTGCTCCACAGCATGTGGGATCTTCCTGGAGCAGGGATCAAACCTGTGTCCCCTGCATTGGCAGGCAGATTCTTAACCACTGCACCACCTAGGAAGTCCCTCATTCAATACTTTTAGTAGACAGTCACAAGCTTAGATACTGATTTTAAACTGTCACTGAAAATATCCCATAATAGAAAAACCTATTATGATCCTATTCCAGTTACATCATCTATTGTTGAGTTACAAATCACCCCAAAACTCAGTGATACAAAACAACTGTTTTACTTTGCTCACAGGTTCAGTGGGTGAGGAATTCAGACAGGGCACAGCACAGAACTCCTGTCTTTGCTTCACAATAACTGGGGCCTCAAGAGGAACTCAAACAGCTGAGGCTGGAACAGCTGGTGGCTCTGCCTGGGCTCAGACAGGACCCATCAACCTTAGCACCTACAAATGGCCATGCCATGTAGCCTGGTTTTCTCACAGTATAATGGCTGAGTTCCAAGCAGAAATATCCTGAGAGCAAACATTCCAAGAAAACCAGGTAGAAGCTGGCTTTTTATGACCTAGCCTTAAGAGTCACACAGCATTACTTCCACAACACTGTACTGGTCACAACCCCCCCCCTCCCCCCCCAGATCCAAGGGGAGAAGACATGGACTCTACCTGTCAATGGAAGGAATGTCAAAGAAGTTGAGGACCATGTTTTAACCACCACAGATTCTTTTTAGCCAACCAAGATGCTAAAAGTAAACAACTGGTAGCCTGGCTGTTCTTCAAATTTGTTCCCCTGGTAAATTTAAAGCTACAAACACTTGTGGAGCAACTAGAGCAAACAAGACACACAAAGGCCGGAAAGATGATCAAAACCATGTTCCCAACGTTAAAGAACTTAACACTAAGCACTCAGAATGCACAAATTGTGTGCTAAGGCCAGGAAAGAAAGCTGGAAAAGGCAGAACTGTGTTCAAAACATCCAATTTCAGTACTCTGAAGTAACAATCAATCGTGATTACTGGTCCCAAAACTTTTAAATAGAAGTGCCAACTCTTTTATAAAATCCCGCTTCTAGCCCAAAAATCCTGTAAGACATTAAACATTCTAAATTTTTTTGGGGGGGAGGGCCTCGCTGTGCGGCATGCGGGATCTTACCTCCCCAACCAGGGATCGAATCCATGCCACCTGCAGTGGAAGCATGGATTCTTAACCATTGGACTGCCAGGGAAGTCCCTAAACATTCTACACCTTTTTAATAACTCTGAATCATATACTGCACGAATCTTAAAAAAGAAAGTTCCCAATATGCCCTTTGACACCAAAACATTTTGTAAGAATATGACTCAGACTAGGTTGTAATAAGAACTGGGTATAGAAGTCACCTCACCTTTTACCTGAAACAAATCATAACCTTATTGCCTAATAATATTATCACAACCTGAAACATCTTATCATTTAAAAATTCAAGATTAGTGTCAACACTGCTTTCTGACTCTACTTACAATAATAACACAAAAGTGTCAGAAACATAAATAAGTTCGTAAACTTTATGAACAGGACTTAAGGTAGGCTGGATCAACTTCTCCCCAATTCTCTCCAACAGCTAATTGTGGTTTTATAATTCTAAGTAAGAATAAATAAATCTTCCCATCTTCTTTCCTTTTCTCCTTCCACAAAGCATGTGGATGTTGGCGTACAATGGCAGGGGTAAACAGAACAAGCACTAGTAAGTAAAAGAACTATTCTCATTTCTGCCATTTTTCACTATGTCCCAACTTCAGCCCAGAGTAAGTGACACAGCTGAAAAGCTGGCAAGAAAACTCTATGGAAGGAAGAGAGCTGTAGGTACAGTAAACACTTTACCTTTTGCCTATCAGGTTAAAAATGAAGATGACACAAAATTTATTTTTCTAAAGCTCTATATTTCAAGAATCACAATACATAATAAGTACATGTGTCAGAATAAAGATGCAGATGCAGAGAATGGACTGGAGGACACGGGGTTGGGGGTAGGGGCGAAGGGGAAGCTGGGACGAAATGAGAGAGTAGCATAGACGTATATACACTACCAACTGTACTGGGAAGCTGCTGTATAACAAAGGGAGATCAACTCGATGATGGGTGATGCCTTAGAGGGCCAGGACAGGGAGGGTGGGAGGGAATCGTGGGAGGGAGGGGATATGGGGATATATGTATAAATACAGCTGATTCACTTTGGTGTACCTCAAAAGCTGGTACAAGAGTGTAAAGCAATTATATTCCAATAAAGAGCTTAAAAAAAAAAGTACGCATCTAAAATATATGAAAGATCAAAGAGAGTACTGATGAAATTCTTCACTTTCAAAGAGTCCAGGGGCTTCCCAGGTGGTGCAGTGGTTATGAATCGGCCTACCAATGCAGGGGAACAGGTTCGATCCCTGCTCCAGGAAGATCCCACATGCTGAGGAGCAACTAATCCCATGTGCCACAACTATTGAGCCCATGTGCCACAACTACTGAAGCCCACATGCCTAGAGCCCGTGCTCCGCAACAAGAGAAGCCACGGCAATGAGGAGCCCACACACCACAACAAAGAGTAGCCACCACTCACTGCAACTGGAGAAAGCTCGTGTGCAGCAACGAAGACCCAACACAGCCAATAAGTAAATAAATAAATAAATAATAAATTTATTTTTTTAAAAAAAAGAGTCCATCAGTCCTGAGAACCATATCCATCCCTAACTGTTATCACTCCTTTAATGAGAAATTCCATTTCTTTTAGATGAAGGGAATCAACATTGCTTTTAAAATGCAAAGTACATATGGCAGCTTTTAGTGACATTACCTTAGAAACGAAGAATCAGTAACAAGTACTCAAGTCAGATATTTTTTGATTCTGAAGAATATACCAAATAGTACAATCTGTTAAATGCATGACAACATAGGAATAGCACCACCCTCTCTCAAAAGAGTCCATCCCTAATGCTTAGATTGTGGCATCCAAGACCATTTCCCAGTAAAAGAAATCAGGACTCTGTGGAGACATATGTCTGGGGCAAGAAGCATAAAAGATGAACCTAGAACATCTTATATCAGAAAGCAAGTAAGAGAATAAAGACCACTGGGATCATTTCAAAATGACTCAAGAACAAACCTAAATAACCCCCACTGGCTAAAGATGAGACAACCCAAGTATCAATAAGGATAATAATTGATAATAAATATCAAATATGTACAAACCCTTGCATTCATGATGAAACCAAAAAAGAAATCAACTGGTGATCTTTGGAGAATGCCGGGAACCACCTTACTATTTCTGAGAATTGGTAACTAAAAAGGGCAAAAACCTCATCAAGCATTTAACCTACCTTTCTTATAAGATCTAAACCTGAAGAGTAACCTGATAGTTGACAAAGGGAATATTCTCTTCATAGAAATATTCCACGCAACACATGAGGGAATGATAGTTTTAAAAGCACAAGTTTTGCAACTTTAGTGAATAAACAGATTAAGGCAATCGTCAAAGATTGATAACTTCACAAAAAGATAGCTTAAAAATTCTTCATAAAAATTCTATTTATTCTCTTTTGCAATAAAAGGCATCGGTAGGAAATTTTCCAAAATCTGAATAAGTTCATAGATTATTATCATGCTGGTGTTAGAAAAAGAATGTCCTTATTCTTAGAAGATACACACTGAAGTTATATTTAGGGGTTATGGGAAATATGTCTTCAACTTACTTTCAAATGGTTAAAAAATATTAACATGTACAAAGATAGAATAACAGAGCAAACATATTAAACGTTAACATTTGGGGAATCTTAATGAAGGCCATATGGAATTCGTGGTAATGTTTTTAATAGATTTTTTGTAAATCTTAGATTATTTCAAAGTACATAAAATGCTTTTAAAAAAAGAGAGATAGGCAACAATACATTATGGACCTCATGACAGAAGTACACAATGCTACCCATGAAGTGATCTTGTACCCCCACCCCATCCCACAAATAAAACTCTAGATTTTGATCCTCTAGAATCTGGATCTAACTATCCACCTACGGAGAAACATGGTAAAGGACACAATAGAGATGCAATAAACAAACTCCAAGCCAAAGGAAACTCAACAGGATGAACCATCTTCAACAAAATATTGAGAGAGAGAATATGAAATAATATGTATCTATAGATTAAAAGACTTAAGGATGTCCTCATAAAAACTTGTACAGGAACGTTCATGACAGCATTATTCATAATAACCAGCAAGTTGGAAACAATCCAAATGTCCATTAACTGATTGAATAAACAAAATGTAGTACATCCACCCAATGTGATATCATTTAGCTATAAAAAGGAATGAAGGAATTCATGCTATGACATGGAAGAAACTTGAAAACATTATGCTAAGTGAAAAGAAGCCAGACAAAAAAATCACATACTGTATGATTCCATTTAAATGAAATGTCCAGAAAAGGCAACTCTTTAGAGACAGAAAGTAGATCAGAGATTGCCAGGGCCTGAGAGAAAGGGAGAATAGGGAGTAACTGGCTTCTTTTTGGGGTGATGAAAATAATCTGAAATTAGCAGTAGTAATGGTTATACAGCTTTGTAAGTATCCTGAAAACCACTAAATTATGCAGTTTAAAAGCATGAATTTTATGCTATGTGAATTATATATCAATTTTTTACATGGACAAGAAAAAAAAGACAGGAGTCTTACCAACCAATCATACTCTATTAACCTTATTTGGGCCCCAATTTAAACAAACTATAAAAGAGAAAAAGTATTATAAAAGAAAAAATTTGAAAACTAACTAGATATTTGAGGATACTAATGTTTACAGAATTCTAAATAATCAATGGATGTTAAAATAGGTGCTTTAATGTTTGACCAAAGACAAGATATTTCATAGTTGCCAGGTACCTTCCCCAAAATAACTTACTGGATACAAAGGAACATCACCTTAATCAAGTCATCAAACCCAACATCACCATTATTAAGACAGATCCAATTACATGGGTTTGTCCTAACTGATTGAGGACACATCATCACCTCTGTGGCATCCCTACAAAAAATATATAATCTGAATCTAATTATGAGGAAACACTACACAAACACAAACTGAGCCATATTCAACAAAATGTTAAGTTCAAAAAACATAAAGGGACTTCCCTGGCGGTCCAGTGGTTAAAACTCCGTGCTTCCACTGCAGGGGGCGCTTCCATTGCAGGAGGCACAGGGGTGGGATGGGGAACTAACCCTGCATTCCCCTGCATGCCAAGCTTGGGGCCAAAACAAAACAAAAAAACCCACAAAGACTAAGGAATTGCTTCCATATCAAGGATACATGATAATAAAATACAATGTGTAATTCTTGATTTTATTCTAGACAAAGGAAAAAATACATAGCTATGCAGAAAACTGTTGAGATGTGAAATCTGAATAAGGATTGTGAATGAGATATAGTTTTGTGTAAATATTACGTTTCCTGAGATGTTTACTACACTGTGATTATGTAAAAGAATTTTCGTACATTTAGGAAAAACACTCTAAAGTCTCCAACTTACTCTTAGATGGTTCAGGAAAAATATATATAATAAAGAATATATTATATATATAAAGAATGATAAAATGTTAATTGCTGAATCTGGGTAAAGGGCACACTGGAGTTCCTTGTATATTCTGGGCATTTCCTGTAAGTTTGAATGAAGCCCTATCTTTTAGAAATACATTCTGAAATATTTACTGATGAAAAACTAAGATTTCTCTGATGAGCTTCAAAATAGTGGGACAAGTAGGAGTCTAGATGAATTAATTGGTCATGTATTAATAACTGTTAAAGCAGAATAATGGAAACATCAGGTGTATTATACTATTCTCTGTACTTTTATATGTTTGAAATCTTATGCAATAAAAAGTTTTAAAGAAGCCCACAAAAAAATGGAGAAACTAAGGCTCAGGAAAATTAAGCAGCATCCATATCCAGGACTCTAGTTTTGAAATCTTTCTAATATATGACACTCTCTCCATTATCCCCCCCAAAACCTCTTTATAAAGTATGACCCATTCAGGCAATTTTATTCTCCCCATGTGAAGTTTTAGTCAATACCAAAACAGAAAGATAGTCGATACTGCTAACTCTATTGTACATGGACATATTGTTACCTTTGAGAGTAAAATCAATAAATAATGGAAGGAAACAGGTGAATGTAGATAGAAGTAATCCACCCAAAGAGATGATCTACAAATCACTGAGGAAGAAAAACCAACTGACATTTATTAAGCACCCAGTATAAGCCATTCCTTAGGTCATTTAATCCTCACATCAATGCTGGCATAATTTTTCCCTTAATTTTGGTTTCAATTTTTTTCATTAAAGTATGCAATTTTAGATTTTTTTTTTTTAATTTTTGGCTGTACCATGCAGCTTGCAGGATTTAATTCCCCAACCAGGGATTGAACACAGAGCCTTGGTAAAGAAAGCATAGGGTCCTAACCACTGGACCACTGGGGAATTCTCACCCTTAATTTTTTTTAACTGTGGTAAAATATGTATAATTAAAAATGAGGTGATTTTTTTCAACCCCATTTTACAAATGAGGAAAATGCAGATGTGAGAAGTTAAGAAATTTTCCCAAGGCAAGTAACCAACCGGAATCTGAACCCAGGTCTTTCTTTAAACTGCATGACTGCCATTACATACTCTGATTAATTCTTAAGTTTCTTAAAATTTCATTTCTATGAGTCAATACTAAGAGCCTAATCAATTCTGAAAAAACTGATTTTCTACATTTACAAGCCTAAAATAGAACCAAAAGGCAGCCATACTGACCCCCTAATCATTTTTATACCTCACTACCTTTGCAACAACTTCAGAAGCTAAATTAAAACCAAAGTACATGAATATAAATGAGATATTTTATCTTTCTTAAGTTTGTTATAAATGGTGAATAAAATCCAAATAATTTTGCACAGATACTTTAATAACACATTTAATTTCTAGATTTCAGCTACAGCTAAAATAACTGATTGGTATGTCATTTTAAAAAGCAATACTTTGGTCTCCTACATGAGGAATAAATACGATTGCCCTGAATCTGTCAATATATAATTTGTAAATACTATAGAATAACCCCTATCATAATTAACACTTTCTCTATAAAAAACGGAAAGAAATTGAAAAACACTATGAACTACATCAGAAAATATAGGACTTTAACTTATGAGACAGACAACCAATCTGCTTGGTTAAATTGGTAATATAGTGGGGAAATCATTTTCAGGCAGACATGGTACAAACCTGTACACAAACAGCCTCCCTTCCCCCACCACCAAAACATTTCAAAAGGTTCAGAAGCCCCAAGACCAGAGTCTGACACATTACAGTATTAAGCTGAAAAATACACATACATATAGTCCTAGTTTCATTACATATTTTGTAGGATGAAAATGACTTTCAAAATAAAGTACTTATACTTCTTTAAATTTAGATCACTTTTTTATTGACTTGTTTTAAAAAAAAATCAAAGGGGCTAAAATATGTCAAAGCTGTTGACTATGGGGAGAAAGCACAAGGTGAAGATTAAACTACAAAGAAACGCTCAGAGTTGCTATCTACAGGAATCTTCCATAACTATCACTTCGTACTTCTTTCTCTAGCAAACTTTTTTCCACACATTCCTAATACTATAAACATATAATAAATACCCGAAATTTTAAAAACTGTAAATACAACCTAGTTGTTTTAGAGAGGAGGAAAAAAACCTCCAAAATACTAGTGAAGTATAAATTTCCTCATATTCAAAGCTTCAAACCACCATGGAAAATGGGAGATGGCAAAACACTGCCCTGATTGTCTGCTAAAGCCTATTTGCAAAGACTTCTATTTCAACATCTTAACTAATTAATAAACATATGGTGTATCCTAAAAAATATATACTAAAACCAAGAACCACCCAAAAACCTACTCCCATCTAACTAAGAGAAAGACAAATGGGAAACCAAAAAGCTATAGGTAACATAAAGTACTTTTCCTCATATCATGGAAAACAAAAGCTCAAAACACATTTTAATTTCCCAAAAAAAGACAATTAACTTACTAGCATGCTTGTCTGCAAGCATTATAAGCGTGTTGGAAATATCTCGTCGTCTATAAAAGCACACTACTTTTGCTTCCACGTTGCCAGTTGCAGTCTAAGAAATAAGAAAAATAAAAGTCATCTGTACTGAATATTAGATTCAAGTAGTTTATAAAACAAAACTAGAGACAGCATAATTATAAGATCATTCTCATTTACTTTGCCAACCACTGCAGGATAATCAGAGAGCTAAAAGATTCAAATAAGGATGAGCAACATTTGCAAAAATTCCAAGTGAAACTGAAATGTCAAACATAAAGTAACTCACTGGCATCAATTAAACTAAAGTGATCAGACAAGCTTTAATGACTAAAGCCAGACATAGTTAACTCTGATTAGCCTTAAGAAACTAATCCCCAAAATTTAAAAAGCCACAACATAACTTAAGACAGTTAAACACAGTCCTCCAAACCCTCTCCCAGAGGCACAGGCTAAGTGCAAAATCACCCAGCCCCCTTCTAAACACCCCCATGTTCAACTAATGGTGAAGCTCTGCAGGTGCAGGGCAGTCAACACGTGAGGTAGACCAGATAACTTGGAAAAGCATTCTCAGCTCAAGGGAGTCTATGAATCCATAATGGTCAATATTCTTGGTAGTACTTAGTTTACCTTCACATATGAAAGTATTAAAAACCTTGAGTTATGAACACTGAAGCTCTTATTTCCCTTTGACTACAGTCTAGAATACAATCAATATTCAGTTAGGTTGTAATTTACTGCAGCTGGGGCTGGGACTCCTCCTTTATTAAATTCTGAGAGCTTTCAAGGTCAATTTTTCACTACGAAGTTCACTGTAAAAACACACAGGTTACAATAAAAAGCCATTGTGATTTCCAATTTCAAACAAATTTGAGAACAAATTTTCAGAATCTCTCTGGGCTTACTGATATACTCAGACAAAAAGAAATAATATATATGTGCTGCAGTAAATTTGTCAGTTTTATGAAGTTCAGCGGCAGTATTTTAGAGTGAGAAACAGTCTGGTAGAAATATTGCCCCTTAAAATTGAAATCATATTAAATCTTAACCAAAGTGCTTCTATATTTCACAATATTGTGATCAAATACATCCTCCAGAAGTAATGATCCAGCAATCTGCTAAATGAACAGGCCAGTATTTCCATGTAAATAAAATCTATCAACGACTTCAATTATCCGTGTTTTATCATTTTGTCTTCTTGAGGCAAAAGCATGTTAAAAACCCAAAGCAAGAGTTTTAAGGCATATGTGTTTTCTTCTCCCTCACTGCTGAGTTCCTCCAATAAAGATATTCTATAAAGCTAATTAAATTCTTATTTAAACCTGCTTGGGGTGGAGGGGCATAGTTGAAAATAAATACTCATTTCTGAACCTTGTACACACTTGGCTATTAGGTAGTTTACAACTACAGTATTCCTCCTCTTCTCTACTGTACATACACACACCCCCTTCAAGCATTCCTCTAAAGCTGAGCTACTGAAATTGTGATCCAAGGCCCAGTCCACAACTGTTACTGTGTAACAAAATGAGTACAGAAATTAAGAATAACTGTATTGGTGACATGATATTATACAGAGAAAACCCTAAAGACTCTAACAGAAAACTGCTAGCACTAATCGATGAATTTAGTAAAGTAGCAGGATACAAAATTAATGCACAGAAATCTCTTACATTCCTATACATTAACAATGAAAAAGCAGAAAGAGAAATTAAGGAAACTCTCTCATTTACCAATGCAACAAAAAGAATAAAATACCTAGGAATAGGACTACCTAGGTGGCGCAGTGAGTAAGAATCCGCCTGCCAATGCATGGGACACGGGTTCGATCCCTGCCCCAGGAAGTATACCACATGCCGTGGAGCAACTAAGCCCGTGTGCCACAACTATTGAGCCTGCGCTCTAGAGCCCGTGAGCCACAACTACTGAGCCCATGTGCTGCAACTACTGAAGCCCACGTGCCTAGAGCCCGTGCTCTGCAACAAGAGAGGCCACCTCAATGAGAAGCCTGCGCACCATAACGAAGAGTAGCCCCCGCTCACCACAACTAGAGAAAGCCTGTGTGCAGCAACGATGACCCAACGCAGCCAATACAATAAATAAATAATTAAATAATAAATAAATTTAAAACTTACTATAAAAAAAAAAAACCTAGGAATAAACCTGCCTAAGGAGGCAAAAGACCTGTATGCAGAAAACTAAGACACTGATGAAAGAAATCAAAGACAGGGGCTTCCTAGGTGGCGCAGTGGTTGGGAATCCGCCTGCCAATGCGGAGGACATGAGTTCAATCCCTGCTCCAGGAAGATCCCACATGCCGCGGAGCAACTAAGCCTGTGCGCCATGAAAAAAAAAAAAAAAGAAATCAAAGACAACACAAACAGATGGAGAGGCATACCACGTTCTTGGATTGGAAGAATCAACACTGTGAAAATGACTATCCTACCCAAAGCAATTTACAGATTCAACGCAATCCCTATCAAATTACCAATGGCATTTTTCACAGAACTAGAAGAAGAAATCTTACAATTTGTACGGAAGCGCAAAAGACCCCGAATAGCCAAAGCAATCTTGAGAAGGAAAGATGGAGTTGGTGGAATTAGGCTTCCTGACTTCAAACTTATACTACAAGGTCACAGTGATCAAGACAGTAGGTACTGGCACAAAAATAGAAAGGAAGATCAATGGAACAGAATAGAGAACTCAGAGGTAAACCCAAGCACATACGGGCACCTTATCTTTGACAAAGGAGGCACGAATATACAATGGAAAAAAGACAGCCTCTTCAATAAGTGGTGCTGGGAACATTGGACAGCAACATGTAAAAGAATGAAATTCGAACACTTCCTAACACCATACACAAAAATAAACTCCAAATGGATTAAAGACCTACATGTAAGGCCAGACACTATCAAACTCCTAGAGGAAAACATAGGCAGAACACTCTATGACATACATCAAAGCAAGATCCTTTTTGACCCACCTCCTAGAATCATGGAAATAAAATCAAGAATAAACAAATGAGACCTAATGAAACTTAAAAGCTGTTGCACAGTGAAAGAAACCATAAACAAGGCAAGAAGGCAACCCTCAGAATGGGAAAAAATAGTTGCCAATGAAGCAATGGACAAAGGATAAATCTCCAAAATATACAAGCAGCTCATGCAGCTTAATACCAAAAGAGCAAATAACCCAACCCACAAATGGGCGGAAGGCCTAAATAGACATTTCTCCAAAGACATACAGATAGCCAACAAACACATGAAAAGGTACTCAACATCACTAATCATCAGAGAAATGCAAGTCAAAGCACAATGAGGTATCACCTCACACGGGTCAGAATGGCCATCATCAAACAATCTAGAAACAATAAATGTTGGAGAGGGTGTGGAGAAAAGGGGACTCTCCTGCACTGTTGGTGGGAATGTAAGTTGGTACAGCCACTATGGAAAACAGTTTTGAGGTTCCTTAAAAAACTAAAAATAGAGCTTCCTAGGTGGTGCAGTGGTTAAGAATCCACCTGCCAATGCAGGGGACATGGGTTCGAGCCCTGCTCCAGGAAGATCCCACATGCTGTGGAGCAACTAAGCCCATGTGCCACAACTATTGAGCCTGCACTTTAGAGGTCATGAGTCACAACTACTGAGCCCATGTGCTGCAACTACTGAAGCCCACGCACCTAGAGCCCATGCTCCGCAACAAGAGAAGGCACAGCAATGAGGAGCCCACGCAGCACAATGAAGAGTAGCCCCCACTCATGGCAACTAAAAGAAAGCCCGTGCACAGCAAAAAAGACCCAACACAGCCAATAAAATAAATAAATAAATTTATGTAAAAAAAAAAAAAACTAAAAATAGAACTACCATATGATCCAGTAATCCCACTCCTGGGCATATACCCAGAGAAAACCATAATCCAAAAAGAAACATGTACCATAATGTTTACTGCAGCACTATTTACAATAGCCAGGACATGGAAGCAACCTAAATGCCCATCAACAGATGAATGGATAAACAAGATGTGGCACATATATACAATGGAATATTACTCAGCCATAAAAAGGAATGAAATGGAGCTATATGTAATGAGGTGGATAGACCTAGAGTCTGTCATACAGAATGAAGTAAGCCAGAAAGAGAAAAACAAATACTGTATGCTAACTCATATATACGGAATCTAAAAAAAACAAAATGGTACTGACGAACTCAGTGACAGGGCAGGAATAAGGATGCAGATGCAGAGAATAGACTGGAGGACACAGGGTTGGGGGGGTGGGGGATGAAGGGGAAGCTGGGATGAAGTGAGAGAGTAGCATGGACACATATACACTACCAACTGTAAAATAGATAGCTAGTGGGAAGTTGCTGCATAACACAGGGAGATCAACTCGATGATGGGTGATGCCTTAGAGGGCCAGGACAGGGAGGATGAGAGGGAGTCACAGGAGGGAGGGGATATGGGGATATATGTATAAATACAGCTGATTGACTTTGGTGTACCTCAAAGCTGGTACAAGGGTGTAAAGCAATTATATTCCAATAAAGAGCTTAAAAAAAAAAAAAGAACTGCATTATAGTATTTGAGAGTTAATTTCATATCTATTGAATCTAATAATGAAAAATGGGGCTTGCATTTTTTTTTAAAGGTTGTGTTTTTAATTTATTTATTGGCTGCACTGGGTCTTCGTTGCTGCACCAAGGCTTTCTCTAGTTGCGACGAGAAGGGCTACTCTTCATTGTGGTGTACAGGCACTGCGGTGGCATCTCTTGTTGTGGAGCATGGGCTCTGGGCTCTGGGTGTGTAGGCTTCAGCAGTTGCGGCACATGGGCTCAATAGTTGTGGCTCGCAGGCTCTAGAGTACAGACTCAATAGTTGTGGCGTACAGGCTTAGTTGCTCCGCGGCATGTGGGATTTTCCTGGAGTAGGGATGAAACCCGTGTCCCCTGCACTGGCAGGTGGATTCTTTAACACTGCACTACCTAGGAAGTCCCCAAAAGCTTTCATTTTTATAAGCCCACTTTAAATTTCATTTCTCTATTCACTTTTTTAAATTTTACAAAAGCAATCTACAATATTCAAAATTCTTAAAAATCTTCCACCACAAATAATCTAGGAAGCATAGCTCTCAAGACTTAGGTTAAATATTTTGTGTGTATAAAGTCACCAAATTTCTTTTGCGCTCTTCCTATGTGACCCAGCACAGGCTAAGCACTGCGGATGCATGGTGCCTGCCCTCACCGAGCCTCTGCTCTAGCAAGGATGCCTGTTTTCGTGTCATCTCTTCTCCAACTTTCCAAAGCCCATCTGTAATCATGTCCCTCACCCAGAACCTTCACTGGTTCCCCACAACTGAGGCATAAAAGTAAAACATTCCAGACAAATTCCCAGCACTATTTTCCTTTACCCCTTTCTTTTCCCCGCCAGACTCCACTTTTCACTCATGGAGGCAAGAAGTACCACCTGTTGGGGGAAAAGCAGAAAAAGCTTCAAGGAGGAGGAAAGTGGCTGGAGGAGGAAAATGGGTAGAGGGTCCCTAGCTGGCTAGGAAAGAAAGTAGTCCAACAGGTGAAGTCTAGAGGACTGAGTAGCCCAAGAAAAAAGAAGGATATGAACAAATCTCACAGGTGGGAAAAGTGGAGACAGGTATAATGAAGAACCTACAATGAACAGCAATTTCTTTCCTGTGTTCTTCATTTAGGTTGCAGCCTCTTAAATCCCTATTCTGTCAAACATGTTTAGTAAAACATCCTCCAGCAATAAGGGGCTTTTAGTCTACCTCACACTCATGCCCATTCCATCCCAGACTTAGAAAGTACATTATTAAAAAACAAAAAACCAAACACTTAAAGAACAAATGGACAGGAACTTTCTTTTCCCCAATTTCTGTCCTTATTCCCAACAGATCCTAAATGTCAGGAGGGGTCTTAACTTGGGTTCCATAAAAAGAGTTTTGAAGGGATCTCCTGAAATTATGTGCAAAATCTTACATGTGCAAATACAGACTGGGGCTGGGGACAAGATTAGATGGGCAAAGAAGTTAGTGGCTCCCTTCTCCCCATCGAAAAAAAAAAAAAAAGACCCTAAACATTAAAATTAATCTCAGAGCAAACTGGATGGCTAATAAAATATACAGAATACAAAGATACATATAAATTACATAACAGAACACACCAAAAAAAATCAATAGCAAATAACATTAAATTTATCCACAAACGTAACTTCCAAAATTTCCTGAGACCGTATCCTCATCATTATACACACTAAGCTTTCTTCCCACATATGTGCAGACTAAATTTTTAGAAGAGCAACACCTAAGCTAAATGATGACTAAATAAAATTTACCAAAAAGTTTTCTACTTTAACTTTATATTCTTCCTCCAAAAGATCATCATCACTATATCTGAGTACAATTTAGAGGAGAGGAAAAGAGGGTATGTAGGATAAACAATGTTGGAATTTCCTGGCGGTCCAGTGGTTGGGACTCCATGCTTTCACTTCCAACCACCGGGGTTCGATCCTTGGTCAGGGAATTAAGATTCCATCAAGCCACTTGATGTGGCCAAAAAAAAAAGATAACCAGTGTTGAACTGTTCATCAACCAGTATATTTAATTTTGCAACTAAAAGTTGTAGGGAATAAAAATTGAGACAAAAGTCTATTTCTTTAATTAAAAAAAAAAGAAAATACTATAGTTCTGCTTTCTGAGCAAATAACATTTCCAATAGGATTTTTTTAAAAAAACCAGGGACCATTATCCTATAAAAGTGAATTTTCTATCAAAACAGTGATTGACAGCTTATCCTAAGAATTTTTTTAAAAAGACACATCCTTTTTTTTTTTTCTTTTTTCTTTTTTGGCCTTGCCGCGCAGCTTGCAGGATCTTAGTTCCTTGACCAGGAAATGAATGTGGGCCCCAGCAGTGAAAGCACCGAGTCCTAACCACTGGACTGCCAGCGAATTTGGAAAACACATCCTATTCAGAAGAAAGTTAATAAAATAGGTTAATGTCTCTTCTCTTAGCTTATCAATTAGAATATATCAGCTGTTCTTTAATTCATTATTTGGATTTTCCAAGCATGTTAGATTTCCCCACTTAGCCAACTTGACCTCTGACCTGCCCGGCTTTTCTGGAACTCCTTGTAGCCCCTCTCTCAAGACTACCTCCTTCTCATCCTTTAGGCCTCAATTTCAATGTCCTTTACTCCATATCCAAAGGAAGCAACCCCTGTTATTCTGTATGTCAAGGTTCTTGCTTATTTCCTCTCTAGAAGTTAACAGCGTTTATCACTATTTTTTTTACGCCTGTTAACTCATCTTTTGACGTGTCTCCCTCATGAGAACATAGACCCTGCATGGGCAGAGACCATGTCCATATTGGTCACTGTTGTATTTCTGAGCCTAGCAAAGTGCCTGCTACATAATAAGGGCTCAAGAAATATTTGTTTAATGAATTACTTAAAATGAGATCTCTCTTGCACATCACTTCAGAAACAAAGGTCCTATGTAAATATTTCATAATTAATTAGCCAATCCCAGTTGCTTTTTATCAATACGTCATCCATTCAAACTGCCATTTCCTGAAATTACAGAATCTCATCTCTCACAGTTCAGTCATTCCCAGTCCCCTAAGAACTATTAGTATATTAATGACCCTTTGCTGAAAGCAGAGGGGCAGGGGAGGGACTTTTGAAGTGAATAGTAATGTAATGACAAAAGAGTGTGAAATGATCCAGGTTCTAGCTAGAAGTTGTAACCCCGGCACTTAAGTTACTTAATCACAGTTTGCTTCACGACAACAATCCATGACGCATCTACCGCAGAGGTTTAAGGTACAGTGAGGTACAAAAGAGGTAACAGACGTGAATCCCCAGATTACATGCTTCTAGAGCAGCATGCTCTGACATTTGTAAATTTAGCACAGATGCAATTTTCCTCCTGCTTGTGGAATTATTTGACTGATGTCTCTCTCCACTACTAGACCTATCTTCTTCATCCTTCAATTCCTACAAGTGCGTATCTAAAAGTATCTGAGGGGACTTCCTAGGTGGCGCAGTGGTTAAGAATCCGCCTGTCAATGCAGGGGACACAGGTTCAAGCCCTGCTCTGGGAAGATCCCACATGCTGCGGAGCAACTAAGCCCATGCACCACAACTTTTGAGCCTGTGCTCTAGAGTGTATAAGCCACAACTATTGAGCCCATGTACCGCAACTATTGAAGCCCACGCACCTAGAGCCCATGCTCCACAATGAGAAAAGCCACCATAATGACGAACCCATGCACCACAATGAAGAGTAGCCCCCGCTCTCCACAATTAGAGAAAGCCCGTGTGCAGCAACGAAGACCCAATGCAGCCAATAAATTTATTAAAAAAATAAATAAATAAATAAATAAATAAATAAATAAATAAAATATAAAAGTACCTGACAAGAAGCAGGTCCTTAGAAATATTTGTAAAATGAATGAATCAAAGTACTTTGTAAACAGAAAAGCCATGTACAAGTATCAACATCAGCCATCTGAGAAATTCATTAATTCAACAAATGTTTACTGAATGCCTTAACTACATGCCAGCCACTATTCCAAGGCACTTGGGATGCATTAGTGAACAGAAAAGATCACTACACACACAGAGCTTACATTCTAGTTTGGAAAAAGAGGCAATGAAAATACAGGCACACCTCAGTTTTATTGCACTTCAGTTCACTGCACTTCACAGATACTTACAAATCGATGGTTTATGGCTACTATGGATTGAGCAACTTATCAGTGCCATTTTTCCAACAGCATTTGCTCACTTTATGTCTGTCACATTCTGTTAAATCTTGCAATATTTCAAACTTTTCGTTATTATGATATTTGTTATGGTAACCTGTAATCAGTGATCTTATGACTCACTGAAGGCTCAGATGATGGCTAGCATTTTTTTAGCAATAAAGTATTTTTCACTTAGGCATGTACATCTTTTTTTAGACATAATGTACACTACAGTATAGTGTAAACATAACTTTTATATGCACTGGAAACTAAAAAATTCATGTGATTTGCTTTACTGTGATATCTGCTTTACTGCAGTGGTCTGAACCAAACCAACAATATCTCTGCTTGTAAACACATTAATTAAGTGTATTTGAAGGTCATAAATGATATGGGGGGAAAAAACAAGGTATGGAGGACTGGAAACAACTAGACAGTCCTAAGGTGGGTACATATCAGAAACAGCCAAGATGGTCCCGTAGTTAGGGCTCGGCGCTCTCACTACCAAAGGCTTGGGTTCAATTCCTGGTCCAGGAACTAAGATCCCCAAGACACGCACCGCGGCCAAAAAAAAAAAAAAAAAGAGAGAGAGAGAAACAGTCAAGAAAGAGTTTACTGCACTTACAGCCAAATGAACAAAGCAGGGAGCAACAAGTAACACAGGTCTCGAAGGCCAGTATTTCTCTTTGAATCCTAGCTAACATTCCAAATAAACTGATACACTGAACAGTGTGGAATTGCCTAAATTCTTTTTTTTAAGCATTTATTTATTTTTATTTTATTTTATTTTTTGGCTGTGCTGCATAGCTTACAGGATCTTACTTCCCTGACCAGGGATGGAACGCAGGCCCCGGCAGTGAAAGCACTGAGTCCTAACCACTGGACCACCAGGGAATTTCCTGAAGTTGCCTAAATTCTTATACCTTACATCAATAATATAAAAGAGAAGCACAGTAGGAAGATATCTCAAAGTTTCCACCCACAGACTGACCTAAGCCTGAGGCCACTGGTGGTGGTCTCAAATACTACGGAAGTTTTTAAAATGCAAGGTCTCCAGGGTATCCCCAAAAGTGAACCAAGACCTCAAGGCTCATAAGCCAGGCATGCCCTTGGCCAGACCTGGCTTCCTGGGACTCAGAACAGGATCAGCCTCCAGGTGGTATTTTGGGGGAAAGTTATTAGCTAGACAGGCCCCAAAGATTTTAACAATATGAATTCTCACCAGCTACACAAGTAACCCTCAACCACCAGAAATCTATGGTCTATGTCGTTTATGGCTGTTTGAGTGCCTCCACTGTAAAAGCTCAGCTACTGCCAGCAGAGATAATGCTTCTGATATCCTGGACACCTGTGATCAGGGACAAACCTTAATGCAAAAGTTTTATTCACTTGGGCCTAAGGTACAAAAAGCCACTTTATAATTATACCAAAACTGTATTCTTATTGGCCTAGTCTAGAATTTTACAAATTCCCTTAAATATTATATTTCCTAATTTCCTCCTCCTCAAGCTGAAGGGGAAAAATGCACTAAAAAGAGAGAAAAAGAAATTATGACTTCAAATATAAAAAGAGACTGAGTTACAGGAGTGACCTGCTCTGAGAAGCTCCAAGCAATCTGAAGAAATCTGCAGATGTTACATATTCAATACCAACATTTAATATCAGAGGTAATTATAAAAAGCAAAAGAATATTCAGAATCCTGTATAATTCTCTAGTCTGAAATCTCTACTTTCAAAGAATCTGGAACTGAAAGTAAAATCACCTCTTATGCCCTTTACGCAATTACTCTTCAATGGAAAACAACTATTTCTTAATATCAGAATCAAGAACACTCAGTGTATACCTTGTTGAGTTCTTCTATCCTTCTGATGAGGTACGGATTGCTGGAGGAATTCTCAAAGTAGACATAATCTGTAATTAAAGGAAGTAACGAGCTTAATCTTTTCAACAGAAAGTTCACATTTGTCAATCTATGACTTTTTATATTAGGTAATTCACATTCAAAATGAAGCACGCCTGTAATTCATTCCCTGGTAAAAGCAAACTTAGTAATGCAACGTTAATATATTCTCCTTCTTATGTGCCGACCATTCACAGACCCTTATTTTCCTGGCATTTTCATTTCAATTAATGTTTTATTCAAGTTCTCCTAGACTTTCGTCCCACACGTGTCATTTCTTTAATAATAAACAAAAAGACACCTCTTATCACTGAGTAGTTAGGACTGAATAAACATGTCTTTCACACTATAACTGCTTCCACATCTTTTCACTCCAATCCAATTGGCCCTGGAGTATGCTTCTCACATAAAACTACTGACCTAAGACAAATTCAGAGCATCTTGAAAGGCTCAGCAGCCTAAAGTACATTTCAATCACCAACTTAAAAAAAAAAAAAAAAATTAGGTGAGCAGAGCAGAACACTAACAAACTTTTTCACAGCTCTATCCAGGAAGATGAGGAGGGAAAAAAGGAGATGGGTCACTTTTTGAGAGGCAGAGCTCTCTGGAGGCGGTATCAGTCTTTTTCATGCGGTATTTACCATATTTAATCCATATCCACTTAGGGTCTTGTTATAAAGCAATTGCTGCAGCCTTTCAACAAAAAAGGTCAAAATTTTCAAGTGTGGTTTTTCCTCTCATCTAACAGGCTCACTGGAAACTTCCCACTGTGTGTTTACTTGAGGCTGGGCTGCATTGTTATTGTCTATCTTCGTGGCTCTTTCCCGTCTCCCTTCTGCAAAGTGGCCTCATTTAGCCAGGCCATTCCCACCACCATCCATCAAGGAGCTCGGCTAATGAGCAGAGAAGAGCAAGTCTCTCACACACAAACACGCCACTTATCTGAATTATTATTTTTACCAGGAAAGAGGGAGGAGGGCGTCGTGAGTAGGGAGAAAGTTTGTTTGACCTTATTTCTCTCTTCTGCAGAAGGCTGGGAAGGAGGCAGACAGCAGAGCAAACGTCCAGGCAGAGCTCAACTCCCCACCCCAGGCTGCGGTGCTCCGGCCCCTCTAAACCCCATTCTTGGGGGGGGGGGTCGGAACAAGAAACGGAAGGGAGAGTGACGAAGGAGAGGTGCAGGGCCCTGTCCCCGCAAACAAGGCCTATCCAGCTGTGCCCCTGGCTGGGCCCCCATCGCCCCCACGCACACCCCCTATGAAGGGAGAAGCAGAGGAGAGGGGATGCACCTCCACCCTCTCCAAACCCCCAATACCTAGAAGCCACGCGAGGAAAGACCACCCTCTTAGGGGCTCGACGGCCCCTAACCCCCATGGGGGTTTCATGGGTCGGGGTGGTGGTGTCTGATAATCCGTGCCCTCGAGTACAGGCCTGGCCCTGAAACCCTGGGCGGGCTGCGGGGGTGTGGGTGGGCCCCGGTCCCTCGCGGGCCACGGCGGGGGTGGGGGGAGGGGAGGGCGTGGGGCGGTGGGCAGCCCCGGCCCCCTCCGCCGGTCCCCGGCCCCACGCGCCCTCAGCCCGGGCGCCCACGGCTCCCAGCGGTGAGGCTCAACTCGCCCCCACCCCCCACTCCCGGAGCCCGCTCCCAGACGGGCCGGGTCGGGCCGAGCCTTCCTACCTCCGACCCGGTACATGTTGGCCGCCATGTCCGCCCGCCCGCCCGCGGAGCCCGAGCCGAGCCCCGCCCGCCGCTGCTGCCGCCGCCTCAGCCTCGGCTGCCGCCGCCGCCGCCGCCGCCGCCGCCGCCGCCTCGCCGCGGGGGGGAGGGGAGGGAGGGACCAAGGGGAGGGGGAAGTGAAGGGGAGGGGACGCCGAGGGGTGGGGGCGGCTGCCCGCCCCCAGCGCCGGGCTAGCGAGGCCGAGTTGCCGGGCCCCGGGGAGGCCGGAGCGCATGGGGCCAGCCGGGAATTGGGAAGGGGGGGCGACTTGGGGGACCTAACAGCAAGTGGAGGGTCCTAGGGCAGGGGTCCTGGCCCAAGCCGAGGCCTGCACCAGCAAGTGGGGGCCAGGGGCTATCAGAGCATCGGGGTGGCGGCAGGGGCTCAGCCTCTCCAGAGCCCCTATCGCCCCAGCCAGCATACCCAGGCACCTGCCCACCCCGAGACAGGGCTTCCTCCCCGCTTCTGTCCCTGGAGAGCCCCGGTCAGTGTGACCTCGAGCACGTGAGCCCCAGTCTCGGTGCAAACACTTGGATGCAAATAAATGCTCGCAGCAGGGCGCCTTCCTCGTGGTGATGTTAATGCGGCCGGCCTGCAGCCCGCAGGCCCCAGGAGGACCCCAGGTGCTTTCAGCTTTCCCGAGCAGAGACCTATCTGGGGACAAGGCTAGAAAAACTGGCCCCCTGCCAAGCCTACCCCAACTACATTGTCAGGTCTACCCGCGTTCACCCAAAAAGCGGGCTGAACAGAACCCATCTGCCCACACCTGGAGGCCTTGCCTCTAGACAGGCCCTATATGCAGTGCAGCCCGGCTGGGAGAAGAGACCATTAGAGGAGGGGGGCTTCCTTTGCCCTTAGGGGAACAGGGCCCTGCAGTTCATCATCACCACAACCCCTCAAAGAAAGAGATAGTGCCAATCAGCCTGCTGTTGATGGACTGTTAACTGGTTATGTGCCTAAAGCTTTTAAAGTTATTATTTTCCCATGCGAATTCTCTAGACATCCCCTGTTTTCTCAGCCTTCATACCCTCACAGAAACAAAGAACCAAATAGAGTTGAATCTGAGCTGGCGCTCCCCCAAATGAACACAAGCAACTTTCTTTAGAGAAGCCAATCCATTCCAAACTACTCCCAGACGTTGTATAATAAACGTGAAGCTGATCCCTTACTGTTGTGAGTTGTTTGGAGTTTCTGGTGCTTTACTGCTGGGTGTTGTTTACTGTGGGTTTAGGGTCTCTGCAGAGATGGGAAGAGTCCCCAGAAAAGAAGATTGTGTTTTGTTTGTCTGGTGATGGCATTTGGGATGGTCCATTATCAGAAATTATTGAGGTGAAAAAAATAATTTTCTAGATAGCTGAGGGAAAGTAAAAAATAAAAAATAAAGCACCTTTGCCTGAATTACCTTGATTGACTGTGTGACCCAAGTTTCTTCAAGTATAAAATGGGGACACACTAATTCCACTTCACAGGTGGGGTAAGGATCAGTTGTGATCATATCTTAAAATGCTTTGTGAACCATTCAGCATAGAGCACTATGCAAATACAGGTGTCTGTTGCTTTTTTTTAACTCAAGAAAGTTTCCCAAAGGTTTTATGCCATGAGTCAAATTGTGATCGTGCATCAGCTCTATTTGACCTAGAGAAGAAAGCAAGTGTTCTGTTATGCATACTGCATAGCTGTTATCATAATCCTTTTACTGGAGATCCCACGGAAAACATATCGTGACGTATCTTACATCACTCTCTCCGTTTCTGAGCTGACACATAAATAGGTTGAATAATGTAGCTGGAGTCAAACCGTAAACTGGCAGCAGTATTGAGAGAATTCAGCCCTTTCCTTTGGCCTAGAAATCTCTAAACCAGGAAGAATTTCTCCAAGTGAAAAGACCACCTGGAAACCATAAATTGCAAAGGAATAATAGATCGCATGCTCCGTTAAGGGGTTTTCCCATTATTTTTAAATAAATGAGCAATTTCTCTCCTTCAAAATATTTGTTAGTTCCTTGTCTGCCTGTCTCATTTCCCCAGTTTTGTGCACCTTATCAGGTACTAACCACAATAAATGGGCAGAAAAGTGCCAAGAAAACTGCCTCCATCCATACCTACCACCTCCCCTTAGGAACAGCCTTATCCAGAAGCCCCAACCCACCCAGCCCTTATGAAAGGCCTCAGAGTTTTGGGGGAAGAGGGTGAGTAGTAGGAGGTAATGATGGTGGCAGAACCAGGCTCTTCCTTCCTCTAGATTCTGTGTTTAACCTCTTTCATCTCCAGCTCCTGGGCCAGTGTCTTACATAATAGGTGCTCAATATCTGAAAGAATAAGTGCCGGTGAATGATGGGCTCAACATAGTTAGAGAACCAGGTGCAGAGTTGAATGCAGGGACTTTGTCTAGGAAACTTATATACCTCCTAATATCAAAGAGGTATGCACATAAGGGAGTTCAGCAAATGTCTGTAGATCGAAAAAAAAAAAAAAAAAAGAACAAAGAAGGGTGGAAAATCCTGTGCCTTCAAAGAAAGCAAAGGAACTTCTACCTTCTCAGGCTGCATGGCTCAGATCACAAACTTGTCATCAACCAGCCCAAACTTCACTCCTAGTTTGACTGTTCAGTTTTTAAGACCTTAAGCAAGTTGTTTAACCCCTCTGATCCTCAAGTTCTACAAATCATGGCTAGTAATTGACACCTATGGTGAATGCTTATGCTAAAAAGTGAAATATACAAAGTGTTGGGCACATGTTAAGCTTCATACTTATAGTCCCTTCTTTCTATTTCCAGCCATCCTCATTACTAAGAAAGAGAGGTCTCTTAGATCATGCCAGAAACCCCAGGGAAAATCCAGCCTCCCCATGGGTAAAATTTCCTGGCATGGCGGTTGTGATTAAAGAACCATGATAAGGGATTGCCAAAAGGCCCAGAATGTTCCCTGTGCAGTCCCCATCGTCCCACAGTTTAGCTGGAAAAAAAAAAAAAAAAAAAGTGGATGCTGCAAGAAAGCTATGGATGAGACGGAGGATTGTTTTTAGTCTCAACATCAGGATGGAATTTTTATACATGCAAAAAAAAAAGTAAGATAGGGCTGGGCAGAATCTGGGGGCTTTCTGATATTGAACTCAAGAAAGAAGCCTGGGGGTCTAGAATGTAATTAATCTGAAACCAGATGCCAGTTTTTAGATAAAGTACCATATCTTGTTCTTTGTGTTTTCTTTGATTTGTTTCTCTCTCTCTCTTTTTTTTTCTTTTTCTTTCATTAACTTATTTGGTATTTAGTAAAATTCTTTTGGAAAAAGGCCCGTCTGTCTCAGCTATTCCAAGGTGGTCCTGGGTTTTACAAGCAGATGTCTGTATTCCAGGAGAAAGCAAGAATCAAAGCAATGGAGCCCCTAAGTGAAAGGAAACCAGAGTCAGAGTTTCCTGGCTTCTCCAGCCTTGAAGCTTCTCCTTCCCTTGATCCCCCGTGCTAAAAACATGAAACCCAGAACCAGTCCCAGGTCTTGATTTTTGTTCGTGTGTGTTTTAGGATTCCATGGTTCTCTCATGCTCTCAAAGAGGAGCTAGCTCAGCCATTTGGTTGCATCCACAAAGAGGTTCCTTCTCTAGTGACAACATTGCCTCCAGATACTGGAAAAGGAACCAGAAATCACAACATGGACAGGGGTGAGCCCCTGGAAGGGTAAACTAATTGACCTAGGTGCTTTTTTTTTTTTTTTTTTAACTTATAGGGCGCTGGAGTGCTATGGATTTGAATGGGAGATGATGACAGCATAAGGTGTGGGGTCAGAAAATAGAATCCTAAAAGGCAATGGGAAATGTTGAAGGGATACGACAAGGTGTGTTTATAGGAATGACTCAGACCGCAGCAAAGAGGGTGGATTGGAGAGGCTGGAGAGTGGAGGCTGTGAGATCAGTTGGCAGGTTGGTGCAAAGGGATGATGACCTAGAGTAGAAGCAGTGGGATATGAGAGATGTCAATGGGTTTCAGAGAGACTTAGGGGGTGGGAGCTACAGGATCTGGTGCATTTGGGAAGGCTTGGAGTAAAAAGGTAGTATCTGATTATCAGCAACTGGAGAGAGGTGTGATTTAGCGAGTAGAAAGTACAGGAGGAGAGGCAAGTTGGGGGAAGAGGGATGGTTGACAGGTTCAGTTTTAGACAGGCTGTGTGCAAGGTGCCTTTGAAGGGACTTCCCTGGCCGTCCCCTGGTTAAGACTCTGTGCTTCCAATGCAAAGGATGGAGTGGGGGTGGGGCTGGAGGGTCAATCCCTGGTCAGGGAACTAAGAACCCAGATACTGTGAAAAAGTAGAAGGTACCTTTGGAAACATGCAGGTATGTTTCCTCATAAAGAAAGAGGTGGGTGAACAGACCTGGAGTTTGAGACATCTGGGCTGGAAATACCCTCTTCTATGTCACCATCAGCTGAGAGCCTCCTCTGTCTTGTCTAAGGAGTAAACCAAACCCTGGCCCCAGGGGAAGAAGCAGGTTCCCTGAGTCCTGCAGCTTGGGAGAAAACAGGTTTAGCCGGTCTGGGTCCAGGAGATCAGAGTCCAGGTCCAAATGTGCAAACAGGCAGGGCATGGGTAAAGAGCCATGCAAGTTGCTGGCCAAGACAGATGGTGACGACAAGGCGGAATGCCCAGGGCTGACCTCCCATGGGCAAAATTCTCAGCTGGAGAAAGAGAGTTTTTCTCCCAGGATGGAAAAAACAGCTGGGGTGGGAGGGTAGGAGTGGGAGATGAAAAGAACAGGAGGAGAAGGGAAGGAACACCGCCTAAAACAGCAAATCTGCTTGTTTCCTATCTCACCCTCTGGCCTCTAAGATGGTACAGTGGGTTGAATGGTGGTCCCCCCAAATATATGTCCACCTGGAATCTGTGAATGTGACCTTATTTACAAAAAAGGGTATTTGCAGATGAAATTAATTATCTGGAGGTAAGATCATCCTAAATTAGGGTTGGCCCTATATCCAACGACAAGTGTCCTGTGTGAAACAGAAGAAAAGAGGACACAGGGAGGAGAGGAGAAGGCATGTGAAGGTAGAGGCAAAGATTGGTGTTATGACCTATAAGCCACGGCAATGGCAAAGTCCGCCAGCAGCCAACAGACATTGGGGGAGAGACATGAAGTAGATTCTCTGTCAAATCTATCACAAGGAACTAAGTTTGCTAGCACCTTCATTTCTGGCTTCTGGCCTTCAGAACTGTGAGAGAGTAAATACCTGTTGTTTGAAGCCACCCAAGTTGTGGTCATTTGTTACAGCAGCCCTAGGAAACTCATACAGATGGTAACCACCCCTTGATTTTAAGTAAACACAGATTCAGCTAGAAAACACTGAGCACTATATGCAAAGGCTAAGGGACATGGAAGCCAAATAAAAGAATAAAAGAGATACATAGAGAGAAGAGGGCCTAACACCACTCAAGTGCTGCTCAAATCCTTTAGACCAGCAGTCCCCAACCTTTTTGGCACCAGGGACCAGGTTCCTGGAAGACAATCTTTCCATGGACCGGAGAGGGGGGTGGGAGCTGGTTCAGGTGGTAACACTAGTAATGAGGGGAGGCAGATGAAGCTTCGCTTGCTCACTGCCGCTCACCTCCCGCTGTGCAGCCTGGTTCCTAACGGGCCGCGGGCCACTGGGTTGGGCACCCCTGCTTTAGACGAAACTCAATTTATCTCATCTCGGTTTGTCTCTCCTTCTGGCTGACCTGGTGGGCTTAGTGCTAAGAGAAAAGAACACCCGGATGCTATGCCCCTCAGCTAAGTGCCAGTGGAAGCATCTCCCAAATTTCTTCTTCCCCAGCATACCTGTAGGATATCACACATTCCCATGAGCCACAGCAGGTTACCAATAAGGTAATGCACCAATGAACCCCTGACTTGTGTTTCGTTGTCAGGAAGCACTCTGGCTCCTCAGATCCCAATCAATGCTTCTATGGTGGGGAGTAGGGTGGGGGCTACCAAGAATAGAAGTCTTGTCTACAAAAATGCCCTTTTCGTTCAACAGATAGGTAATGAGCACTGTTGTTAAAGGCATTGAGGGTACACTAGTGAACAAGGTAGACAAAGTACCTGTCCCCCCAGAGCTTATATTCTAGTGGGGAAGACAGAATGAGCAAGTAAATCAATCAATAGATATGCTAGTATACAATGATAAATGTTCTACAGAAAATAAATCCGGATAAGGAGACAAAAAGTGATGATGGTGGTCATGGAAATCCCCTTGGACATAAGAACTCAAAAGAGACCTAACGATAGGATGAAGTGAACCACCGGGACATGTGGGGAGCAACATGCCAGGACAAAGGAACAGCAAGTGCAAATTCCCCAAATCAAGACTTAGCCTGCTTAAAAAAAAAAAAAAAAAAAAAGACTGAGCCTGGTGGAACTTTCCTGGTAGCACAGTGGTTGAGACTACATGCTCCCTACGCAAGGGGCCACACTTCAATCCCCAGTCAGGGAGATGGAGCCCACCTGCATGCCACAGCTAAGAGTTTGCATGCCACAACTAGGAAGCCAGTAAGCTGAAACTAAGGAGCACACCTGCTGTAACTAAGACCCGGCACAACCAAATAAATAAATAAATAAAAATTATTAAAAAAAAAACAAGACTCAGGCTGACCTGATCATGATCTAGGAAGGCCAGTGTGGGTAGGAGATGAGGTCAGGGAAGTGAGCAGAGTCCAATCACGTAGGGCCTGGGAGGCCATGGTAAAGTGTTCGAAATTTGTTCTAGGTATAATAGAAAGATTTTTAACTTGAGAGTAATAATGATCTGATTTATGTTTTTAAAAGATCAGCTGGAACACGAAAAACACAAAATAGAAAGAGGCCAGTCTTGACTTCCAATTTAAAAAAGCATGACTGCAGACTTCCATGGTGGTCCAGTAGTTAAGACTCAGAGCTTCCACTGCAGGGGGCACAGGTTGATCCCTGGTCTGGGAACTAAGATCCCTCAACCAAAAAACCCCCCAAAATAATAAAAAAGCATGACTGTGTTCTCTGGAGGCATCAAATCTCCTTTGGGCACTAGGAATTAAAAACTCACCAATCCAAAGTTTACATGATGGAAAACCAAATCTCCTATTTGATGTAACAGTGAAAGGGACTCCTTCCAACTCAAACTGTGGTTCTGAGACCTGTTGTGTAATGGCTGTCAGAGAAGTGGCAACATACACTGGCTAACTTTTTAAATCTTATACCAAATCACATTGGACAACATCCAATCGTGTCAGCTGTAGTTAGTTCCCCTCACACCCAGTACTGTCACTGAGTTTTTCCTAGGCCCTTCACCTTGAGGAACATAGTAAGACCAGAGAATTCCATGTGTATGAGCCACTTACTGCATTTTTTCATCTTAAATAAAGTGTCTTGGTTGTAAGTGATGCTGCATATAATATCACGACCTGAAATAAAGCCTCCTGAAAGTTCACCAAAAAAACCAAAACCAAAACCAAAAACAAAAAGCCAACAACACCAAAAGCCGCTTGGGCTTCTGTACAGAGGATGGACTATGGGGAATGGAAACACAGAGACTCGTTAGGAGGCTAACATACTTCAGGAGAGAGAGGTAAAAAAGACTTGGAATAGGATGATAGCCGTCATGGCCCATAAAGATATATTTTTAAGATAGAGCCAATATCCCTGGCTGAAGGGTTGGCTGTAGGAGATGAGAGGGCAAAATCAATGAACATTAGTACTTCCAGATGCTTGTCGATATCTGTTTGGAATAAACAGCTAGGTCTGGGCTCTGGAACTCAGCAGAGAGGCCCAGGCTAAAAATGCAAATCTGGGTGTCACCACTCTGTAGACAGTCTGTGAAGCTGGGGACTGGTCAGATCACATGGGAGAGAGTATAGATGGCAAAGAGCAAAGAAGCCTGAGCCCTGGGGCAAGTCAGCATTGAGGGCAGAACTCAGTTCTACACCCTGGCTGCACCAAGGAAACTGTTATTATAATACGCAGGCCCCACCCCCAGAGATCCTGATTTAATTTGTTTGGAGTAGCCCCTGATTTTCAGTTAAAAGAAAAAAATCCTCAGGTGATTTTAACGGGCAGCCAAGATTGAGAACTACTCGAGTAGTAATCCAGAGAGGAGAGCCACGAAGGGGGACTGAGGGAGTAGAGGGAACTAAAAAAAAAGCCTGAGGAGTACAGGTTCCAGGAGCCATATGAAAGGGAGGGGGAGACTTCCCTGGCACAGCAGTGGTTAAGAATCTGCCTGCCAATGCAGGGGACACAGGTTCGATCCCTAGACCGGGAAGATCCCACATGCTGCGGAACAACCAAGCCCATGGGCCATAACTACTGAGCCTGCACACTAGAGCCCTCGAGCCACAACTACTGAGGCCGAGTGCTGCAACTACTGAAGCCCGCAAGCCTAGAGCCCATGCTTTGCAACAAGAGAAGCCACTGCAATGAGAAGCCCATGCCCCACAATGAAGAGTAGCCCCCACTCCTCACCGCAACTAGGGAGAAAGGTGGGGCACAGCAATGAGGACCCAATGCAGCCAAAAATAAACAAATATATATTTTTAAAGATGTTAAATCATCTTAAAAAAGAGAGAAAAAGGGAAAGGGAAGGGTCCAATTGTGATAAACCAGAGCAACCAATCGACCACTGGATTTGGCAAGATGGTGGTCTTCAGAGACGAACTCCCCTGCCATCATCTTTTAATTTATTTTATCTTTTATTTTTATTTATTTATTTGGTTGCACCAGGTGGGCTCCTTAGTTGCAGATTGCCTGCTCCTTAGTTGTGGCACATATGCTCCTCAGTTGTGGCATGCATGTGGGATCTAGTTCCCTGACCAGGGATTGAACCCGGGCCCCCTGCATTGAGGCTCGGAGTCTTAACCATTGTGCCACCAGGGAAGTTCCCTGTCGTCTTTTCTTTTGGTGGTTCCTGACTGTCCAAATCCTAGGCAACTTGAATCAAATTGGTAGGGTTCTGGCCTTAGATGTCCTATGGAGTAGATGAGTCCAAGAGCAGAGGGGGGCTCATGAACCACCCAGACTGAGGGATGGAGATTAGAATTTGCTCCTTTCATCAGCTCCTTTCATCTTTAGCCATAAGTTTGTAGCCACTGCCCTTTCTAAAAGAGACTGCACTCTTGATTTCAAAAAGGGCAGACAATGCTGGACGGCTCAAAGTGAAACTTTGAACTCCTGGTTAAATACATCGTTGTTTATGTTTCCTTCTATCTCTGTAAAGTTTTGGAAGAAAAAACATGAGTATTACAGAGTTGCCACAAGGAGCTTCTTTTACAAAGCCAGGACAGGACCATATTATTAGTGGTAACTAATGTGATGTTTCCCGTTTAATTGCACAGATCAGAGCGCTGAGGACCTGGCTCCAAAGAGAGCGCATCTGGAGGCAGTATAACCTTTTTGAGGTTTTGGCAAAGGATGCCCAGGACCTGTCCAGCCAAATCCCATCATTGGCTGCTTTCTGTAAAAGGAGACTAAGTGTCCAGCCTCTGGACATCCTGACTCCCCTCCACCCCCATACAGACTTCTTGTTTAGTGGGTGGAATTTGGACTGTGTTAGTGGAATAGCGGGTGGAGCCCACATTAAGAGCCAGAATTCTGGAAGTGAAGGGAAGAGAGAAGGTTCCACCATTTCACAGTCTCCTTCCTGTGCCCTTGAACCTGGCTGCCTCTTCATGTCTTGTGTCTGTGGTCAGTGCTCCACACTCACACAGAACCTAGGTTGGACCCCTTCTAGAGGTGACATGAAGTCTCTCACCAGCTCCGAGCAACTTCAAAAGCAGAGTTTGAAGACTCTGTGGCCTTGGTGTTTCCATATCTTCCCACTCCTCCCACTCTCCCCACCAACACACACACCCTCACACCTGCTCAAGGCCCCTCAGATCTGGGCTGGAGTGGGGACTGCGTGCCTGTCACAATCACTGCCTCCAAGAGGAGATTTGAGGTGAAGCATTCAAAGCTCCAGACTGACTTCTCCACGGTAGCCCATCTCGTCCCAAAGCAGCTGCAGCAGAGGGCAGGCCCTGTGACTTGAGGGATGGAGTGACTCCCAGCCAGTGGCATGTTGCTGGGATCTGCTGCATTATTTATGATGCTGGTGTCAGCGTGGCTCCCAGGCACCAGGGGAAATGGAAAAGGCACTTGGGTCTGTGCTGATTAAACTAAATATTTAAACAGGAATCAGGAATTGAGGCAAAATCCATTTTTCTTCAGTACAGCAGAGACTGAGGACTTGGTAAACACCATGCAGATCATAGGGGAAGGTTGGGGGCCCCTGGTCTATGGCTTTCCTCCACCATCAGATCCCAGTTCCCTTGCCAGGGCAGATCTAACGGGCTTGCAGTGGGCTTCAGAGTCAGAGGAGGAGAAGGGAGTTGGAGGAGCAGAGGAATTGTTTCAGAGCCACTGTGGGAAGGAAATTAGGAGACACCAGAACAAACTCCGGCGGGACTCATGCCTCTGGACCCTTTTTCTCTATTTTCCTGTCTCGCAATATCTGTTCCTCCCTGTCTCGAGAGATCTGTGCTCCCACATCTGCCCACATGCTCACACTTACCTTTCAGTTGGCTGGAAGGAGGATGATGGGATGTTGGGCAAACATGGACCAACCCTCTTGTCTTGATTCTTCTTATCCCACCTGAGACAGGTCCCAATTAGGAAGCCGTCCTCCACCTGCTACACACAAACACAGAGACCCTACACAGAGATGACACAGGGGAACAGAGCCCTGCGTTTACAATATCCAGAAATCTCCAGATATGAGGAAAGAAGAGATCTCAAAAGGTAATTTCCTAGTGGAAAGAAACAGTTGTCACTTGGCCTGGCTTCTCCTGCTCTGTTTTTCCCTCCCGGTGGGGTTCCTCACTTGCAATTCCACAGCAGTCAGTCACCATTCCTGGTCCCCAGGGATATGATTTTTCTCAGTCCCTGAATGAACAAACACCCTTATCCTCCTTTCCTCTAAAGACAGCAGAGACAGGCTGACATTTTCAAAATTAACTTTTATAAGAACTTAGGAAAGAAAAGGAAGTAATTGCAGAAAGTACAAATGCAGGAGTTCAATTCAGTTCAACATTTATCAAGATTCTGTGTTTAGTTGATGTGCTATACTCTGGGTTATCTAGATAAATGAAATAGATTTCTGATCCTCAAGGAGTTCACTGTCTGATAGAAGAAGCAGGCAATTTGTATATGATGAGTTATAATCTAATAAAATAAAGCCATAATCGCTCAGAGTTGGTGGCAATTAATATGACCTGCTGTAGGGGCAGGGCTGGTCAGAGAAGCCTTTGATCTGGTGATATTTGATCTGGACTGTCAATTAAAATAAAAACATTGCCTGGGGACTTCCCTGGTGGTCCAGTGGTTAAGAGCCTGCCTTCTAATGCAGGGGATGCGGGTTCGATCCCTGGTTGGGGAACTAGGATCCTGCATGCCACAGGGCAGCTAAGCCTGAGCACTGCGACTACTGAGCCCATGCGACACAACTAGAGAGAAGCCTGAACGCCACAATGAAGAGCCTGTGTGCCACAGTGAAAGACCCCGAGTGCCACAACTAAGGCCCGATGCAGCCAAAAAAAAAAAATAAATATATATTTAAAAAGTTCTCCCTAGGTGGCTCAAAAATTCTTTGACCACAGAGACCATTTAAAACAAACAAACAAAAAAACACTTTGCCTGGTAAAGAATCAGAAAGGACATTCCAGACAGAGGAAAGAGCAAATAGGAAGTACATGCATGACATACGAGAACCAATTGGAAACTTGGTTCAAAGCCAGATTGTAAAGGCCTTAAATGCCAGGCTAAGGAGTTTGACCTAATCCTGTAGGGCCTAGAGGCAATGGGGAACTAACACTGTTATATTTGTATTAAGTAAGAAGGATAGTAGAGGCTAAAATTTAATAAACTGCCATTTTATTTTCATTTATTTATTTTTTGGCTGCAGTGCGGGGCTTATAGGATCTTAGTTCCCTAACCAGGGATCAAACCTGTTCCTCTTGCAGTAGAAATGCACAGTCTTAACCACTGGATCACCAGGGAATTCCCAATAAATAGGCATTTTAGTTTTTGTAAGAGTTTCCTATTTAGTGTAAATACATAAAGATTCTGGATCTGCAGAGCTGACAATAGAGTATGGGAAGCCATGCTCCCTGTAAGACCTTTAACTTCAACAGAGAGAAGTATTTGAAAAGACAAGGGGTAAATTAGAGCTCTAGAACTCATCATGTGAATTCCTGTCTCTTTTATCTCGGTACTATGGACTGAACATTTTTGTCCCCACAAAATTCATATATGGAAATCCTAACCCACAATATGTTGGTATTAGGAGGTGGGTGCTCTTTGGGAGATAGTTAGGTCACAAGAGTGGAGACTTCATGAATGAGGTTATAAAACAGACCCCAGAGAGCTCTCTAGCCCTCTTCCTGCCATGTGAGGCTACAAGTCTGCGACCCAGAAGAGGGTCCTCACCAGAAACTGTTCCTATTGGCACCCTAATCTCAGACTTCCAGCTTCCAGAAATGTGAGGAATTAATCTCAGTTGTTTATAAGCTCCCAGCCTATGGCCTTCAGTTATAGCAGCACAAACTGTCTAAGAACATTTGGAAGGGCGAAAATGATGCAAATGTGAGGAGAAATGGTATTATTGCCTGAGGACCCTTCCTATGTATTGGCTCCCACTTCAAAAATCCCAGCTGTTTGAGGTCTCAGGAGTCCTGGAAGATGAGATCACCTATGCCCTAGAGAATTCTTGTCAGGGAAAAACAGATGAAGGTCTTGGGACTCCTATGAAAAGTGGTTATTTAGGTTTAAGAACTGGAAAGAGGGACTTCCCTGGTGGCGCAGTGGTTGAGACTCTGTGCTCCCAATGCAGTGGGCCTGGGTTCGATCCCTGGTCAGGGAACTAGATCCCACATGCATGTCACAGCTAAGGAGCCTGTCTGCCCCAACTAAGACCTGGTGCAATCAAAGAAAAATAAATATTAAAAAAAAGAAAAAAAAGAACTGGAGAAAGGTGGTTATTCAGGCCTGTGTGACTTCCAACAATAGGACCTTGGAGATGATTAGGAACCAGGAATCATTCAAATTTGAGAAATATGCAGACTGAATGTACCCAGTCCTTTGGAAAATTAACTGAAGAGATAAGATGGCAAACTATAACAATTTTTAAAAAGGTAAATATTAAGCAACTTGAGGGCTTTCCTGGTAGCACAGTAGTTAAGAATCCGCCTGCCAATGCAGGGGACACGGGTTCAATCCCTGGTCCGGGAAAAGCCCACATACCAAGGAGCAAATAAGCCCGTGTACCACAACTACTGATCCTGTGCTCTAGACCCCACGAGCCACAACTATTGAGCCCACACTCTGCAACTACTGAATCCCATGTGCCTAGAGCTTACGCTCTGCAACAAGAGAAGCCACCGCAATGAAAAGTCCATGCACCACAAGGCGGAGTAGCCACATCTACAGAAAGCCTACGCGCAGCAGCGAACACCCAATGTAACAAATAAATAAATAATTAAAAAAAAAATTAAGCAACTTGAGAAGAAATGCTGGCTAAGCATTGACCAAAATTTACCCTAGTCCCAAGGATATGGCCCTGCATTCCCTCTGCCATCTCTCTCTGGGCACTAAAGATGGTTGAGTTTGCACCTTCAGGTAGAGGGGTCCTGATCCCCTTTCCTGAATCATGTATAGAAACACACATTTTAAAATTTTTTGTTCACAGAGACAAGGTTGGACATTTCCAAAATAATTTAAATATCTAAGAAATTTAGGAAAATACCTATCCCCGCCACCCCAAAAAAGCTAAGAGATATAATATTAAGTGAAAAAAAGCAAGCTGGATTAAAATACATGTGGTGCAATTGCATTTAGGAAAAACCCAAAATTAGATATTTGTAGTATAAATATATAGGCACATAAATATATACACAAATGTGTAGAAGATTGTTTAGAAAGATCTGCAACCAACAACAGTTACCTCTGGGGACAGGGTGTGGGAGGCATATGAAAAATAACTCAAATTTTCTTCTGTGTACTTCTATACTGTTTGAAGATTTTTATTTTATTTTATATTTTATTTTATTTATTTTTTTAATAAATGACACTTTTTATTTATTTATTTATTTATTTATTTAATTTATTTGCTGCGTTGGGTCTTCCTTGCTGCTCAGGGGCCTTCTGTAGTTGTGGCCAGAGAGGGTACTCTTCATTGCGGGGCGTGGGCTTCTCAGTGTTGTGGCTTCTCTTGTTTCAGAGCACGGGCTGTAGGCACTCGGGCTTCAGTAGTTACCATGCATGGGCCCTACAGCGTGTGAACTCAGTAGTTGTGGCAGATGGGCTTAGTTACTCCTTCGCATGTAGGATCTTCCCAAACCAGGGACTGAACCTGTGTCCCCGGCATTGGCAGGCAGATTCTTTTTTTTTTTTTTTTAAAAAAAGGACCCTATATTCAATATTGTTCCTTCACGTTTGCCCAGTGGGCTAAACTTAAGGCATCTAAGCCTTAGTATATTTATTTCTCTTTTTTTTCCTTTTTTTAAAAGTTAACTTATTGATTATTGATTTATTGGCTGCACTGGGTCTTGGTTGCTGTGTGAGGGCTTCTCATTGCGGCAAGTTCTCTTGTTACAGAGCACGTGCTCTAGCGGGGGCTTCAGTAGTTGTGGCTTGCAGGCTCTAGAGCACAGGCTCAGCAGTTGTGGCACAAGGGCTTAGTTGCTCTGCGGCATATGGAATCTTCCCGGACCAGGGATCAAACCCATGTCCCCTGCACTGGCAGACGGATTCTTTTTTATTTATTTATTTAAAGAAATTTTATTGATTTCTTTTAAATAACTTTTTTTGAGATAGTTAACAGACAATAAACTGCATATATTTAGAGTGTACAATTTGGTATTTTTTTTCTTATTAGTAATGTATATATAGCAATTCCAATCTCCCAATTCATTCACCCCCAACCCTCCGCACTTTCCGCACTTGGTGTCCATATGTTTGTTCTCTACATCTGTGTCTCTATTTCTGCCTTGCAAACTGGTTGATTTGTACCATTTTTCTATCGTCAACATTATATGTGTTAATATACGATATTTGTTTTTCTCTTTCTGACTCACTTCACTCTGTATGACAGTCTCTAGGTCCACCCATGTCTCTAGAAATGTCCCAGTTTCATTGCTTTTTACAGCTGAGTAATATTCCATTGTATATATGTACCACATCTTTTTTATCCTTTCATCTGTTGATGAACATTTAGGTTGCTTCCATGTCCTGGCTATTGTAAATAGTGCTGCAATGAACATTGGAGTGCATGTGTCTTTTTGAGTTATGGTGTTCTCTGGGTATAAGCCCAGTAGCGGGATTGCTGGGTCATATGGTAACTCATACGGTAATTCTATTCCCAGACCAGGGATCGGACCTGTGCCCCCTGCATTGGAAGCTTGGGGTCTTAACCATTGCACTGCCAGGGAAGTCCCAAACTATACTTTTTTTTTAGTTAACAAAAAAAATTAAAAACCAAAGACTGCAAATTATAGAGTAGAACTTTCTGAAGCCAAATTGATTAAGAAGATGCCAGATCATGAGTGCCTGTGTACACCAGGCTAGGATGAAACTTTATATTATGTGGAGACCACAGGGAACCACTACAGGGTTTTAAGCAACGACGTGCCAAGCATTTAAGAAATACCTCTCAGAAGCAGTAAAGGAGGACCAATCTGAGACGGACCTGACTAAAGCAAGGAGTCCAGTTACAAAAAGCTTTTTCATGGTGTACCCCCAAAAAAAATAAAATAAAATAATAAAAAAAAAAAAAAAAAAAAAAAGCTTTTTCAATAACCTAAGTGAGAGATGGTTTTAAGGCAGGCTTCTTCATATTCTGCTCTAAACTTGCTGATTGGCTTAGATTCACTTGCATTCTGAATTATTCATTAATTTACCCGAGAGAAGAAAGAATAACCGAATCTCTACAATAGCTATAAGTACTTACACTATTCTATTAACATATGGGTGTGCATAAAAGTAACCTTCTCCATTTCTCTAGTCTCTCCACAATCAAGTCCAGACTCCTTAGCACAATATTCAACGCTAGCCCTTCACAATCTGGCCCCAGTTTCCCCTTCTTAATCTTATGTCCTGCCCTTCTCCCTGTGTACTTCACCAACTTGGAGCCACCCTCAGCTCCTTGGGCAGGGCAGGGGCTTGCTTTGGCCTCAGCTTCTGCATCTGTGTTTCCATGACCTGTCCTTCCTTCCTTCTGCTCTTCTGCACAAACCTCTTAGCTTAAATATAAGCTTCTCCCTGGAGCACTGACACCCCCATCGCACAACTCTATTATAACCCCATGGTTTATTTGGGCCTGTTCTCCCCACTGCACAATGAGCTCCAATGGCTGATCCTCAGAAGCACAAGGCAGTTTGTTTTCTTGTTGTTGTGTTGTAGTTGTTTTTAAATTTATTTTATTGAAGTATAGTTGATTTACAATGCTGTGTTAATTTCTGCTGCATAGCAAAGTGATTCCGTTATACATATATATACATTCTTTTCCATTATGGTATGTCATAGGATATTGAACATAGTTTCCTGTGTTATACAATAGGACCTTGTTGTTTATGTATTCTGTATATAATAGTATGCATCTACTAATCCCAAATTCCTAATCCATCCCTCCCCTGTCCCCCTCCCCCTTGGCAACTGCAAGTCTGTTCTGTATGTCTGTGAATTTGCCACTGTTTTATAATTATGTTCATTTGTCATATTTTAGATTCCACATATAAGTGATACTATATTGTATTTGTCTTTCTCTTTCTTATTTCACTTAGTATGATAATCTCTAGATTCATCCATGTTGCTGCACATTCATTATTTCACTCTTTTTTATGGCCGAGTAATATTCCGTTGTCCATCTATCTGTTGATGGACATTTAGGTTGTCTCCATGTCTTGGCTATTGTGAATAGTTCTGCTATGAACACAGGGGTGCACATATCTCTTTGAGCTAGAGTTTTGTCTGAGTATATGCCCCAGGAGTGGGCTCTCTGGATCACATGGCAACTCTCTTTTTAGTTTTTTGAGGAACCTCTGTATTGTGCTGCATAGTGGCTGCACCAGTTTACATTCCCACAAACAATGTAAGAGGGTTCCCTTTTCTCTACGCCCTCTCCAGCATTTGTTATTTGTAGATTCTTTTTTTTTTTTGGCCCCAGCATGCGGCATGCAGGATATCAAACCCATGCCCCCTGCATTGTGAGTGTGGAGTCTTAACTATTCGACCACCAGGGAAGTCCCTACAGATTTATTTATTTATTTATTTATTTATTTATTTATTTTTATTTATTGGCTGCATTGGGTGTTTGTTACTGCACATGGGCTTTCTCTAGTTGATGCAAGCAGGGGCTACTCTTCATTGTGGTGTGCAGGCTCCTCATTGGAGTGGCTTCTCTTGTTGCAGAGCATGGGCTCTAGGCGCATAGGCAGTTGTGGTGCACAGGCTCAATAATTGTGGCTCACAGGCTCTAGAGCACAGGCTTAATAGTTGTGGCGCACGGGCTTAGTTGCTCAGAGCAGGGCTCAAACCCGTGTCTCCTGCATTGGCAGGCGGATCCTTAACCATTTTGCCACCTAGGAAGTCCGGTTTTTTTTTAATGATGACCATTCTGACCAGTGTGCGTGTGGTGTTGTGTTGTTTTTCACTATACTTCCAGAGCCACTCTAGAACTACAAAAGCTGATTCTCTGGTGGAGGGACCAGAGAATCTGTATTTTATAAAAGTCCTCCGTTGATTGCCATCATCACTGAGAATTGGGGGTGGGGGGGCATCTCTACAGCTCATAAAACTGTTGACTGAAAAAAATGCACAACGTAAAAGTTGAAAATTATGTTTTATTTGGCCAACAAAGTTGAAGACTTAAGTCCAGGGTGCAGCCTGTCAGTAGACAGAACACATCATCGTGAAGCCTCCCATGCCAACCCCCCTGGCTGCCATAGCACTTTGCTCCCACTTTTCTACAGCTCTTGCTGTGGGATCCACGTGACATGTGTCCCATTCTGCTGTATTGTATACTTATTTGTCTACATGTCCCATCTTGATCACTTTCTGCCTCCTGTCTTTCCACACGTTCTATCTCCCTTCCAAACACGAGACTCTGACAGCAGGGAACCCATCAGGTACCACAGATTCCATGCACATGGAAGCTTGGGGAAGACTTGCAATATACATAAGGAATAAAAGCAGGAAAAACTTCTAAATAGAGTGCAGTGCATGTGAGAAACTACAAATAATTATTTTCAAGTCTTTTTGGTATGACTAGAAAAAAAACACGATCAACAATCTGGTTGCCGGGCTGGACTGTAGGCGGAAGCCACCCCAGAGTTGATTATATACATTTTACTTAAAAACAAAAAACAAAAAACCCCACCAACAAAAAAAACCCCACAGAGGTCCAGGAAAGTGCAGGGTCTTGCTCTGAGTCATAAAGCTGAAAAGGACAGAGGAACACATTCTAATTCTGGGCCCAGGACTGCCACAGACTTCTGACCCAGAGTGGGACCAGGCCACACCCTCCACTAATCTCCCTGTGGCCTTTGTTTGAGAGCAGCTACTTCATTAGCATAAGACAATGGAGACAGCGAAGGTGCCCTCCCATTTCTATCTACATCTAAGTGCCCAAAGCAATCACCAGGTGCCTCTATTATCATTGCTATTAGCTGAAGTTAATGGTTTTTAATGAAGACTCCAAGGCTCTCCTTCTCTCCCCTACTCCCCCCCACCAAGTTATCTACAGAATGAATTTCCAAAACAGCCAATCACCCTTTCAGGAGTGGCTCCTTTTGAGTAGTACTGTTATCATTGTGATCAGCATTATACTGAGCTCTTCTTTCATATCTTGGAATCTTTCTGGGAAGGCAAGTTCAAGATTCCCTGCTGAAAAGAATTTCAAAAACCAGAATTTCCAGTTGAAAATACTTCCAAAAGCATAGAGGCCTCAGGCTGGAAGGCCTGGTCTGGGATCTCAACCCCACCCCCCACTGAGCTGCAAAGTCTGGGCCTCAGTTTCGTATCTGTAAGCTCTCTGCCCTTGTATCCCTTGTATTTCTGAGGATCATATCATGCAGCCTATGGAAAATGGTTTATCAGCTTTAAATCCGCTCGAAAATCTGCCAAGCGCCAGGCACAAAATTAGATAAAACTCATTTTATCGAATGGGTGAGGAATTATATTCTTATCTTACATATAGGAAGCTAGAGTCCTCCTTTACACTCCTCCCCATGCATGAGTGCCCTCCTCCCACTTTTTATTAACTCCAATTCATTGATTCTGTCTGGAAACCGCCACTCTCCCCTCCATCCCAGGAGCATGTCCTTCAGTGCCCTAGTTCTCATCTCACCCAGAGCATTTCTCTTTGGAATTAAGGACAAAGCTTTGTATTTTCTTAGGTTCCTTCGGCCTCTCCAGAGGGATCTCTTTGTCTTGCAAACCTCTTGAAGCCACTCCCCTAACATGCTCCACTGCCTTCTCTGCAGTTTAGCTGGGCTAGAACCACCACCCGTCCCTTGCCTCCCTCCCCCACCACATACACTCTGCTCCTCTACAAAGATGCTAAACACTGAAAGCCCCCTTGTGTTCCTTCCATCTTAGTATCTGCGGCTGATCGTCTCCACTTTGACTCCACCTGGTAATTCCTGCTCTGGGCTTAGAAGTACTTCTTCCAAGCACATAGGCTGATGGTCGCTCCTCTTCTGGGTCTTGTGCATAGCTCCATTATGGCACAATTCATTTCTTTTCATTACCCTTTACCCTGGAGTATACATTCTGGCATCTAGGTTGGAAAACGCTTGTTTTGGGAAGGGTGAGAAATTGACATTAATAGCATGTAAGGAGGAAGTAAGTCATAATGCTTGGCACATATGGTAGATGAAGTCGGATAAGCAAAAGCTAGAAAATCTTAAGAGCCTTGATTGTTAAGAAGTTTTGGGTTTCACTCTGTAGGTGATCATGTTTTTATGCAGGGAGCAGCATTGGGGTCATGTTTTTAATGAGCTAATCTAATTCTAGCCTGGAAAATGCACTGGAGGACAGAGAGGGAGAAAAAGTAAGGAAGTTAGCGAAGAGGCCATTGCAATTGTCCAGACAAGACACAAGAGTGCTTAAACAAAGGAGGCAGTTTTGGGGTTGGATAAAGGGGAGAGATGGAGAGGACGTGAAACAGGAGAGAAGAGGGCAGGGGACAACCTTTGAAAGAATGACATAGCCCAAGGACATGACATAAACTGATTAGAACAAAATGGGTCCAAGATGGTGGAGAAGTCAACTTCTGCTAGACCTTGAGCTTCACTGTAACACATCAGCAAGTTAAATGTCCCACTCACAGGCTCCATGACAGAAAGATCAAAAAGTGGGTGGTGGCCCAATTGCTGGAAATCCCTGCCCCTTCCTGAAATAGCTGGAATATTCCCCTCACTCATTAGCCTATGAAATTACCTACCCTTATAAAAACTGACAATCCTGTACTTTTTCAGCTTCTACGCTTGATCTTAGCCAAAAGGCCGAGAAGCGATCTTTTTCAGCTTCTGAGATGGCCCACACTCTTGTCTGTGGTGTGTGTTTCTCTCTGAATAAATCCACTTCTTACCTATCACTTCGTCGCTCACTGAATTTTTTCTGCAATGAGACATCAAGAACCTGAGCTTCATTAAGTCCTGAAACCAGGTATGTGATCTCAGTTGGAAGACCTTGGGTTTTGGCCGGCTTCGAGTCAGATTGGGACTTGAACTCGCCAAGTGGGTTCAAGTCCCAATCTGAGGTGCACGGTTTCAGATGCAGGAAGTCTTCTGCTTGGTAGTAGTTACAAGAAATGCCATTGAGGGACTTTCCTGATGGTCCAGTGGTTAAGACTCTGCGCTTCGACTGAAGGAGGCATGGGTTCGATTCCTAGTCGGGGAACTAAGATCCTGCATGCCGCGTGGTATGGCCAAAAAAAAAAAAAAAAAATCAGAAGAAATGCCATTAAGTGCTTGTTTGGTAATGTGGTAAGAGCAAATATATGGGGAAAGATAGTTTTGTTTTGTTCATAATGAATTTGGAATATTTATATCAATATCCAGTGCAGGTGGAAATTATACCTAGAGCTAAGTTTAGAGGGGAGGATTATGGTTTTGATTTGTGAGTCTTTTCTATGGAGATGACAGTTAATACTATAGAAATGGGGCTTCCTAGGTGGCGCAGTGGTTAAGAATCCACCTGCCAATGCAGGGGACACAGGTTCGAGACCTGCTCCAGGAAGATCCCACATGCCACAGAGCAACTAAGCCCGTGCACCACAACTACTGAGCCCGTGTGCCACAGCTACTGAAGCCCACATGCCTAGAGCCTATGCTCCGCAGCAAGAGAAGCCACAGCAATGAGGAGCCTGAGCACCACAACGAAGGGTAGTCCCCACTCACCACAACTAGAGAAAGCCCATGTACAGCAACGAAGACCCAACACAGCCAATAAATAAGTAAATAAATAAATAATTTAAAAAAAAACCCATAGAAATGGAGAGGATCGCTGAGGGGGAAATTGTCGAGTACAATAAGAATCTAGCATTCTTTCACCTGTATCTCTTCTGTTATTATGTCACAAATCCATAAATCAGGTGACATTAGTTAATACACTAGAGGATTCACTTTAAGGACAGCACTCTTTGGGATTAAAAATCTCGATGGCCTCTGGGACTTCCCTGGTGGTCCAGTGGCTAAGGTTCCACGTTTCCAATGCAGGGGGTCTGGGTTCGATCCCTGGTCAGGAAACTAGATCCCACATGCTGCAACTAAGACCCAGCACAGCCAAATGAATAAATAAATATTAAAAAAAATCTTGATGACCAAGCTGTTTTTTGTTGCTGTCATCACTGGGACCTGGAGTGCTAGAAGCCTCTAACCTCTGTGAGACCTAAACAAACCATTATGTTGGTTCAAGGTCAGATATCAGTTGGTCCTCAAATACCAGCTGTTGCCAGGTAGTTAGGCAAGAAGTGGACAGAGTGGTCCTTGGTATTCAGTACTACTCTCTTTACACCTGGGGATCTATAACAGGAAGTTCTCAGGAAGATTCTAACAATGTAAGCCCAAGACCTGCATTCTCTGAGAACCCACCCACACTCACAGGCCCCGCACAGAGCTGGGCCATGTGTATCATTTGGGACTCTGTTCCCTGACCATAGCTGACTGGAGTAGGAGAAGACCCCTGACTCAGGTGGGCCAGTTACTCACGAACCTGTGGATGGGACAGGTACTTGGGAGTCTTTGTACTTGATCCAGGAGTACACACACCTTTTGGAAGAGTGGGGTGGGGGGCAACTATCTTCCCCATGAGCACAGAGAAAGTTCATCTGTAGGGAAAGCAGGATAAGCGAGGCGTCATCAGCAAAGAAAGGAAGGAAGGAAGAAGGAAGAAAGCGAGCACAGACGGAAAAACCGGAAAAAATGGCTGACTTGGCACTTCGCAGCTCCCCCATTTCCAGATTTCAGTCCCTCCTAAGCCCAGTTTTTCAAACTCATGAGTTCTGTCTTCCTTTTTGCCTTTTTGCTTCTGTCATTTACAAGCTAGGAGCTCTCATTAATGCACAGTAGCCATCTGAGTAAGGGCCTTAATGGGAGAAGTGGCTAGAATAGATATTACTGAGAAGACTTGGGAAATACCTAAATCCTATCAAGAGGCTGAAGTATATCCTCAGGACTGAAATGGATTTAGTGAAAGCTGTAACCTAATGAACTGTCACTATGACTGAAGAAAGATACCGAAGGACATAGGAGCCTAGTGCAAAATGAGTGATTTGCAGTGCTTATTGAATGACTAAAACTGAAGGCAAATGTTAAATTGGGGGAAAAAAACTCACAACAAAGGGAAAAGACTTTTTCTACCTAAATAATTTTTACCTCTCATTTTAGTAAAGATTTCTACAAAGTTAACACCTAACATTGGCTGTAATGACATTGTTTTGTCCATCCACCACTAATGGCTGAATAGGGCATGTGATGTACACTAGACTCCTCCCCTGGTGTTTTCATTTTTTTTTTTATAAATTTATTTATTTATTTATTTACTTATTTATTTTTGGTTGCATTGGGTCTTGGTTGCTGTACACGGGCTTTCTCTAGTTGCGGCGAGCAGGGAGCTACTCTTTGTTGTGGTGCACTGGTTTCTCAGTGCGGTGGTTTCTCTTGTTGTGGCACATGGGCTTGCTAGTTGTGGCTGGCGGGCTCTAGAGCACAGGCTCAGTAGTTGTAGTGCATGGGTTTAGTTCCTCCGTGGCATGTGGGATCTTCCTGGACCAGGGCTCAAACCCATGTCCCCTGTATTGGCAGGCGGATTCTTAATCACTGCGCCACTAGGGAAGTCCCCCCTAGTGTTTTTTTTAACTTCCAGCCAGAGAAAGGGAGGAAGGTGGTAGATGTGAGGCTCTGAGGCTGATACGCCAGACAAATTTCCAGTTGAGCAGAAGCTGTTGTTCAGTCAGAAGCAAAGATGTAGACAACGCAGAGAGAAGCTGGCATTTGAGTATCTGATTCCAGTTGTCTCTGAGGCCAGCTGCCCTGGCCCTTCTCACAGTTTGGGTACATGAGCCAATAAAGTCTCTGGTTGGGACACCTGTGCTCTGGTCAAACCTGGGCCATGGGACTTCCTAGGTGGCGCAGTGGTAAAGAATCCGCCTGCCGATGCAGGGGACACGGGTTCGAGCCCTGCCCTGGGAAGATTCCACATGCCACGGAGCAGCTAAGCCCGTGTGCCACAACTATTGAGCCTGTGCTCTAGAGCCCGTGAGCCACAACTACTGAGCCCACGTGCCACAACTAATGAAGCCCCGTGCTCCACAACAAGAGAAGCCACTACAATGAGGAGCCTGAGCACCACAGTGAAGAGTAGCCCCCGCTCTCAGCAACTAGAGAAAGCCCGTGTGCAGCAACAAAGACCCAACACAGCCAATAAATAAAAATAAATAAATTAATTAATTAGTTTAAAAAAAAAAAAAACCTGGGCCATGAGGGACTTCTATAAATTCCTAATCACCCAATTGCCACTGAGGCAGGAGTGCCTTAGAGACGGTCTACAACCTGCCCCTGTGCACAGACTTGATTTACTTTATGCCCTCTCTATCGTATGAGGCCCAAGGGAGATCTTTGGAGGGTCAATGCTCCTAAGGCTTATCTTTTACCTACATGCCCATGCTGAAAGCTGCAGGACCACTCTGTGGGTCTTTTCAGAGGGATGCAGATCATCAACATGTACTCAAAAGATACAAATGTTTTGCTTACGCCAACATTTATTTTTCTCTTCCTTCTTAGTTGCGGAACCCTGATTTTATTCAAGGCAGCAATTCACCTATCTAAAAGGAATTTTGGGGGGGAGGATAAATTGGGAGATTGGGATTGACATATACACACTACTATATATAAAATAGATAACTAAAAAGAACCTACTGTATAGCACAGGGGACTCTACTCAATACTCTGTAATGACCTATATGGGAAAAGAATCTAAAAAAAGAGTCAATATACGTATATGTATAACTGATTCACTTTGCTGTACACCCGAAACTAACACACCATTGTAAATCAACTATACGCTAATAAAAATGTTTTAAAAAAAAGTATTTCCCATCCTCTCTTGAAGCTAGGTGTACCATGTGACCAAGTTCTGGCCAATGACATGCAAGTAGAAATATCGTATGGTACTTCTGAGGCGTCTCCTTAAAAGGAGGAAAAGTTCTTATTCCCTCCCTTTTCACCTTTCTTCTGCTTGGAATGTGGATTTCTAATAGCTGTCTTGAACCATGAGACAATAAACCAATGAGAGCTCCACTGCCATCCAGCACCTGGGTTCCTTCTACCTTGCTCTTCACCTTCATTAGCTCATTGTCTCAAGGTCCAAGATGGCTGTTAGAAGTCCGTGTAACACTTCGTTGCACATAATAGACAAAATGAGGGAAAAAAAGTGCATAAACAAGATAAAATTTTATTTCTCTCAAGTTTTTTTTCTTAAGAGATAAAGTTCTGAGAATTCCCTGGTGGTCCAGTGGTTGGGACTCCATGCTTTCACTGCAAATGGCCTGGGTTCAATCCCTGGTTGGGGAACTAAGATCCTTCAAGCCTCATGGCTTGGCCAAAAAAAAAAAAAAAAGAGGGAGAGAGAGAGAGTTCTGTCTTGTTTATGCTACTGTTATTTTGAGCTTTGTGTGTTACATGCATCTGGACCTAATCCTCCATCAAGTAACCTAGGGTGGGCACTGGAATATACTGAAGTCAGTGATGGGTCCAGTTCTAGGCTGACTGTGAGTTAAAGGTACTGCCCCATGGGAATCTGCTCCCCACCTTCAGAATCCTCCTAAATTTGCTAGAATCTTCCACCAAGCACACTGAGTAGAGAGGCTCCATCTGGGCTCCTTCTGAGAGGAAGAAGACTGAGAGAGGTGCTGCTCTTAATCTTTGTTTCCTCATTGAGGGCAAGGCTTCAGGTTTCCTATAAAAACTTACTGAGTCCAAGCTCGCTCTGCTTGCCACACAACAGGCCAATGAATTGGAGGCGAGGTGCTGAGACAAGGAATACGGCTTTATTTGGAAGGGTAACAGACCGAGAAGATGGCAGATTAGTGTCTCCAAAAAACCATCTTACCAGGGTCTGGATGCCAGTTTGTTTTACAGAATCAGAGGGGGAGAGGCGGTGAGGAAGTAAAGTAAAAAGGGCCATCAGTCTTACAAAACATCTCTGGGAATGACCAGTCTCAGTGAAGCTTCCTTTCTGCAGCCATTCACAGGTGGGCAGAGATCTCTGAGGCAGGCCACTGTGTATGATTATAATAACGAAAGTAACAAAAAGCAAAGGTTAAAGTCAAACATGGAGTCCAATTTAGCTCTCCCTTGTTATAAAATGTCTCTGCTTCTTTGTTTCATCAACTCAGGAGATCTCTGTAGGACCCAGAGCCTAAACTACCACTCCCCAATAATGTGAGCCACATATGCAATTAAAAATTTTCTAGTAGCCACATTTAAAAAAGATAAAAAGAGATAGGTAAAATTAATTTGAACACTATAGTTTACTTAACCCTGTGTATACAAAATATTATCATGTTCAACATAAGCAATGTAATCAATATAAACGGAATTATTATAAATTGTATTGGGTCAAATATAATCAGTATAAAAATTATTGAGATATTTTACATCCTCTTTTTTGTTCTAAGTCTTTGAAATCCAGTGTATAATTTACATTTAACAGTGCATCTCAGCTTGGGCTGGCCACATTTTAAGTGCTTAGCAGTCCCATGTGCTTATTCTCTACCATATTGAACAGAGCAAGTCTATAAAACAGGGAAGAGCTAACTTGGACTCCATTTTCAATCCGTTTCTTTGACTTTACCCTTGCTTTTGGCTGCTTTTGTTATTATAATCATATATGATGGCCTGCCTCAGGCAATCCTGCCCTTCTGCCTGAATGTTAATCTAAAGTGCCTCTGTTCAGCTCACAGGCAGACAATCTGCCCTGCCCACCTGTGAATGGCTACAAGAAAGAAGAAATTAATACATCCCCTCTCTGAGGCTGGTCATTCCTGGAGATGTTTTGCAAGACTGATGGCCCTTTTATTTTATTTCCCTGTCACCTCTCCCTCTCTATTCTGCCTTCTTACTTTACTTCCTCACCACCTCTCCCTCTTTGATTCTATAAAAGAAACAGGCACCCAGACCTCAATAAGATGGTTTTTCGGACACACTAGTCTGCCATCTTCTTGGTCTGCTGGCTTTCCAAATAGTCGTATTCCTTGCCTCAAACACCTTGTCTCCAATTCATTGGCCTGTGGGTGTGCAGCAAGCAGATTGAGCTTGGACTCAGTAACGTCTAGACTCTGCCTCTTCTCTCCTTCGAAGTCAGCCAGTTCCATCTTCTTGTCTCTGGTTGTAATTTCATTGTGAGGTTATTGTCTCTCTGTCTGACTCTTTGAATTGATGCATTTTTAGGAGTGCCTTTAAATCTTTTAGATCTTCTTTGTCTTCTGGTCCCTATGGTCATGGACCAGCCCATCTCCATTCTTCTACTAGCCTCCACGAGCCCAGCTGTTTGGAAGGGAAGTTCAGAGGGGTGAAGTTCCTTAGGTGCTTCTCGGAGACTTGGCTGATCCTTCACATGGGCAGTCTCACGCTACTGCTACCCAATGCCAAGAGTTAAGATCTTAAAAAGGAAACAGAAAGAGTGGGAGGAAAAATCATCTGATGAGTGAGGTTATTCTTCGTGTCAATCACTTGGAAAACTGACAAGCCCTCAGACTGGAAATAAAAAATGTGATACAGGCAAGGTGAAGGCAAAAGTGTAACAGGGAAAAGCCAAATCTGACTACATTTTGGACCTGTTTCTTTTACTTTAACCTTTGCTTTCCACTGCATTTGTTTACTAAAAGGATACTGTCTACACAAAATGGCCCGCCTCGGGGAACCCTGCCCCTCTGCCTGAATATTAAACCAAAGTGCCTTTGTTCAGGGAAGCATCCTGATTCTGTCCACCTGCGGATGGCTGCAAGAAAGAAGAAATTAACACATCTCCTCCCAGAGGATGGGCATTCCAGGGGATATTTGTAAAACTTACGGCCTTTTTACTTTACTTCCTCATCTCCTCCCCTTCTCTGTTCTATAAAAGAAACCGGCATCCAAACCCTGATAAAATGGTTTTTCAGAGACATTAGTATGCCATCTTCTCAGTCTGCTGGCTTTCTGAATAAAGTTGTATTCCTTGCCTCAACACCTCATCTCCAATTTATTGGCCTGTGGTGCGGCAAGCAGAGTGAGCTTGGACTTGGTAACAAAAGGGCTTTCTCTCTTTTGGCCATCAGTTCCCACAGGCAGGAGTTTGTCATATGACCCTTAGTACCTAAAGACAGGTGAGGCCCTGGAGCATGAGGGCTCAAGAAGGGGCTGGAGAAGTTGTAATTCCTGTGGGTAGAGCAGTAATCTTCAGGGAATTCCTGGGAGTTCCGGTGGTTAGGGCTCTGTGCTTTCACTGTCAAGGGCTGGGATTTAACCCCTGATCAGGGAACAAAGATCCCACAAGCCGTGTGGTGTGGCCCAAAAGAGAGAAAAACAAAAGAGAAGAGCAGTAATCTTCAAACAGTGCCCTGTGAAGTTCCTGTATGTAGAGATCTTTGGGGGCTGCCTGGCAAAAGACACAGGGGGAGCAAAGAGGAGGCCTAGTGGGTAGAACTCTGTGCTCTCCAAGCTCCCCCTCAACCTGAGCAGGGCCTCTATTATCTATTTAAACCTTAAAGTTTTACATATTCTTTCAGTTTTTAAATGGCTTCACTACTTTAAAAGGCAAAACAGAACAACTGAAAATGGCTGAGATAGATGAAAAAAAACTGATGCTCAGAGATGGTAGGTGATTTTTCTAAGATCACACAGCTAATCGTAGGTAAAGCCAGGATTCAAATGACTAGGTCTGTCTTCTAAAGCTAAACTCCTTTTACAAGAGAAACAGGTAATTTCTTTGGCTGGCTGTAAAGATATGTTCTGCCTAGAGAGTCATGGGACCAAGGAGAGAGCCCATGCTCTTTCATGGAAGGATGGATCTTCAACATGTAGTGATGGTAATTGAGCTTTACAAACTCCTGCTGAGAATGTGGCCCTAACAAGCAGAGGAGAGGAAGTCTTGGGACTCCACAAGAGAATACTGACATTTTATATTTCAAGAAACAGCACTTTTGGGCTTCTTAGGTGGCGTAGTGGTTAAGAATCCACCTGCCAATGCAGGGGACACAGGTTCAAGCCCTGCCCCAGGAAGATCCCACATGCCACGGAGCAACGAAGCCCATGTGCCACAACTACTGAGCTTGTGCTTTAGAGCCCGTGAGCCACAACTATTGAGCCCATGTGCTGCAACTACTGAAGTCCACGGGCCTAGAGCCCGTGCTCCACAACAAGAGAAGCCACGGCAATGAGGAGCCCGCGCACCACAACGAAAAGTAGCCCCCACTCACTGCAACTAAAGAAAGCCTGTGCATAGCAAAAAAAGACCCAACACAGCCAGTAAAATAAATAAATAAATTTATTTAAAAAAAAAGAAAGAAACAGCACTTTTTTCTTTTTGGCCGTGATATGCGGCATATGAAATCTTAGTTCTCCAACCAGGTATGGAACCTGTGCCCCCTGCAGTGGAAGCACGGAGTCTTAACCACTGGACTGCCAGGGAAGTCCCAAGAAACAGCACTTTTTTATGAAAAAGAAAAATTGTTTGAAATATGTGAGAAGATTGAACTTTAACATACCTTCTCTGGGCTCTTCAAGCCTGTATTGTATCTATCTACCTACACCACCTTGGAGGTCAAGAGGACTTATGCCTTAAATGGTTCATAGCTGCACATGAACATGGTCTCAGGACCACATCAAGCTGTTCTCCTTCCACTCGGAACACTTTAAAAAACATGTGTTCAGTAAAAAGGGGAAGGAAGGAAGAAAGGGAGAGGGAAAGAGAAGAGAGGAAGGGAGGATGGAAAGAAGGGAGGGACAGATGGAGTGACTAACGGGAGACAGAGTTAAGTAGGTCCCCTCTGTATTCCTCCAACACATCAAGCATGTTGCTGCCTCAGGGCCTTTGCACTGCTTCCCTCTTTTCCAGAAATCCTCACACCTTATTTCTTTCCTTCACTGAGGTTTCTGCTGAATGCAGAGGCCTTCCTTGACTACTCTATCTAAAAGAGCACCTACCACTCTGACCCTGCTTTTTCTTCACAGCACTCGTTAGCATCTAACATATTTGTTTCCTTACTTTAAGAAAATCATTATTAAATTTTATTTCACAGTTGTGAGGTGTACTGACAGGTATTTTATATATTTACTTTTTTTTTTTGGCCGCACTGCTTGGCTTATGGGATCTTAGTTCCCTGACCAGGGATTGAATTCCCAGGAGTGAATTGCAGAGTCCTAACCAGTGGACTGCCAGGGAATTCCCTATGTTTACTTATTTTTTTTTAATTCTTTTTTTTCAAATTAATTAATTAATTAATTTTATTGGCTGTGTTGGGTCTTCATTGCTGCACACAGGCTTTCTCTAGTTGCAGCAAGCGGGGGCTACTCTTCATTGTGGTGCACAGGCTCCTCATTGTGGTGGCCTCTCTTGTTGTGGAGCACAGGCTCTAGGCACATGGGCTTCAGTAGTTATGACACATGGGCTCAAGAGCACAAGCTCAATAGTTGTGGTTCACGGGCTTAGTTGCTCATGGGCTCAAGAGCACAAGCTCAATAGTTGTGGTTCACGGGCTTATTTGCTCCATGGCACGTGATATCTTTCTGGGGCAGGGATCGAACCCGTGTCCGCTGCATTGGTAGGCGGATTCTTAACCACTGTGCCACCTAGGAAGTCCCGTGTTTACTTTTTAACGTATGATTTCCTTTTCTCCACTAGAATGTAAGCTCCCAAGCTACAGAGACTTCATTTTGTTCTTCATTTTAGTCTCAGATAATAGAATAGTGCCTAGCACACAGGAATCTCTCAATAAATGTTAAATGGAAGAACCAACAAAATGAACAAATCATGGTCCAGACATAATGACATAATGGGGGTTTTGAAACAAATTCTAGCACAAGCCATCTTCCAGGGTGCCCAGCGATGAGGATGAATGTGGCTGTCCTCAGGGTACCTGTCATTTGTCTGGGTTCACATGGCAGAGTGCACTGAGTATTGGCAGGGCCAGGGACATTCCAAGGAATGTGTTAGTCATCTTGGCAGGACCCTGGCGGCCTCCAGAGAGCCGTGGGACACAGGCAGAGCCATGAATCCTGGCCTCACCCAGAAGGGCAAACGCCCAGCTATGGGAGCTGGTGGCCACCTTGGCACCTATCTTTCTCTGGGACTGTGTCTGGGAGATGGAGCTCCTGGGTATCAGACTGATGTTTCTGGGCAATGATTTCTGGGTCTGGGTGAGTTATCTGGCTGTGGACTTCTTCAGGTGGCATTTGGAGTCCTGGGTACCAGGCTACCTGGGAAAGCATGGATTGACATGGCAATTCTTTCTCTATGGCAAAGGAGAGGTTGAAACTGAAATGCAGAAGGAATTGGACTCCATGCACCTGTCATGCCTCACCCTCAAGAGACCCAAGAAGGTTCATGTTTTGGTAATTCAATTCTATGTCATAGAGTTTTGGGGCCTTCAGTTTGAAAGTTGGCTTTCAGATCTGGAAGGTGGCCTTACTGCAGTGTCTTTTTTTTTTTTTAAATAATAACCAGAAAAAAAAATTTTTTTTCTCTTCCACCAGTGCCAAAATACAAGGTTTTGGGGCCGTAGTGCTTGCAGATTCTGAGAGAAAGTAGCACTGCCCCAAGACTGGATGCATCTATTTAGCATAAATCATGAATGAGGGTATGTGCAGACAGAAACAGGGTGAAGAGGGTTTTAAACTTCCCAAAATGATGGTTGCAACCATTCCAGGTGAACAGAAAGCTTTTTTTCTTTTTCTTTTTTTCAGGAGACCAATCAAAGGGAAGATTCCTGGGAAAGAGAGGAATCAGACCAGAGGTATAGTCTGCAAAACCCAGGAACTATTCTGTGTCTTCAGTGCCTTGAGGAGTTTCCAATCTAGAACCATGATCATCTTTGCTAGAGTCGGCATGCCCTGGCTGAGGACGTACCTTAGGATGGCCACCTCAGGCCATGATAACACAGTGTCTCTGTTAACGGAGATGTGATTGTATTAGTTGTGGGAAAGGGTTCCTAAGTTACTACTCAAAAGAGAATCCCCAAATTCAGTGGCTTAAAGAGCAAATAAGCTGATCTCCCTCTTATATAACATCAGAGATGAGTGTTTAGGTCAGCAGGTAACTCTGCTTCTTGAGGTCATTTAGAGGCCAGGTTCTTTCCCCCCGTGGCTCCTCCACCCCCTATGGTTTTTTAAATTTGTTTTGGTTTTGGTTTTTTTGGCTGCATTGGGTCTTCGTTGCTGCACATAGGCTTTCTCTAGTTGCCTCGAGCAGGGGATACTCTTCGTTGTGGTGTGTGGGCTTCTCATTGCGGTGGCTTCTCGCGTTGAGGAGCAGGGGCTCCAGGTGTGTGAGCTTCAATAGTTGTGGTACACGGGCTTAGTTGCTCTGAGGCATGTGGAATCTTCATGGACCAGGGCTTACTGCATTGGCAGGGGGATTCTTAACCACTGAGCCCCCAGGGAAGTTTCCCCTATGGTTTATCTTATCTCCCTGGTTGAAGTGGGGTCTTTGCCTTGTCCAGATTCCAGAAGCAGGGAGGGAGGAAAAGACACTGTGTCAAACCTTTTTTTTTTTTTTTTTTTTTCTTTCCTTTTTGGCTGCATTGATCAGCTTGTGGGTTTCCCCACCACGGATTGAACTCGCGCCCTCGGCAGGGAAAGCCCAAAGCTCCTGACTACTGGACCGCCAGGGAATTCCTTTTTCTTTTCCTTCCTTTTCTTTTCTTTTTTTTTTTTTTCTTCTTTGTTTACATTAAGCATTTTGAGACTAAGTTCAAGGAATATAGGTTGAACTATGAACCCCTTTAGGATAAAAACTAATTAAAAAATCATCTTTGTATCACCAAATTCCCAAGTCTAGTACAGTAACTACACATCAATGGTGCCTGATAAATATTTGTTGAAGTTTGTGTTAATTAAGCTTCTTTTGGTTACAGGAAAATATTATGGGGAGTTTAGTGCAAGGCTTCTCTAGAACTGAAATAAAGGAGCTAAGTAATCATGTCTTGGAAAGAATAGGAACTAGCATGGCTACAGGGACTTTGGCAGCTAGAGGTCATGGACACTTTCTCTAGGGCAACACTCTGGATTCAGCTCCCCAAGCCCTCAGGCTTGATATTGATTCACTGAATGCTTCAGATTTACAGGCAGGAGAATGTGACTGTTCCAGGCTGGACCAGCTGTCAAACACTCTCAGCGAGCCCCAGCCAGGAGCAGGCAGGAGAGACACAGAAATGACCCCTGGGTGCCGCCCATGTATTGAACCTGTTTCCAGAGAAAGGAAAACTGTTACATGAATTATTACCCAAATACCTGACTGTATCCTGGCTCAGGAAGTCTTACAAGCTTCAGTTTGCTAAGTGCTGATGCCCAGCAGGGGAGATGCAGCAGCCAAAGGGTAGGATAGGTTATTCAAAGTAGCTGAGCCACGGAGGTGGTTTTGAGAATGTGTAAGTTTGGTACACACACTAGGCAGTGGTAGTCTTGGTAGAGTCCCAGCTTGCCACTTTTATGCTTTACAACTTTCCCAGGAGGCTTTGGGAGGCACCTTGAGGGTCTAATAAACCCCCACCATAAGCGTGGGTCTATAGGCTTCTGGAGGTCCTGAATCTTCTGCCTTTACCTGGCTGTGCCTGGACCCGAGGGATGAGTGGAGGCTCAATCCAGTCTCTCTTCCACCACTAAGGTCACACTGTGGCTTCCTGCCCTTTCTGAAGCCAGAAGCATGGGACCCCTAGGTCTGCCAGGCAGTTTGCCTAGGTATCTCATTCCAGAGGGGCTTACCACTCCTTCCTGAAAGTGGGTGCAAAGAGCAACATTATTCCAAAACAAGCACCATACCAAGAACCACAACTCACCTGCCCCAACCCTCCCACAGATGCCACAGTGCTCCGACTCTGTACTCTTGAAATAAACTGGAGACACAAGTATCTTATATTCTGCAGTGAGTAACCGGTATGATCCTATTTCATGTTGGTGTTGGGAGGGAGGCTGGTTGTAACTAGCTCTGTCTCCCCAGGTGGGTTTAAGATTAGGAAGACTACTCAGTTGGTCTCCATCACGCAGCTGGAAAGGTTATGAAATTGCCTATTTGTATAGGGAAATTGGACAGCTTGACTTGGCTGCCTTAGAAGGAATCGGGTGCAATTTTCTGGCAACTAGCCAGCCTAGATTAGCCAGTCTGACAAAGGGCTTCCCAAACTGCTTGAATAAATGAGAAGGAAAGGGGTCCACATGCTCTTGAGCTTCATTTTCTCCTTCTGTGCGCCCTGGGTCAATGGCCCTGTGTAATGCTATCTGGCGTGTGTTTGTGCCATTGGGCTACACCCAGTTTGAGTTGCCTGTGAAAGTAGTACAAGGCTTTGGGAAGGCTTTGATTATCTATTGCCGTGTAACAAATTACCTCAAAATTTAGCAACTCAAAGTCACAGTTATTATCTGTTTTTGTTTTTTTTGTTTGTTCGTTCTTGTTTTAGTTTTTTTTGGCCATACATGGCTTGAGGGATCTTAGTTCCCCAACCAGGGATTAAACCGGGGCCACGGCAGTGAAAGCACTGAGTCCTAACCACTGGACCGCCAGGGAATTCCCATTTATCTCAGTTTCTGTGGTCAAGAATCTGGGCATAGCTTAGGTGGGTGCCTATGGTCCAGAGTCTCTCACAAGGCCGCAGTCAATTTGTTGACTGGGGCTGCAGACATTATGAGGCCCTACAAGGGGTAGGATCTGCCTTTCAGCTCACTCACATGGCTGTTGACAGGCTTTGGGTCCTCTATGACTTTTGGCTAGAGACATCAGTTTATTGTCATCTGGGCTCCTCTACAGGACAACTCAAAACATGACAGTTGACTTTCCTCAGAGAGTTAGTTTCCAAGATGGAAGCCACAGTCTTTTTGTAACCTAATCTTGGAAATGACATCCCATCACTTTTGCTGTATTTTATTTGTTAGAAGTGAGTCACTACACCCAATCTAAACTGAAGGGGAGGGCTTCCTAGGTGGCACAGTGGTTAAGAATCCGCCTGCCATGCAGGGGACACGGGTTCAATCCCTGGTCCAGGAAGATTCCACAAAAAAAAAATAGAAGAAAAATAAATAAATAAACTGAAGGGGAGAGGATTACCCCCAAAAAAGTCATTGGGAATCATCTGCAAGGAAGCCTACCACAGTCAGTCCCAGAGATGTGATGACAATAAGGGATTTGTCACTGGTCTGTCAGTTCTAGGAGATGCCAGGATAGAGGAATGAGATATTATTGAAGTCAAGGACTGGTGGCCAAAGCTAGGAGCTGAGATGTCTGGGTGGAGAGGCCAGGCAGAAGAGGAACCAAAGAATGAGGGAGAGCCAATAATAGACATGGCCTGAGATAGGAAAAAGTGCAAATGATTCGACGGGGTACTGAGGAAGCAGTCTGGGGAAGCCTGCACATAACACACAGATGTTCTCTTATGCTTATGGGGCAGGATCTTGAGGTACGAGGCTGGGCAGAACAGATGCAGGTGGGTGGTGGTACAGTTACACAGGAAAGGAAATAATGAGGGTCATTGATCTGTTCTGGGACAAGCTGATTTTGTAGCGCCTGTGCAGATGTTCTCTGGGCAACTGAAAAAGGAGACATCTTGAAACAGTCTGCACGTGTAGGGTTGGGAACACACTCAGACTTAGGGGCAGAGGCAGGAGCAGTGGCCATCAAGGTAAACGAAGGAACAGTCAGATCTTGGGCAACTACTACTAAAAATGTCTCTAACACACTTACCTCCTCTCTTTGAGACCCGTCATGAACCTGCCACCCTGATTTTGTATTTACATCTTCCTTCCTTCCTTGCTTTCTTTCCGTGGACCAGTTTAAAGGTCTTTATTGGATTTGTTACAATACTGCTTCCGTTTTATGTTTTGGTTTTTTGGCTATGAGGCACGTGGGATCTTAGCTCCCCAACCAGGGACTGAACCCACACCCCCTGCGTTGGAAGGCGAAGTCTTAACCACTGGACCACCAGGGAAGTCCCTGTGTTCACATTTTTCTTGAACTCCACTACATTTTTTGAACAATAAATTTATTTTTAGAACAGTTTTAGATTTATGGAAAAATTGAGGCAGTCCTACAGACGGTTTCGATTACCCTCGGTTTCTCCTATAATTGACAGCTTACATTAGGATGGTACATTTGTTACAATTAATGAACCAATATGATACATTATCATTATCATTGAGTATAAGTCCATTATCATTATCATTGAGTATAAGTCCATAGTTTATTCAGATTTCCTTAGTTTTTTAACCTAATGTCCTTTTTTTCTGTCCCTGGATCCCATCCAGTATACCACATTACATTTAGTTGTCATGTCTCCTTAAAGTCCTTTGCCTGTAACAGTTTCTCAGACTTTCCTTGTTTTTGGTGACCTTGACAGTTTTGAGGAATACTAGTCAGGTATTTTTAGAATGTCCCTCTATTGGGGTTTTTTTGTTTTTTTGTTTTTAAAGTCTTTATTGAATTCATTACAATATTGCTTCTGTTTTTTATGTTTTGGGTTTTTTGGCTGCGAGGCATATGGGATCTTAGCTGCCTGATCAGGGATTGAACCCGAACCCCCTGCACTGGAAGGCGAAGTCAACCACTGGACCGCCAGGGAAGTCCCCCCTCTATTGGGATTTGTCTGATTAGACTGAGGTTGTGGGTTTTGGGGAAAAAGACCACAGAGCTGAAGTGCTATTCTCATCACCTATATCATTGGTCATGTTGACCTTGATCACCGGACTGAAGTTGTTTGCCAGTTTCCTCCTAAAGTTACTCTTTTTTTCCACTTTTCTATATTGCACTCTTTGGAACTACATCACTATGAGCAAACTACACTTTAGGAGTGAGGAGTCATCCTCTACCTCCTCTGAGGGTGGAACACCTACACAGATTATTTAGGATTATTCTGCATGAGAGATTTGTCTTTTCTCCCTATTTATTTATTTACTCAATCATTTATTTATATTAGTTTGGCCTCATGGATACTTATTTCATACTTTGGGTTATAATCCAATACTACATTATTTTGTTTACCCAAATTGTTCTAGCTCTGGCCATTGGAAGCTCTTTTAGTTGACTTCTCTGTTGCTTTGACATACCACCATTATTGTGATAGTTTTTTGTTTTTGTTTTTTAGTACTTCCTTATTTTCTGGCAGTTTATTGTGTATATTTCTTGCTCCAGTCCTAGAATCAGCCTTTTCTCCAAGGAGTCCTGTTTCCTTTCATTGGAGAATGGTATTAGGAACTAAGATCTGGGTGGGTTTAACTGTATTTTCATCCTTTACTATTTCCTGACTTAAGGTAAAGTTGCTATATGTTTGCTACTTTTGTTTCCATTTTGGCTTCTAATTTCTTTGTATACTTTGCTACAAATTCTCATTTGCGTTCTCTCTACATTTTATTTGATTTACTTATTTTTAAATTTTTGGCTGTACTGCGAGTCTTGTGGGACTTAGTTCCCCCACCAGGGATTGAACCTGGGCCCCAGCAGTGAAAACACAGAGTCCTAACTACTGGACCTCCAGGGAATTCCCATCTCTCTACATTTCATTTTATTATTTTTTTTGCTGCACTGGGCCTTGGTTGCTGTGAGCGGCTTTTTCTCTAGTTGTGGCGAGCAGGGGCTTCTCATTGCCATGGCTTCTCTTGTTGCAGACCACAGGCTCAAGGTGCGTGGCCTTCAGCAGTTGCAGCACTTGGGCTCAATAGTTGTGGCTCAAGGGCTTAGTTGCTTCTCGTCATGTGGGATCTTTCTGGCCCAGGGATCGAACCTGTGTTCTCCTCCATTGGCAGGCAGATTCTTAACCACTGTGCCACCAGGGAAGTCCCCTCTCTACATTTTAAAGCTGCTTAGATGGGCTTTGGCTAGACTGATGTTCATGGGTTGTCATCACTAGACTCTTCAATCACATTTACTCTTTCGAGTCTATACATGAGCTCCTGCAGCCATTTTCTTCCTTCCTAATGTAAAGGTATTGCCATTTTGTAAAATAAAACTGTAACATTTGCCTTGAGTTTGTAAACCTGTTAAAATTAGAATTGTATAAAACTTTTTGGGGGGAAGGAGACAGGGAGTCATCTGGACATCTAGAGAGTTCGGTTGGGTTGGGACCCTGCACCAGAAAAGGCCTGAGTTTCACAAAGATACGTCCATTTTCTGTGCCTAATAAAAAGCCTGGACCGAAGGAAAGGGGAGCAGTATTTATGGTGTTTTTAATAATTTATCTTTGCTGCTGCCACCCTGAAACCGAAGCATGGCCAAATATCCCTCTCTCTTCAGTTTAACACAGCCTGAGCTTTTACAGAAGGAGCTTTTTCAAATACATACACGCACACACACACACAATTGAACATGTAAAAGTATAGATTTTTTTACAAACAGCATAGAAATAGTGACCTGAGTAAAATTTTCTTATTCTAAGATAATCATGATTTGCCCAATTGTCATTATTGCAGACCTGGGATTCTTCAAGCTCTCACTTCTGTCTCTTAGCTTGAGGTGGAGGAAGGGGGCCAGTGTTGCTGGGTCTGATGGGTGTCTGAGATCTTTCCAGGCCCTTCCTGGGCATGGGTCCCCATTTGCCCTTTGGACCAGCTTGGGATACCTGGCCCTCTCTGGTTCTCCTAATTTCCAGCTCACTGACTCCAGCAGTCATCTTCTGGGCTTCAAGTCAGCTGGGTCTAATTTTCCAAATGTCCCTCCTGGTGGCCCTTTTTCCCTGCCCTGGAAGTTCTACGCTTTTTTCTATCCTATGTAGCTATCCAAAGATCATTTCTGAAGGTCCTGATAAGCCTGGTTATACTCTTCCTTAGTGCCACGTCTCTTGCTAGCTTTAAGTAAAGTGTCAACACTGGTCAGGTGGCCTCTGGAAGCCACTGCCTTCTCAACTTGGAGTCCATCCCTTTTCTGGGGTGCTGTCACTGCTCTTTCCTTCCCATGCCTCCTAGTGGCTCCATCAGGAAGGTTCTTTTTTTAGCCTCTGAAATGCACAGTTTTTTTTTTTGTTGTTTTTTTTTTAACTCATTTATTTGGCTGCACTGGGTCTTAATTGCAGCATGCGGGATCTAGTTCCCTGGCCAGGGATCAAACCTGGGCCCCCTGCATTGGGAGCACGGAGTCTTAACCACTGGACCACCGGGGAAGTCTCTGAAATGCATATATTTAAAAAAAATTTTTTTTAAATATTTATTTATTTGGCTGTGTCAGGTCTTAGTTGTGGCATGTGGGATCTTTCGTTGCAACACGCGGGCTTCTCTCTAGTTGTGGTGTGCGGGCTCCAGAGTGCATGGGCTCAGTAGTTCCTGAGAGCAAGTTTAGCTGCCCCAGGAATGTGGGATCTTAGTTCCCTGACCAGGGATGGAACCCATGTCCTCCCGCATTCTTAACCACTGGACCACCAGGGAAGTCCCTGATAATGTTTGTTAAATCAAGAAGATTGACCTATTCAAGTTCAATGACTGCAAATCCTTTCTTAGTCAAATTCTGAATAGGGACCAAGTATTCCAAGTAGTTCTCATTTTATCCCTTACTAATCCCTCCAATCCCAGTTGGTTTTTGCAATATAAATCACCGCAGTTTAATATCCAAAAAGTACTTTAAACATCTAACAAGGTGCTTGCTTAAGGCAGAGATAAAATGGGGTGTCCACTGAAGAAGTAGCTGAAAACGCTAGCCTCTCCTATGTGCCTAGTTGATTATTTAGCAGGGCAGAGTGAACATTCTTCTGGGGGATCTCATGGTGACTGAATCAAATGAAGTGGCAAAATTACTGCAAACCTCACATTTTCACTGTCTGAGAGAATTGACTGTTTGTGTAGCTCCATTAAAACTAGAGTTTTCTTAAGGGTCCTATAAGTCAGGGGATGTCTTGTCTCAGTAACGTTTAATCTATATAGAACAAAAATATGCTTGAGTTGGTTACTAGGGTGAAATTACAATGAGCTATAAATTGAAAGTCTTGACTAATGTTGATGCAGTGGAAGTTGTATTCACAATTTCTCCCTTTCCATAGTACCTGTCACTATTGAGATAGACCACTAGTTCTGTCAATGACATTGTCAAAGTTAAAGGCGCACTGTATCTAGAGAAAAGAAAGCCTTGTCATCATCAAAGGGAACCTGGTAAACCTATTTTCTTCTTTCTTTGTAGATTTACGTGGACATTTGCTCTGCTGCCATTGTTCCTGCAATTTCATCCATCACAACAGAAGCTAGTGAAAGGGTATAAAAAGCTTCTCAGTGTTTTTTGTTACAAAGATTTTTATTTGTGATTACTTTCCTCTGAAAAGGAAAAATCCTACTTGGAAGACCTAAAGTACTAGCACATCTTAAGCAGAGGGCAAGGTTCCTTGCAGGCGGGGGAAGGTCCTATGGGGACAGGATCTGAGGTTGCACGTCCACATGGGCACATGCAGTTAAAGCACATGCAGTTAAAGCTGACACTTAACTTCAGCATTTTTTGCTGAGCCATAGGCTCTGTTCTCTGACCCAGGCCTGAGACAGGCTTATATCAACCTAATTGCTTCAGCTCCAAACCTTCTTTTAAAACTGCAAATCTTCCAGATTGCTATACTTCTTAGCTTTCCACTGAGAGCATATTTTTTTTTTTTTGCTAACCTGTGAGAACGTGTATCTCAGGGAAAACTAAGGCAAACGCCTGGGGTTTTTGCCATAAAAGGGTAATGGGATCATACACACCAGAATTGGATTATTTTATCTCCAGTTAAGAACTGGAGATAAAATAATCTGTATTTTAAATCCTGTACCTTGGAGAGAAATTCAATTGCTGTTGAAGAGTATATCAATTATTAAGTGCGGAACCAATGCTATTTTGGTTGCATCTACAATGAGAAGATCATTTCCAGGAATATCATACGCTTCGGTTCAGTTAACGCCAGCCCCAATCTTTCCTCTGAGGCAGAAATAATAGCACTGAGTGTAGAGGGGGCGGAGGGGTGGATTGCGGGGCAGGGAATAGATTGTTATAGGGACATAAGGGTAAGAATGGCGGGTGTTTTTGAAAGCTGACTCCTAAATCAGTTAATTTTGACTCATTAATGTTGATAAAGGCAGCTCTCCTCTTTGCAGAATGGAGAGAACACAGCAGGGAACTTTCCATTCATTTTGAAAATGTCTTTGATTTTTCTTGTGAGTAGAATCCTCTCTCAGGCTGTTTGAATATGCCCTGTGACGTGATAAGGGACAGAGTGGGGGAATCCCCCTCTCTCTTACTTGGCTCTCCCACTTCCTTCCCATCTGGGCACAAGACATGCTTTGCTGGAAAGCGTCACCTCCTGATCTTGAGCACCAAATTAGGAGTTGTGTCCCTGAGATGTCTATCTACCATCAGGGCACCAGCCTTTTAAATTTCTTTCCTTGTTTCCTATAGTTTGTGAGCCAAGACACAGAGAACTGCTAGATCCACATCCAGTCCTTTCTGGACAGTTTATTTTTTTTGCAAACAATTTTATTGAGATAGAATTCACAATTAGCTCATTTAAAGTGTTTAACTCAATGGCGGACAGTTCTTTTCTCGCAGCCCCTGCTCTGCTCCCACACTCTCTCCTTCCTCCAGGGACGGGAATGGGTAGATGGTAGGACACAGACATGACTGGAGCTGATTCTAAGAACTTTTCTAACTAAAGCACCTGTTGGGTAAGGAATATAGGGGCACCCACTCACTCAGGGTTGGGGCCAGCTAAATGAATAGGGCTTCCACAGGAAGCTGGCATATACTGTAGTACAGGGGGAAGCAGTGCCAAGATCTCTGCCAGGATGCCAACCATTTAACAAAACTGAAGTGGTTTTTCAGAAAGAGCCTGGATTTCTCAAGTTGGTCAATTCCAGCCTCCCTATATGCATACATTGATACTGCCAGTTCAGCACTCAGAGAACATTTATTTTAATCAACAGTAATGATCATTCATTCCTTCACTCAACAAATAGTTATTGAACTTCAACAAGGAGCCTGGCAGTGTTCTAGGAGCTGGTTACACCATTGTGAACTAGACCCATGATCTCTGCTCTCAAAAGGAGTGAGCAGAGTCTGGTAGGGAGATAGATGACAAACGGGAAACAGGTGGATGAGCATGTTTTTTCATAGTGATAAGGGAATAAAAAATAGGTTGAGGGGCTCCCCTGGCGGTCCAGTGCTTACGACTCTGCGCTTCCACTACAGGAGGGTCCAGGTTCGATCCCTGGTTGGGGAATTAAGATCCTGTAAGCCTCGCGGTATGGCCAAAAATAAAATAAAATAAAGTAAAATAAAATAAATCTTAAAAAAATATATAGGTTGATATGCTAGAATGGTGGTCAGCAAAGGCTTCTCTGAGGAAGCAACATTTGAACGGAAACTTGACTGACAAGAAGGCGTAGGCAACGTAATGCTCTGGACCACAATGTTCCCGGCAGAGGGAGTGGCAGGTGCATGGCCCTGGATGTAGCTGAGCAGAGGGGGAGGCAGGAGCACAGCAAAGATGGGCCCAAGGAAAAAGAGAATTTGATAAGAGGCCATGTGCTGAGATTTTCTTTGTTTTTTTAAATGCCTTTTTAAAAAACTGAAAACATAGTCCTTTCACCGGGCTAAAAAAAAAAAAAAAAAGACAGGGTTTACAATAACAAGTAGGTCTCATTTCTACTCTAACCTTCCCAGTCCCTCAACCAAGAAACAACCATCCATGACTATATTTTTACGTACCCTTTCAGAAATCTTATCATACATCTTCATCCACATCCGTATCTATATATCTTTTTATTTTTTTTTATTTTTTTGGGGGGGTATATATCTTTAATATAAAGAGAGAATAATTTAGTTCACAGCTCAGGAGGTAGGCTTTTTTGTTTAGCAATTTGGCTTAGAATTGCTTCCATGTGACTCTATATGAACAAAAGCCTTAAATTCATGGATATGCCATTATTTAACTAACCATGGACATTGAGGTTGTTTCTAGACTTTTGCTATTGCTAGTGCAGTGATCCTTACCTGTATGTCTTTGTGAAATATGTGACTGTATCTGTAGGATAAATTCCTGGTGTTAAAATCACTGGATCACTAGGTGCGTGCATTTAAAATTTTTTAATAGACATGGTCCAAGGTGCTGAATTTCTTATACTCTGGAGAAATTGAAAGGACTCTTCATGACAGATGCTGTGAAAGAGTGCATTCAGGTCCAGTCTGAAGGAATAACTGTCAACATTGAAAAATAAGCTTAAATGAAGCTGACGATTTAAAAAAAAAATTTTAACTTTTTTATTATGGACAATTTCAAATAAATACAAAAGGGGAGAGACTAATATAATGAACCCTATCATCCAGCTTCAACAATTATCAACGCATGGCCAAGCTCATGTCATCTGTCCTCCCAATCCACTTGCCCCTGCCCTGGACTATTTTCAAGTAAATAGCAGGCATTATATCATCACCTCCTTAAATATTCCAGGATATGAAAGTGACTTACTGAAGATGAATTATCTTGTAGAACAACCCGTCTTCAAGATCTGTAAGATTGCTCCCTCTGCTCTCCCCTACCTTGCTCCTCCCTTCCCAGGAGTTTTAATGCTGGGTAGAGAGGAGAGCTGGTGGTGAGCCAGCACGGGAGGCAAGAGAACCTGCAGAGACTCTGGGTCTCAGTACTGGGTCTGGTACTTACTAGGAGCTGTGGGTTCTTGAGCAAGTCTAACTCCTTGAGGCCTCATTTCCTCATCTGGAAAATGAGGGTCATCGTAAGAGCATTTTTGTGGAGAGCTGAGCTGTGGTGCCACACAGAAAAGGCTCTTGGTCACTGTAAGAGGCAAGTGACCTGGAGTGATGGTGGGCACAATGGCCATCACATCATCATGCAACATAGCAGCAGGAGGCAGTGAGGGCGGGGTGAAGCTAAAGGGGAGGGGCCTTTCATAGTGGCACCAAAAATGTTTTTTGCTGTTAATGATGAAGGGTAGCAGAACGTGCCACCCCCAAACATGTCACTTTGGCATAAGGATTATTTTGAGCACTTAAAAAACATCAGGTACAGAAAGGGTACTCTGATCTCCCCCTTTTCTTTCTAAAAGCCGGAGATGAAACCCCCATTTGAAAGACATCTTCCTCATACCAGGAGGAAAGTACCATTCTTTTTTTTTTTTGGCACACGGGCTTAGTTGCTCCGCGGCATGTGGGATCTTCCTGGAGCTGGGATCGAACCCGTGACCTCTGTATTGGCAGGCAGATTCTCAACCACTGCACCACCTAGGAAGCCTGGAAAGTACCATTCTTATCAACAAGGACAGGTTGAAGCTGAGAGCATTCTGTATAAACAGACTTTGTTAAAATAATTCTTATCTTCCTTTAGCCTCCCCCTATATTTTAGTTACTTTTCTACCGTTGCCTCTCTTTGTTCGACTTTGTATAAAAGCATTTAGGTTCTGCCTCTTCTTTGTGTCTTCGTTTCCTTCTGAGGGCACTGGTGTCACGTAAATTTTTTTTTTTTAATCAATTTATTTAATTGGTTGCACCAGGTCTTAGTTGTAGCAGGTGGGCTCTTTAGTTGCAGCTTTCAGTCTCCTTAGTTGTGGCATGTGAACAGGGTTGCAACATGCACTGTAGTTCACGGACCAGGGATCAAACCCGGACCCCATGCATTGGGAGTGTGGAGTCTCAACCGCTGTGCCACCAGGGAAGTCCCATGTAAAATTTTTTAATTAATTTTTTAAATTAATTAATTAATTTTATTGGCTGTGTTGGCTCTTTGCTGTGCGCGGGCTTTCTTTTCAGTTGCGGTGAGTGGGGGCTACTCTTTGTTGCGGTGTGCGGGCTCCTCATTGCCTTGGCTTCTCTTGTTGCGGAGCATGGGCTCTAGGTGAGTGGGCTTCAGTATTTGCAGCACATGGGCCCGAGAGTTGTGGCTCACGGGCTCTAAAGTGCAGGCTCAATAGTTGTGGCCATGGGCTTAGTTGCTCCGTGGCATGTGGGATCTTCCTGGAGCAGGGATCGAACCTGTTTCCCCTGCATTAGCAGGCGGATTCTCAACCACTACACCACCTAGGAAGCCCACCACGTAAAATTTATATTAAATAAATTTGCATGCTTTTCTCCTGTTAATCTGTTTTATGTCAATCTAATTCTCAAGCTCAGTCAAAAACCCTAAGAGGGCAGAAGTAAAATTTTGCCTCCTGTATAATAATTACACAGTGACTCTCTTAAGCCTGGAAAGTTAAAGAAGATAGTGTTCCTTTTGCTTGCATGAGAGCATACAGCATCATGGAGCAGAGAAAAAGGTAAGGACTTTGATGTGGGAGGGGGATGAAACATCCCTCGGTGACATCTCACCTGTAAGAGCAGGGTCTGTGTGGCAGGGTGGTTCTGAGGGCAGTTTATTGAAGGCTGCAGGTTTCCCTCCCACAAGGGTAATTGTGCATAGTGGGTGAAGTCATTCGAGGCTCTTCTTTATATAAAATCAGAGACATTGGAAGGCTATGTTTCCATTCAAAAAGCTGACTCTTTAAAGCATCCACTGATTCTGCAAGTGCTGAGAAATAAACTGGTGTAAACACAAACACCTAGAAATAGGGATGAATAGCAGAGCAAGGGCTTTTTAAGGCAGAGTTGATAAGTAAGCTACAAGGACCAGTAGTGGCCACAGGGCATTTCAATTTATAAAGCTTTGGGACAGGGTGTTGGAGCCCTGTCTATGTGGCACCACAAGCTCAGCTTCCCACAGAAACCCTCTTACTATTACCCTCATTTTCCAGGTGAGGAAATGAGGCTTCAAGAGGTTAGACTTGTTCAAGGACCCTGAACACATCCAGTCACGCAGCGCAAAGTGATGGAGGAATCCGTGTTCAATCCAGACTCAGCCGTATATGGGTCACAATTTTTCATCGAATTTTTGATGTTTTGGGTTACTTTTTGTGATTGGTCACATTTTTAGATGAATCAATTCACTTGTCTGACTCATATTTACTTACAACCCAGGAGTGAGAATGAGCATGGCCGTCTGGGGCTGGTGGAGGCATCCACGAAGTGAGATTTTTTTCCTAGTATCATGCCCTGAGCCATATACCACCCTTGCATCGTCTCATTTAATTCTCACATCACCCCTTGGATGGACCCATGTTATCTCCATTCTAGGGATGAGAAAACGGAGGCTCACAGAGGTTGAGGAACTTGTTCCAGGTCACTTAGCAAATAAGGTGTACAGCCAGGGTTTGAATCTAGAGACAGCCCTTAGAATCAGTGTGGAGTTTATTGTAAGGACCATTTGTAATTGTAGATCCGTAGCCTCTTTAGGTTTCTGAACCGGGGAATGACTTGATGAAAATGAAGAAAAGGAAGAGCTGTTCAGTGGCATAATACAGGATTTACAGACAGAGGAAAGGACTGTAGTGCAGCGATCAGATAGGAGGTTGTGGCAGCAACGCAGGCCCTGGAGACGGAGTGACTAGGGTTTGGAACTAGAAAACCTGGTTCCAGCCTTGTCTCTACCGTGATGCTACTGGTTGGGGAACCTTGGGCAAGTTACAGCCACATCTCTGAAGCCTTGTTACTCCTCCCCAAATAATGCGCTTGTAAATTGAGACAAGAAAATCTCTTTCAAACTCTACAATTCTGCCCAATGCCTTTAAATTTTAATGCAGTTTAAAGATTTATATATGAAGACCCTAAATATCATCCAGAATCCGGAAAAGAATTTTAAATGTAATAATTCTCAACATAATCTTTTTTCAAAGTACGAAGGAATAAAATTGTTTTTAAGAATACCCTCTAAACCAGATTATATTGAGACAAGCCAATCATTTCTGCATCTTATTGTTTTCTTTGTTTAAGAAAATGACTTGGGTATTGTTGCTGCAGTAGTAGTTCATGATATTAAAATCAAATAGGAATATTTCTCTTGAAACAAATGAAATGATTTAAACCTATCTCTCCAAGATATTTTATGAAAATATACCTAGGAGACACAAACTGTATTGTCATCAAATTAATTTGTTTTCTAAGCTCAAATTTAATTTAAAAGATGATATTTCTTCAACTGGTTCAATCAACAGACTTTGAAGGGATTTTAGATAGAGAATATAGGAAATAAATACAGTAATGTTGAAGCGAATAATCAACAAAATAGTTGTTCCCTGTTCTGCTGCCTGTGATGCTTCTAGAAAGTATTTTTAACAACTCCCTGAGGAATTGGCTCATGCTAGTGTGAAGCCAGGCTCTTCACTCTGCTAGCAGCTGCAAACTTTTCTCCATCCTCATATCCTATAATAAATCCATTTCCAAGTCCTGCTGAGTCCTTGGTTTCAGTGTTTCTCAGAAATGACCCTTCCTCATCTACAAAGATTTAGGGGTGGAGTTCCCATTCCATGGTTGCAGAAGTGGCCTTCTCCTTATGGTAAATGACTCTTCCTGAGATAAAGTCGGTTCTATTATTAAAACCTTGAACGATCACATTAGCTTACAGGATGAAATCTAAATTCTGCAGTGGAGATCTCCATGCTTTCACCAAGCAAATGCATTAGCTTTCTTTACAGACTTTAATACTCCACACCTGAGATTTTGCTACTGGGCATGCTCTGCTCTTTTTCTCTGCTAGTTTATGACCATCACCTCCTTTGGTTCTATCTTGAAACATTTCCTTCAGAATGTTTTCCTGGGTTAGTAGCTATTTAGCAAGTAAACAACTTCTGTTTTTGAGTTTTTAATCACATTAAGTGCTTTTAAGATAAATTATACAAGTCTAGGGATAAACAACTTATAGAGATTTTCATCCTTGAAGAAATCACCCAACAAGGAAATATATTCTATGTTGAAAAAACCTTTAATGGAAAATAATCTGAAAAATTATAGATATATTATCTATCTATCTATCTATCTATCTGAGTCACTTTGCTGTACACTTGAAACACTGTAAATCAACTATACTTCAGTTTAAAAAAACGGCACACAAAAAGATCACCCAGAGTGATTTTACTTTGTGAGAGAGAGCACTCCC